>NC_092110.1:5080389-5715389 GCF_045679555.1 Salvelinus alpinus
TCTGAGGAAGACTACTACAGATATGAACATAACAGCAATTTCAGAGATACATACTAAAAACCAATGGTTCTATATTGTGCCAAATAGAGATTATTTGGCTTGTGCAGTGTTATATTTCTCCTTATTGCATTTGTTAACAAGTTGAATCAGGTGTGCTAGCTCAGGAACAGCTGGCAGTCCCAGAGGAGGGAATTGAGAACTCCTGACTTAGTCAACCATTCTCAAGTAACACAAGGCCATCCATGAGTCATTTATGAGACATTATTACTGCCACAGCCATGCTTCACATTTGATGTCATAACACATCAAATTAGAATGAAATGGAATGACACTCTTACTCATGGTTGCACAAAAAGAGCTGTGTGCAAACCACGCCCCAAAATATTCTAATGAACCACTGCCCTTACATTTGAATTATAACTAAAAAAGGAAAGATCCCTTTTTTTTTAAACTGTGAAGAACCATTGAAGGGCTCAAAGGGTTTTGGGGTCAGTATGGTTCCACATAGAACCATAGAACCCTTGAGGAACCCTCGTTTCTTGGTGTGTAGTCAGTATAGTAAAAAGCATGAGCTAGACACACCCAATGTTTGTGGTGCTGACTAACAGAGAGTAAACTGTAGAGAAATTTAAGAAAAGACAGTGGTACACTATGTATGGTCCTAACAATTGAATGTGTAAAAGTTTCAGCACATTAGTGCCTTCTTCCGGTTAAATTAATGGGTGTGCGACTTTATTTCGATATTTTTATAGAGCTACATGCTCAAACTGAAAGGTCACACAGACCAGATTGAAAACCAATAATTTCCACTATAGCTCCAAGAGTAGCTGTAATCCATAACCCACACCCTTGTCTTCTGTACAGTCCCAGCCAGACCGGAGGAGAAGAGGAGACCCAGTTCAGTTCAGTTTGCCAAGCGGACCAGATGGGGAAAAAGTGACTCAAAGAGTCCCAGTTTTCCAAAGGTCTTCACTAGACACACACATGAACGCACACACCTAAACTGCTGACTGTCTACGGCTGAGGCATACGAATGTGTTCCAGCGGAATCCAGAAGCATTCATTCATTTATTTTAAACACGGCTTTCGCTTGTTTTTTCTCTCTCTTCTTCGACCTGCATCCAAAGGGAATGCTAATGGCCAGGTTTTGGTCTTGTTGAAGGAGCGATTCACTTTGGCAACCAACCAATGCTCCCACCCCTTGTACAAACGCACACTCCCCCAACAACTAACAAATGCACCGTGACGTTGTCACTCGCTCCACTTCTCTCCACCGCCAACGCATGCAAGTGTTTAACACGTTTTGAGGACACCTTATACACCTCTCACACCCCCTCCTCTCCCTTCAGACACACAGGGATCCAGTAACACTATATCTGTTCACCTCATTCATGCCTTTACAAACCACATGTGATGTGGGAAGGCGCTTTAATGTCGCTGTGGCTACTTCCTCCTTGCTGCTTGACTGAATTGGAAACTAGCCAAGAAGAACACAAAGAAGTCACACAAAAAATAATCACTACACACACACACATGCGCACTTACACACACGGTTGAAAGACAAGTACAATTGCTCCTGGGAGAGTAGCTTCCATTGTTACAGGTGGACAACACCACCTTTCCATATTTGGAGTGCTGGACTGTGATTGGAGGGGAGCTGGTAAAGTAATCCAGGTAAAGAGGTGGGGCCTGACCAGGCTCTGTGTGTGTGTGTGTGTGTGTGTGTGTGTGTGTGTGTGTGTGTGTGTGTGTGTGTGTGTGTGTGTGTGTGTGTGTGTGTGTGTGTGTGTGTGTGTGTGTGTGTGTGTGTGTGTGTGTGTGTGTGTGTGTGTGTGTGTGTGTGTGTGTGTGTGTGTGTGTGTGTGTGTGTGTGTGGTTTTTCTTTGTGTCTTCAGGTGCAGTAGAGTGCAGGGCATAGTGGACACACCCTCACCTGAGATTCAGGTGAGTCATAGGTCTACAGGGCCGTGACTAATCCCAGGGACAAGCCCAGGGGCCAGCAACTGGCAATTGAAGGATTTGTTAAGAGTAATTGACCTAGATTCCAGCTTAAACACAAACAAACACATACACACACATGTATGGGATTCTGACACACACGAAAGGTGAGGGAGGCAGTGAAAGTAGGAGAGGTAGAAGAAACGCCTTCAAGGCATTGTCATTGAGATTTTAATAAGAGAAAATGAATAGTCTTAAAGGCCTAACTAAACATAAGATATGATGGAGTGGATGGAAACAGTGCTGGTGTTAATAACCAGTGTTGAGTGTGAAAGTGTGATCATGTCAGTTTAACTCTGTGTAGAGTACGGGTGTTTTCACATATGGTCCTCTTTAAAGCAACCGATCTCAGTCCTCTTTAAAGTGAACTCTTGGGTAAAAACAAAAAGCGAAATAACTCAGTTCTCTTTGTATTCACACTGCCTTTGAATGAGGAAGCAACTCTTTTGCTAGTTCACTTCACCTATTTTGTGGTCCGAGTCCTCTTTGCGTTCACATTGCTATGTTTAGAAAGGAACCAAGATCTTTTTCCAAAATTCACTCAATGCACTCTGGGTTTTTAGCAAGTGCAGGACAAGCCATTCCATCAGAACGTGTTATCGGACAGCTAGACATACCTACTTACATTTTGGAAGCTAATAGATTGCATTTAGTTAAAAGATGAGACATAATAATTATAATCAGAAGATAATATTATTTTGTAAATATTATTGGTAACAGAATACGTAGCAGAAGAATAATACAGATTAAATACTGCTGTAATTGAAAATTGTACACCCAATGTAGGCTATTGCCCCTTTAAGGGCTAGCCTTGATTTTGGGGTAGGTGCTATCTGTGATCCTTGGGACGTCCCTAAATCCTAACCTATCCCCTTACCTTAACCCTTACCTTAACCCTTTTAAATGTCAACTTCAATGGGTTAATGTCAGAATTTGGACGTCCCAAGGCTCCGGGATAGCAAGGACCTTGATTTTGTACCCTATGTGGTGATTCTCACCAAATATGTTGTTGTCTTCTCACACTATTCAAACTCCACAATCCAATAAAAAGTTGATATCGTGTCAGTACAAGAGTCAATATACAAAAAGGTATCTCTTTTGTGGCACCAATGTGAGGGGTCACGTCCAGGGAAATGGTGTTGCAGTAGTCTAGTGTGTGGTACAGGAATAATGACAAGCGAACCTGGGGAGATTTGTGTTCACGTTGCCATAAAAAAGGGAACCGGACCACGGAATTCAAGCAAACCGAACTCGGACCACCTCTCAAGGTCTCAGTTCAGTTCGCATCGGGTTCTCCGAGTTCCTTGAGTGTTCACACTGCACAATTTTTGGGGGAGAACAAAAATTCACAAAAATTGTCTGAGGGACCAAGTGTGAAACAGCCTAAAACCTCACCCTCAAAAACCACACCCATCATGATCTTATTTCCCAGCATGCTCTACTGGAGATGACCATCAAAGTAAGGCCTTATGATAAACATTGTCGTTGAAAATTTTATGATAACATTTCCCTACATTAAAAACTCACTTGGTGAAGTTCACAGCTATGAAAAGGAATGAATTCAACAACTATGTCTCTGTCACTAACAAATACAGTCATGGGGTTAACTTGACAATTCCCTTGAAAAGGCAAGGCACACTGGGAAATGATTTTGATGGGCGTAACTTTCAATGAGTTATTTTTGGCGACCCGTTAGTGGACGTGTTCTACCAGTTTAAAAGGTCTACGGCTATGTTAATTCAAATTCAAGTCTTTTTTAACACTTAGATAAGAGTATAGGGCAATTATTTGTTATTTTAATGTCCATCATCCAGCACTGAGAGGTCTTGTCAAAAGGTATCTGGTGATGGGAAAGCAAGGCTTTCTGAAGGGTTCAGAGCCTTCACCAAATTGTGCCAAACAATGCATAGTTACTTTGAGCTTCATTATCAGTTTACACGTTAGTGAAATCTGCTGGTCATCAATAAATAGCAGCATGTGATTATAAGATAGATGTTTTTTCCCCACTGTTTTCATCAGTACTCTGGCTCAGCGGTAAGTTGTTGGCTTTGTTTGCCTATAATCAGTTGGAATACCAGGTTCGCATCATGCTTCCCTTTTTTGCCTTCAAATGTAAAAAGTTTCAAAAACAGAATCTATGGCATTATTTGGACGCTTAAAACAGAAGCTTATACTATAATAAATAAGCAAATGATTTGAATGACAGTGCAGAACGTGTGGTTTCTCATAAAACAATGTTCTAAATAGTGTTCCTTCAACCCCATACCCTCACGTCTCTGAATGTTCCATAACTCCCCACACTACCTGCTAAGCTACCAGTCAGGTGAAACTACATGCACAAAATCCTACTATATTTGTAAATACGGTGTTTGAAAGCAGCTTCGAATCATAGAAAGCACCGGAACAACAGAGAAATCAGTGGGATCTTGCATTTGGCGACACACGGTTGGAAAAAGCAAGGTGATCAAACAAAGCTTCGGGCGTCATTGATGGCGTACTTGTGATAAAGTGATGTATGCATCGGTACACTGCTTCGCGTTTTCGACGCGTAACTCGGAGCTCCGGTATCAAACGTAACATCACTATGGATCTCTTGGTGTAATGGTTAAATATACTATGTAAGGTGTTATTTTATTACACCGTTGGTGTAAACTATGTATATACACTTCCTGGGGTTAAAAATACTATATGAGGTGTTATTGCATAACACCGCGTCAGTCCTAAGCACTGAGTTAATTTAACACTCAAAAGTGTGGACCCGTTTAGACACTGGCCCAGTGTTAAATATAACACTGTCAGTGTTGATTTAACACTGGAGAATGTTCTGTGTAGGCAGCAAATTGTAGTTAACTAGACATCACTAGTTACCAAAGCCATAGAGTCAGAAACCCTGCATATTTATTACATTTGTCTTCTTAAAATGTGATTTTAAACCTAACCTTAACCATAACCTCCACCACACTGTTAACCTTATGCCTAACCTTAACCTTGAATGAAGACCAAAAAAAGCTAATTTAACTTTTCATGAATTTTGAAAATAATTCAAAATTGTCAAAATTCATGAATTTTGACAATATAGACAATTTTGACTGTGTCTGTGGTAACTATTGGAAACCTTGTTAACCCTTGTTAAAAATCTGTCAGTTTAAGCTAGAGATATCTGTTGTTTTTCTATTGGATGCATCACAATCCACGACTTCTGCCGATGTTGCACTTCCGCATCTGCGGTGAAAGGTGACAGAGCTAGAGCGGTGTTCGTCAGACCATGACACATCCTGAAAATCAGTGTTCTCACAAAATTGTCTGTAGCTTCCGAACAGTTTAGCCTACTATTGTGACCCCTTTTTATGGTGGAAAGATAAAATCTCACGAACACGATGGTGTTCTCCGTTTTCCTCTCCGACCCCCGCAAGGAGTCGGTACAGATGATCTGCCAACTTCTGTTGTAGCGTCCGCACAGTTTTGACTACACACTAACATGACCCCTCATGTATGAACACGTACATGTCGGTTGTTTCGCTCTAGGACGCCCACAAGCCTCGTCTGAAGGTCTCCTGGTACCAGTTGAATGTATGGAAGTACATATGGAGACTGTTTAATACCAAACATATGGGGTTAAATATATGTGTTTTTTTTTTAAGTTTCCTGAACTTTCTTATATCTCTCAGATATAGGACTGACACTTCAATACAAACTTCCTTTAGATTTTTTAAGGGGCGGACTATCTGTTGCTCCATGTAGTGAATCTGTTATTCAATGCATTTGTATGGGCTAATAGCAGTAAGGCCCTCAACAAAAAAAAAATCATTTTTTGATACTTTAAGGGGTCAAATAGCAAAATGATCCTTGGTATGACCTTCTTAAAACAATTCCAAAAAGTTCTGTAGAACCCCACGTATGCTTATATACACCAACAATATATACTAAGAATGATATGCAGTAGATATATTAGTGAGCTATGTCAATAATTCAGTATATAAATATGCAGTGTGTATAAACAGTGTAAGAAAAATGCAATGTACTGCACAGTAGTAGATATACTAGAATGAGCTATGTGAAGAATACAGTATACAGTATGAATACACAGTGTGAAAAACAACAGTAAAAAAGAAATAGTGTCCAGTGTTTAATGTCTGCATGTCTGTTTCTGAGTGTGTGTGTGTGTGTGTGTGTGTGTGTGTGTGTGTGTGTGTGTGTGTGTGTGTGTGTGTGTGTGTGTGTGTGTGTGTGTGTGTGTGTGTGTGTGTGTGTGTGTGTGTGTGTGTCCGTGCTTGTTTGTGAGTATGGGCATATGCGTGTGTGTGAGGCTGAAGAAATTCGGCTTGTCACCAAAAGCACTCACAAACTTTTACAGATGTACAACCGAGAGCATCCTGCCGGGCTGTATCACCGCCTGGTACGGCAACTGCTCCACCCACAACCGTAAGGCTCTCCAGAGGGTAGTGAGGTCTGCACAACGCATCACCGGGGGCAAACTACCTGCCCTCCAGGACACCTACACCACCCGATGTCACAGGAAGGCCATAAAGATCATCAAGGACAACAACCACCCGAGCCACTGCATGTTCACCCCGCTATCATCCAGAAGGCGAGGTCAGTACAGGTGCATCAAAGCAGGAACCGAGAGACTGAAAAACAGCTTCTATCTCAAGGCCAACAGACTGTTAAACAGCCACCACTAACATTGAGTCGCTGCTGCCAACATACTGACTCAACTCCAGCCACTTTAATAATGAAAAAATTGACACAAAAAATGTATCACTAGCCACTTTAATTAAACAATGCCACTTAATATAATGTTTAACAAACTGCGTGTGTTATGTCTCCACAAATCTCCCACATAAGACACCATCTTAAACGAACACATATATGTACATGCAGGTTGTTTTGCTCTAGGACGCCCACAGGTCTCACAAGACTCGTCTGAAGGTCCCCCTTTAAAACCTTCAAAACTGGTGTTCCTTTTTTGAACACTCACTGTGTAGAGTTTTGCAACAACATTTTTTTTTTCATACACATCTGAAATCTAGGAATAAAAAAATCTGAGAACAGTAATATTTGACACTTCCTTGGCTTCAAATGCCCTATTGAGTCTTCACATAGGAATGAATGGTGTCACGTGATCGATGGCTTTGTCCATTCATACACATAGAGTCATTGCACAAGGAGCGGAATGTTACTGAGACTGGTACCCAGGCTACGTTGCCTGACAACTCAGACTGAATTCTTCTGCTGCTCTATCAATCTCGACATACTTCATTAATTGGTGAATTCACTCATTGCAGAGAAGAAACAAACGTCCGTGGGTGTGTCGTGGCGTTTGGCCGGAGCAATGGGCCGGTTTGTTTTGCAATGGACCCGGTGCACTGGGTGGGTGGAGGTTTCACTTAAGGACCATTGGAATGGTATAAAATGTGCCAGTGACATAATATGACATTTTGTGGTCATTCAAGTACATTATACTGTTTCTAATAACTTGCTGTAAATGTAAAATAAATGTTTATTGTCGGCCCTTCTCGTTTTGAGGTTATTTTTATTTAATTTGTGCTGGATCCACCTGCCGTTGGTTTTTCTGGACCATTTCCGGTTTCAGGGTATTTAAGCCGTTTGCTCTCGGGGTGGCTGATCATGGGTAGACAATGTGCTGTTGCTTTTGTGCTCATGTACAGAATGCAATAGTAATTGTGTCTTTTTGTAGACACTAACGGAGACTAACTCCGCCATGGCTTGTTGACCAAACCCTATGAGGTAATTTAGGGATAATTGCAGAGGGGAAAAAGGGTCTGTGGTACACACAGGCTTAGGAGATATTATACGTTTTGTTCTATGACGTAATCGTCATCTGCTAACATCCCTTTTTGTGAGTTTGAAGGCATTTATATCATTCAAACAAGCATATAAAGCACATAAAGGCTTCATGATTCATAAAGGTCATGTTAACTGTCTGATATGATCTCAAATGTTATTTTCGCCGCATATACCAAAACCCTATTGTTTCCCCATTAATTTCTCCCAACAAACCAGATGTAGAAAATGCTAATTAATGTCAGGTTTTTGGGACTGGCGAGCTATATTCGAGCTATATTCGACTATATTCGAGTTTTTCTGAAGTTCTTGCTGTGTTTGGGCGTTTTGCTAAGGTAACCTAAGTCTAATCCTTTTTTTGTCTGGTCTTTCTTTTAACTACAACCATTTTTGCCCTGAAATTCTGGACTATACATTTGCAAATATCGTCATACCTTTTGCACAGTGGGCTTAAATAAAAATATTTTGTTCAACCATCTGCTCCAAAACCCAGCATTCCACTGGCATCTTCCCGACAAGACAGCCCCACCGATCTCATTATTTTGTAGTGAGAGAGCGACACCATGTGGCAGGATAATATCACTGCAACACTACAGAAAAGTGGGTGAGAAATGAGAAATACCATTAGCTCACTAGTAAAGTGCATCATCATCACTGCCCTCTGCTTTGTCCTACTGACATGCAGTAGGCCTAGGGTTTCTATAATGGGATATAAAATATGGCTGGTCTGGCTTATCCTCGTTACCCTCTGTGTGTTTTAATGTGTTTACCTGGCTTGCACACACAGTGGACTTCGTCTGACTACTAACAGAGGAGAAGGAGACAGAGGTTAGCTGAAGGGGCCTGTCGGTTTCATATAGCATCAATATTGTTAATGATTTCTTTACCCTTGTTAAGCATATGTCCATTTACTGTACAGCCAAATGGTCATTTCTAAGTCCCAAAACCAGCTTTTTTAAATAAAGTTTATTCCAAAGACTTATTACAAATTAAACACAATAAATACACACTTGAAATGTATGATACAATACAGTGCAGTGTTTCCACTAAACATTTGTAAAAAATAACAATAAAACAATAATAATTAAAACAAATAAATAATTTAAGTGACTGATCAAACCAAGAATATAGACAACTTGGTTTGGGAAGATTTACAACTGATAACGTTCTGACATGCATGAGTCTTAGATATACAGTTGGGAGAGATCAGAAACAGAGTCTCTCCCCGCGTCACTAAACATGCAAACATACACACACACACACACACACTATGTGTAAGTTCTCATTTATAATTGAAAAGATTAATTCCAAATGCTACAGTATATATGCATTTTCAGAAATGTCGGTCAATTACTGTTCAAAGAAATTATGAAAGAGATTGGTGTGTTTTTTTCACTATCTAATCATGGCATGGGGTTGTTCAATGACAGACATCTATTTGTTTAAAATCTATCACTTGACGGTTTCATTTCAGAGACAAATAATCAAGTTTTGTTTCTAAATGCTATATATATATATCCGCCTCACTCTCAAGAGAAATAAGTAGTACTGCTAGGTTTTACAAAGTCAAATGTAACAAATAACTACATTTTTAATAAAGAAATGTACAAATGACAGAGCTGGCCGTAAATATTCAGACCCCTTGACTTTTTCCACATTTTGTTACGTTACAGCCTTATTCTAAAATGGAGTAAATAAAAAAAATCTTCCTCAAATCTACACACAATACCCCATAATGACAAAGCGAAAACAGGTTGTTAGAAACAATGGTACATTTATAATTAAAAAAAAACAGAAATACCTTATTTACATAAGTATTCAAACCCTTTGCTATGAGACTCGAAATTGAGCTCAAGTGCATCCTGTTTCCATTGATCATCATTGAGATGTTTCTACAACTTGATTAGAGTCCACCTGTGATAAATTCAATTGATTGGACATGACAGGCACACACCTGTCTATATAAGGTCCCACAGTTAGCAGTGCATATCAGAGCAAAAACCAAGCCATGAGGTTGAAAAGAATTGTCCGTAGAGCTCCGAAACAGGATTGTGTCAAGGCACAGATCTGGCTAAGGGCACCAAAACATTTATGCATCATTGAAGGTCCCAAAGAACACAGTAGTCTCTATCATTCTTAAATGGAAGAAGTTTGGAACCACCAAAACTCTTCCTAGAGCTGGCCGCCCGGCAAAACTGAGCAATCGGGGGAAAAGGGCCTTGGTGAGGAAGGTGACCAAGAACCCAATGGTCACTCTGACAGAGCTCTAGAGTTCCTCTGTGGAGATGGGAGAACCTTCCAGAAGGACAACCATCTCTGCAGCACTCCACCAATCAGGCCTGGTAGAGTGGGCAGACGGAAGCCACTCCTCAGTAAAAGGCACATGACAGCCCGCTTGGAGTTTGCTAAAAGGCACCTAAAGACTAAACAAAGAAAAGGCACCTAAAGAAAAACAAAAAGTTAAATGTAACCTTTATTTAACTATACAAGTCAGTTAAGAACAAATTCTTATTTACAATGACGGCCTAACCCTAACCCAGGCGACGCTGGGTCAATTGTGCGCCGCCCCATGGGACTCCCAATCACAGCCCAGGATCGAACCAGGGTCAGTAGGGACGCCTCTAGCACTGTGATGCATGCAGTGCCTTAAACCGCTGCGCCACTCTCTGGTCTGATGAAACTAAGATTGAACTCTTTGGCCTGAATGCCAAGAGTCACGTCTGGAGGAAACCTGGCACCAACCCTACGGTGAAGCATGGTGGTGGCAGCATCATGCTGTGGGGATGTTGTTCAGCGGCTGGGACTGGGAGACTAGTCAGGATCGAGGCAAAGATGAACTGATCAAAGTACAGAGAGATCCTTGACAAAAACCTGCTCCAGAGTGCCCTGGACCTCAGACTGGGGCGAAGGTTCCCCTTCCAAAAGGACAATGACCCTAAGCACACAGCCAAGACAACGCAGGAGTAGCTTCGGGACAAGTCACTGAATGTCTTTGAGTGGCCCAGCCAGAGCCTGGACTTCAACCCGATGGAACATTTCTGGAGAGACCTGAAAATACAGTTTACGGAAGTTTACATACACCTTAGCCAAATATATTTAAACTCAGTTTTTCACAATTCCTGGCATTTAATCATTGTAAAAATTCCCTGACTTAGGTCAGTTAGGTTCACCACTTTATTTTAAGAATGTGAAATGTCAGAATAATAGTAGAGAGAATGATTTATTTCAGCTTTAATTTTTTTCATCACATTCCCAGTGGGTCAGAAGTTTACATACACTAAATTAGTATTTGGTAGCAGTGCCTTTAAATTGTTTAACTTGGATCAAACGTTTCAGGTAGCCTTCCACAAGCTTCCCACAATAAGTTTTAATAAGAATTAAGAATTTTGGCCCATTCCTCCTGGCAGAGCTGGTGTAACTGAGTCAGGTTTGTAGGCCTCCTTGCTCGCACACGTTTTTTCAGTTCTGCCCACAAATTGTCTATAGGATTGAGGTCAGGGCTGTGTGATGGCCACTCCAATACCTTGACTTTGTTGTCCTTAAGCCATTTTGCCACAACTTCGAACATATGCTTGGGGTCATTGTCCATTTGGAAGACCCATTTGCGACCGGCATTTCCTCCAGCATCTTCACAAGGTCCTTTGCTGTTGTTCTGGGATTGATTTGCACTTTTCACACCAAAGTATGTTCATCTCTAGGAGACGCATCTCCTTCCTGAGCGGTATAACGGCTGCGTGGTCCCATGGTGTTTACACTTGCGTACTATTATTTGTACAGATGAACGTGGTACCTTCGGGTGTTTGGAAATTGCTCCCAAGGATGAATCATACTTTTGGAGGTCTACAATTTTTTGCTGAGGTCTTGGCTGAGTTCTTTTGATTTTCCCATGATGTCAAGCAAAGAGGCATTGAGTTTGAAGGTAGGCTTTGAAATACATCCACAGGTACACCTCCAATTGACTCAAAGTTTCTGTAATTTTTCAAACTGTTTAAAGGCACAGTCAACTTAGTGTATGTAAACTTCTGACCCACTGGAATCGTGATACAGTGAATTATAAGTGAAATAATCTGCATGTAAACAATTGTTGCAAAAATTACTTGTGTCATGCACAAAGTAGATGTCCTAACCGACTTGCCAAAACTATAGTTTGTTAACAAGAAATTTGTGGAGTGGTTGAAAAACGAGTTTTAATGACTCCAACGAAAGTGTATGTAAACTCCCAACTTCCACTATAGCTGTGCAGCAACGCTCCCCATCCAACCTGACAGAACTCGAGAGGATCTGCAGAGAAGAATATGAGAGAAACGCCCCAAATACAGGTATGCCAAGCTTGTAGCGTCATACCCAAGAAGACTCGATGCTCTAATCGCTGCCAAAGGTGCGTCAACAAAGTACTGAGTAAAAGGTCTGAACACTTATGTAAATGTGATATTTCAGTGTTTCGTTTTGTATAAATTAGCAAAAATTTCTAACAACCTGTATTTGCTTTGTCATTATAGGGTAGTGTGTGTAGATTGATGAGGGGAAAAATATATTTAATCAATTTTAAAACAAGGCTGTAATGTAACAAAATGTGGAAAAAGTCAAGGGGTCTGAACAATTTCCCGAATGCAGTGTATTTAAACAAAAGTGGTTTAAAATGATTCTATGCAGTAATATGAGACCTGTATGTTAAACATTTACATTTGACATTTTAGTCATTTAGCAGATGGACTTACACTAAGTGCATTCATCTTAAGATAGCTTCATAAGACAACCACATATCACAATCAAATATACAGGAAACAAACATTCCATTGAGTGTAGAAAACATAGGGAACATGAGATTGACTGACCAGGGGAATCCAGGTGAAAGCTATGATCCCTGTTACGTCACCTGTAAAATCCACTTCAATCAGTGTCGATGAAGGGGAGGAGACAGGTTAAATCATTATTTTAAAGCCTTGAGACAATTGAGAAATGGATTGTGTATGTGTGCCATTCAGAGGGTGAATGGGCAAGACAAAAGATTGAAGTGCCTTTGAACGGGGTATGGTACAGTAGTAGGTGCCAGGCGCACCGGTTTGAGTGTGTCAAGAACTGCAACGCTGCTGGGTTTTTCACGCTCAACAGTTTCCCGTTTGTATCAAGAACGGTCCGCCACCCAAAGGACATCCAGCCAACTTGACACAACTGTGGGAAGCATTGGAGTCAACATCCCTGTGGAACACTTTCGACAACTTGTATGGTCTATACCCCAAATAATTGAGGCTGTTCTGAGGGGAAAAGGGGGTGCAACTCAATATTAGGAAGGTGTTCCTGTTTTGAACATTCACCGTATAGAGTTTTGCAAAAAATAAAAATATTCATACACAAATCTATGATTAAAAACATTTGAGAACAGTAATATTTTACACACACATGAAGGTACCCATAAGCAATAATTTCTGATGAAAAAACACAAATGTGAATAATTGGTGGATATAGTATATATATATATATATATATAGTAGTTTTGGAAATAAACACTCATCAAAGCAGTACATTTTTGAATAAAGACATTATCTGCGCAAAGTTATATACTGGTAGACGGTAGTCAAACTACAGACTTCTATGTTGAGTTAAGGATTCATATAATCATTGCTGAAAGTCCCAATGCAGTCAAAAATGTGATATCCTGTGTTTTATATATCTTTTCACACTATGAGACTGGAATAATACTGTGAAAATGTGAAAATGATGATAATGCCCTTTTAGTGTAAGATATGCTTGAAAAGACTGCCTGAAGTTTTTGTCTGGTTTGGTGGGATAGAGTTCTGGCCCTCCAACGTGACATCACTAGGCGGTAAATTAGTTAATAAACCAATAAGAAAGAGAGTTCCAAATCTCTGCCAATAACTGCTAGTTTTCAGTTTTCCCCTCCCCACTCAGACCACTCCCAGACAGTCCTAGCTAAATTCTTGCTTGAGAAATTGACCCTTTACTAAGAAGCTTGTTTTGTTTCTTTTTGACCATTTTCATTCAAAGCGATCACAGTCAGGTACTTAATTGTTACCCAGAAATGATTTGATATTGAGATAAAAATGGCTGCATTGGGCCTTTAATGTATTGCTTTTGAATCCACTTTGTGGTTTGAGATAAACATTATTTTTCATCATCAAAACAGTACCAGAGGCCATAAAGCAAGGGCCATTATAGGGAAAAACCAAAGATATATCTGGGAGGAATACAGCTCCTATAGTCTTATTTTTGAGACTTCAGATTAAGTGTCCAGATGCAGTATCATCTCAAGTCCACAAGGCAGCAGCAGCTCTTTCAGTGTGGTGACAACATCCTTGGCTAATAGTGAATGACTACATCACATGAAAATCAGAAATCCTGATTTGGGATTTGTCTTTCATTTGGAAGAACAGATATACAGTAGAAATAGCACACAATTCATTGAGTAAGTTACCTGAGACCTAATTTCTCAATAGGCAAATACTTTATGAGTAAAAATATGTTTTAAACAGACTACAGTGCATACAGACCTTTTCCAGATATTGTGGGTTATCACTAACTGTAGAAAATCATTCTCCATGACAATGAATTATGAACATATTGCATATAGCACCTTATTCAGATTGCTTTTGAAGCTATACAGAAATACAGTACTTATGTATTTAATTTTTTTAAAATTATTATACATTTCCATACAATGTTTTAGTGCTTGAGTGAGATTCCAGAGTGATTCAGATTCAGTGGCCTTTTCTCAATTGGATTTGCTCAACTCCCGTGTCCTCTCTCCTCCGTCCTCTCTGGCCTCCTTTTGGAAAAGGTCAAAGGTAATCGTGGAGAGGTGGCGAGGAGAGGGAATGTGGATGAAAATGCCCTTGTATGAAATGAGACTCTCCTTCTCCAATCATGAGTCATCAAGCAAATCACTTTTAAAGGGTGCAATCCCCAAATAAATGTATAAAGTGATCAAAACAAAATGTAGCCAGTCGTGCAAGACATTTTAGCCAGTCGTGCAAGATAAAAGGATAAGTAGCATATCGTTTTGAAATGTTTGCATGATTTTCTCCTTTGAGAAAAAAATTGCTGATTCAAAGCGGGTATGGCAGATCTCAAAACTCTTCCGCAAAAGACTCAGGTATGATACACTTGTGCTTCCTTGCCAAAAGGAGGCTACCGAGGAGGGGAGGACTGTCTTCCATGTTTCTACTAACAAATTGACACACTCCTCGACCACTAGACCACTTATCGGTTTCCAGGTCACAGAAGAGAGAGGGCAGAGGTGCGAGGGTGGAGGACGGGCTTTTCCCAAATTAGAAAATGCCCTTGTTCTCTGATCAGTCCAATTTAAGATAGCAATTGGCTCCTCTTTGTTCGCCCCACGCCTTCCTTCCTCCTCCCCCGCCTGCATCCGACTGGTCCCCTTCCACCCTGTCCCTGTCCATCCGTAACCGCAGCGTGTTGCGTATAACCAGTCGCTCCGTCATGAAAGATGCACAAAACCAGGGCAGGGCGTACTCCGCTGTGATCAACCCCATAAAGTTATACTGAAAATGGGAATAATCCCAGGGACAGGCGTCGAACTGGGTCAACAACAGCCCTGTACCGAACTCCCAGATGTACGTCCATAGGGTATAGATGAGGCATCGCAGCAGCACGGGGCAGCGGAGAGCTCGGAGGGCCAGGTACATGTGCTCCACGATGAGGATGCAGGTCCCGTAGATTAGCAGAGCCCACACACTGGTCACACCAGGAAACTTCCAGTTGCGGTTGACCACGAACTCCCAGGCGGCGGTGAACATGACCTCGCAGAAGTAGCCGTGGATGGCGTACAGGTACCAGCGAGACAGGACCGTCAGAGGCACTGGTGGGGGTGCCGGGATTGCCATTGCGGTGGATGCGATTTGGAATTACGCCCTCGTGATAAGGCAGTCCTGCCTGAGAGATGGAGGCCCAAATGTCGCCCTCAGACCACAAGGATTTCCCTCTTGGTCTAATGGTTGGTTTGGCGTGCCATACTGCAGGTCTAGTTCAACGACACCCGTTACACCATGGTGACCGCCCCTCGCTCTTTATCTAGTGGAGGAGAAACGTAGGTCTGTAAGGGAGAAAGGAGAGAAAAGTGAATCAGTCAGGTTGGTGTTATAGAATGAGATAGACAGCTGGAGTACCTATGCTACGTCAAATGCCTACTAAGGAAAGTGTTTCATAAGGGCAATACTACACTCTTAGGAAAAAAAGGTGCTAAGTAGGCCTCTTTGGTTTGTCCCTATAGGGGAACCCTTTGCATAGGGTTCTATCTAGAGCACTCTATATAGGGTTCTTCAAAGAACAACCTGTACATAGTTCTACCTACAACCCTCTATGAAGGCTTCTACCTAGAACCCTCTATGAAGGGTTCTACCGAGAACCCTTTTATCTTTGGAAGGTTCTTCCCAGAACCCTCTATGAACAGTTCCACCAGCCTTATTAGCCTTTAAAATGTTATTATTTATGACAATAAATTACATATATCATAAGGCCTTTTTTTAGGGCCTATTTATAACCTAAGCCTGCTGGCTTGTAAAGGGATGTGTAATTCCTACAGGAACCCAGACAGAACTGGGATATCCAACAAGTGGAATTGTTAATCAGTCGCAACCTGCACTCCGAATGATTGCCAGAGTAGGGAAGATTGAATACTGAGACTAACCCAATCATCTAAACTGGAACAACCACCTCAGTAACGGGTGAAATAAATCCAACAGATTGGATTAGTTTAGAAAACTGTGTTATTTATCTTTGTGTAGCATACAAATGTATCAACCATCAATGTGCATGCAAAAATACTGATATTATAGTAAAAGAAACAATTCGGAAAATCTCCCTGCAATAGAGCATGCTGGGAAATATTATATATGTTTCTATGTAGAACCCTTCTTGCCTTCTAAAGAATCATCAAAGAACCCTTTCTTCCAAAAACGGTTCTCAGGGAGTTAAAGGTTCTAGGTAGAATCCTTTACCTTCCAAAAAGGGATCTTCTGATCAAAACAGAACCCTATCCCTCTGCAAATAACTGTTTTGGAACCCTTTTTTCTAAGAGTGTATGGACACTACACAGACTGCTAAAGATTAACCTTCAGATGACTTGAGGCCTCTTAGATATCCCTTCCAACATTGTTGGCTGCTGGTACAAAGTCTTAAACTGACCACTTGACATTTGAATTAACGTCAGCTTGCATTTCTTTCCATGTCAGTTTGCAATATTAGAACCCGTGAGAATCAACGACGGATCATAAAGGAGTAGGTTGAAGTGGCCTCTAGAGCCTGATCTTGGGTCAGTTTTGCATTTCCCCCACTAGTGGTTAAGGTTAGGATTTGTCGTGGATCTGTTCCTTGGGAAAACTTCACTCCTCGGCAGTCATAATGTTGTATCAGCCACACAATGCCATTACATCACACGTTGTATCAGGGGTCAGACTAACACAATGCTATCACATGTAGAGAGAGTTAGAATAGCCCCCCCCATGATCTGTGTGCATCGTGTGCCCTTGCTTTCTGTAGTGTAAATCCCCAGGTCAGACCAAAGACTATATAAATAACGGGTGCAAGGCCAGACACAGGCAGTAAGCACCACTGGTATCAAGTGTCAGGAGGCCCTGGCAGGGATGCCATCTCTCAACCACTCCGTCATAGTATATAACCTCGTCCCCAGGCCCCATTGGTTTGACAGAAAGCCTAAAGTATATAAAGATTGTATAGTATTTACAGTATGTCTGAATCTGATTGAGACCACCGCGCATAGGCCTACCGACTGGCACATGCACATCGGAAAATGGAACCAGTTTACAAGAGGTCAAAAACGTTCAGCGCTAACAGTCACAAAAAATAAACACTGAGTGTACAAAACATTAGGAACATCTGTTCTTTCCATGACATAGACTGACCAGGTGAATCCAGGTGAAAGCTATGATCCCTTATTGATTTAAGTGCCTTTGAATGGGGTGTGGAAGTAGGTGCCAGGCGCACTGGCTTGTGTCAAGTACTGCAACGCTGCTGGGTTTTTCACACTCAACAGTTTCCCGTGTGTATCAAGAATGGTCCACCACCCAAAGGACATCCAGCCAATTTGACACATCTTTGGGAAGCATAGGAGTTAATAGGTCAGCATCCCTGTGGAACGCTTTCGACACCTTGTAGAGTCCATGCCAAAATGAATTGAGGCTGTTCTGATATTAGGAAGGTGTTCCTAATGTTTGGCATACTCAGTGTATATATAGTTCTGTAAATATTAGTAAGTAAAAGGAGACAATTGTTCCATAATAGTCAAGATTGTAGCTCACAATCGTCAAAGAGGATGACTGTGGACTACAGGAAAAGGAGGACCGAGCAAGCCCCCATTCTCATCGACGGTGCTGCATTGGAGCAGGTTGAGAGCTTCAAGTTCCTTGGTGTCCACATCACCAACAAACTATCATGGTCCAAACACACTAAGACAGTCGTGAAGAGATCACAACAAAGCCTATTCTCCCTCAGGAGACTGAAAAGATTTGGCATAGGTCCTCAGATCCTCAAAAGGTTCTACAGCGGCACCATCGAGAGCATCCTGAATGGATGCATCACTGCCTGGTACGGCAACTGCTCGGCCTCTGACCGCAAGACACTACAGAGGGTAGTACGTACGCCCCAGTACATCACTGGGACCAAGCTTCCTGCCATCCAGGACCTCTATACCAGGCGGTGTCAGAGGAAGGCCCTAGAAATTGTCAAAGACTCCAGCCACCCTAGTCATGGACTGTTCTCTCTGCTACCGCACAGTAAGTGGTACCGGAGCGCCAAGTCTAGGTCCAAGAGACTTCTTAACAGCTTCTACTCCCAAGCCATTAGACTCCTGAACAGCTAATCAAAGGGCTAACCAGAACCCTATTTTACACTGCTGCTACTCTGTTTATTAACTATGCATAGTCACTTTAACTCTACCTACATGTACATATTACCTCGACTAACCGGTGCCCCCGCACATTGACTCTGTACCGGTACCCCCTGTATATAGCCTTGCTACTGTTATTTTACTGCTGCTGTTTAATTATTTGTTACTTTTATTGTCTATTTCTTACTTATCTATTTTCAAAAAAAAATCTTAAAACTTCTTAAAGCATGGTTGGTTGAGGGCTTGTAAGTAAGCATTTCACTGTAAGGTCTACCTACACCTGTTGTAGTCGGCGCATGTGACAAAATACATTTTGATTTGATTTTGATTTGAAGATTATACATCCAAACGTAATACAATAGTACAATTAAATCCTAACAGAGAGAGGTTGTGAGTGTGACCATACACAGTAAGAACTGGTTTGAAGAGCAGAAGCTGGTTTGGCGAAGTGAGCAGAGAGCCAGGCTAATGAGGATTTCCTAACAAGGAACAACTGGGCCAGGAGACTGGACACACACTCTTCCTGCCTCCCTCTCTCTCACCCTGTCTTGCCCCACTGGATCCTAACTCCTGCTCCCTTGAATTCACCTAAGCTCCTTCTAGTCAACTCCTTCTTCCCTCGCTCTCATCCAACACTTCCCACACTGCCCCTACTCGGATGGTATCGCGCCGTCCCAACCTTCGCTCTCTCTCCCCCGCTACTCTCTCCTCTTCCATCCTATCATCTCTTCCCTCTGCTCAAACCTTCTCCAACCTATCTCCTGATTCTGCCTCCTCAACCCTCCTCTCCTCCCTTTCTGCATCCTTTGACTCTCTATGTCCCCTATCCTCCAGGCCGGCTCGGTCCTCCCCTCCTGCTCCGTGGCTCGACGACTCATTGCGAGCTCACAGAACAGGGCTCCGGGCAGCCGAGCGGAAATGTAGGAAAACTCGCCTCCCTGCGGACCTGGCATCCTTTCACTCCCTCCTCTCTACATTCTCCTCTTCTGTCTCTGCTGCTAAAGCCAATTTCTACCACTCTAAATTCCAAGCATCTGCCTCTAACCCTAGGAAGCTCTTTGCCACCTTCTCCTCCCTCCTGAATCCTCCTCCCCCTCCTCCCCCCTCCTCCCTCTCTGCTGATGACTTCGTCAACCATTTTGAAAAGAAGGTCGACGACATCCGATCCTCGTTTGCTAAGTCAAACGACACCGCTGGTTCTGCTCACACTGCCCTACCCTGTGCTTTGACCTCTTTCTCCCCTCTCTCTCCAGATGAAATCTCGCGTCTTGTGACGGCCGGCCGCCCAACAACCTGCCCGCTTGACCCTATCCCCTCCTCTCTTCTCCAGACCATTTCCGGAGACCTTCTCCCTTACCTCACCTCGCTCATCAACTCATCCTTGACCGCTGGCTACGTCCCTTCCGTCTTCAAGAGAGCGAGAGTTGCACCCCTTCTGAAAAAACCTACACTCGATCCCTCCGATGTCAACAACTACAGACCAGTATCCCTTCTTTCTTTTCTCTCCAAAACTCTTGAACGTGCCGTCCTTGGCCAGCTCTCCTGCTATCTCTCTCAGAATGACCTTCTTGATCCAAATCAGTCAGGTTTCAAGACTAGTCATTCAACTGAGACTGCTCTTCTCTGTGTCACGGAGGCGCTCCGCACTGCTAAAGCTAACTCTCTCTCCTCTGCTCTCATTCTTCTAGACCTATCGGCTGCCTTTGATACTGTGAACCATCAGATCCTCCTCTCCACCCTCTCCGAGCTGGGCATCTCCGGCGCGGCCCACGCTTGGATTGCGTCCTACCTGACAGGTCGCTCCTACCAGGTGGCGTGGCGAGAATCTGTCTCCGCACCACGTGCTCTCACCACTGGTGTCCCCCAGGGCTCTGTTCTAGGCCCTCTCCTATTCTCGCTATACACCAAGTCACTTGGCTCTGTCATATCCTCACATGGTCTCTCCTATCATTGCTATGCAGACGACACACAATTAATCTTCTCCTTTCCCCCCTCTGATAACCAGGTGGTGAATCGCATCTCTGCATGTCTGGCAGACATATCAGTGTGGATGACGGATCACCACCTCAAGCTGAACCTCGGCAAGACGGAGCTGCTCTTCCTCCCGGGGAAGGACTGCCCGTTCCATGATCTCGCCATCACGGTTGACAACTCCATTGTGTCCTCCTCCCAGAGTGCTAAGAACCTTGGCGTGATCCTGGACAACACCCTGTCGTTCTCAACTAACATCAAGGCGGTGACCCGTTCCTGTAGGTTCATGCTCTACAACATTCGCAGAGTACGACCCTGCCTCACGCAGGAAGCGGCGCAGGTCCTAATCCAGGCACTTGTCATCTCCCGTCTGGATTACTGCAACTCGCTGTTGGCTGGGCTCCCTGCCTGTGCCATTAAACCCCTACAACTCATCCAGAACGCCGCAGCCCGTCTGGTGTTCAACTTTCCCAAGTTCTCTCACGTCACCCCGCTCCTCCGCTCTCTCCACTGGCTTCCAGTTGAAGCTCGCATCCGCTACAAGACCATGGTGCTTGCCTACGGAGCTGTGAGGGGAACGGCACCTCCGTACCTTCAGGCTCTGATCAGGCCCTACACCCAAACAAGGGCACTGCGTTCATCCACCTCTGGCCTGCTCGCCTCCCTACCTCTGAGGAAGTACAGTTCCCGCTCAGCCCAGTCAAAACTGTTCGCTGCTCTGGCACCCCAATGGTGGAACAAACTCCCTCACGACGCCAGGTCAGCGGAGTCAATCACCACCTTCCGGAGACACCTGAAACCTCACCTCTTTAAGGAATACCTAGGATAGGATAAAGTAATCCTTCTAACCCCCCCCCCCTTAAAAGAGTTAGATGCACTATTGTAAAGTGGTTGTTCCACTGGATATCATAAGGTGAATGCACCAATTTGTAAGTCGCTCTGGATAAGAGCGTCTGCTAAATGACTTAAATGTAATGTAAATGTAGTTCCCCCCTCTCTCTCTCTTACCCACAGACTCCCTCCCTCTCTCACCCCATATCCTATCTCACCCCATAGCCCCCCTTCCACCACATGCTCTGCCTCACCCCTGCTGCCTCTAAAACATTCATAACGTCTCTACCACCAGTGTCACCTGACCCACACCCCAAAACCCTTTAGCATGCCTCTGTAGCCCAGCTTGACCCAGAGCTAAAGGCTGACATACAGTGGCTTGCGAAAGTATTCACCCCCTTGGCAGTTTTCCTATTTTGTCTCCTTACAATTTCGAATTAAAATAGATTTTTTGAAGGTTTGTATCATTTGATTTACACAACATGCCTACCACTTTGAAGATGCAATTTTTTTGTTATTGTGAAACAAGAAATAAGCCAAAAAAACTGAAAACTTGAGCGTGCATAACTATTCTTTGTTAGTCACCTTTTGTAGGAATTACAGCTGCAAGTCTCTTGGGGTATGTCTCTATAAGCTTGGCACGTCTAGCCACTGGGATTTTTGCCCATTCTTCAAGGCAAAACTGCTCCAGCTCCTTCAAGTTGGATGGGTTCCGCTGGTGTACAGAAATCTTTAAGTCATACCACAGATTCTCAATTGGATTGAGGTCTGGGCTTTGACTAGGCCATTCCAAGACATTTAAATGTTTCCCCTTAAACCATTCGAGCGTTGCTTAGCAGTGTGCTTAATGTCATTGTCCTGCTGGAAGGTGAACCTCCGTCCCAGTCTCAAATCTCTGGAAGACTGAAACAGGTTTCCCTCAAGAATTTCCCTGTATTTAGCGCCACCCATTATTCCTTCAATTCTGACCAGTTTCCCAGTCCCTGCCGATGGTATTCTCGGGGTGATGAGAAGTGTTGGGTTTGCGCCAGATATAGCGTTTTTCCTTGATGGCCAAAAAGCTCAATTTTAGTCTCATCTGACCAGAGTACCTTCTTCCATATGTTTGGGGAGTCTCCCACATGCCTTTTGGCAAACACCAAACGTGTTTGCTTATTTTTTTCTTTAAGCAATGACTTTTTTTCTGGACATTCTTCCGTAAAGCCCAGCTCTGTGGAGTGTACGGCTTAAAGTGATCCTATGGACAGATACTCCAATCTCCGCTGTGGAGCTTTGCAGCTCCTTCAGGGTTATCTTTGGTCTCTTTGTTGCCTCTCTGATTAATGCCCTCCATTGCCTAGTCCATGAGTTTTGGTAGGCGGCCCTCCCTTGGCAGGTTTGCTGTGGTGCCATATTCTTTCCATTTTTAAATAATGGATTTAATGGTGCTCCATGGGATGTTCAAAGTTTTGAATATTTTTTTAAACCCAACCCTGATCTGTACTTCTCCACAACTTTGTCACTGACCTGTTTGGAGAGCTCCTTGGTCTTCATGGTGCCACTTGCTTGGTGGTGTGCCTTGCTTAGTGGTGTTGCAGACTCTGGGGCCTTTCAGAACAGGTGTATATATACTGAGATCATGTGACAGATCATGTGACACTTAGATTGCACACAGGATGACTTTATTTAACTAATTATGTGATTTCTGAAGGTAATTGGTTGCACCAGATCTTATTTAGGGGCTTCATCGCAAAGGAGGGGAATACATATGCACGCACCACTTTTCCATTTTATTTTTTATTTTATTTTTTGAAACAAGTAATTTTTTTTCATATCACCAATTTGGACTATTTTGTGTATGTCCATTACATGAAATCCAAATAAAAATATATTTAAATTCCAGGTTGTAATGCAACAAATAGGAAAAATGCCAAGGGGGATGAATACTTTTGCAAGGCACTGCAGTGACCTGGAACTGTTGGGTGTTGTTGTTGTTGTTGTTGATGATGATTATGATGTGGTTGTTGTTGTAGGTGCTTTCCAGTGGTAGAAAAAGTACCAAATTGTCATACTTGAGTAAAAGTAATGATACCTTAATAGAAAATGACTCAAGTAAAAGCGGAAGTCACCCAGTAAATTTGATTAAAATCCTATTTGATTAAAAGTCAAAAAATATTTGATTTGAAATATTCTTAAGAATCAAAAGTAAAATGTAATTGCTAAAATACACTTACGTATCAAAAGTAAAAGTAAAATTACAAATAATTTAAAATTCCTTACACTAAGCAAACCAGACGGCACCATTTTCTTGTTTTTCTAATTTACAGATAGCAAGGGGCACGCTCCAACACTCAGACATCATTTACAAATTCAGCATGTGTTTAGTGAGTCCGCTAGATCAGAGGCAGTAGGGATGACCAGGGATGTTCTCTTGATAGGTGTGTGAATTAGACCATTTTCCTGTCCTGCTAAGCATTCAAAATGTAACGAGTATTTTGGATATCAGGGAAAATGTATGGAATAAAAACTACATCATTTTCTTTAGGAATGTAGTAAAGTAAAATACAGATGCCCCAAAAAACAACTGAAGTAGTACTTTCAAGTATTTGTACTTAATGAAGTACTTTACACCACTGGTCCTCTCCCACCTCCCCACCTCCCAGTTGTCATGTCAGTTTTGGTATTGCTCCCTCCCTGGCATCAATGGACAGTTTAATGGCTTCTCACTGCTTTTTATTGATCATGATGATCTGTTCTTGTTATTCTATATTTGTGCTGCCTGGCATGAGGTGTTGGGTTCTAGGTCCAGATCAATAGGAAGGTTCTGCACTGCCTACTGGGTCTTGGCACTGCCCCCACTCTCAGTCCCACTGCCACCTGGGACCCCTACCTGCTTCTGTACAACGGGCTCAGAGGGTGTAGGAACAGCCCATAAATAGCACTAATATCGGTTTCATACAGCTCTAATACATACTACTGCGCACCAATAGGAATGTGACGCAGAAGGAATGAAACAGTCTGATGAGGTCAGTCTGACTGTGAGAGTCATCCACTGAGAGAAAATTGCTGGGTGGATTATATAAAAAGAACCGGGTGATGCTGATGGAGCGGAGAGAGAAAGATTCCGTGAGGGATTCAAATGCTCATGTAACGCTCCAGTAGGCAGGTTTAAAGGTTTAAACGGCTACGTATGGTCTGCGTTCCCATAATGACTCAACGATGCTACCTGTCCTAAATGATTGCACAACTGTGATCTACTATTGCTAGGGATCCTCAGGAACAACCGCACAAACTTGACAGAGGAAAGAAAGGTAAACCAACGATGTAATGTAATGATGCAAAATGTAAGGAAACTAACACTAAAGTGGAAATAACTGATTAAGTAGGCCTACGATAGTGGCTAATATTTAAAGCTGCAATATGTAACTTTTTGGGCAACCCACTCAAATGCACATAGAAATGTGTGTTATAGATCTGTCACTCATTGAAAGCAAGTCTAAGAAGTTATATATCGGGGCGGCAAGTAGCCAAGTGGTTAGAGCATTTTACTAGTAACCGAAAGGTTGCAAGATCAAATCCCCGAGCTGACAAGGTAAAAATCTGTCGTTCTGCCCCTGAACAAGGCAGTTAACCCACTGTTCCTAGCCCGTCATTGAAAATAAGAATTTGTTCTTAACTGACTTGCCTAGTAAAATTAAAATAAATATCTGTTCTATGTGCGCTATTTCTATGCCCGCCTCTTCTTAAGTTTCGTTTTTGCGTCTTTTACTTTCAGTTTTGTACACCAGCTACAAACAGCTGAAAATATCATATTTTTGTTATAGAAAATATATCGGTTTAGATGGTACAATGATTCTCTACACTATTTGTTTTGTCATATAAACCGAAATTAAGCAAACTATTAAAAATTTTGCAACCAGGAAGTGGCAGAGCGATTTCTGCAAAGTGCATCTTCAACATGATACAAATGTTTAAAAATACAGTGACACGTCCAGGCATACAGTATTATTAAAACATTCTAGAAATCACAAATCAACTTGGTAGGTTTGGAGCTATACTGTCATTTGCGCATGGCTACAGAAGCCTATAGCTTGGGTCTCCAAATGTAATCTCTGCAAGGTTACAAAGCCAGCATTTGATAAACTTAACTGTGGAAAAGGTGATATGTTGATACGCTTCAGTTTTATGCCATATGACTGGTTTCACATTTGTATCCCGCGATCATAAAGGTAAAATAGATCTAAAACAATTGTCATTTATATTTACAATTCCCTTATTCAAACGGTTTACTCATTTACCTAGCTCTTATCAATAACTCTTATCAATTTGTAAATTACAGTGCATGGACAATGGTGTTTTATCTATCTGAAAATAATTAAGGAGGCCTAGATGACAGGTTGCTTAACCTAATTAATTGTTTCATCGCGCGTAAAGGTGGTGGAATCAGGAAGGAATTAAGTCAAGGTCAGAATATGGAGTATCTGTAGACACACCTCCGCCACACCTTCATTTCTTTGATCTCCAGATTTTGGCCACTAGATGGCAGCAGTGTATGTGCAAAGTTTTCGACTGATCCAAGGAACCATTGCATATCTGTTCAAAATGTTGTGTCAAGACTGCCCAAATGTGCCCAATTGGTTTATGAATACATTTTCAAGTTCATAACTGTGCACTCCTCAAACAATAGCATGGTATTACTTCACTGTAATAGCTACTGTAAATTGGACAGTGCAGATAGACAGAAAGCTTGAATTCTTGTTAATCTATATCAGATATGTCTGTCCTGGGAATTTTTTTGTTACTCACAACCTCATGCTGATCACATTAGCCTACGTTAGCTCAACCGTCCCGCGGGAGGGACACCGATCCCCTCGAGGTTTATCAAAAAGCATTAAGACGTTTCCAAATGTAGATGCAAAAATGTGGATGGGTTTTTCTCATTACATGGTAGGCCTACTGTGTTGTCTGTATCCAAGTTAAATCTGTAATTAAATGATTTAGAGAAAAGTACATCTGTGGTCTTTCTTTACTTCTCTCAATTTGAATGAAAGACCCTGGGATGTGGAGTTAATCCGAACATCTTTGTCATGTCCCTGGGATTAGGGATCTGGATGCTCAAATTGAGAGGAAAAGACTTTGTTAAGATTTTGTTAACTCTTTAGTAGATTCACATGTGGATATCTGGAGTGAATAATTATTGCCCTTTGTCAAAATACACAGGGAACAGGGTGTGTAAATAAGGCTTGCAGGTTGGCCGCGACTCCTTGTGCAGGCCCAAGAGAGGAGTTACCGTTACTGCAGAATCACTGTGCCGGCTGCCCCATAGAGATACTAATTTTGGGGATGCCCCTCTCTCTCACGTTTGAAACTGTGACAACCTCAAATAACCTCACTGCGGCAACCCCACTGATAGTGGGAGAAATGTTGATGCCATATAGGACTGTGACGGTCATGGAATTTTGGATGACAGTAATTGGCCAGTAATAATCCTTTTTATTAGATTTTTTGGCACATTATCTCCTCTCCTCCACTCCTGACTGCATGTGCCGCCATATACAGTGAATTCGGGAAAGTATTCAGACCCCTTGACTTTTTCCACATTTTGTTACGTTAAAGACATATTCTAAAATGGATTGTATTGTTTTTTCCCCTCATCAATCTACACACAATACCCCATAATGACAAAGCAAAAACAGTTTTTTATACATTTTCGCAAATGTATAAAACATTTAAAATTGAAATATTATATTTACATAAGTATTCAGACCCTTTACTCAGTACTTTATTGAAGCACCTTTGGTAGCGATTACAGCCTTGAGTCTTCTTGGGTATGACGCTACAAGCTTAGTACACCTGTATTTGGGAAGTTTCCCCCATTCTTCTCTGCAGATCCTGTCAATCTCTGTCAGGCTGGATGGGGAGAGTCGCTGTTCAGCTATTTTCAGGTCTCTCCAGAGATGTTCGATCGGGTTCAAGTCCGGGCTCTGGCTGGGCCGCTCAAGGACATTCAGAGACTCGTCCGGAAGCCACTCCTGCATTGTCTTTGCAGGGTGCTTAGGGTCGTTGTCTTGTTGGAAGGTTGGAAGGTGAAGCTTCGCCCTAGTCTGAGATCATGAGCACTCTGGAGATTTTCATCAAGGATCTCTCTGTACTTTGCT
Organism: Salvelinus alpinus; assembly: GCF_045679555.1. Lineage (NCBI taxonomy): Eukaryota > Metazoa > Chordata > Actinopteri > Salmoniformes > Salmonidae > Salvelinus > Salvelinus alpinus. Next base: position 5,108,014 of record NC_092110.1, read on the forward strand.
CCGTTCATCTTTCCCTCGTTGCTGACTAGTCTCCCAGTCCCTGCCGCTGAAAAACATCTCCACAGCATGATTCTGCCACCACCATGCTTCACCGTAGGGATGGTGCCAGGTTTCCTCCAGACATGATGCTTGGCATTCAGGCCAAAGAGTTCAATCTTGGTTTCATTAGACCAGAGAATCTTGTTTCTCATGGTCTGAAGAGTCCTTTAGGCAAACTCCAAGCGGGCTGTGCTTTTAACAGAGGAGCAGCTTCTGTCTGGCCACTACCATAAAGGCCTGATTGGTGGAGTGCTGCAGAGATGGTTGTCCTTCTGGAAGGTTCTCCCATCTCCACATAGGAACTCTGGTGCTCTGTCAGAGTGACCATCGGGTTCTTGGTCACCTCCTTGACCAAGGCCCTTCTCCCCCGATTGCTCAGTTTGGGTGGTTCCAAACTTCTTCCATTTAAAAATGATGGAGACTACTGTGTTCTTTGGGACTTTCAATGCTGCAGACATTTTTTGGTACCCTTCCCCAGATCTGTGTCTCGACACAATCCTATCTCGGAGCTCTACGGACAAGACCTTCGACCTCATGGCTTGGTTTTTGCTCTGACATGCACAGTCAACTGTGGGACCTTGTGTAGAGATGTGTGTTTTAGAAAAAGGCTGTAACGTAACAAAATGGGGAAAAAGTCAAGGGGTTTGAATACTTTCAGAATGCACTGTAAATAAAACGAATAGAACAGGCACTCCCATTCAAGTCAATGATAGCATAATGAGTGGACCCGCGTCTGGCGGCTATTGCGAGTGTACCCATTGGAGCAAAGCAGAAAGTAAAAGCAGGAAGTGTACCCATCAACATGTGCTGTGATTTGTTGATTCAACTCAACTGACATTACAAAAAAAATACATTCCATTGCATGAGTCACATCAGTTAAGATCCTTTGAATGAACATTCCACATTTCATTAAGGAGCAACAAAGTTTCATCATGTTGTTAGGGGTCCATGTTACTGCAGAAACGGACTCAATTTTTTAGTTCATGGGTTATTTTATTTTCATGACTGCTCATCCATAACCTTCGGTTACACGGTCATATGGTAATTGTGCCAGCCCTAGTAATGCCATAGGCTATGCCTTGCCTACTCCCCCCAAATCAAATATTGATTGCTCATGTGATGGCTTGGGCTGCATTTATGTTAGGCTAACCTACAGTAGCCTATGCCAATAGTACACAGTTTTCATATGAATAAGTGAGCATAAAAATGGCTAATATTATAGGAAAAACATACAAATAATGGGAAACGCTCAATTGTTTATAACCGCGGGAAATATGTGCTATTCACATTGTTCTCTCCATGGACAGCGCGTCAAGTGGAGCAGCAGAGTAAAAAAACAATGAATTTAATAAACTGAATTCCTCTGTCAGGATGACCAAAATACAGCCTGTAGCCTGGTCTAACCCCTGTCCTGTGCGGTTTCAAGTAGGCAGTAAAGTGGAACAAAAATGATATCAACCCGCACATCTTACCGGGAGATTGTCGCCCACGGTTGTAGATTCCACGGTAATGCACCTCAGGACCAACGGGCAATGCGAAGAATCACCATCCGCAACCAGGACATCGTCTGACCGTCAGTTACAGGCTCATTCACCATTCCGGAGGGGACTACTGTCCAATGAAAATGGACACATTTTCCTTCACTGCAGTATCAGCCAGGACAACGGCAGCAGCACATGCTCAGAGACAGAACGGTCCCTACTTCTGCTGTTCTTGCATCTTTCATTAACTCTTTCTTCACCTCAGTGAGTAGTGGGTTTTACTGAGCTCTGGCAGAATTCAGAGCTGGGTCGTGTTCAGTAGGGAGAAACGTTTTAAAACGCAGAGGTACAGTGCTACCTGAACTTGTCCAGTAAGAACAGGTTTAGTTTCAATCTTCCATAGCTAAACGCTTTGCTACAGTGTGCCCTTCTGAAGAGGACCAAGGCCTTTCTACCCCAGGCAGACAGTTTCTCTTGACAAACAGTGAGGACATACAAACACACAGTACAGAGTGCATAACTTAAGCACCTTTATATGTAATACCTGTGGGAATTGAACTCACTATCTTGGTATTTCTATTGCAACGCTCTTACCAACTGAGCCACACTGGACTCCAGTCACCATAAGCATTGACCAGGTAGAAACAGCTCAGGAATTGGAGTTGCAGTTTCCATTAGAATTGAAATTGACTCATTCCCTGAACCTGATATAGAGCCTTGTCTCTAAAACTGTCTGTCATTGACAGAACCTGTGTGACCGCTAAGTACTTTAGGAGTGGGCAGGGCCAAACCTCTGCAGTTGTAAATCAGTAAAAAATAAGATCTCAGCGCCCAGAGGTCACATACGTCAGATTGGGTTTGTATCAGGATTGAGATCCACATATGGAGGTGGTATGGTGTAAATTGGAAGTCTAAAGATCAGATTCAATATAGTCCCTATATACACCCCTATAGTAGGACTGGGAATTGCCAGGGACCTCAGAGGTATCAAAATACTTAGGTGGAATACAATGTATTGCAATCACAGGTGGTTGGTGGCACATTAATTGGGGAGGACAGGCTCATAGTAATGGCTGGAACAGCTTATTAATATATCAAACATTCACTCCATTGCAGTAATTAGGAGTCATCCTCCCCTCACCAGCCTCCGGTGCCTGCCATACTATATACATCACGATTTATCGCTCTCAATTCTATATGTACTGCAATTCGGTAGTTCGGTTTTATTCTGATTCGATGTTCTAAACATATTGCTCATGGTATCTGCTGCAGAGGTACAAGAAGCCATGAGAAAAAAAAAAAAGCTGATCCATCATGGCAATAAAAGTGCTGAAAACATGTCGTCTCACCACTTAAAAATAAGATTGAGGCCAACATATAGAAGAAAAAATACTGGCGTTTTGGCACAGGTACAGCCGACTAGCGCTAGCCACCTACCCTAGCAAAAACGTATATCTTATAGAATCGTTACTTGGGAGTCAAAGAATCCATATAATATCGTCAAAATACCGTGATCCTCTACTATATCGATTTATATTGTGCATTACTTTTGACCAGAACCCTGAGCCCTATGGTCAAAAGGACTGCACTATGTAAAATGTAGGGTGCCATTTGGGACACACCCCTAGGAGTTCCACAACCAGAACAGTAATCCCACACGAGAGAAAGAAAAAAAAATCATCTTTTTAATTACATCATTGAAGCATAGATGCATCACTTGTGAAAAAGGTAGAAAAAAAACAGCATGTTTCAGTCTTTCTCAATAAGTTAAACCTCTCGGGCCAAATAGGGTCGGGCCTGCTCACAAAACAGAATCGGAAAACTCTAGAAGCTTTCAAAAGAATGAAACAATTAACAACCAAGGAGTTATTCTTATGTCATTGAAATTAATCGTTGTCTCCTTGTCGTGTATTTAATAAACATGTAAAAAATAAAAATGCAAAATGGCTTATATTACAATACACAGTCGTTCTTTCACCCTTTTCCACAGGGGTTTTCCACGCAACAACGCCAAGAAGTTGTCATGCAACTAAGTTATCGTTTTTTTTTAATGAACAATTAAACTGATAAGCTGTCGGGTTATAGTTGGTAAAAAACAAAACAAATGATAATTACAATAATGACAGTAATAACAAGGTTAGGTAATAGACACAGTCCTGTAGAGTCAGGAAGTCTTCTGATAGGCCAAAGCCTTAGAGCCATTCCTTCCATTCCCAAAGACACATTGGTCCATTGGTCTTTGACAGTTTTGCAGGCTCGTGCTGATTGGGTGAGATGATGGACAATCAATGACGGTGCTGCGGCTGTCAGCCCTCCTCCACTCAAATCCCCCCAACTGCATCTCTGGATGTGGAAAAATACATTCCATTTACCTGGGGTAAGAAAACAAGACTGTTTTAGACTTCATCTCTTATACTCCACTATACGATTCTACTGCAGAATACAATAAAGTACTACTTAACACTGTAAATGCATTACTTTTGGAATATCTAGTATCTTATGAGCCCATATCGACAGGACATCTTGACAGATGAAAGTCACTGAAATAACAAATACATCAAATCAATCAGCCGACAAATGAATCCTTGAACGAGAGGTGTCCTACCTTGTGTAAAGGTTGTAGTGAGGTTCCTGCTGTGGTCAGTCAGTCCAGTTCATGTACCTGCTGCATAGGGGCAGAGGTGGTCCGGCCTGGCTCAGCTGTCCTCTTGGCCATGATATCCCACTGAGGGGCTTTGGGCTTCATACCTAGCGGAGGGGAGATGGATATTAATACAGTCACTAGGGTGTGCATGCGAAATTGCACTATTTAAATAATATCATGATTTCCCCCCCAGATAGACAACACTTTTTTGGAACAGACAGAGTAGCCAAACTTGCGCTAGTTAGACAAGCGTGTTGCTGCGAAAGGTTCTCTCATCATCTCATCTGGTAGTGTCGGTCTCGACTGCATCTAATCGATGTAAAGAAGCTAGCTAGCTAACGTAACGAGGCTATCTTGCTGCGCTCCCCGTCCTTGTCTACAACAACTCCATATTAAAACATCATATACCGGTTGGTTGACCATTGTAATTGTAGCCTACTCCCTCATTTAGCCAACTGAATCCCATCATTTTAAATTCCATTTTGCATTGATTAGAAATCTCCCACTTCACTTGCTACACACGGAGCCTCTGACTGTACTGTACTCTTTGATTGGCAGACAATAACACGCTACAAGTGTGAAAAGTGTGTAGGCTACCGGAACATCTTTATGGTAAATGGGGCACACTCATAACAACTGTCCTAAAACTGCTTTATTAAAATGTCTAATGTAATGGTCTATCCTTGTAGGCTATGTAGCAATGTACATAATTTCATTTTAGACAGCCTTTTTTGTTAAAATAGGCCTATACATTTTTTTTCCCCGTAAAAATGGATACTCTTGCAAGTAATGGAATACTAACGTCTGCTCGGATACTGAAATATTCTAATACCCGTGCCCATGGCTAGCAGACACACTATCAAGATTCTAGTGTATTGTAAAGCCTTTGCGCTGCCTTCAGCACTGAGCGACTGATGCTGATGGAGCAGCAGAATTAAAAGGTTACCTCTCCTGCCCCCAGTTGGTCTTCTGTAGTAATGCATGTTCATGCCTGACCTCTCCTGCCCCCTGTTGGTCTTCTGTAGTAATGCATGTTCATGTCTGACCTCTGCTGTCCCCTGTTGGTCTTCTGTATTAATTCATGTTCATGCCTGACCCCTCGCGCCCCCTGTTGGTCTTCTGTAGTACTGCATGTTCATGCGCTGACCTCTCCCGCCCCCTGTTGGTCTTCTGTAGTACTGCATGTTCATGCGCTGACCTCTCCCGCCCCCTGTTGGTCTTCCGTAGTACTGCATGTTCATCTGCCCTGCAGCAGGAGATCAACTCAACCCAGTGACACACTTCCTGTCCCAAACCCTGACCCCCACTCCAGACAGAAGGGTGTCTTATTAGATAGACAATTGTGTAAACAGGGCTATAATCAGACTGATCCGTTCATACAGCACATCAATGAGATTGATGGAAACTTGCTGTAGCATATTCATGTTAATAATGTAGTAGTGCAGTCCGTGACGTGTGCGTAACCACAGAGGACAGATCAATTATTTTCCCTAAATGAAAGTGAGAGACATGAAGTGGCGTTCAGACTAGTCAGGCACAGACAGCACATACTACAGTTGAAGTCAGACGTTTACTTGCACCTTAGCCAAAAATTCCCTGTCTTAGGTCAGTTAGGATCACCACTTTATTTTAAGAATGTGAAATGTCAGAATAATAGTAGAGAGAATGATTTATTTCAGCTTTTATTTCTTTCACCACATTCCCAGAGGGTCAGAAGTTTATATACACTCAATTAGTATATGGTAGCATTGCCTTTAAATTGTTGAACTTAGGTCAAAGGTGTCAGGTAGCCTTCCACAAGCTTCCCACAATAAGTTGGGTGAATTTTGGCCCATTCCTCCTGACAGAGCAGGTGTAACTGAGTCAGGTTTTTAGGCCTCCTTGCTCACACACACTTTTTCAGTTCAGCCCACAAGTATTCTATAGGATTCAGGTCATGGCTTTGTGATGGCCACTCCAATAGCTTGACTTTGTTGTCCTTAAGCCATTTTGCCACAACTTTGGAAGTATGCTTGGGGTCACTGTCCATTTGGAAGACCCATTTGCAACCAGATTGAGATGCTGCTTCAATATAGCCACAATTTTCCATCCTCATGACGCCATCTATTTTGTGAAGTGCACCAGTCCCTCCTGCAGCAAAGCACCCCCACAACATGATGCTGCCACCCCCGTGCTTCACGGTTGGGATGGTGTTCTTCGGCTTGCAAGCATCCCCCTTTTTCCTCCAAATATAACGATGGTCATCAGACCAGAGGACATTTCTCTAAAAAGTACAATCTTTGTCCCCATGTGCAGTTGCAAACCGTAGTCTGTTTTTTTTATGGCGGTTTTGGAGCAGTGGCTTCTTCCTTGCTGAGCGGCCTTACAGGTTATGTTGATATAGGACTCGCTTACTGTGGATATTGATACTTTTGTACCTGTTTCCTCCAGCATCTTCACAAGGTCCTTTGCTGTTGTTCTGGGATTGAATTGCACTTTTCACACCAAAGTACGTTCATCTCTAGGAGACAGAACGCGTCTCCTTCCTGAGCGGTATGATGGCTGCGTGGTCCCATGGTGTTTATACTTGCGTACTATTGTTTGTACAGATGAACATGGTACCTTCAGGCGTTTGGAAATTGCTCCCAAGGATGAACCAGACTTGTGGAGGTCCACAACTTTTTTCTGAGGTCTTGGCTTATTTCTTTTGATTTTTCCCATGATGTCAAGCAAAGAGGCACTAAGTTTGAAGGTAGGCTTTGAAATACATCCACAGGTACACCTCCAATTGACTCAAATTATGTCAATTAGCCTATCAGAAGCTTCTAAAGCCATGACATCATTTTCTGAATTTTTCCAAGCTGTTTAAAGGCACAGTCAACTTCGTGTATGTAAACTTCTGACCCACTGGAATTGTGATACAGTGAATTATAACTGAAATAATCTGTCTGTAAACAATTGTTGTAAAAATTACTTGTGTCATGAACAAAGTAGATGTCCTAACCGACTTGCCAATACTATAGTTTGATAACAAGAAATGTGTGGAGTGGTTGAAAAACGAGTTAATGACTCCAACCTAAGTGTATGTAAATTTCCGACTTCAACTGTATTCTAGGAGTCTTGTCTCCCGTCCAAACCCAGAGAAGATGTCTGTAGATACCAGCTAGCCTGCACTGCAGTCACCCTAAGAGCAGGGTTTCCCAAACACGGCCCTGGGGCCCTCCCTGGGTGCACGTTTTGGTTTAATGCCCTAGCACTACACAGCTGATTCAAATAACCAACTCAGCATCAAGCTTTGATCATTTGAATCAGCTGTGTAGTGCTGGGGCAAAATCCAAAACGTGCACCCAGGGAGGGGCAGGACTGAGTTTGGGAAACCCTGCCTTAGAAGACGCAGTAGAATCACACTCTAGCTCCCTCCCTCCCGCCGTTACTCTCCACGTTTCTCCTTCTATCTCTATGTAACACACACATTGACAGGTCTTCCTCCGTTCTGAACATGGACATAGTCCCTAGTGAGTGTGGACTAGCCCTGCTGTGGTCCAGGAGAGAAGGGTTATTAGGGGGCGAGGTCCCAGCGAACCACACCACCCCTTTGGTCTCACTCCGGTCCCAGATAGGTCCTGGCTACCGCTCCGTTACCATGACAACACCCGCCGTAGCCTAGAGCGATATACAGCAGAGAAAGAAACCAGCCTTCACTACAACCTACTGAGATGGATGTACAGAGACAAAGAGCGAGAGAGAAATGGAGAGAGCAGAACCAAAAAAAAAATAGAGAACGGTGCAAGAGAAAAAGAGGGGGTAAAGGAGAAAGCGACAGAGACAGATGGTGCAAAAATAATAAAACTGTCAAGGGAGAAAGAGAGGGGGGGTAAGGAGAGAGAGAGAAAGTGAAAGGCGGAAAGTTGGTGAGCGAAAAAAAAGAGGGGCATGTTTAACCAGCTACAGTAGTACATTGAGACAAAGGGAGATGAGGGGGAGGGGTGGAGGAAGGGAGGCCGCAAAAAAATAAGAAAAAGGAAGATGGCCGCAATGACACAAGACGTTGGGGTGCAGACTCAAACCCCAATGGAGTGCAGCAATGACCACAACGGTCTTCCATCAACATCCCAACGGCTCCAACCCCTTTCTACTCCTCTCCCTCGGTCTCTCACCATCAATGCCGTTGTGCTGCTCGTAGGTGCGTTTGCCCAGGATGGTGGGCGAGCCGTTGTTGAGAATGTTGGGTGTGGACTTGATGGGTGTCAGGCTACCCGTGGTGACCGTCTGGCCACGCGGGGGGTCGTGTTTGGGAGGGCACGGGTGGGCCTCTGGGGACCCGGAGAGAGGAGGACAGAAGACACAGAGGAGAAGAGACAGGAGGGAGAGAAAGGAAGAGAAAACAGAAAGATATGAGTTTAAAAATCGCAAAATCAACACTGGCTAAAACAGACAATATATAATACAGTATGCCATTAGGCAGACTGAAAATGAAAGACTACAGATGGGCGTAACAGATCCTCACCTAGATATCGGACAACAGACTCCAGAGGCTTCCTCTCAACTGGCTTCAGCGGCAAGGGCTTTTTGGGCTCGTCTGGCAACCGCAGCGCACCTGAAATACACCACAAAGTCAGTATAGTATGCATGTACCACATTTCAGCAGACCGTTACATAAGACAGCCACTGAGACCTTTCAAAACATTTTGCAACAGGAAAATAAAACAAACGTTTCTTATTGGACAATTTCAGGTAGTCCCTCCCTGTTTTACTCAAGTTTTCGTCCGTTTGGTGCCTTAATGAACAGGACCCAGGTCTACATCGCATCGTACTCTCGCTACGCCTTGATTTGGGTGGTGAGGAGGTGGTAGGGGTTGAGGTGTACAGTACTCACACTCTTGTTTGATTTGGACTGTATTGAGAGGGAGGTAAGGGTGTCGGGCGAGGAAGCGTGGTCTGATGATGTCCTGACAAACCCGTCGGGCGGCGCGTGTCACCTGGGTGGTCTGTAGGTAGAAGGCCTGTTTCGTCTTCACAGCAAACTTGGGGCTCCCACCGTGACGCATGGGAACACTGTGAGGAGACTGGCGGTGGGGGAAGAGAGAAAGCGAGGATATGAGAAATTGTTAGAGAACGGACAACAATCAGAGACAAGAGTGAAGTCCAAGACAAAAAGTTGTAAGTTGTTATACAGAAGGGCCGGGACGTTTTTCCTGGTCAGTTTCTATACATGACATCTCAGTTTGATTTGTTTACCATGTTGTTGCGGTTGGGTCCAGGCCGCTCTCCTTCCAGTCTGGTTGGCATCTTCAGTCCTCCATACTTCTTCCAGTAGGTCCAGCAGGAGGCACAAAGACGACACTGCATGTTGGGGGGACCCCACGAGTACCACTGGTACGAGCTGGTGGCTACATGCACAGAGAAAGAGGACACACACACACACGTCGAGAGACACCCACACACACAGTGAGACTAAATCATTTAAGACTTTATTAACACTACTAAAATAGCTCTGAATAGATTCTACTGCAGCGTGAGCTGAGCTTTGCCTCGCTCTCCGTCTTAAAAACTCCCACTCCTTCATTGTTAAAGAACAGCAATAGAGATGTAGGCTTGGCTTGGGGCCTTGCTCCCCAAGTATGGGGAAGAGATCATACTAGGATGAGAGTGAATCTCAAGGGTCTTCAGGAGGTACTGTATATCTGTACTAGGAGTACTCTTGACTCCCAGGATAACTTCCTGGTCTCTTTTCTAACATCGTGGTCTTTATTTCATCATCCAGGAAACAGGACAGTTGTGGCGTTACTCACTGTAGCAGCTTTCACAGGCGCGGCCCAGACCTGGGGTCTGTCCTGGGGGAACTGATATCACCCCCAGGGCTCCAGGCAAACCCCCGGCTCCGACTGCGGCTCCAGCTGCCGCCCCGGAGCCGTTCACCAGGCATCCCACACCTCCAGGCTTTACACTGTTAACACTCAGCTGGTTGGGGTTGGGCTTGTTGCTATGAGGAAGTGGGCAGAGGATCAGAGACAGAGATGCAACGCACTGTATAATCTGCGGTCGTCACTATCTGGGCAAGTTGCAAAGTCATAAACCACGCCAATTTCTACAATTTCTCTTCTTAAAATCAGATTTTAAACCTAACTGATAACCTTATGCCTAACCCGAACCTTAAGTTAAGACCAAAAAACTTTGCAGCTTGACCATCTAGTGGGAACCGTCATCTGCAGCCAGTCCCAAATATCCCCTTAACCCTTTGGCACCATCCCTCCATTGTTTGCAGACGCTCCACCATTACCAGTTACACTTATACAGAGCATTCCGATCTGCAAAGACCAAATACTTAGCGGCAGGGTGCAAATTGGGACCTGCTGTAGGAGTCTGACAAGAATCACAGTATCCCAGTCCCCAGTAGCCAGCCAGATAGATACTCACTAGTTGGGGATGTAGACTTGCTTCAACTTGCTCTCTGCCTCCGCTGCTTTTAACCGTTTCTGCTGTACGTATCTGTCTGTGGTCTTCCACATGTAGTAGTACTCTATGATACTGGTCAGGGACTTCCAGGGGAGCTGCCGGGGAGGGCGAGAGACAAGCGGTTTCAACCTCACAGATATGCCATAGTCATGCTTTAGAGCCGTTTCCACCTCACAGACAACGGTCCTCGCCATCATGCTTTAGGGCACTACATTAGTGCATTTCCTACATCTTTGTAAGCAAATACTTTGATCTTCGAGGGGGAAAATGAACACTGCGCTCTTTAAAAAAAGTTTGAAAGAGGCAACTGAATTGTCAGGCTGCCAGAGAGCAAGCCCCACCCCTAACAGCAGCCTGTGGGCTGGATAGTGCACTGACTGTAACCCACCACCAGGTGGCAGAGTGAGGCACAGCGTAAAGACTGCATAAACCTCATTCATTTATTCTTCCCCCTCAGGGCAACAGCAGCACCTGGCTGACAGAGATATAGACATACAGTATCTATCTCTATAGCTACAGCAGACATGCTGGATTCTCTTCTCTGCTCTCAATAGGATGCCTGCCAGTCTGAGTTGAGTGTCTCACTATTAGTTACAAAAAGGATGGGCAACTTTGATGGGGGAGGGGGCCACAACAACAACAAAAAATCATAGCTCATCATGAGGGGCTGCAGTGGCTTGCGGGTCTGTGTACCCACATCCATACTCACACATGCAGTCAGAGCCAGGTATGGATAGCCTTTTGGGGACCCTAAGTAAAAAATTGTTGGCCCCCACCCACCTTGCGAGCAAAACATTTTAGCGGCCACCCTCTTGAAAGCGGAGAGAAAACATTTACGTTTCACAGTTAATTTCCTGCAATGCTGCAGATTTTGCCATGGGGGCAAAGATTTAGCTATTTTCTAACTCATTTCATGTAATACTCATTTTACCATGGGGAAACTGATCCGCGGGCCACCAGTTGCCCATCCCAGAGATACATTTTGTGAGCCTTGAACTGAGCCTGTTCCTCTCAGTCTAAGCATGGTTCCTCTTCCCCCTTGTTTTGGTGGCATGTACATCAGAGCTTCCTTGTCGAGGCTAGTCCAAGCCAAGGCAGCAGAACCGTGCCTGCCTGACTGGCTACCCGTCGGTCTGTACTCACAAAGTCCTGTTGTATGTCTGTGAAGTCTTTTCCATATTTCTCCAGGGCCTCTTCAAACAGGTTGGCCTCGGAGGCGCTCCACTCCTCCATCTCGTCCCGGCAGAGAACAGGCCCTCCCTGGGGAACCAGCGCAGCGATGGCTCGCGTCATGTCATAACGCGTCTTATCCAGGCTGTCCATGGCATGGAACTGGGGAGAGGAGAGAGGGGCAAAATGGCGGGTAGTGTTCGGTAGGCACAAAACAGAAGAAACACACTGGGAGGTACCATCTGTACTGGTTCAATATGAAACACTTCAGTGCGTTTTTTAAATTTTATTTAACCTTTATCGAGGCAAGTCAGTTAAGAACAAATTCTTATTTACAATGAAGGCCTACCAAAAGGACTCGTGCGGGGACGGGGGCCTGGGATTAAAATAAATACAATATAAATATAGGACAACACACATCACAACGAGAGAGACAACATAACATAAAGAGAAACCTAAGACAACAACATGGCAGCAACACAACATGGTAGCAGCACAAAACAGGGTACAAACATTATTGGGCACAGACAACAGCACAAAGGTCAAGAAGGTAGAGACAACAATACATCACGCAAAGCAGCCACAACCGTCAGTAAGTGTGTCCATGATTGAGTCTTTGAATGAAGAGATAACTGTGTTTACGGTGTGCCCTAATGAACACAACCCTGGTTTTTCCACATACACCCAGCAAACAAAACCTACCCTCTTAACATAGAAACCAAGCAAAGGGCCTCCATTATTCTACTTGTCAAAGCCACCAAGTTTAAGGAACAGAGCATAGTCCAAAAACAGAAGTGGATGGGCTATTATCTGGTCACTTGACTTAGTGTGAGCGTCTCTATTGGCGAGTCTGAGAGGATGTGTGTTGTGCGCATGTGTTCATGGATGTGTGTACTCTGAAAGCTGTAGCTCGGAGGCCTGTGTTTCATGTTTTATATATGAGGTGCAGAAGTGGGCCGGAACGTGTGGCGTCTGGGGCAGGCTGAATCCTGCTTGTTACTGATCCTCACACTATGGCAAGCTAACACACACACACACACACACACACACACACACACACACAAGCTCACATACACACCTTCTACTGTAGCTCCCAGCATACCCCTGGGCTAACAGCACTCAACTCTGGTCTGACCCTACCTAGGGAAGTGGGCAATGTGTGTATGTGTCTTACCAGGGTGATGTCTCTAGAGGCAGCAGCAGCACTCATGTGGAGACTGGGCTGCCGGACAGAACTACTGCAGTCTAGAGCCCGCGCAAAGGTACCCACTGACCTGAGAGAGGGAGAGGGATGAGGCGGCAGAGAGGGATGATGTGGCAGAGGGAAAGAGATGGATGAGAGACAGACAGGGATATAATTTTTACATTTAAGTCATTTAGCAGATGCTCTTATCCAAAGCGACTTACAGTAGTGAGTGCAAACAGTTTTATACTGCAGGAGTGTATTAATCCTCCAGATATCATGTTTTTGACAATAGTGCAAATCTGACTAGAATAGACCTGTGTGAAGACCAGTCTTCCTAATAATACAATACCCTTGCACCCCGTTTTACAGAGCCACGTAAAAAAAAATGTCTTACTGAAAAACATTTGACATTGGCTATCCTGTTCACAGCAGTCTTACCAAGGCACTACCACTACAGTAGAACCACTTACCCATTCGCCACAGCCCACCGGACCGGAGCCACTTACCGAGCCACAACCAGGAACTGGTCGATCTGTTTCTCTGTGAGGGGACTGCTGGGGTCCCACACCCTCTCCTCCAGCTTGGCCAGGTCCCTGCCATCCTCCTCACCTGGGGGTCCAGTTAGCACAATCACCAGTTAGTAAGCAGTCAGCACAGTCACCAGTCTGATACACTCCATCGGACTAGACAGCCCTGTGGTTAACCAAAGTCAATTTAGTTCTGGCTCTCCAACAGTCTTGGGGTGTTGTGGTTATGATTCCTTCGATAGAGAGAGCCACAAAACAGTGAATATCCTGCCCTTTGACCCTCTCCAACACTATTGTTGTGACATGGCTCCTCAGTAAAACTCACTTTGATAACACACTCCTTGTCATAACGTTGCAAAATTGTTCCAATTGCAGTGGGTTTATTAGGCAGTGGGACAGACGCCCATGCCCTCCCACTGACTGAGCCTTGAGATGAGATCGGACCCTGCTTGCACTACCAAAGAGAACACTAGCCAGGAGGCTAATCTACCAGCTAGCGTGTCACATTTACCTATGGAAAATGCTAACAGTCCACAGTTTTGTGTACGAGTGTCTTTGGCGTACGTACCCTCTTTGAGAAAGTCTGTGATGTCTGCCTGGTACTTGTTCCCCACCCTGATCTCCCCTTTATCAGCCAGCAGAGTCTTCTGTTGGGGGTCGTAGACCAGGGAGTAGAAGAACGCATCCTGGAGAGAGAGGGAGGAGGAAGAGAGGTGGGGGGAGGAAAGAGGGAGGGATAGAGAGGAGAGACATTAGAAAAGAGTTAGAGAAATAGGAATGGAGAAAATGAGTGGGGTTGTGGATTGAGTGTGTGCGTGCGTGTGTGTAGAGAGCAGTCTTTCGTCTCCTCATTACTGACTGTGAGAAGAACATTCTGGGTCAACACACTGAATTATTCATACAGCACCAAGACTCACAACTAACACACACATCACAGTCAGTTGGACACAGGCACACAAACTCATCCAACATGGTCATACAGTACCCGTCAAAAGTTTGGACACACCTGCGCATTCCAGGATTTTTCTTTATTTGTACTATTTTCTACATTGCAGAATAATAGTGAAGACATCAAAACTATGAAATAACACACATAGTAACCAAGAAAGTGATAAACAAATCAAAATATATTTTGGATTATTCAAAGTAGCCACCCTTCGCCTTGACAGCTTTACGCACTCTTGGCATTCTCTCAAACAGTTTCACATGGAATGCTTTCCCAACAGTCTTGAAGGAGTTCCCACGTATGCTGAGCACTTGTTGGCTGCTTTTCCTTCACTCTGCAGTCCAACTCATCCCAAACCATCTCAATTGGGTTGAGGTCAGGTGATTGTGGAGGCCAGGTTTATCTGTTGCAGCACTCCATCACTCTCCTTGGTCAAATAGCCCTTACACAGCCTGGAGGAGACAAATTATATCCCATCTGGTTTGCACTTAGTGGAACTAACGCTGTGGTAGCCATGCTGGTTAAGCGTGCCTTGAATTCTAAATAAAATCAATGACAGTGTCACCAGCAAAGCACCATCACACTTCCTCCTCCATGCTTCACGGTGGGAACCACACATGCGGATATCATCCGTTCACCTACTCTGCGTCCCACAAAGACACGGCAGTTGGAACCAAAAATCTCAAATTTAGACTCATCAGATTAAAGGACAGATTTCCACCGGTCTAATGACCATTGCTCGTGTTTCTTGGTCGAAGCAAGTCTCTTATTCTTATTGTCCGTTAGAGATGCGTCTGTTACTTGAACTCTGAAGCATTTATTTGAGCTGAAATGTCTGAGGCTGGTAACTCAAATGAACGTGTCCTCTGCAACAGAAGTAACTCTGGGTCTTACTTTCCTGTGGCGGTTCTCATGAGACCCAGTTTCATCATGGCACTTGTTTTATGCGACTGCACTTGAAGAAACTTTCAAAGTTCTTGACATTTTCCAGATTAAGACATGAAGGTCAGTCAAAGTAATGAGGTAGTCTTTTCTCTTTGCTCATTTGAACTGTTCTTGCCATAATATGGACTTGGTCTTCATCTTCTGTATACCCAACCATGTCACAAGACAACTGATTGGCTCAAACGCAATAAGAAAAAACATTCCACAAATTAACAAGGCACACACACCTGTTAATTGAAATACATTCCAGGTGACTACCCCGTGAAGCTGGTTGAGAGAACGCCAAGAGTGTGCAAAGCTGTCATCAAAGCAAAGGGTGGCTACTTTGAAGAATCTCAAATATAAAATCCATTTTGATTTGAATAACATTTTTGGGGGTTACTACATGATTCCATAAGCATTATTTCATAGTTTGATGTCTTCACTATTATTCTATAATGTAGAAAATAAAAACCCTTGAATGAGTAGGTGTGTCCAAACGTTTGACTGGTACTGTACATCAGAGCCATACATAGAGGCTATGGCACACACCATTCACTCTCTGAGAAGACAGTGTATGAGGCCTGTGAGGACAGTAAAGACAGCCACCTACCTCCCGGTCCAGATATGACTTCAGAGCCTCAGTCTCATTGAGCAGAGTGACACAACACTTCCCCCTGAGACACACACAATCTGATTGAGATGTAGCTCTTAAATACAGTACAGCCGTATAACACCAATGCCTTCCTATAATACAGGTGAAAGAAAGTGCCATCTGTTTTCCAGGCTGTGTTTTAACATATACTTGTAACCAACTCTCATGGTCTGTAGCAGGTAGCTAACATAAGGTGAGATGGTAAAGACATGTCCTACCGGATGTGTGTAGCAGGTAATGACTCTAGCTGGCGGGACAGGAACAACTCTCTGTGTCTCAGCTGGTGTTTCTGTTTCTCTGGCAGGTCAACTGGGTTCAACTCCGGGTTCTCCATCTCCTCCTCCAGCTCTCCTGATAGGGGTCAAAGGTCACGTTAGTTAGCTCGCTCACTCACACACCAATGGGGGGGTTTCGGGCAGAACTGTCAAGGACTGAGCCAAGTGCGGGCACCACATACTGAAGAACCAGAGACCCAGAGCCAAACTAAAGGATTAGATGCTACAGAGATTTGTTTTCCAAGAAAACAGTGAAGACAAACAAAAACAGTATTCACACCATGAAGGTAGCTAGGGTAATGAGGCAGATGAGCTAGGGTAATGATCCAGAGGAGTTCATGTCAATGCTTTGTGGCACTGCAGGTGCCAGGCTCATTTAGTAAATGAGAATATTGATCCCTGCCTGGACTGGTGAGTTTCTTTATAAGCCCCTCTATTCTTCCCCCAGCATGTTTCTCTCTAACCTCTCCCTCTACTTCTTTCTTTATACCCCCTCTCCCCATGTGGGAGAAGACACAGAAGAGACGATATTTCAGCAGGCGTTGGATGTGTGTGGTCCATGAGGAGGAAGGTGGAGGAGAAAGACGTGGGGGAAGGAGCTCAAGGCGGGAGGGAGACAAGGGGGGAGGCGGGAGAGCGACAGATAGTGCATTCGGAAAGTATTCAGACCCCTTCACTCTTTGTTACGTTACAGCCATATTTTAAAACAGATTAAATTGTCCCCCACCCCAGTCTACACACACAATACCCCATAAAAACAAAGCAAAAAAAGTTAAAATGTTCGATCGGGTTCAAGTTTGGCCTCTGGCTGGGCAACTCAAGGACATTCACAGACTTGTCCCGAAGCCACTCCTGCATTGTCTTGGCTGTGTGCTTATGGTCGTTATCCTGTTGGAAGGTGAACCGTCGCCCCAGTCTGAGGTCCTGAGCGCTCTGGAACAGGTTTTCATCAAGGAGCTCCCTGTACTTCGCGCCGTTCATCTTTCCCTCGATCTGGACTATTCTCCCAGTCCCTGCTGCTGAAAAACATCCCCACAGCATGATGCTGCCACCATCATACTTCACCGTAGGGATTGTGCCAGGTTTCCTCCAGATGTGACACTTAGCACTCAGGCCAAAGAGATCGATCTTGGTTTCATCAGAGCAGAGAATCATGTCTCTCATTATCTGAGAGTCCTTCAGGTGCCTTTTGGCAAACTCCAAGCGGGCTGTCATGTGCCTTTTACTGAAGAGTGGCTTCCGTCTGGCCACGCTACCATAAAGACCTGATTGTTGGAGTGCCCATCTCCACAGAGGAACCAAGGCCCTTCTCCTCCGATTGCTCCGGGCGGTTCTCCGGGTGGTTCTAAACTTCTTCCATTCAAGAATGATGGAGACCACTGTGTTCTTGGGGACCTTCAATGTAACAGAAATGTTTTGGTACCCTTCCCCAGATCTGTGCATCAACCCAATCTGTGCCTCTCGGAGATCTATGGACAATTCCTTCTCTCTCTTTGCTTGGTTTTTTTTCTGACATGCACTGTCAACTGTGGGACCTGATATAGACAGGTGTGTGCCTTTCCAAATCATATCCAATCAAACACAGGTGAACTCCAATCAAGTTGTAGAAACATTAAGGATGATCAATGGAAACCGGATGCACCTGAGCTCAATATCGAGTCTCATAGCAAAGGGTCAGAATACAAAAGGATCAATTTTTTTATTTATACATTTTCAAAAGAAATTAAAAACCTGTTTTTCCTTTGTTATTATGGGGTATTGTGTAGATTGATAAGGGGAAAAAATAATTTAATCAATTTTAGAGTAAGGCTGTAACTAGAGGTCAACCGATTTATTGGAATGGCCGATTAATTAGGGCCGATTTCAAGTTATAACAATCGGATATCGGTATTTTTGGACACCGATTTGGCCGTATTTTTCTTTTACACCTTTATTTAACTAGGCAAGTCAGTTAAGAACACATCCTTATTTTCAATGACGGCCTAGGAACGGTGGCTTAACTGCCTTGTTCAGGGGCAGAATGACAGATTTTTACCTTGTCAGCTCGGGGATTCAATCTTGCAACCTTGCGGTTAACTAGTCCAACGCTCTAACCACCTGCTTTACATTGAACTCTACGAGAAGCCTGCCTGTTACGCGAATGCAGTAAGAAGCCAAGGTAAGTTGCTAGCTAGCATTAAACTTATTTTATAAAAATCAAAATCAATCAATAATCACTAGTTAACTACACATAGGTGATGATATTACTAGTTTATCTAGCATGTCCTGCGTTGCATATAATCGATGCGGTGCGCATTCACGAAACAAGACTGTCGTTGCTCCAACGTGTACCTAACCATAAACATCAATGCTTTTCTTAAAATCAATACAGAAGTATATATTTTTTAAACCTGCATATTTGGTTAATATTGCCTGCTAACATGAATTTATTTTAACTAGGGAAATTGTGTCACTTCTCTTGCAACAGAGTCAGGGTATATGCAGCAGTTTAGGCCGCCTGGCTCGTTGCGAACTGTGTGAAGACTATTTCTTCCTAACAAAGACAGCCAACTTCGCCAAACGGGGGATGATTTAACAAAAGCGCATTTGCAAAAAAAAACACAATCGTTGCACGAATGTACCTAACCATAAACGTCAATGCCTTTCTTAAAATCAATACACAGAAGTATATATTTTTAAACCTGCATATTTAGCTAAAAGAAATCCAGGTTAGCAGGCAATATTAACCAGGTGAAATTATGTCACTTCTCTTGCGTTCATTGCACGCAGAGTCAGGGTATATGCAACAGTTTGGGCCGCCTGGCTCGTTGCGAACTAATTCGCCATAATTTTACGTAATTATGACATAACATTGAAGGTTGTGCAATGTAACAGGAATATTTAGACTCATGGATGCCACCCGTTAGATAAAATACGGAACGGTTCCGTATTTCACTGAAAGAATACACGATTTGTTTTCGAAATGATAGTTTCCGGATTCGACCACATTAATGACCCAAGGCTCGTATTTCTGTGTGTTATTATGTCTATGATTAAATAGAGCAGTCTGAATGAGCGAAGGTAGGCACCAGCAGGCTCGTAAGCATTCATTCAAACAGCACTTTCGTGGGTTTTGCCAGCAGCTCTTCGCTGTGCTTCAAGCATTGCGCTGTTTGACTTCAAGCCTATCAACTCCTGAGATTAGACTGGTGTAAATGGCTAGCTAGTTAGCGGGGTGCGCGCTAAAGGCGTTTCAAATGTCACTCGCTCTGAGATTTGGAGTAGTTGTTCCCCTTGCTCTGCATGGGTAACGCTGCTTCGAGGGTGGCTGTTGTCGATGTGTTCCTGGTTCGAGCCCAGGTAGCGGCGAGGAGAGGGATGGAAGCTATACTGTTACACTGGCAATACTAAAGTGCCTATAAGAACATCCAATAGTCAAAGGTATCTGAAATACAAATCGTATAGAGAGAAATAGTCCTATAATTCTTATAATAACTACAACCTAAAACTTCTTACCTGGGAATATTGAAGACTCATGTTAAAAGGAACCACCAGCTTTCATATGTTCTCATGTTCTGAGCAAGGAACTTAAACGTTAGCTTTCTTACATGGCACATATTGCACTTTTACTTTCTTCTCCAACACTTTGTTTTTGCATTATTTAAATCAAATTGAACATGTTTCATTATTTATTTGAGGCTAAATTGATTTTATTGATGTATTATATTAAGTTAAAATAAGTGTTCATTCAGTATTGTTGTAATTGTCAATATTACAAAAACATGTTTTTATTTATTGTTTTGTTTTTATTTTTTTATAGCATTTTTCAACAATTTTTTTTTAAATATATATTTTTATATATATACACACACACACACACACACACTGCTCCAAAAAATAAAGGGAACACTTAAACAACACAATGTAACGCCAAGTCAATCACACTTCTGTGAAATCAAACTGTCCACTTAGGAAGCAACACTGATTGACAATACATCTCACATGCTGTTGTGCAAATGGAATAGACAACAGGTGGAAATTATAGGCAATTAGCAAGACACCCCCAATAAAGGAGTGGTTCTGCAGGTGGTGACCACAGACCACTTCTCAGTTCCTATGCTTCCTGGCTGATGTTTTGATCACTTTTGAATGCTGGCGGTGCTTTCACTCTAGTGGTAGCATGAGACGGAGTCTACAACCCACACAAGTGGCTCAGGTAGTGCAGCTCATCCAGGATGGCACATCAATGCGAGCTGTGGCAAGAAGGTTTGCTGTGTCTCTCAGCGTAGCGTCCAGAGCACGGAGGCGCTACCAGGAGACAGGCCAGTACATCAGGAGACGTGGAGGAGGCCGTAGGAGGGCAACAACCCAGCAGCAGGACCGCTACCTCCGCCTTTGTGCAAGGAGGAACACTGCCAGAGCCCCGCAAAATGACCTCCAGCAGGCCACAAATGTGCATGCGTCTGCTCAAACGGTCAGAAACAGACTACATGAGGGTGGTATGAGGGCCCGACGTCCACAGGTGGGGGTTGTGCTTACAGCCCAACACCGTGCAGGACGTTTGGCATTTGCCAGAGAACACCAAGATTGGCAAATTCGCCACTGGCGCCCTGTGCTCTTCACAGATGAAAGCAGGTTCACACTGAGCACATGTGACAGACGTGACAGAGTCTGGAGACGCCATGGAGAACGTTCTGCTGCATGCAACATCCTCCAGCATGACCGGTTTGGTGGTGGGTCAGTCATGGTGTGGGGTGGCATTTCTCCATGTGCTCGCCAGAGGTAGCCTGACTGCCATTAGGTACCGAGATGAGATCCTCAGACCCCTTGTGAGACCATATGCTGGTGCGATTGGCCCTGGGTTCCTCCTAATGCAAGACAATGCTAGACCTCATGTGGCTGGAGTGTGTCAGCAGTTCCTGCAAGAGGAAGGCATTGATGCTATGGACTGGCCCGCTCGTTCCCCAGACCTGAATCCAATTGAGCACATCTGGGACATCATGTCTCGCTCCATCCACCAACGCCACGTTGCACCACAGACTGTCCAGGAGTCCTCATCAGGAGCATGCCCAGGCGTTGTAGGGAGGTCATACAGGCACGTGGAGGCCACACACACTACTGAGCCTCATTTTGACTTGTTTTAAGGACATTACATCAAAGTCGGATCAGCCTGTAGTGTGGTTTTCCACTTTAATTTTGAGTGTGACTCCAAATCCAGTCCTCCATGGGTTGATAAATTTGATTTCCATTGATAATTTTTGTGTGATTTTGTTGTCAGCACATTCAACTATGTAAAGAAAAAAGTATTTAATAAGAATATTTCATTCATTCAGATCTAGGATGTTATTTTAGTGTTCCCTTTATTTTTTTGAGCAGTGTGTATATATATATATATATATATATATATATATATTTATATATAATATTTTTTTTTTTTTATTATTCGGTATCGGCTTTTTTTGGTCCTCCAATAAATTGGTACCGGTATCGGCGTTGAAAAATCATAATCGGTCGACCTCTAGCTGTAACGTAACAAAATGTGTAAAAGGTGAAGGGGTCTGAATACTTTCCAAATGCACTCTGTGTGTGATTAATATCCACATCTATATATAAGGAGCGAGGGTGACTGAGAAAGAGAAGGGAGAGTGAAGACGATAGAGACCAAGGGGGACGGGGTAGAAAGCGAAACCAGCAGGCGCGTGCTCCAGCTCATTTGAAGTTTCATTAGAGGCGCTAGACCGGAGTCAGGGAGACCCAGGAGAGAGGGAGACTGAACCCGGAGAGAGGGAAACCGAGACCGGAGAGAGGGAAATCGAGACCGGAGAGAGACCGACAGAAGCAATCAAAGGATTTCCAGGAGAAGGGAAGTGGGACCAGAATCAATATGTGCTCACTCTCACCAACACTCACTCAGCACCCACCAGACAGACTCTTATATAGACTCTTATTATAGACAACATCACAGAATGGACAGACACTACGGTCCATAGTCCCACAGCCAAACCAATCTGACAAATCGGGTACGGTCAGGCAATAGATAGTTGGCCAATGGGCATAGATGAGGGATCTTTTACAGCATGTAAGCTTGCTTCTGTGTAGTTGCATGTACGATATATAAAATCGGTTAACATATCAGAATCGGACAATATTAGCTAAAAATGCCAACATCAGTATCGGTCCGATGTTTAGTTTAACACCATGCCTAAACTTGATGCACGCGTGCGCAAATAGATTTTGTCCCCCCCCACACCAAACGCAACCATGACACACAGGTTGAAATATCAAAACAAACTGAACCAATTATATTACATTTGGGGACAGGTTGAAAAGCATTAAACATTTATGGCAATTTAGCTAGCTAATTTGACCTGGGATATAAACGTTGAGTTGTTATTTTACCTGAAATGCACAAGGTCCTCTACTCCGACAATTAATCCACACATAAAACGGTCAACCGAATCGTTTTTAGTCATCTCTCCTCCTTCCAGGCTTTTTCTTCGTTGGACTTTATATGGCGATTGGCATCTAACTTTCATAATATGGTGTATTACCAGAGCCGACCGACCTTTGTTCATCTTTCAATCACCCACGTGGGTATAACCAATGAAGAGCTGGCACGTGGAGATATTCTTCTATAAACCAATGAGGAGATGGGAGAGGCAAGACTTGCGCCGCGTTCAGCGTCACAAATAGAACTGTCTTCTATTTTAGCGCTTGGCAACGCAGACACTCGTTGGCGAACGCGAGCAGCGCAATGATTGAATAACATGTATGTGTACATTTATTTTGCAACGCACGCGACGTGAGCGGTGTGGTCAGCACGTAACATCGATGTCAAAGCTGACGTGCATACCTATATAACTTAGGTACTTGACGTAAATGTTGCGCTACAAGTGCAACACAGCATTCCTAACCTAGCCCACAATGTCTGCTGTGTGGATCAGGCAGTCATTTGAAAGAGTAAGAACATTTCAGCGAGACAACTAAGGTGAAATCCATTAACGCCAAGATAATGGAATTCATTGCCCTTGACAATCAACCGTTCCCTGTCGTGGGTGATGTTGGCTTTCGCGACTGGTCGAGCACTGGTACACACTACCAAGTGCGCTATTTTTCAGATGTTGCCCTACCGGAGTTGCACAGTATTAGCGGCACTGCTATTAGCTTCACGACATACTATGGAACACCGTTTGGGTCTATGCGTGTCAAAAAAGATATGTCAAATAAACAAGCAAACACAGGCCACAAACAGTGTTTACACAATACCGCGTTGGTAATAAAGTATTATTTGTTAGACCGCAACTTCTGGGGTAGCTAGCTAGCTTTAGCTTGGTACCTAGCTAGCACCAATACAACCAGCCTGAAAACAATGACCAATAGAAACTGCAGTCACTTTCATTATTCTTCGCAATGATTTAGGAATCCTTATGAGTAAGTATTAGCTAGGTAGCCACTTGTTTACCTTTTGAAATTGAACTTCAGTTCATGAAAATAAATAGCTAGCCAGCTACTTAGCTCTGTTGCCCAAAGCTAACGTTATAAGCAGCCAGCGCCATCTGGCTAGTGAGGCTCGACCGGACCGGGTTGGGTTGTGAAGCTAGCCACAATAAGGATTAGGCACAATAGTGGAATTTGCAGTTTGCCTTCAAAATAAAAGTACCTCTTTGAAAGCGATGCAGAAGGTTACAATTGATGGAATCATGCCATATTTAGACTAGATAAATGTTAAAAAGGTTGGAATCGGAAGTTGGAATGTGAAGCAATGAAATGGGGTATCTGTCTACTTGACAGAACACAACTGAAGAGTTTACGCAAATATTAGCGTTGTAGCTCTTATCGCGGGACTGACTGTGTGAAATCACCTCCCCAGTCAGCCCTTTGCGTGTATTGACATTCATATTGCACTGTACAGCTTTACCTAAGGATTGGTGATCAATGAAATGGGGTATCAGTCTACTCAATACACAAGATATTTTCCCCCAACGTCCTCCTCAGAGTTATCAGACTCCAAAACAACGCAGTATTGTTTTTCCTCTGGAATAGTGTGCAATACACATAGGTTGACAATAAATGTGGCTCAATTCACAGTTGTTTCAGAGTCCCGCAATAAGAGCTACAACGGTAATGTTCTCTGGGTGTCACTGAGTAGACTGATACCCCATGGCATTGATCCACAATCCATAGGTAAGGCTGTACAGTGAAATAAGTAAGCCCCCAATGCAATTCTAAAGTATAATACATCCAGTGTGATTAACAGATTTGTGAAATTAACAATTTGTCTTTTGTTGATTTTATATAACATTCCATCCTCATTTAGCATGAACTATTCAATTATGGCATAAATCTACTATTTGTATTCACTTACATCACTGTCAATGACACTTTTATTTTCAAGGCTAACCGCAAAGTCCAATATTGGGCTTGTCCTTATTGTGGCTAGCTTCACAAATGGGTCCGACCGCCATTAATCAAATAAGAGCTGTCTTATAAAATTAGGGTTATTTTAGATGACACCTAGCTATATAGTTAGCTAGCTAACTATAGCTACTGAAACAGATGACGTTTTGCTATGTTTTTGTGGAAGAACATTGTTTGCATCCATCAGCTAGCTAGCTTTTTTTTTTATGACCAGCCATGTAGGTGCGCGAGACAACTTTACCAGCATCATAGCATACGTATCAATATCACCCGTATTTCATGTCACAACGATTCAGTGTAATCAATGTGTAATAGCCACGTAAAAAAAATGAATGAACGCGTTAAATTATGTGACGTGCAGTCATATTCAGGTCCTGATTGGTCAACAAGCTTATTTGACGTGTATCTTCTTTTGACAAGCAAAGACCCAAACGGCGTCCCATAGAAATCCTGGTTGAGAATGAAACGACTGAACAAATTAACAACAAAACAGCACAGCAAGTAAGTGAAAGAAATAGGTTTTGATGATGTTTTACTGGTAATGGGGACATGCGTAAATGCCAACAAAATAACTTTTTGGTCAGAGTGGTGTGTGTGTAACCTTTATTTAACTAGGCAAGCCAGTTAAGAATAAATTATTATTTACAATGACGGCCTACCCGGGCCAAACAATGACGATGCTGGGCCAATTGTGCTCTGCCCTATGGGACTCCCAATATTAGTTTTGGATTATATTATATTTGACTACTCGGCTGTACCTAGTCAATAATACAATCACAGTACTGAATCGCAATGCATATAGAATCACAATACATGTCGTATAGGCACTTAAGTATTGTGTTAATATCGTCCCAGGCAATTCCCAGCCTGAGTTGAAGAGGGTCAACCATCAGGCCTGCTTTGGCCTGGGGTTCTGTAGCCAGGTGGTGGACAGGTGCAGTAGCACCATTAACACCAGCCCCTGACTGACTCCCTGAGCCCTGACTCGCTCTACCCATAAAAAGACACAGCCAATTTTCTGGCACAGCACCAAATCCATACTCTCCACAAATTGCCTCTCCATCTCACCTGCCCGTATCAATTCTCAATTATTGATGAATGAGAGGCCTTACAAGTAGAGGAGGGAAAGAAGAGAGACACACCTCCGATCCTGAGCTCTGAAGGACTTTTACTTTATTTAACGATGCATTCTTCTAAAAGTTATGAAGTCTAGCCTACATTGAGAAGTGGTTCTTCTGTACTTCACCACTCGATTTGTTTGTGCTTGTGAATGGATTCATCGTCACCATTGACGTCTATTGTTTACTGAAACTAACGGCCTACAGTTCTAGAGCTCTCAGAATAGAAAGGGAAATTAAAGAGAGGCTAAGTCATTTGGGCCTGAGGGAGGGGCCAGAGGAGCAAAAGGCCATGTCAGTGGGACTGACCACTCAGGAGGCAGCTCTGCCGACAGGGGCGGGGCTAAGACCTGGAGTAAGGGTGCAGTCACAGGCCCTCTAAGGGAAGGCTCCAACCGAATCCCGGCAAGGAAAATATTTGATCTGTGACTCACAGCACACACACCGCACAGGCAATAATCCAGAATGGAGAAAGAAAGCCACCCGGTACAACACAAGGACAATGTTCCACAGGGCCACTCAGAGAGTAAAGTTCCCTCTCCCATTTCCAAACACACACTGTTTGGGAAAGCCAGATCTCCCCCTTTTCACTCTTTGTCCTTGGGCTGACGGCTCCAGAGCTCAGACAGGATACAGCAGCAGCCCACCACCACACCCATGGGGTGAAGAGCCATTCCTTACATGCATACTTCACATATTGCAAATGTCTGGCTGGGGCAGCGTCCCAAACGGCACCCTGTTCCCTACATAGTGCACTATGAGTCCTGGTCGCAAGTAGTGCACTATATAGGGAATAGGGTGCCATTTGGGACAATTAGGGAATTCTGGAGGACTGACTGATGGTGCTGGCTGCACATAGAACCAAGAGGCCCATACTCCACACACAGACAAATGCACACAAACCAGCACAAGTTGGGACTGTCCGGGACACACACGGCTCTCAAAAATGAACAGTGGTTCTCCCGCAGGAACGCACAGAAAGAGAAGAGAGGAGAGAGCTCATGGGCTCCTGAGTTCTTCTGCAAAAAAATATTGAATTAGAGTTGGATAAATGTAGATGAACTTTCATTTTTTCACAAGGACTTACAGGATACTAACCTAAACATTAAAACCTCCAATCCAATTCAAAATTCTATACCTAAAAACTTAATTTTGGACAAAATGATCTGAATGGACTATTAGTACCAAGGACTATCAAGAAAAAAAAAACTTCTACCAAACCAAAACCTGCAGAAGAAACACAGTGGAACCTGGAAATACCGTCCAACACAAAACTGAGTGAGTAATATTCCGTCTGAAGCTACAGTCTGAAGCCAAACATTTAAAGACCATCTCTAGGTAATGTTGTTATATAAAGCTATGTAAATCAGTATACTAAGCTACCAAGCTGCTAGAACAGAGCAGACCTGGCGCCACCTTCAATTAGCACTGAACTCTGATGTGTGAAAACTCTTGAGCCCAACAATGGCAGGAGAGTTTCACAGACAACCATCCCCTGACATGGCACAGTGCTATAAGAGCACACATTACCCCGGTGTCAGAGAGAGGGTATTGGCCCAGGGTGGAAACTCAGAATACTAGACATTGAGGAAATTAAAACAACCTCTGTCAACGTGTACACGTCCGGGACAGTAATGGTGCAGGGCATCCTCATGCAATCCCAGCAGGACTCTTACGGAATCAAAGAGAAAGCACTGCAGGAAAAGCTCTCTCTCTCTGTGATGACTCCCCCATCCTGAGTGAGTTTGATCACACCTCTTCAAACTAAAAGGATAGTCACCCCCCCAGCACTGAACACACCCAGGTCCCCACAACTGCACTGCTCCTCCATCATTGAGAGGGATACATTCACAGAGCTGGAGAGAGACATGGAACTCTTTTACAAGAAACACTGTGTAAAAGAGATGGACGCACTGGTTGCCCTCTAGGTTACAGAGAGCTGGTAGTCCCATCCACCAAACTACCAGGTGTGAAACAGGGAAGAGACTCAGGGTGTATGCTAATTTGGTATAGAGCAGACCGAATCCACTATTAAATTAGTCAAAACAGGAACATTTTACATCTGGCTAGAAATTATTAAGGAAATGATCTCAACAGAGAAAAATGTCCTTGTGTGCTAGCTATTGCCCCAATAGAATCCCCATATTTTAAACGATGACAGCTTCTACATCCTAGAGGGGGATCTCAACAATTTCCAGGCTCAGGGACATGTACTAGTCTGTGGCGAACAAAATGCCAGAACTGGACAAGAACCCGACACCCTCAGCACACAGGGAGACAAACACCTACCTGGAGGTGACAGCATTCCCTCCGCCGCATGTCGCACTAGACACAACATACTGTAACCAACAGAAACAGGTCACACCTCCTGGAGCTCTGTCCCACGCTGGGTAAGTACATAGTCAATGGTAGGCTGAGGGGGCTCCTATGGTAGGTACACCTATAGCTCATCTCTTGGCAGTGGTACTGTAGACTACTTTATCACTGACCTCAACCCAGAGTCTCTTAAAGCATTCAGTCCACTGACATCACAGCAAAATCATGTGGCATCAAACTAAAGGAACTGAATAAAAAAATGCTATAGATGGAAGGAAAATAGTGTTGAGAACTACCAAAAAAACAATTAGGCAACAACAAATTCAATCCCTTCTAGACAATTCCCTGGACAAAAGGTTTCACTGTAATAGTGAAGGTGTAAATTTGGCAGTAGAAAACCTAGACAGCATATTTGACCTCTCAGCTTCCCTATCAAAAAAATGTAATGCAAAGCAGACAACCTAAGAAATTAACAATGACAAAAGGTTTGATGAAGAATTCAAAAACCTAAGAAATTGAGAACCTATCCAACCAAAAACAGAGACCCAGAAAACCTGAGTCTACGCCTTCACTATGGTGAATCACTGAAAGCAGAAATACACTACGGAAGGAGAAACAGCACGTCAGAAATCTGCTCAATGTAATTGAAGAATCCATCAAATCTAACCACTTCTGGGAAAATGGGAAAACTCAAAACACCACCACAAAGATTTATCTATCCAAAACAGAGATGTATGGATAAACCACTTCTCCAATCTTTTTGGCTCTATAACAAAGAACAGCAAAAACAGACATGATCAAACACAAATCTTAGAATCAACTATTAAAGACTCCCAAAACACACTGGATTCTCCAATTACATTGAATGACCTACAGGACAAAATACAAACCCTCCAACCCAAAAAGGCCTGTGGTGTTGATGGTATCCTAAATTAAATTGGCTATACTTAAACTGTTTATCATCCTCAGCTCTGGCATCTTCCCCAATATTTTTAACCAAGGACTGATCACCCCAATCCATAAAATTGGAGACAAATTTGACCCCAATAACTACCGGGGGATATGCGTCAACAGCAGCCTTGGGAAAATCCTCTGCATTATCATTAACAGCAGACTCGTATGTTTCCTCTAGAGGTCGGCCGATTAATTGGAATGGCCGATAACTTCAAATCGGCCCTAATTTTTCATAACAAATCGGTAAATCGGCATTTTTGGACACCGATCATGGCCGATTACATTGCACTCCACGAGGAGACTGCGTGGCAGGCTGACTACCTGTTATGCGAGTGCAGCAAGGAGCCATGGTAAGGTGCTAGATAGCATTAAATGTATCTTATAAAAAACAATCAATCTTAGCATAATCACTAGTTAACTACACATGATTGATGATATTACTAGTTTATCTAGCTTGTCCTGCGTTGCATGTAATCGATGCGGTGCCTGTTAAATTATCATTGAATCATAGCCTACTTCGCCAAACGGGTGATTTAACAGGCGCAGTCGCAAAAAAGCACTGTCGTTGCACCAATGTGTACCTAAACATCAACGCCTTTCTTAAAATCAATACACAATTATATATTTTTAAACCTGAATATTTGGTTAATATTGCCTGCTAACATGAATTTATTTTAACTAGGGAAATTGTGTCACTTCTCTTGCTTTCTGTGCAACAGAGTCAAGGTATATGCAGCAGTTTGGGCCGCCTGGCTCATTGCGAATTGTGTGAAGACCATTTCTTCCTAACAAAGCCAACTTCGCCAAACGGGGAATGATTTAACAAAAGCGCATATGCGGAAAAAAAGCACAATCGTTGCACTAATGTACCTAACCATAAATGCCTTTCTTAAAATCAATACACAGAAGTATATATTTTTAAACCTGCATATTTAGCTAAAAGAAATCCAGGTTAGCAGGCAATATTAACCAGGTGAAATTGTGTCACTTCTCTTGCGTTCATTGCACGCAGAGTCAGGGTATATGCAACAGTTTGGGCCGCCTGGCTCATTGCGAACTAATTTGCCATAATTTTACGTAATTATGACATAACATTGAAGGTTGTGCAATGTAACAGGAATATTTACTTATGGATGCCACCCGTTAGATAAAATACAGAACGGTTCTGTATTTCACTGAAAGAATAAACGTTTTGTTTTCGAAATGATCGTTTCCGGACATGACCATATTAATGACCTAAGGCTCGTATTTCTGTGTGTTATTATATTATAATTAAGTCTGATTTGATAGAGCAGTCTGACTGAGCGGTGGTAGGCAGCAGCAGGCTTGTAAGCATTCATTCAAACAGCACTTTACTGCGTTTGCTAGCAGCTCTTCGCAATGCTTCAAGCATTGCGCTGTTTATGACTTCAAGCCTATCAACTCCCGAGATTAGGCTGGCAATACTTAAGTACCTATTAGAACATCCAATAGTCAAAGGTATATGAAATACAAATGGTATAGAGAGAAATAGTCCTATAATAACTAATAGATAAAAACAAACAAAAAAGGCAAAATCTTCATGCTTTGTTGATTTCAAAAAAGCATGATTCAATTTGACATGAGGGTCTGCTATACAGATTGATGGAAAGTGGTGTTGGGGGGAAAAAAACATACATTATAAAATCCACGTACACAAACAAAACTGGCAAAAAGAAACATTTCTTTCCACATGGCCGGGGGGGAGACAGGGATGCAGCTTAAGCCCCACCCTCTTCAACATATATATCAACGAATTGGCGAGGGCACAAGAACAGTCTGCAGCACCCGGCCTCACCCTACTAGAATCTGAAGTCAAATGTCTGTTTGCTGATGATCTAGTGCTTCTGTCCCCAACCAAGGACGGCCTACAGCAGCATCTAGATGTTCTGCACAGATTCTGTCAGACCTGGGCCCTGACAGTAAATCTCAGTAAGACAAAAATAATGGGTGTTCCAAAAAAGGCCCAGTTGCCAGGACCAGAAATACAAATTCCATCTCGACACCGTTGCCCTAGAGCACACAAAAAAAACTATACATACCTCGGCGTAAACATCAGCGCCACAGGTAACTTCCACAAAGCTGTGAACAATCTGAGAGACAAGGCAAGAAAGACCTATGCCATCAAAACATAAAATTCAACATACCAATTAGGATCTGGCCAAAAATACATGAATCAGTTATAGAACCCATCGCCCTTTATGGTTGTGAGGTCTGGGGTCAACTCACCAACCAATAATTCACAAAAAAAAGGGACAAACACCAAATCCTCTGTGTACAACATAAAACAGCAAATAACGCATGCAGAGCAGAATTAGGCCGATACCCGCTAATTAACAAAATCCAGAAAGGCGCCGTTAAATTCTACAACCACCTAAAAGGAAGCAATTCCCAAACCTTCCTAAAAAAGCCATCAACTACAGAGAAATGAACCTGGAGAAGAGGCCCCAAGCAAGTTGGTGCTGGGGCTCTGTTCACAAACAGAGCCCCAGGACAGCATCACAATTAGATTCAATCAAATCATGAGAAAACAAAAAGACAATTATTTGACACACAGCAAAGAATTTACTGGCCCTAAACAGAGAGTACACAGTGGCTAATACGTGACCACTGTGCCCGACCCAAAATTAAGGAAATCTTTGACGGATGTACAGACTTTGTGAGCATAGCCTTGCTATTAAGAAAGGCTACCGTAGGCAGACATGGCTCTCAAGAGAATCAGGCGATGTGCATACTGCCCACAAAATTAGGTGGAACTGAGCTGCACTTCCTAACCTCCTGCCAAATGTATGATCATATTAGAGACACATACTTCCTCAGATTACACAGATCCACAAAGAACTCGAAAACAAATCCAATTTTGATAAACGCCCATATCTATTGGGTGAAATACCAGTGTGTCATCACAGCAGCAACATTTGTGACCTGTTGCCACAATGGCAACCAGTGATGAAAAAACACCTTTTGTACTTTAACTATTTGCACATCATTTCAACACTGACATATGAAATGTTTATTCTTTTGCAACTTTTGTTTTTCATTTCCCTTCTGTTTTTTTAATCTATTTCACTTGCTTTGGCAATGTACACATATGTTTCCCATGCCAATAAAGCCCCTTAAATTAAATGGAGAGCTCCTCCTTACTAACTGTGTGGTCCACAAAAAACAACCCACTGCCACAGAATCCCCCCCACTTCTCTGCACACACGCTACCACACCCAAACTAACGTTCGGCCCCACAGATTCAGTCGTATGAGTGGACACAGTAGTGCAGTCAGTGAGTTAGGCCTTGGGAGTGCTGCAGTCTAGAAGGCTTAAATTCTCCAGTCAGTCAGTCAGTCCCTGGGTCTGATGCTCCCTCTTCTCAGTCAGCATCAGCTACAACCCTCACAGCTACCACCCTCACAGCTACCGGCAGCAACAGCTACCACCCTCACAGCTACCGGCAGCAACAGCTACCACCCTCACAGCTACCGGCAGCAACAGCTACCACCCTCACAGCTACAGCCCTCACAGTAACCGGCAGCAACAGCTACAACCCTCACAGCCACAAACACTGCAAAGCTACACAATTCTGCATGGACGAGCAAACGTACAGAAAACTCTGACATTTGCCTAGTCCAAGACGAATACATAGGTCCTTCACTACATATTCACTCTTCAGGCAGAAGTCAATAGGTTCAATTAGGTTTAGATTGCACATCTGTAAACCTTATACACAGAGCACTTGAGTCAAACTGTCCATTTGATCTGTACAAGGCGATGAAGTGTCATTGGATGCTGAATGGTGGTTAGTGAACAGGTCTCTCTTGCGAGACGCTTAATCGGAATGAGAATAGCCTGTTTAAAGGTTCCATCCATTTAAAAGTGGTTTCTGACTGAACAGTCATTATACTACGGGATTTGAATTTTGGCATTCGATGTTGAAGACTTCTGACTGAACAGTGAACCGTGCGTGTCACTCACGTGCGTGTTTGTCGGCCAGGGCGATGAGTGTCGAGGAGATGTCCCTGCGTCGATAGAAACACACCACTTTAGCCTCCACGTTTCCATTGGCAGTCTGCAACACAACACGAGAGAGAGAGAGAGATGGAGGGTTACCATGGCAACGACCGTAATCCGCCAGCCCAGCCTGCCACACGTCATTGGTCACACACCGAGAGAGTAGAGTTGGAGTTTGTTGATGATCTGAGAACAGAAAGATCAATACCAGCTAGGCTTATACGTACTAATGAGAAACGAGCCTGGTGAAGTATGGGGTTTACATAATGTAGAAACAGTAGAACAACTAGACTAGGCCTATGTAATAACTAAAGTATTTTACATTTCAGTGTTGATTGGTTGATCAAAGTGGGGTGACTACTCATCGATGATGAGGTTCATTTTTCTGAATTAGTCTTCGCTTGATTCGTCACCTCCTTCCTTCTCAAACGGCTTCGGAGAAGATGACCCAAAGTCCCTCCCATCTTACCTTTTCCTCCAATGCGTTGAGGATTCGAAGAATGAGGGATCCAGGAGTGACTTATTGGGAAAGAGCCAGTGTTATGCCCGTCTGGGCAGACTGAGTGACATGAGAGCGGCAGCTTAGCTAGACCTACACTCAGCTCTGTGTCTACTGTCAATCACAGACAGACACTAGTCTCCAGTACAATTAAACAACCAGACAGGACAGTTGGCACCTGTTAGGACTAGGGCTGTTACGGTGACAGTATCACCACCACACCGGCAGTCATGAGTCATACCTCACCAAATTCCATGTGACCGTTGAATCACAGTAACTAGGCTTCTCCAAAACCGCACTCTGACGTCGCAGATGGTCATTAGTAGCCTACCAAACTTGCTAACAGCTAGTCGCTAATGGTCTGGTACTCAGCGCTCTACTGTCCCGCTAATCACTCGGACGTCAATGCAAATACAAATCGAATTAAACACTTCATGAGAGCCCTGGCATTCAGAGTTTGAGCGGAATAGGATCCTCAGTTGCGCAGCGAGAGCCAGCTCCTCATAGCTGGTTGATGCATGGAATGAAATAAGCGTTCCTATAAGCCCATGTTGCACAACATTTCTTCTATAGGCTATGCAACAAAAAAATGACGCTCTCTCTAGGCTTGGCCTACTACATTTATTTATCAACTTTCCTAATATTAAAGCACATTGCTACGCTTTACAACCGGAGTAGCTTACCTGGCTGGCATGAAAAATAACTGCCGTAAAAGCTTGTAAGATGGTGGTTGTAAGATGGCTGCCGTATCATGGGCTCGTCACCAACCTTGCTATTTTGTTAGTTTTTTCGCATTTTTTGTACATAATGTTGCCGCTACAATCTCTTATGACCGAAAAGAGCTTCTGGAAATCAGAACGGCGATTCCTCACCTTGAACTGGACAAAGAATTTCTCTTTAATGAGTCAGAAAAGAGGGATTTACTCCAGACACCCGAACAGGCCCTCATCCCCGTCATTCGCAGGAGGAAATGACAGAAGAGGTATCGCGGAAAGAGATCAGGGTGTCTTGTGAGGATACGCCGCCGAGTGGCTAATCTGCCTTTGCCATCAGTACTATTGGCCAACGTACAGCCGCTGGATAATAAATTGGACAAACTAAAAAGCAACTATATCATACCAACAGGACATTAAAAACGAATATCTTGTGTTTCACCGAGTCGTGGCTGAACGACGACATGAATGATATACAGCTGGCGGGATATACACTATCGGCAGGATAGAACAGCAGCCTCTGGTAAGACAAGGGGTGGCGGTCTATGTATATTTGTAAACAACAGCTGATGCATGATATCTAAGGAAGTCTTAAGGTTTTGCTCGCCTGAGATAGTGTGGTCTACAGCTTATTATGAGAGACTATCTACCTAGAGAGTTTCTACATTTTTCGTAGCGGTCTACATACCACCACAGACCGATGCTGGCACTAAGACCGCACTCAATGAGCTGTATACCGCCATAAGGAAACAGGAAAACGCTCATCCAGAGGCGACACTCCTAGTGGCCGGGGACTTTAATGCAGGGAAACTTAAATCTGTTTTACCTCATTTCTATCAGCATGTTAATTGTGCAACCAGAGAAAGAAAAAGAACTAGACCACCTGTACTCCACACACAGAGATGCGTACAAAGCTCAAATTAAAAGCAGGACGCACCAGTGACTCAGATGCTAAGCTACATGAATGTTTTGCTAGCACAGACTGGAATATGTTCCGGGATTCTTCCGATGGCATTGAGGAGTACACCACATCAGTCACTGGCTTCATCAATAAGTGTATCGATGACGTCGTCCCCATAGTGACTGTACGTACATACTCCAACCAGAAGCCATGGATTACAGGCAACATCCGCACTGAGCTTTCAAAAAGCGGGACCCTAACCCGAAATCATATAAGAAATCCCGCTATGCCCTCCAACTAACCATCAAACAGCCAAAGCATCAATACAGGACTAAGATCAAATCGTACTACACTGGCGCTGACGCTCGTCCGATGTGGCAGGGCTTGCAAACTATTACATACTACAAAAGGGAAGCACAGCCGAGAGCTGCCCAGTGACACAAGCCTACCAGACGAGCTAAATTACTTCTATGCTCGCTTCGAGGCAAGTAACACTGCAACATGCATGAGATCATCGGCTGTTCCGGGAGACTGATCACACTCTCCGCAGCCGATGTGAGTAAGGCCTTTAAACAGGTCAACATTCACAAGGCCAGACAGATTACCAGGACGTGTACTCCAAGCATACGCTGACCAACTGACAAGTGTCTTCACTGACATTTTCAACCTCTCCCTGTCTGAGTCTGTATTACCAACATGTTTCAAGCAGACCACCATAGTCCCTGTGCCCAAGAACACTAAGGCAACCTGCCTAAATGACTACCGACCCGTAGCACTCATGTCTGTAGCCATGAAGTGCTTTGAAAAGCTGGTCATGGCTCACATAAAAAACATTACCCCAGAAACCCAAGACCCACTCCAATTTGCATACCGCCCCAACAGCTCCACAGATGATGCCATCTCTACTGCACTCCACTCTGCCCTTTCCCAACTGGACAAAAGGAACACCTATTTGAGAATGCTATTCATTGACTACAGCTCAGCGTTCAACACCATAGTTCCCTCAGAGCTCACCACTAAGCTAAGGACCCTGGGACTAAACACCGCCCTCTGCAACTGGATACTGGACTTCCTGACAGGCTGCCCCCAGGTGGTAAGGGTAGGTAACAACACATCCGACCTGGCCATGTGGTGCCAGGACAACAACCTCTCCCTCAACGTGATCAAGACAAAGGAGATGATTGTGGACTACAGGAAAAGGAGGACTGAGCAAGCCCCCATTCTCATCGACTGGGCTGTAGTGGAGCAGGTTGAGAGTTTCAAGTTCCTTGGTGTCCACATCACCAACAAACTAACATGGTCCACACACACCAAGACAGTCGTGAAGAGAGAACAACAAAGTCTATTCCCCCTCAGGAGACTGAAAAGACTTGGCATGGGTCCTCAGAGCCTCAATAGAGATTGGATCATCTGTGGATCTGTTGGTGCGGTATGCAAATTGGAGTGGGTCTAGGGTTTCTGGGATAATGGTGTTGATGTGAGCCATGACCAGCCTTTCAAAGCATTTCATGGCTACAGACGTGAGCGCTACGGGTCGGTAGACATTTAGGCAGGTTACCCTAGTGTTCTTGGGCACAGGCACTACGGTGGTCTGCTTGAAACATGATGGTATTACAGAACCAGGCAGGGAGAGGTTGAAGTGCATACAGGTGCATGAAAATGGCCCATTCTAAATCCAAAACTAATTTCACACATATTACTTAGTATATGTAAAACATTAAATTGAGAATAGTCTGATGGGTGATAATAGTATCACTTGTGAAAGACTGAACATGCTGGGCATCAAAGACAAGAAACTGCACATGCATTACGACTTTTTCCAAATCCTAGTGGCATGCATCATATAGTCAATCCCATAGAAACCTTATCAAAAAACATATAGGCCTATCACAACGTATTCATATCAGCCCAGTAACTGCGCAATAGAGCTTTGACTCCCCGCTATTTAAAAGAGGATGCCAGCTTCCTCGTGCTGCTATATTTATTTGCTCAATTCTTAAAATGAAGCACATCAATCGGCTTTACAACCGGTGGAGCCTACCTGGAATATTACAAACGTAACCATGGGAAGCTCCCTATTCAAGTGCAGCCTACGGATTACATGTTGGGGTTTTTTGTGGCCCATTCTAAATAAAATAAATCCACACACATTAGTAGATATGTAAAGACCAGATTAAATTGACAATAGTCTGACAGGTGAGAATATTATCAAGCGCTTGTCAAATTGTGGATGAATGACTGATGACGTGAAATAGCAGAGCTCTTTCCTTCCATGCAACTTTTTTCAAATCGTTAGTTGCATCATGCAGCCTTGGAATGTATTAGGAAAGAAAAGGCAAACACACATCATATATCAATAGATCGATGGATCGATCGATAGATCGATAGATATATATATATAGTTTGTATTAGTGTTGTCACAATACCAAAATGTTACTAACACGATACCAGGCCAAGTATCAAGATAAAGATAAATAGCACGATACCACGGGGGGGGGGGGGGGAATATAATAAAATCGGTGGACTAGCGTCCTGTTCGCCCTGTCCCCTGGACACTTGGTCACGTTCTGCGCATGTGCTATGCAAAAACCTGTCACTGAAATTCACACGTCTACTCAATACAGCAGATTGAATTTACTTTCACACTGTTTAGTGAACAATAGAATACGGCATAGAAGGCAAATATGAGCAAATCAGCCAAAGGCCTACCTGTGATTTGGCTGGAGGAATGGGAGGAAGGAATATACAGTTGAAGTCAGAAGTTTACATATATCTCAGCCAAATACATTTATACTCAGTTTCACAAATCCTGACATTTAATCCGAGTAAAAATTCCCTGTCTTAGGTCAGTTAGGGTCACCACTTTATTTTAAGAATGT
Source organism: Salvelinus alpinus (assembly GCF_045679555.1). Classification (NCBI taxonomy): domain Eukaryota; kingdom Metazoa; phylum Chordata; class Actinopteri; order Salmoniformes; family Salmonidae; genus Salvelinus; species Salvelinus alpinus. Next base: position 5,146,093 of record NC_092110.1, read on the forward strand.
GAAATGTCAGAATAATAGTAGAGAGAATGATTTATTCCAGCTTTTATTTCTTTCATCACATTCCCAGTGGGTCAGAAGTATACATACACTCAATGAGTATTTGGTAGCATTGCCTTTCAATTGTTTAACTTGGGTCAAATGTTTTGGGTAGCCTTCCACAAGTTGGGTGAATTTTGGCCCATTCCTTCTGACAGAGCTGGTATAACTGAGTCAGGTTTGTAGGCCTCCTTGCTTGCACACGCTTTTTCAGATATGCCCACAAATTTTCTATAGGATTGAGGTCAATGTTTGGTGATGGCCACTCCAATACCTGGACTTTGTTGTCCTTAAGCCATTTTGCCACAACTTTGGAAGTATGCTTGGGGGTCATTGTCCATTTGGAAGACCCATTTGCGAACCAGCTTTAACTTCCTGACTGATGTCTTGAGATGTTGCTTCAATATATCCAAAATTTTTCTTCCTCATGACACCATCTATTTTGTGAAGTGCACAAGTCCCTCCTGCAGCAAAGCACACCCACAATATGATGCTGCCACCCCCGTGCTTCACGGTTGGGATGGTGTTCTTCGGCTTGCAAGCATCCCCCTTTTTCCTCCAAACATAACGATGGTCATTATGGCCAAACAGTTCTATTTCGGTTTCATCAGACCAGAGGACATTTCTCCAAAATGTACAATCTTCGTCCCCATGTGCAGTTGCAAACCGTAGTCTGGCTTTTTATTGGCGGTTTTGGAGCAGTGGCTTCTTCCTTGCCGAGTGGCCATTCAGGTTATGTCGATATAGGACTTGTTTTACTGTGGATATAGATACTTTTGTACCCGTTTCCTCCAGCATCTTCACAAGGTCCTTTGCTGTTGTTCTGGGATTGATTTGCACTGTTCACACCAATGTACGTTCATCTCTAGGAGACTCTAGGTGTCTCCTTCCTGAGCGGTATGATGGCTGTCTGGTTCCATGGTGTTTACTTGCGTACTATTGTTTGTACAGATGAACGTGGTACCTTCAGGCATTTGGAAATTGCACCCAAGGATGAACCAGACACTTGTGGAGGTCTACAATTTTTTCTCTGAGGTCTTGGCTGATTTGATTTCCCCATGATGTCAAGCAAAGATGTCATGTTTTGTCTTTGATCATCATGTCTTGTCCCTGTGCTTCCCTCTGCTGGTCTAATTAGGTTCTTTCCCTCTTTCTATCCCTCCCTCTCTCGCTCTCTCTCTCTATCGTTCCGTTCCTGCTCCCAGCTGTTTCTCATTCTCCTAAACTACCTCATTTACTCTTTCACACCTGTCCCCTATTTTGCCCTCTGATTAGAGTCCCTATTTCTCCCTCTGTTTTCCGCTTCTGTCCTTGTCGGATTCTTGTTTGATGTTTGCTGTTCTGTGTCCTTGTTCCGCCCTGTCGTGTTTTTGCCTTCTTCAGATGCTGCGTATGAGCAGGTGTCTATGTCAGCTACGGCCTGTGCCTTCCTGAAGCGACCTGCAGTCTGTGGTCGCGTCTCCAGTCGTTCCTCTCTACTGACGAGAGGATTTCAGTTTCCTGTTTTGGATTTTCCTATGATAATATCCAGGAGTATCATTGTTTGTTTAAGACTGGATTAAAGACTCTGTTTCTCTTAAGTCGCTTTTGGGTCCTCATTCACCAGCATAACAGAAGAATCCGACCAAGAATGGACCCAGCGACTACGGATTCTCGCAACACTGCCGTCGAGTTCCAGGGAGCAATGCTCGGCAGACACGAGCAGGAATTGTTTGCTGCTCGTCATGCCGTTGAGACCCTGGCCGCTCAGGTCTCCGATCTCTCAGGACAGTTTCAGAGTCTTCGTCTCGTGCCACCAGCTACTTCCTGGTCTTCCGAGTCTCCGGAACCTAGGGTTAATAACCCACCATGTTACTCTGGGCAGCCCACTGAGTGTCGCTCCTTTCTCATCCAGTGTGATATTGTGTTCTCTCTCCAGCCCAACACATACTCAAGAGAGAGAGCTCGGATCGCTTACGTCATATCACTCCTTACTGGTCGGGCTCGGGAGTGGGGCACAGCTATCTGGGAGGCAAGGGCTGAGTGTTCTAACGTTTATCAGAACTTTAAAGAGGAGATGATACGGGTTTTTGATCGTTCAGTTTTTGGGAAGGAGGCTTCCAGGGCCCTGGCTTCCCTATGTCAAGGTGATCGATCCATAACGGATTACTCTATAGAGTTTCGCACTCTTGCTGCATCCAGTGACTGGAACGAGCCGGCGTTGCTCGCTCGTTTTCTGGAGGGACTCCACGCTGAGGTTAAGGATGAGATTCTCTCCCGGGAGGTTCCTTCCAGCGTGGACTCTTTGATTGCACTCGCCATCCGCATAGAACGACGGGTAGATCTTCGTCACCGAGCTCGTGGAAGAGAGCTCGCGTTAACGGTGTTTCCCCTCTCCGCATCTCAACCATCTCCTCCCACCGGCTCAGAGACTGAGCCCATGCAGCTGGGAGGTATTCGCATCTCGACTAAGGAGAGGGAACGGAGAATCACCAACCGCCTTTGCCTCTATTGCGGTTCTGCTGGACATTTTGTCATGTCATGTCCAGTAAAAGCCAGAGCTCACCAGTAAGCGGAGGGCTACTGGTGAGCGCTACTACTCAGGTCTCTCCATCAAGATCCTGTACTACCTTGTCGGTCCATCTACGCTGGACCGGTTCGGCTGCTTCCTGCAGTGCCTTGATAGACTCAGGGGCTGAGGGTTGTTTTATGGACGAAGCATGGGCTCGGAAACATGACATTCCTCTCAGACAGTTAGGGAAGCCCACGCCCATGTTCGCCTTAGATGGTAGTCTTCTCCCCAGTATCAGATGTGAGACACTACCTTTAACCCTCACAGTATCTGGTAACCACAGTGAGACCATTTCCTTTTTGATTTTTCGTTCACCTTTTACACCTGTTGTTTTGGGTCATCCCTGGCTAGTATGTCATAATCCTTCTATTAATTGGTCTAGTAATTCTATCCTATCCTGGAACGTTTCTTGTCATGTGAAGTGTTTAATGTCTGCTATCCCTCCTGTTTCTTCTGTCCCCTCTACTCAGGAGGAACCTGGTGATTTGACAGGAGTGCCGGAGGAATATCATGATCTGCGCACGGTCTTCAGTCGGTCCAGAGCCAACTCTCTTCCTCCTCACCGGTCGTATGATTGTTGTATTGATCTCCTTCCGGGGACCACTCCTCCTCGGGGTAGACTATACTCTCTGTCGGCTCCCGAACGTAAGGCTCTCGAGGATTATCTGTCTGTTTCTCTCGACGCCGGTACCGTGGTGCCTTCTTCCTCTCCCGCCGGAGCGGGGTTTTTTTTTGTTAAGAAGAAGGACGGTACTCTGCGCCCCTGCGTGGATTATCGAGGGCTGAATGACATAACGGTTAAGAATCGTTATCCGCTTCCCCTTATGTCGTCAGCCTTCGAGATTCTGCAGGGAGCCAGGTTCTTTACTAAGTTGGACCTTCGTAACGCTTACCATCTCGTGCGCATCAGAGAGGGGGACGAGTGGAAAACGGCGTTTAACACTCCGTTAGGGCATTTTGAATACCGGGTTCTGCCGTTCGGTCTCGCTAATGCTCCAGCTGTCTTTCAGGCATTAGTTAATGATGTACTGAGAGACATGCTGAACATCTTTGTTTTCGTTTACCTTGACGATATCCTGATTTTTTCACCGTCACTCGAGATTCATGTTCAGCACGTTCGACGTGTACTCCAGCGCCTTTTAGAGAATTGTCTCTACGTGAAGGCTGAGAAGTGCGCCTTTCATGTCTCCTCTGTCACATTTCTCGGTTCTGTGATTTCCGCTGAAGGCATTCAGATGGATCCCGCTAAGGTCCAGGCTGTCAGCGATTGGCCCGTTCCTAAGTCACGTGTCGAGTTGCAGCGCTTTCTCGGTTTCGCTAATTTCTATCGGCGTTTCATTCGTAATTTCGGTCAAGTGGCTGCCCCTCTCACAGCTCTGACTTCTGTCAAGACTTGCTTTAAGTGGTCCGGTTCCGCCCAGGGAGCTTTTGATCTCCTCAAGAAGCGTTTTACATCCGCCCCTATCCTTGTTACTCCTGACGTCACTAAACAATTCATTGTCGAGGTTGACGCTTCAGAGGTGGGCGTGGGAGCCATTCTGTCTCAGCGCTTCCATTCTGACGATAAGGTCCATCCTTGCGCTTACTTTTCTCATCGCCTGTCGCCATCGGAACGCAACTATGATGTGGGTAACCGCGAACTGCTCGCCATCCGCTTAGCCATAGGCGAATGGCGACAGTGGTTGGAGGGGGCGACCGTCCCTTTTGTCGTTTGGACTGACCATAAGAACCTTGAGTACATCCGTTCTGCCAAACGACTTAATGCACGTCAAGCTCGTTGGGCGTTGTTTTTCGCTCGTTTCGAGTTCGTGATTTCCTATCGCCCGGGAAATAAGAACACCAAGCCTGATGCCTTATCCCGTCTCTTTAGTTCTTCTGTGGCTTCTACCGACCCCGAGGGGATTCTCCCTGAAGGGCGTGTTGTCGGGTTGACTGTCTGGGGAATTGAGAGACAGGTAAAGCAAGCACTCACTCACACTGCGTCGCCGCGCGCTTGTCCTAGTAACCTTCTGTTCGTTCCTGTCTCTACTCGTCTGGCTGTTCTTCAGTGGGCTCACTCTGCCAAGTTAGCTGGCCACCCCGGCGTTCGGGGTACGCTTGCTTCTATTCGCCAGCGGTTTTGGTGGCCTACTCAGGAGCGGGACACGCGCCGTTTCGTGGCTGCTTGTTCGGACTGCGCGCAGACTAAGTCAGGTAACTCTCCTCCTGCCGGTCGTCTCAGACCGCTTCCCATTCCTTCTCGACCATGGTCTCACATCGCCTTAGACTTTATTACCGGTCTGCCTTCGTCTGCGGGGAAGACTGTGATTCTTACGGTTATCGATAGGTTCTCTAAGGCGGCACATTTCATTCCCCTCGCTAAGCTTCCTTCCGCTAAGGAGACGGCACAAATCATCATTGAGAATGTGTTCAGAATTCATGGCCTCCCGTTAGACGCCGTTTCAGACAGAGGCCCGCAATTCACGTCACAGTTTTGGAGGGAGTTCTGTCGTTTGATTGGTGCTTCCGTCAGTCTCTCTTCCGGGTTTCATCCCCAGTCTAACGGTCAAGCAGAAAGGGCCAATCAGTCGATTGGTCGCATATTACGCAGCCTTTCGTTTCGAAACCCTGCGTCTTGGGCAGAACAGCTCCCCTGGGCTGAGTACGCTCACAACTCGCTTCCTTCGTCTGCTACCGGGCTATCTCCGTTTCAGAGTAGTCTTGGGTACCAGCCTCCTCTGTTCTCGTCCCAGCTCGCCGAGTCCAGCGTTCCCTCCGCTCAGGCTTTTGTCCAACGTTGTGAGCGCACCTGGAGGAGGGTCAGGTCTGCACTTTGCCGTTACAGGGCGCAGACTGTGAGAGCCGCCAATAAACGTAGGATTAAGAGTCCTAGGTATTGTCGCGGTCAGAGAGTGTGGCTTTCCACTCGTAACCTTCCCCTTACGACAGCTTCTCGCAAGTTGACTCCGCGGTTCATTGGTCCGTTCCGTGTCTCTCAGGTCGTCAATCCTGTCGCTGTGCGACTGCTTCTTCCGCGACATCTTCGTCGCGTCCACCCTGTCTTCCATGTCTCCTGTGTCAAGCCTTTTCTTCGCGCCCCCGTTCGTCTTCCCTCCCCCCCCCCCCGTCCTTGTCGAGGGCGCACCTATTTACAAGGTACGGAAGATTATGGACATGCGTTCTCGGGGACGTGGTCACCAGTACTTAGTGGATTGGGAGGGTTACGGTCCTGAGGAGAGGAGTTGGGTTCCATCTCGGGACGTGCTGGACCGTTCGTTGATTGATGATTTCCTTCGTTGCCGCCAGGGTTCCTCCTCGAGTGCGCCAGGAGGCGCTCGGTGAGTGGGGGGGTACTGTCATGTTTTGTCTTTGATCATCATGTCTTGTCCCTGTGCTTCCCTCTGCTGGTCTAATTAGGTTCTTTCCCTCTTTCTATCCCTCCCTCTCTCGCTCTCTCTCTCTATCGTTCCGTTCCTGCTCCCAGCTGTTTCTCATTCTCCTAAACTACCTCATTTACTCTTTCACACCTGTCCCCTATTTTGCCCTCTGATTAGAGTCCCTATTTCTCCCTCTGTTTTCCGCTTCTGTCCTTGTCGGATTCTTGTTTGATGTTTGCTGTTCTGTGTCCTTGTTCCGCCCTGTCGTGTTTTTGCCTTCTTCAGATGCTGCGTATGAGCAGGTGTCTATGTCAGCTACGGCCTGTGCCTTCCTGAAGCGACCTGCAGTCTGTGGTCGCGTCTCCAGTCGTTCCTCTCTACTGACGAGAGGATTTCAGTTTCCTGTTTTGGATTTTCCTATGATAATATCCAGGAGTATCATTGTTTGTTTAAGACTGGATTAAAGACTCTGTTTCTCTTAAGTCGCTTTTGGGTCCTCATTCACCAGCATAACAAAAGAGGCACTGAGTTTGAAGGTAGGCCTTGAAATGCATCCACAGGTACACCTCCAATTGACTCAAATTATGTCAATTAGCCTATCAGAAGCTTCTAAAGCCATGACATCATTTTCTGGAATTTTCCAAGCTGTTTAAAGGCAGTCAACTTAGTGTATGTAAACTTCTGACCCACTGGAATTGTGATACAGTGAATTATAAATTAAATAATCTGTCTGTAAACAAATGTTGGAAAAATTACTTGTGTCATGCACAAAATAGATGTCCTAACCGACTTGCCAAAACTATAGTTTGTTAACAAGAAATTTGTGGAGTGGTGGAAAAATGAGTTTTAACGACTCCAACCCAAGTGTATGTAAACTTCCGACTTCAAATGTACATGCATAATGATCTGCATGTCATTGTGACTAAGGGAAAACACTGCATGAAACCTTCTACTCTTCCGTTAAAAACGGGTAGGGCAGAATGTTATTTTATATAAATAAATAGGTAGTATCATACGAAACAGAAATACAGTATTCTAAAATGTTGGTATCATTTTGGTAACATGATATTACTGTGGTACCGGTATACCATGCAACACTAGTGTGTATCACAAATAACTAAATGAGGCATATAAGAGGACCGGTTTCTTCATTAACCGCTTCATTAACAGAATAGCTGCATGTGCGCACTCCTTTGGAAATAGTTCCAGGAAAATATCCTTGCAATTTTACTCAGCCACGTTCAACTGTATTCTTCTTACTATAAAATAATGTAACGCTACAGGAACTAGAAGCAAATCTTACCTGCCAAATGAACTGCTGTAGCCCACGGCCATATAGCATAGCTAGATCAGAGCCTAACATAAGACTCAGAATATGCCATTTCTGTTCTTCTGAAATATGATATGAGAGAATATAGCCTAATGTTTCTTTAGCCTAAATTAAATAATGGATTTATTGTGATGGTGTAGGCTATAATAAATGGATTCATGTTCCAAAGACCTGCATCAGTGGCTTGCTTGAAGGCTATGCGTGGAAGCCCTGAGATGCTAAAACGTGTTTATGTTAATTAACGGTAAATTACCGTGAGACCGGCAGTTATTTGAGTGACAGTTACCGGCTGACAATTTCATGACCACCACAACCCTAGTTAGGGCCAGAGGCTGTACACACACGCACCACTGTCTCACCTTGTTGAGCTCTTCTATCCGCCGGATCAGCAGTGGGTTACTGGATGAGTTTTCAAAATAAACATAATCTGTTGAGGAAAAGGGGTGGAGGGAAGAGAAGTAGGAGGAGGGAGAGAGAGAGAGAAAACACGTCAGTAGAGCGTCTTAACAAGGTTAGCCTACTCTGTATAGCCAACAGACAGAGACAGCGTCAACTGTATTCTTGCGGAGTGATTTGGCCACCTGGACCAATGGATGACTTCAATAGCTTGTACAGTATATCAAAACACTATTTTCAATTTTTTCTTCCCATTCTTTGTCCTCTGCATTTCTAGCTCCCTCTCCTCTTTCCCTCCGTCTATACGCTTGACCCAGCTCCTCTCCTTTCACCCCCATTCCCCTTGCTCTTGACCTAGCCCCTCTCCTCCTCCCCCCTATAGTCCTCCCTCCCTCTTGCGCCTCTCCTCTCTCCCTCCCTCTTGCGCCTCTCCTCTCTCCCTCAGGCCCTGGGCTTAGTAGAGTGCGTGCCTCTCCTCTTAAACCTGCATGCAACTTGACTAATGTCAGATTATCATACCCCACACTTGATAGGCTGCCTGGAGCTAAACCCCTCCTCTCGTCTCCCCCTACCGTCTACCCCCATCCTCTCCAGTCCAACTCTTCATCTCTTGTCTGACTGAGCAGGTCTCTGCTCTCCTAGGAAATATATATATATATATATATATATACACACACACACACACACACACACAAAAGTTTGGGGTCACTTAGAAATTCATGTTTTTGAAAGAAAAGAAAATTGTCCATTAAAATATCAAATTGATCAGAAATAGTGTAGACATTGTTAATGTTGTAAATGACTATTGTAGCTGGAAACGGCAGATTTTTTATGGAATACCTACATAGGCATACAGAGGCCCATTATCAGCAACCATCACTCCTGTGTTCCAATGGCACGTTGTGTTAGCTAATCCAAGTTTATCATTTTCAAAGACTAGAAAACCATTTTGCAATTATGTCAGCACAGCTGAAAACTGTTGTACTGATTAAAGAAGCAATAAAACTGGCCTTCTTTAGACTAGTTGAGTATCTGGAGCATCAGCATCTGTGGGTTCGATTACAGGCTCAAAAATCGTCAGTCTATTCTTGTTCTGAGAAATGAAGGCTATTCCATGTGAGAAATTGGCAAGAAACTGAAGATCTCGTAAAACGCTGTGTACTACTCCCTTCACGGAACAGCGCAAACTGGCTCTAACCAGAAAGAGAACCAGAAAGAGAAAGAGGAGTGGGAGGCCCTGGTGCACAACTGAGCAAGAGGACAAGTACATTAGAGTGTCTAGTTTGAGAAACAAACACCTCACAAGTCCTCAACTGGCAGCTTCATTAAATAGTACCCACAAAACACCCATCTCAACGTCAACAGTGAAGAGGCAACTCCGGGATGCGCCGATCATCTTTTCCTCGGATCCTGACTAGTCTCCCAGTCCCTGCCGCTGGCCACTCTACCATAAAGGCCTTATTGGTGGAGTGCTGCAGAGACAGTTGTCCTTCTGGAAGATTCTCCCATCCCCACAGCCTAACTCTAGAGCTCTGTCAGAGTGACCATCGGGTTCTTGGTCACCCTCCTAACCAAGGCCCTTCTGCCAGCTCTAGGAAGAGTTTTGGTGGTTCCAAACTTCTTCCATTTAAGAATGATGGAGGCCAGTGTTCTTGGGGACCTTCAATGCTGCAGAAATGTTTTGGTACCCTTCCCCAGATCTGTGCCGACACAATCCTGTCTCGGAGCTTTACGGACAATTCCTTCGACCTCATGGCTTGGTTTTTGCTCTGACATGTACTGTCACCTCTGGGACCATTCCAAAGCATGTCCAATCAATTGGAAATGGAATTTTCCACAGGTGGACTCAAATCAAGTTGTAGGAACATCTCAAGGATGATCAATGGAAACAGGATGCACCTGAGCTCAAATTTGAGTCTCATAGCAAAGGGTCTGAATACTTATGTAAATAAGATCTGTTTTCTATTTTTTATAAATTAGCAAAAATGTATAACAACCTGTTTTCTCTTTGTCATTATGGGGTATTGTGTGTAGATTTGAGGATTTTTATTTATTTAATACATTTTAGAATAAGACTAACGTAACAAAATGTGGAAAAAGTCAAGGGGTCTGAATACTATCCAGAGGCACTGTACATGTCCAGCCATGCACTCGCGTGTGTACCCCCGTAGCAAGTACACTAACCAACTCAATTTGAGCGGTTTACTAATGGGAAACATACAGCGAATCTTACACTGAACATGCTCAACCACAGCCTTCAAAAGAGCTCCAAAATGTAATAAAAACATACAAAACAGGCAAACCTGCCTGCCCGTCTCTCCAGCTCACTCTGTCGGTCTCTCTTCCTGCCTGCCTGTCTCTGCCAGCCCTCGCCTACCCTCCTGCCAGATCAGCCTGCATGTGCCCACAGCCAGCGTCTGCTACCCCCACCCCTCCCCCACTGCCAGCCTCAGCCAATCACGCGCCATCACTACCCGCCACGTCACAGTGCAGTCAAATTCCCTCAGAGCCAATCGTAGCATGTAGCTGAGCCCCAAAGACAGTCTGTCCATCTATCTCACTCAGATAGAGTAGGCCCTGCATTTTCTTTACCTAACACTAGCCAAACTTGGTATGATCATCCATACTGTCTGTGACTGTTAGAAGGCATAGCCTCCACCTTTATCCTATCTGAGCGGTGTGTTCGCCCTCTGTCAGAGAGCCTGTATCAATTCTGCTGCCAAGGAGATGCTGTGTATCTATGCTGTCTACCACAGCTCGGCTCCAAGGAGATACAGTGTACAAACGTCTGTGTTGCCACTGGTCTCTTGTCATTTTACCACCACAATATGTTCTCTGCTGGGAAAAATGTTTGGTTATTGCTGCGGATTGAAATCACATCAAATGTATTAATAAAGCCCTTGTCACAAAGTACATCACACTCAAGGGGTCAGTGATTGACATTTCCACTGATGGCCACTTGCTGAAGATACTGCGGCTTTTTCTCCTTACGGTCTTCCTTTACCCAAACATCGATCCCATCATGCACTCTCTGCATGACATGTAGCCAATCACATTTGTAAGGAAGATGCCATGTGATAGTGCCATGGGGGGGGCTTTTACCAAAGAAGAGCCAATTCAACTGAATAGTAAAGCTATTCCAAGCAACCAACTACCTGGATCCTCTCCTGAACTTTGACCCCAAGGGGCCTGAGTTTACACACCTACAGGGAAAGTGGCCATGATGACAATTTGGTGCTCATCCAGTGCGTGTTAGCCAAGACAATAAGCTGAAAATGCCAGATTGATGCCACTGATCAAGCAACTTTCCTCTTATGCCAGAGACAGCGCATCAGTTTAGGATATTATGATGTTAGTTCACAATAATGGTGTGTGATTCCAAAATGAAAAACAACCATACAGACCCTTGTTTTTATCATTTTCCTTGGGTTTTTGGAGGGTAAAAATGGTCAGGGACCCTAAATGCCAGGTGAGGCTCGCTCTCCAGAAGAGTGATCTACAGAAAACAAAGACAAATAAGTGATCTATCGGAAGGATAGGGGTAAATGGACTTTGGGGTGTAAAATGTTGAGGGCCCAGAAGAGTGATCTGCTGTGGGAAACAAAGACATTAGGGCCTAGCTAGCCTGCTGTGTATGTGTGACAGGCTTTGTCTATGCTTCAGCCACAAGGGAAGTCCTCCTCATTGCCTCTGATGATCCAGCATTGTCTACAACAATGTCTTTAAGTGTCAGCTATCTTTGAGGGGAACCCGGCTTTGCTCAGATGCCAGGCAATGCCCTAGACTGGAGAAGGGGACAAGGCACCTACCCAGAGAGGCATCCATTTGATCCTGGACCTTATTAGATTTCAGTGTACTGCCATGAGCGGTTCGACGTTGAACCAAAGAGCTGAGGCAACGACTGTGGTTGTAGGGCCAAACGGGACCCAAAGGGAATGTAGCAGGTCAGAAGAGGACTGGCCACCCCTTGGAGCCTGATTCCTCTCTAGGTTTCTTCCTAGGTTACTGCCTTCTAGGGAGTTTTTCCTAGCCACTGTGCTTAACTGCCGCTGCATTGCTTGCTCTCTGGGGTTTTAGGCTGGGTATCTGTAAAGCACTTTGTGACAACTGCTGATGTTAAAAGGGTTTCATAAAATACATTTTATTGATTGACATGGCAATTCAACATAATTTCTCCCTCTAAAACGTAGGCTTACCTTTACTATCCTGGCACTGATTGAATGGCTAGTCAGAGGTTCTTGAGAAACTGTCAAAACCGTTCCACCAAAAGTCCACAATTTCTAAAAATGAGTGTGCAGCCAGTACTGAATCTGCTGTCAAAAAGTTGCATTCCCCAGCGATCAATTAAAATGATCTGCTGTAAACTACTCTGTGTGCACCAACTGTGTGCATAGCAATGAGTGGCTTGAATTCCACACTTTCCAAAACAATTAAATGGGTCCTCTATTCAGCAGAATCAGCATGATCACAAGCAGACAGACAAACTGTTACCATTTCTGTACAGTGCCAACTAAACTATATATTTTATGAACACTAGCTTGACAGTGAGTTGTCTCACTTGTCTGACAAACAAATGATTCATAAACAACTGAAAGCCAGTTGACATGAATTAATAGTAAGAGGGTAGGCTAGGCTATTGTTTTTATATAGTATTGTTTCAACTATGTTAAATAAAAATAAGTAAAAAATAGTTTCCTCTATGACTGGTCACATTGACCCCATCCATCACAATCCACAACTGGTGCTGCTGACACTCACTGTTGTGGCCAAACAGAAAGATTTTCACACCAGCTAACAATGAAATTAAACTTGGTTTAAAACCTGTGGCTTGACTAGCCTACTGCTGGATACAGTTACCAATTTGTTGACAAACTACTTTAATGTATTTCAGGGGAGTGTGACACCGGACCTCAGTATACTAACTATTCCCATGCACTGAACGAGCCAGGTGAGTTGGAAACTAATTTAAGTCAACTTCAACCCGAGTAGACTAACCTTGCTAGGTAGCTATTGTTATTGTAAAGTTGTACATATTATGAAATGCAAATACTGATCAATTTGATATAAACTCAAAAAGGTCAGTCTAATATAATACAGCTACTTTGATTAGACAATAGACACCATCGTAATTTATTATCATTCTGAAAGTACAACTTCAGAGACCAGCAGCAGTTAATAACGTTATCGTGCTCTGCCTCAAAATACTCACTCTCTCAACAGAGCCAAATAGCCTGTTAGCCAACTAATGTGTTAGCTAGCCGACTGGCAAGCCAAACTTTACTTTTAAAAGCGAATCGTTGAATAATTATTTTAATAAAAACAAAATGTTAACTCTAAAGACGACCATATTGGTTTGTGTAACAACAACAGCGATACGTTTAGAAACAACGAGGAAAAACCCGGGGTCCCTACGAGACTCTTCATCACCATCCTCCTCCTCCTCAGTCACCATCATCTTCATCACTGACTGAAGCACAAGGCACTTTAGCTTTAGGAAATAAAAAAAAAAGGACAACACCATGCTGCAAAACCCGCGACGAACCAGTGAAAACGCGACATAAAGGACACAAAATTGTCCAAAACTGTGTTCCCCTTACCTCCAACCCGGTACATGTTCGCTGCCATGACTGCCCCGGGTCCTGGCGTCTCCAGGTAGGGCTATCTCTCGCAGTAGCCGTCGCTGTTACCACTGCCGCCGCTGTGTGTTGGAAAATGGTGGATTGATCAATACGAAGCAGACTAGCCAAGAGATCTTAAAGAGACAGTACGCGTTATTTCTCCAAAACCTACTCTGGGTAGGCCTGCTGTATTTTATATTTCAGGCGGACTTGAGTAACCCGCGTAAAATGTGGATACAGTTCGTAACAAAGCGGTTTCCCCTGGAAGTCAGTGCACGAACGAGGAGTGGGCTGCAGTGGGAGGGGGCACTATTCAGCATCGTTGCCCTCTCACTACCCCGCCTCCCTACCTGCACGCAACACAACAATGCTGTGTTATTTCTAAACTAACGGAAACATTTATAAAGTATTAAAACTGTTGCTGTTTGAGTAGCCTACAAAAAAAAAAAAAAAAATGATTGTGGTCAGTTCCTTTAAAAATGTATGTTCATATCTCCCTCTGTCTAGCCCCCTCAACCTCACTGAAGCCAGTGCCACTGCTTTTTTTCATTGTTCCCCTCTAATCAGAGACTTATTTAGACCTGGGAAACCAGGTGTGTGCAATTCATTATCAGGTAGAAGAGAAAAGCAGGCTCCAAGATCTCTTAGGGTGGGAGTTGAATACCCCTGGTCTAGCCTATTCATTGTGCCATCATCTTCAAAGGGAAGAGAGAGATGGATAATGTTGTAGTCTTTAACTAGGCTATATTGTAGGCTATGTGTATTCAATTACTATCAGACAGTATAGTTTAATTCTCTTATGATCACTCCTTTGTTTTGTAAAGGATAAGAGGAAAACAGAGTAGAATAGAAGACCATGATTAGGCCAACACTGATGTCACATAACAGATAATTCTGAACTAAATTAGGCAAAACATCATTAGGGGATTTGCTGTTTAAAACAGTTTGATAGCGGCCTTAGGTATCCACTATCCACACCGTAGTATTTCTGGTTTGGTCAGCTTCATGCCTTAAAGAACTGTGGTGTGTGTGTTATAGCCTATGTCTGAGTCCAAGGAGATGTAGCTTGCTGTGAAAACATGATCCTGGGTGGTCTTAGAGAGAGAGACAGAGAGACAGAGAGACAGACAGACAGACAGACAGACAGACAGACAGACAGACAGACAGACAGACAGACAGACAGACAGACAGACAGACAGACAGACAGACAGACAGACAGACAGACAGACAGACAGACAGACAGACAGTGACACAGAGAGAGAGAAGAAGAGAGAGAGAGAACAGAGAGAAACTCAGGGAGAGGAGAAAAAGGAGAGGAGGGAGAGAATTTTTTTTATACAGAGCAGAGAGTCTATTCCAGGAAGACGGTGCTTCCTCTGATGGTGTACTGAATCTCTACCGTGTTTCATGAGGTGGTTTTCAATGTAAATTTAGGCATGGATGAATTCCCCCGGTGTACATCTGATCTATACCATATGGCAGAGTTCCCAAATAGGTGGCCTGCGGGCCAAATTCAGCCCGCGTGTGATTTTATTTGGCCCCCAAAGTCGCCTGAGAACAAAACAACATGAGCTCAAAGTGATTTTAATGTAGGAAATCTGTTCCCAAGTATCCCCACACATAAGAAGAGAGGCATATGTGATCGTGTATCCCAATGTAATCAAGGTTTGAAATTATTATATTTTTCTCAAATACTATATCTGTTTGAGATTCTGCAGTGTACAAATTATTTATAACTCTGTTCCGGCCCCCCCAAAAAGAAAAAATAGACCCACTGCCGAATGTAACTGAGCACCCCTTCCATATGGAAAGCTCAACTACTAGGCCAAGCGGCTGCAGTCATATGACCATGGTAAGCCAATCACAAGTCTCTATATATATTTTACCACCAGTGCACTCAAAGTGAAGTAATTCTTTGCAACAGTCGAGAGGGATACTATTGTGTACTTGCACATTCAATATTAAGTAACTGTGTGTGTGTGTGTGTGTGTGTGTGTGTGTGTGTGTGTGTGTGTGTGTGTGTGTGTGTGTGTGTGTGTGTGTGTGTGTGTGTGTGTGTGTGTGTGTGTGTGTGTGTGTGTGTGTGTGTGCGTATATGCCACTGTAGGCTGGCACTTCTATACTTTTACCGACGCTGTTGCCAGTGTGTTGTAATTATAACTAGACAGCATCTTCCTGTGACTACACACTCCTAGCCTGCATTCATCAGAGATCTAACCCAAGCCAATATGCTCTTAATTTGAACAAGAAGAAAGTTGTTTACAACTTGTTTCCCTGTTTCATACTACGAACTGTTAGTGTGCGCTTGCGTGTGCATGTGTGTATGCACTCGTGTGTGTGTTTGTAGGGAACTGGGAACTGTGAATAGGAGTTCCTGCATGATGCTGTTTGTTTTCTTGGCTGCTCTCTGGCTGCTGTGCAGAGGTCTTTGATTGGCTGGCTCCTCTTCCAGATGTTGGTGATGTCAGAGCGCTGTACAGTCCAGGTGTTTTCCCTGAAGTTTTATTGACCAGAAAGATACTGGGCACGTTCCAGGTTGACTACATTACAGTCATGTTGTGGACACAACCACAGTGTTAGTGAGGATGGCTTTGAGATAATGGATAATGGGATTATTGTTACTGCACCATGCATTACTCCGTTCCTGTACTGGTATGAATGAGACAGCAGGTGGCACTGTTGTCCCATTTTCCAATACTTCCATGATGCACTAAGATGCAGTTTCCTATCTTCACCAGCAGAGATCGCTACAAACATATTTCCCCCATTGTCCTCACATGCTCCCTTGACAGCAGTGCTGAATGGACAGCAGACAGGGCAGGCTGTTCAGGCTGTGCAGCGATCCCTGAGGATCCAGACATGACACTTCATCAATTGATTTATTATGTATTTTGGGGCTGTTTGAGTCACACAGTCAATGTTTTTCCGACTGAGGCCCAGACCAGCCAACAGAGCTTAAGCCTCTGCTGACCTCCATTAACATAATTTTATTAATTGAGGCACTGAGTTTATATTTCCACCATTATTGCCCTTGACTTCCTGTTCCTTTTCCTGTTGGTCTGTTAGATTAGGAGGAAGAAAGAGGTTTGTGTGTTGTGCGTGTGTGAGAAAGTGTGAATGATAAAGGTTGGCAGTTTGGGTGTGGAGAGACAGTCCATGGCAAGATAAGGGCAGTGCCATGAAGGAGGGCGGTTATACAAGGTTAGTGGAGATTTCACTCCTTACCAGAACCAGCATCTCAGCCTCTGTTGTTTTCATCCCAAATGGCAGTATTCCCAGAAATACTCTTCAGTTTCATCAGCTGTCCGGGTGGCTGGTCTCAGACGATATTCCAAATGCCTGTATCGCAGAATCAAGTTTTTTTTTCTTTTTCTTTTTTATGAGCATTTATGTCTGCTTGCTCTCATGTTGTATTTTTGGTCTCGTCTCATTCGCTCCTTCTGTGCTGTGTGCACCTTCCCATTTACACCAGAGATTTGTATAATGACGAGATGCTCATGTCTAAGCCCTAACAATGGGAGTCGTGTCCCAAAGGCGAGAAGGCAGGCGACAGGCTTAGGTTCAAAATAAGTGCATAGAAACGTATTGGGCTGATTTTGGACAGATTTTGGCGAGAGTGAAACCTCCCGCTTCGCCTCTTTCTCCCAAGCCCCTCTCCCTACCACTCACAACAACAAAGATGAGAGATCACTTCTTCCTGATATTATTTGACTGTATTAGAGGAGAAGTTAACCTTTCGAACCATACCCTGCTTATGTTTCAACTCCTACATGTTTGAGAAGAGCAGACACTACTAAAACGGATGTACCAGTGAGCATTCATTCTGACAAATGCTCAGTTGGTCGTACGCACATTTGTCACGCCCTGATCTTAGAGATCCCTATTATTCTCTATGTTTGGTTAGGTCAGGGTGTGACTCAGGTGGGAAAATCTATGTTTTCTATTTCTTTGTTTTGGCCGAGTGTGGTTCCCAATCAGAGGCAGCTGTCTATCGTTGTCTCTGATTGGGGATCATATATAAGTTGTCATTTTCCGTTTGGGTTTTGTGGGATATTGTTTTCTGTATAGTTTATTTGCCTTACAGAACTGTGCGCGTTCGTTTTTGTCGTTGTTATTTTGCTTTTGGTGTCATCAATAAAAAGAACGATGTACACTTTCCACGCTGCGCTTTGGTCCACTCCTTTCGACGAGAGCCGTTACAACATTACGGTACCACGTATAGCTAGCAGCATTTTAGTCAAATAAAGATTGCTATACTTGCTGTTTAGTCTGTGTTTTATAAATGTGCAATATGCATAAAACAATTATATAAGGAACTGACAACTCGTTCTCATTCTGAGAAATAAGGTATGCCACTTGATTTCAACATCTGAACCAAGTGGACAGGCCAACATGCTGATCAAACAGTTAGAGACAGACAGAAGGGTGTGTTCATAACAATTGTTTTGCCTTGTTAGCTGAATTCAGAGCTTGTGAAATTATACCTAGATCCAAGTTGGCTAAACTTGAAATATAAATATTAGCCGGCTACTCACTTGCACGTGGACTTGTGCTTGAGATATTGTTTATGTGACAGGTGTTAATGTTCAAAAATATTAGTGAATGGGCATTATGCTTGGTTCTGGTTAAAATTGTAACAAAAAGGGCATTTTTATTGACAGACCTGAAAGCCAGATCAGTGATTATTGCAAAAAGAATAATTCAATTATTCGTGGGTCTTACGGTTGTGTAAGGCATATATTCAGCCTAGGTATAATTTCAAAAGCTCTGATTTCATTAGATTATTGCTGACTGTTTTACATGCAATTTACAAACTTGACCTTTAATTGTACATCAAAGAGTTTTATACAGTACCAGTCACACCTACTCATTCAAGGGTTTTTCTTTATTTTTACTATTTTCTACATTGTAGAATAATAGTGAAGACATCAAAACTATGAAATAACATACATGGAATCATGTAGTGACCAAAAAAGTGTTAAACAAATCAAAATAGATTTTAGATTCTTCAAAGTAGCCACACTTAAAGAATAAATAAAGATCAAATTTGCCTTGATGACAGCTTTGCACACTCTTGGCATTCTCTCAACCAGCTTCACCTGGCATGCTTTTCCAACCTGGCATGCTTTTCTTGAAGGAGTTCCCACATATGCTGAGCACTTGTTGGCTGCTTTTCCTTCACTATGCTGTCCAACTCATCCCAAACCTTCTCAATTGGGTTGAGGTCGGGTGATTGTGGAGAACAGGTCATTTGATGCAGCATTCCATCACTCTCCTTCTTGGTCAAATAGCCCTTACACAGCCTGGAGGTGTGTTGGGTCATTGTCCTATTAAGCGCAAACCAGATGGGATGGCGTATCGCTGCACAATGTGGTGGTAGCCATGCTGGTTAAGTGTGCCTTGAATTCAAAATAAATCACTGACAGTGTCACCAGCAAAGCAACCCCACATCATCACACCTCCTCCATGCTTCACAGTGGGAACCACACATGCGGAAATCATCCGTTCACCTACTCGGCGTCTCACAAAGACACCGCGGTTGGAACTAAAAATCTCACATTTGGACTCATCAGACCAAAGGACAGATTTCCACCAGTCTAATGTCCATTGTTCGTGTTTCTTGGCCCAAGCAAGTCTCTTCTTCTTATTGGTGTCCTTTAGTAGTGATTTCTTTGCAGCAATTCGACCATGAAGGCCTGACTCACACAGTCTCCTCTGAACAGTTGATGTTGAGATGTGTCTGTTACTTGAACTCTGTGAAGCATTTATTTGGGCTGCAATTTCTGAGGCTGGTAACTCTAATGGACTTATCCTCTGCAGCATAGGTAACTCTGGGTCTTCCTTTCCTGTGGCAGTCCTCATGAGAGCCAGTCCTCATGAGAAATATATGTGTTATTTCATAGTTTTGATGTCTTCACTCTTATTCTACAATTTTTGCTGAGGTACTCGAAGATTCAAGCCCCTTGGGTGCTGCCATAGAGTTACATTAGAAGTGCCCATCCAAGAAGGCTCAAGGTCGTTGGCCACAGATAAAATTTAGTCAAATCACGTTATATCTACCGTAGCTTTGATTGGAGTGATCATGTCAACATCATACTTTCAAAATCTTAGCTAGCAGTCATCATCATGAATCAAGTCGAAAATCTGCTGGCAAATCCTTTTCAATCCTTGTCATATGAAGAGAAATTATGGATAAAATGTATCAGTGCTCATCGGCCATAAACATTACACAACAAGTTGGAAATTGCAAATTCAAAAATGAGTGGTTTGGAAGGAAACAGTGGCTAACTGCAAGCATTGCAAAACAATTACTAGCCTGCTATTCAGTGGAGTGGGTGTGTGGTCCAAGTCTGGGTTTAAGGGTCTCTTTTCCAAGCTTAAAAAATAAACATTCAACATTGGCTATGCTGTCAAACCAGCATGACTTCTGCCGCGTTCAGAACAACTGTAAACTCAGAAATCTCAGACTTCAGTGAGTTCAAGACAACTAGAAAACACGTTTTGAACAGTCATCCAACTCGGAATTTCAAGTCGGGAACTCAGGCCTCTTTCTAGAGCTCCGACCTTAAAGATCACTGACGTCATGATTCGGCCTTCTTTTTTTCAGAGTTCCCAGTTGTCTTGAAAGCACCATAAAGTGAGCACAGCTGTGCCACCTTCCTGTTCAAGTGAGCACAACACAACAAGGTGAGTCCAAAAATGTATTGTATGCTGCCGCTTAAATGATGTAATATGCCAGGGAGATATGTATACTGTAGCTAAGAAAGTAATACTAAGTGTATGTTGTGTAGTAAGCTGTTAGTAGCCCGTGCTGAAAAAATAGTTATATTGACTACGTCCGTCCTAGCTCGCTCATTAATGTCTTAATCGGAATTACGGATTGCCTCTTATCCGCTCGTCGTCCCCTTATGCCATAGTTTGTACATCTCAAGTGTCAGTAGAAACCACATTTGTTTAAGCAAGTCAGCCATATCAGCTGTTCTTTTAATTGCAGTAAATGAGGCTGAATGAACTGTTTCACTGCCAGACAAGGCTCTGCTGATAGCCAGGGGTAGCAGTGGTAAGGTGTTGGGACTCTGCTGTTGGGACAGCTTTATGAAGGCCCTAACAATTTGTGGGCACAGTTTGTGGGCTCCGTTTGTCACCGTTATAGTGCATGTATTGTTCAGTGTTGTGTTGTGTAGTGGCTTTGCTGGCATGCATACAAAAAAAATCAATAATGGCTGTTGATGCTGAAAACACTTATAACTGTCTCAAATGGCCTTTTCCAGGGCCGGCTCCAGGCATAAGCAACATAAGATGTCACTTAGGGCCCCAGGCCTCAGTCAGGGTCTCAAATTACTGTTGAGAGTTAGATTAGTAGAGTACACAATGTACAAGTTCGAAATTTGGTTGTGCATCAGTAATTTGGTTTTGTTATTTCAGTCACTCACAGTCACTGTCACACACAGTCAGCACCCTGACCTCCAGGGCCCCCCATTGATATCACTCAGATATCATGGCATAAGTCATGGCAAAATGTGTAGAATTGCACGAAATTAACTTAAACATTTACATTTTTCTCTCCACCCTCAAGGGGGGGACTTTTCTATTCAAAGCTTTAGAAGCTTTCAACTTTCCAACTGAAATAATAAATTTCATACAAATATTATATAAATGTCCTAAAGTAAAATTATACACAAATGAGACATTATCTGATTAAATTGCTTTAGAAAAGGGCACAAGACTGGGATGTCCCCTCTCCCCTCTCCTGTTTGCACTGGCAATTGAACATCTTGCAGAAATAATTAGACAGGACCCAAACGTAACAGGTATCAGTATTGTTAAACATGAATATATACGAAACTTATTTGCAGATGATCTCCTGATATACATGACCAATATTGAAATCTCAATGTCTCCTTTGCTGAAAATATTTTCAGAATACTCTAAAATCTCAGGATGTAAAATGTATGTGGATAATGGCAATAGGAAAAAGAAAAACAATAACTCACAATCTACAGAAATCCTTTAAAGTGGACCACAAACAATTTTAAATACATATGTTGCTTAATAAGTGACAACAAACAATAAATATATAAAGATAACTTTATTCCATTACTCAACAATATAAAAGCAGATCTAATTAAATTGAACAATCTTCCCATAAATCTTACAGGTACTGTAGAATAAACCATTCAGAATGGCATGGCTCCCAAAGTTTTTATATTTATTTTCGGTAATACCAATTACCCCATCGAAGATATTCTTTAAAAAAGTATACTTGGTCATAACAGACTTTATATGGACAAATAACATTCATAGAATTAAATTGGAAAGTTTTACATCTTCCTAAGTATGAGGGTTTTAACCTTCCAAACTTTAAAATGTATCAAATCGCTACCCAAATCTTTTACTTACGACATATAGTTAAATGTATTAAAGCAATGGGTACATATTGAAGATGCGCATATTCATCCCCAGAATCTTTTTACGTGTGTAATTTAAAAGGATAAGAACATTAACTTCATAGTTAGAAACACTATAACAATATGGAAGAAAATGAAACATATTCTACAAGAACCAATATCACATCCCTAAAAACACAACCTTATGGAACAATCCTTGGATAGCGTTTCAGAATTCACAGATAAATTGGTCCACATGGAAAATTAAAGGCATGGAAACCGTAAATGACTTGGTAAAACAGAAATAGATTCCCATTACAGCTTTTAAAATACATTTTGGATTGACCAATGTAGATATTTTCAAATACATGCAACTTAAGTTTTATGTCACAACATTTAGTTTTGAAATCTTTTGGACATCAGAGCAATCTTGAGGTAATCCTATTTGTGTCACGCGGGACTAGGTGGGTGAAGGAATCAGACGCAGAGAGTTCCACTTGGGAAAAGTGCTCCTTTTACTATTGCACACAAAAAATTATAAGCCCAAACATACAGGGCGCAGAGAATAACTTGACAACCCAAAACACAGGGTGCCAAGTAAATAGCAAAATAATATACCTCTACCTAAAACACACACACGTAACATAAAGACAATCCCGCACAAAACAAGGGCGGGTCTACCTACTAAATATAGGGAAGCTCATTAAACGAATACAGAAAGACAGGTGAAACTAATAAGACAAAACAAACAGACAAACGAAAAAGGGATCGGTGGCGGCTAGTAGGACGGTGACGACGACCGCCGAGCACCGCCCGAACAGGCAGGGGAGCCAAGTCGTGACAGTAACCCCCCCCCCCCTGACGCGCGGCTCCCTGACGCGCCGCCACCGGCCTCGAGGACGACCCGGAGGGCGAGGCGTCGGGCGATCCGGGTGGAGGCGGTGGAAGTCT
Source organism: Salvelinus alpinus (assembly GCF_045679555.1). Taxonomy (NCBI): domain Eukaryota; kingdom Metazoa; phylum Chordata; class Actinopteri; order Salmoniformes; family Salmonidae; genus Salvelinus; species Salvelinus alpinus. The sequence continues at coordinate 5,168,718 of NC_092110.1, forward strand.
CTCAGTAGAGAAGGATCCAAAATGTCCCCCACCGGAACCCAGCATCTCTCCTCCGGACCGTACGCCTCCCAGTCCACGAGGTACTGTAGGCCCCTCACCCGGCGTCTCGAGTCCAGAATGCCACGTACTGTGTACGCCGGGGAGGGACCTCAGGCACCTCACCTTCTTGCAGGGGACCAGCCACCACCGGCCTGAGGAGAGACACATGAAACGAGGGGTTAATACGGTAATACAGTGGGGAGAACAAGTATTTGATACACTGCCGATTTTGCAGGTTTTCCTACTTACAAAGCATGTAGAGGTCTGTTACTTTTATCATAGGTACACTTCAACTGTGAGAGACGGTATCTAAAACAAAAATCCAGAAAATCCGCATTTAGTACTACATCTGGCCATTATGAGTACCGCGTCATGCCATATGGGTTGAAAAATGCTCCAGCTGTCTTTCAATCCTTCGTAGAAGAGATTCTCCGAGACCTGCTCGGGCAGGGAGTGGTAGTGTACATCGATGACATCTTGATCTACTCTGCCACACGCGCGGCGAATGTGTATCTGGTGCGTAAGGTACTTGGGCGACTGCTGGAGCATGACCTGTATTGCAAATCCGCATTTAGTACTACATCTGGCCATTATGAGTACCGCGTCATGCCATATGGGTTGAAAAATGCTCCAGCTGTCTTTCAATCCTTCGTAGAAGAGATTCTCCGAGACCTGCTCGGGCAGGGAGTGGTAGTGTACATCGATGACATCTTGATCTACTCTGCCACACGCGCGGCGAATGTGTCTCTGGTGCGTAAGGTACTTGGGCGACTGCTGGAGCATGACCTGTATTGCAAGGCGGAGAAATGTGAGTTCTTCAAACAGGCCGTTTCCTTCCTGGGTTATCGTATTTCCACCTCCGGGGTGGTGATGGAGGATGACCGCGTTACAGCCGTGTGTAATTGGCCGACTCCGACCACGGTGAAAGAGGTGCAGCGGTTTTTAGGGTTTGCCAATTACTACCGGAGGTTTATCCGGGGTTTTAGTCAGGTGGCTGCTCCCATTCCCTCACTGCTGAAGGGAGGACCGGTGCGCTTGCGTTGGTCAGCAGAGGCGGACAGAGCTTTCAGTCGTCTGAAGGAGCTGTTCACCAATGCGGCCACGTTGGCGCATCCGGACCCCTCTTTAGCGTTCATAGTGGAGGTGGACGCGTCCGAGGCGGGGGTCGGGGCCGTGCTGTCCCAGCGCTCGGGCGTACCACCCAAGCTCCGCCCTTGTGCCTTCTTTTCGAGGAAGCTCGGTCCGGCGGAGCGAAACTATGACGTGGGGGACCGGGAGTTGTTAGCTGTAGTCAAGGCTCTGAAGGTGTGGAGACATTGGCTTGAGGGGGCGAAACACCCTTTTCTCATCTGGACTGACCATCATAATCTCGAGTACATCCGGGCAGCGAGGAGACTAAATCCGCTTCAGGCTAGATGGGCCATGTTTTTCACCCGGTTTCAGTTCACCATCTCATACCGGCCAGGCTCCCAAAACACTAAAGCCGACGCGCTGTCCCGCCTCTATGATACCGAGGAGCGGTCCGTTGAGCCAACTCCCATCATTCCACCTTCATGTCTCGTGGTTACCGGTGGTATGGGAGGTGGACGCGGAGATAGAGAGAGCCTCACGGTTAGAGCCGGCCCCCCCTAACTGTCCAGCGGGGGCTCAGTACGTGCCGGGGGGGGGGGTCCGGGATAAGCTAATCCGTTGGGCTCATACTCTCCCCTCCTCATCCTGGCATCGAGAGGACAGTGCGGAGTCTTAGAGGGAGATACTGGTGGCCCACGTTGGCTAAGGACGTTAGATTTTATGTCTCCTCCTGCTCGGTGTGCGCTCAGAGCAAGGCTCCTCGGCACTTGCCTAGAGGGAAGTTACAGCCCCTCCCCGTTCCACAACGGCCGTGGACACACTTATCGGTGGCCTTTCTTACCGATCTTCCCCCGTCCCAGGGAAGTACTACGATCCTGGTCGTTGTGGATCGGTTTTCTAAGTCCTGCCGTCTCATCCCGTTGCCCGGTCTCCCTACGGCCCTGCAGACTGCGGAGGCCTTGTTTACCCATGTCTTCCGGCACTATGGGGTGCCTGAGGACATCGTTTCTGATCGGGGCCCCCAATTCACGTCCAGAGTTTGGAGGGCATTTATGGAGAGACTGGGGGTCTCGGTCAGCTTGACCTCGGGTTTTCACCCCGAGAGTAATGGGCAGGTGGAGCGCGTAAACCAGGATGTGGGCAGGTTTCTGCGGTCATATTGCCGGGACCGGCCTGGTGAGTGGGCGAGGTATGTCCCTTGGGCTGAGCTCGCTCAGAACTCCCTCCGCCACTCCTCAACGAACATGTCCCCTTTTGAGTGTGTGTTAGGGTACCAGCCGGTCCTGGCCCCATGGCATCAGAGCCAGACCGAGGCTCCTGCGGTAGAGGAATGGGTACAGCGCTCCAAGGACACCTGGAAAGCCGTCCAGGAATCGCTAAGGTTAGCGGGACAACGGCAGAAGAGGAGCGCTGACCAGCACCGCAGTGAGAGTATCTTGAGGGAATCCTATTTGTGTCACGCGGGACTAGGTGGGTGAAGGAATCAGACGCAGAGAGTTCCACTTGGGAAAAGTGCTCCTTTTACTATTGCACACAAAAAATGATAAGCCCAAACATACAGGGCGCAGAGAATAACTTGACAACCCAAAACACAGGGTGCCAAGTAAATAGCAAAATAATATACCTCTACCTAAAACACACACACGTAACATAAAGACAATCCCGCACAAAACAAGGGCGGGTCTACCTACTAAATATAGGGAAGCTCATTAACCGGAAACAGAAACACAGGTGAAACTAATAAGACAAAACAAACAGACAAACGAAAAAGGGATCGGTGGCGGCTAGTAGGACGGTGACGACGACCGCCGAGCACCGCCCGAACAGGCAGGGGAGCCAACTTCGGCGGAAGTCGTGACAATTTGAGTCAGAAAAGGATATTCAGATTGGTAAGCTATACAGAATCTTGCAGTGAGCCTATCCAACTGACAATCACTTAGAAAAAATATAAACTATTGGAACCCAGACTTAAAAATAACTGATGTTGGCACAAGATGGAAGGAATGTTGAAACATAACTAATGAGATTACAGTTAACGGAATCTAGGCTTAATCCAGTATAAATGAATGTTTTAAATGTATAATACAAGATACAAAAAACATAAATTCTACAGCACAATAGCAGAGTCATATCTGACGTGTAAAACTAATAATGACTCAATAAACCATGCCTTCTGGGAATGTTATAAAGTCAAAACGTTTGTGGGTTGTAGTCTAATTAAGCAATAAGGCCTGAGGGGGTGTGGTATATGACCAATATACCACGGCTAAGGGCTGCTCTTACGCACGACACAATGAGGAGTTTCTGGATACAGCCCCAGCAATATACCACAAACTCCCAAGGTGCCTTATTGCTATAATAAACTGGTTACCAACGTAATTAGAGCAGTAAAAATAAATACCCGGGGTCATACCCGGGATATACGGTATGATATACCATGGCTTTCAGCCAATCAGCATTCAGGGCTCGTCCCACCCAGTTTATAATGCCTCTTTTATGAGTGTGTGTCTAATGCACCTCCATTGTCTTCTCCTGATCAGATAGTTGAAGCCAAGGACCACTGTCTCCATCTGCCCCACCCTGCAGGGGAATCCACTCACCCTCCATAGCACAGGAGGAACACCATATGCCAAGAATACCAGGCAGGAGCCAACCAAGACCCGGATACGTTCAGTTGGAGAGATAGCTGTTACAAATGTCCTCCAAGTTCTGTTCAATCTTCACAGAGAAACCCTGACAGTTGGTGGAGGGATGATGGTATGTGTGGTGTATGCTGAAAACCACAAAGCGGAGACCATGAAAATGGTATCAATGCAATGGCAAAGATATCAATGGAATATGGAATGGCAACTGGCTTTAGAGACTCCCAATTCAGAATTGATCTTATTCCAAATTCCATGTCTGTCTTTTTATTGGCTATCACCACACCACCAGCCTTCCAAAGCTGTGATACTTCAAAGTCTGGCAGTTAGCTGCTACTTCTATGTCATCTGGTTACACAGTACACACCCACACACGTTTCAATATTTGCCAACCATTTTCGTTAGCTGGCCTCCTCCTAGTTCTGATGCATTGCTAAATGGTATAGTCAGTGTCACAGAGTGTACTGTACTGTGTGCCCAGACTGCCTACAGATGCAATGTGGAAATAGTGAGTTCTGTAAAATGGAGAAAGAAAGGGGATGGTGGAAACGTACATGTGGTTGTTTTACCTACTTTAGTTAAAACTTCTTCTTAATAGGGGGCGCTGTTTTCACTTTGGGAAAAAAGTTCTAGATGTTCTAGATCATACGATATGCATATTATTATTACTATTGGATAGAAAACACTCTGAAGTTTCTAAAACTGTTTGAATTATATCTGTGAGTAAAACAGAACTCATTTGGCAGCAAACTTCCAAACAGGAAGTGAAAATTCTGAAAATGGGTCTCTGTGTAAGGCCTTGCCTATTCAATTGCCTTTTATTTATGGATCTGTATGCACTTCATACGCCTTCCACTAGATGTCAACAGGCAGTAGAATGTTGAATGGGGTGTCTAGCTTGATGTGAGACCGAATGAGAGCTTTTGGAGTGACAGGTCCACCATATTGGCAGTATTTTGCTGCGCACCAGAGAGCACCGTATTGTTTTCTGCAATGCATTAGGTAGACACGACGAAATGCTCCGTCTTGGACGTTATTGGATACATATGAGAAAAACATCATAAAGATTGATTTTCAACTGAGTTTGACCAGTTTATTCGACGTTTATTGTGACTTTTGGAATTTTTCGTTCCATGCGCTAAGAGTTCATGGACATGTGCGCTCCACCATGCTAGCCAAAGTTGCTAATTCGACAGAAGAAATGGACATTCTAAAACAAAACAAGATTTATTGTGGAACTAGGACTCCTTGCACTACATTCTGATGGAAGATCATCAAAGGTAAGAGAATATTTATGATGTTATTTTGTATTTTTGTGGAATATGTTGGCTCCAACATGGCGGAGAATGGCTGGGCGCTGTCTCAAATTATTGCATGCTGTACTTTGTACTAAAGTTATTTTTTTTAATCTAACACAGCGGTTGCATTAAGAACCAGTGTATCTTTCATTTGCTGTACAACATGTATTTTTTAGCAAAGTTTATGATGAGTTTTTTGGTTAGATTACGTGACTGTCCAAAATTTCTCCGGACATTTGGTGCATTTTGGCGCCGTATTCACAATGTAAAACCAGGATTTGTAGCTATAAATATGCACATTTTCGAACAAAACATAAATGTATTGTATAACATGATGTTATAAGACTGTCATCTGATGAAGTTGTTCAAAGGTTAGTGATTTAATTTTATCTCTATTTGTGGGTTTTGTGAAAGCTACCTTTGCGGTGGAAAAATGGCGGTGTGTTTTTGGATATTGTGGTGAGCTAACATAAATATATATTGTGTTTTCGCTGTAAAACACTTAAAAAATCGGAAATATTGGCTGGATTCACAAGATGTTTATCTTTCATTTGCTGTACAACATGTATTTTTCATAAATGTTTTATGATGAGTATTTAAGTATTTCACGTTGCTCTCTGTAATTATTCTATCTGTTTTGGTGCTATTTGTGACGATGGCTGCAATGTAAAACTACGATTTATACCTATAAATATGCAAATTTTCGAACAAAACATAAATGTATTGCATAACATGATGTTATAAGACTGTCATCTGATGAAGTTGTTCAAAGGTTAGTGATGAATTTTATCTCTATTTGTGGGTTTTGTTTGCGGTGAAAAAATGCCGTTGTGTGTTTAGCTATTGTGGTGAGCTAACATAAATATATATTGTGTTTTCGCTGTAAAACATTTTAAAAATCGGACATGTTGGCTGGATTCATAAGATGTTTATCTTTCATTTGCTGTATTGGACATGTGATTTCATGAAATTATATTATATGAATATCCCTGTGGCGCTAGGCTAGGCTATGCTAGTCAGCTTTTCTGATGAGGATGATCCCGGATCCGGGAGGGTGATTAAGTAGAGGTTTAAGTGCACTGATTGTATGTCGTTCGTGTCAGGTTTTGGCCAAGACTGTTGCCGGTTTTGGTCACTAGATGTCCCCATTGCACCTTTTTTGTACCTTTTGTTTTTCCTGCTCTAATTATTGTTTGCACCTGTAGGTCATTCCCTTGTTAGTATTTAAACCCTGTGTGTTCCTCAGTTCCTTGCTCAGTGTTTGTAAGTTAGCACCCAGCCCCAGCCCAAGTCTTGTTTTATACAGATATTTCTCTTGTTGGATTTTCCAGAGGTTCTCTGGTTTAGTTCTTGTGTATTATTTGAGTAGTCTTTTGAGGTTTGTTTTTCCCTGCTGTTTTTTGCCACTTTGTGGAGTTTCTTTTGTATTTTGGAGGATTTCCATTTTGTGCCTCTTGGCTTTATTTTTGGACATTGTGGATTTAGTTTCTTTGCCTGAAGATTTTGTTCTTTAATTAAACCACCATCTCTAGTACTGCTGTGTCTGCCTCATCTTCTGGGTTCTGACGATTATTAGTGACTGTTTCTCGCACCGGGTCCTGACAGAAACACTGAGCCATTATAATGAACCCAGAGGCAGCCAGTACCCAGGATTTTTTTCCCATGCTGTCCCACCACGAGGGGACTGTCCAACGCCACGAAGCTGCTCTGGTTCAGCAAGAGGCCTTAATGGCTAGACATTCTCAACTTCTGTCAGAGATGCTGACTTCCATAAAGCAGATTTCGGATCGACTTTCCCCGGCAACCGCTTCTGCTCCAGTTCATCCGATTCAAGTGCCCCTGGCAGTTAACCCCCTGGCTGAACCTCGTCTGCCGCCTCCCCAACGGTTCTCAGGGGATCCGAGTGTTTGTAAGGGGTTTTTCACCCAATGTTCTCTCTCCTTTGAGCTGCAACCATCGTCGTTTCCCACCGACCGGTCCAAGATAGCATATATCATCACCCTGCTGTCGGAAAAAGCCCTAGCCTGGGCTACTGCTGTGTGGGATGCCCAAAGTCCCTGCTGTGCCAGCTACTCTACCTTTGCTGAAGAATTCAAGCGAGTGTTTCAAGGTCCTACCAACGGCCCTGACTCAGCCAAACAGCTCCTGACTCTCCGCCAAGGTCGGCGCAGCGTGACGGACTATGCCATCCAGTTCCGCACTGTGGCAGCAGCAAGTGGCTGGAACGACGAGGCGCTCACAGTGTGTTTTTTGAAGGGTCTTTCTGACACCATCCAAGATGAACTGGCCACTCGGGAACCACCGGACAACCTCGAGTCCCTTATCAAGTTGGCTTCACGCATAGACCAGCGTCTGAGAGAGAGAGAACTCAACCGTAGACCGCTCACCCTAGCTCCTATCGGTTCCAGCTCCGAGTCTCCACCTTTATCCTCGCTGGCTCCACCAGAACCCATGCAGGTTGGACGCATCTCCCAGGCTGAGAGAGACCGCCGGATGAGGGAGCGATGCTGTCTATATTGCGGCAAACCGGGCCATTTCCGCTCCACGTGTCCCGGGCTCCAGGGAAACGCACTCTCCCGTGCAGGCCTGGGAGGACTGTAACGGGAAACATAACCTCCTCCCATCCATCCAACTCCCGCCTGCTCATTCCAGTTACCCTTTCCTGGGACGACCACGAGTTTTCTCTTCAAGCCTTGGTAGACTCTGGAGCCGCAGGTAACTTCATGGATGGGGTCTGGGCGAAGGAGAATGGCGTTCCTTCTGAACCTCTAAGTGACCCCATAAGGGTTACTACGTTGGATAGAAGCCCTTTGGGATCTGGACTTGTCACTCGTGCCACTTCCCCCTTGCGACTTTCAGTTTCCCAACACCAGGAAGTGATGAACTTTCATCTGATCTCCTGTTCCGAGTTCCCTCTCGTCCTTGGTTATCCCTGGCTTCACAGCCATAACCCTCACATCGACTGGTCTGTGGGCACTATCAAGCAGTGGGGTCCTACGTGCCAAGCCACTTGTATCTTCCCGGGTTCCCAGAGTTCCCCTTCCGAGTCTCTAGAATCCATCGACCTGTCCCGAGTTCCCGAGTGTTACCATGACCTCAAACTGGTATTTAGCAAACAGAGGGCCACCAAACTACCACCCCATAGACCTTACGATTGCCCCATCGACCTGTTTCCGGGGACCTGCCCTCCCAGGGGTCGGATCTTTTCCCTTTCTCCTCCCGAACGAGCTGCTATGGATACCTACATCAAGGACGCTCTGGCAGCAGGCCTCATGCGTCCATCTACCTCGCCGGCGGGAGCAGGGTTTTTCTTTGTGGCCAAGAAAGACGGTGGATTACGACCTTGCATTGACTACCGGGGACTCAATGCCATAACCGTCCGTAACCGCTACCCGCTACCCCTTATGGCCACAGCCTTTGAGCTGCTCCAGGAAGCAGTTGTCTTCACTAAGCTTGACCTGCGGAACGCATACCATCTTGTGCGGATCAAACCCGGGGACGAGTGGAAGACCGCTTTCAACACGCCTACTGGTCACTACGAATACTCGGTGATGCCCTTCGGCCTGACCAACGCCCCGGCTGTGTTCCAAGCGCTCATAAACGATGTGCTTAGGGATATGCTTAACATCTTCGTGTTTGTGTACTTGGATGACATCCTCATCTTTTCGAGCTCCCTTCAAGAACACACTAAGCATGTCAGACAAGTGCTCAAACGCCTCCTAGACAGCCATTTGTACGTTAAGCCGGAAAAGTGTGAATTCCATTCCTCTCGAGTACAATTCCTGGGATTTATAGTGGAACCCGGTCGAGTCCAGATGGACCCCAAGAAGGTAGGGGCGGTAGCGGATTGGCCCACCCCCAAGTCCGTTAAGGAAGTTCAGCGTTTCCTGGGCTTCACCAACTTTTACCGCAAGTTCATCAAGAACTTCAGCTCGGTGGCAGCCCCTCTCTCAGCTGTAACCAAGGGTGGCAACACAAGGTTTCTGTGGGGAAGAGAAGCTGAGACGGCCTTCCAAGGACTCAAGCAGCGCATCCTCTCTGCTCCCATCCTGACACTACCAACAGCGGATGAACCTTTTATGGTGGAGGTAGACGCATCAGAGGTTGGGGTTGGAGCTGTCCTGTCTCAGAGGGGTGAAGACAAGAAGCTTCATCCTTGCGCCTTCTTCTCTCACCGGCTTACCCCGGCCGAGAGGAATTACGATGTGGGGGATCGTGAACTCCTAGCGGTTAAGATGGCATTGAAGGAATGGAGACACTGGCTCGAGGGGGCTTCTCAACCGTTTCAAGTGCTTACGGACCACAAAAATCTGGAGTATATCCAGCAGGCGAAGCGGTTGAACTCCAGACAAGCTCGATGGTCTCTTTTCTTCAGCCGATTTCAGTTTATCCTCACCTATAGACCCGGGTCGAAGAATCTCAAACCGGACGCCTTGTCACGAATCTACTCTCCTGCCATTCGAGAAGATACTGACATGACTGTCCTTCCGGCCGCTAAGATCGTGGCTCCGATCTCGTGGCAAGTGGAGGATTCCGTGAAACAAGCTCAAGCCATCGAACCGGGTCCTGGAGGAGGTCCTGCTAATCGGTTGTTTGTTCCCAAGGCAGCAAGGTCCCAAGTCCTTCTGTGGGGGCACTCCTCTCGCCTCACCTGTCACCCGGGCGTAGGTCGCACCTTGGAGTTCATCCAGCGTAAGTTCTGGTGGCCCACCATAAAAGAAGACGTTGCCACTTTCGTCAAGGCCTGTTCCGTGTGCTGCCAGGGCAAATCTTCTCACCTCCGCCCTCAAGGACTCCTTCACCCTCTATCTATTCCCCACCGACCCTGGTCCCATATCTCGTTGGACTTTATTACTGGCCTTCCTCCGTCCCATGGTAATACTACGATCCTAGTCATCATCGACAGGTTTTCTAAGGCGGCCAGGTTTGTTCCCTTGACCAAATTACCTTCTGCCAAGGAAACAGCTGAGTTGGTGATTAACCATGTGTTCCGAGTCTTTGGGATTCCGCAAGATATGGTTTCCGACAGAGGTCCCCAGTTCGCCTCAAGGTTTTGGAAGGCCTTCTGCCAACTCATAGGGGCCACGGCCAGTTTATCTTCAGGGTACCATCCGGAGTCCAATGGCCAAACTGAGAGGATGAATCAGGAGCTGGAAACCACCCTCAGATGCATGGTTTCCAACAACCCGTCCACATGGTCATCCTTCATTGTTTGGGCTGAGTACGCGCACAACACCTTGTGCTCCTCCTCCACTGGTATATCCCCGCATGAGTGTCAGTTTGGCTATGCGCCTCTATTGTTCCCGGACCAGGAGGCAGAAGTCAGAGTGCCTTCAGCCTCGAGGTTCATCAGACGCTGTCGGCTTACGTGGAAGAAGGCCCGTCTTAATCTTCTGCGTTCCTCTCAGCAGTACCAACGACAAGCCAACAGACGTCGCCGTCCCGGTCCTACCCTGTACCCCGGCCAGAGAGTATGGCTCTCAACTAAGAACTTACCACTACGGGTGGAGTCTCGCAAGCTGTCCCAGAGGTTCATCGGTCCCTTTAAGATTGCCAGGAGAGTCAATCCCGTTACTTTTCGCCTGCACTTACCCAGATCCCTTAAGATCAATCCAACATTTCACATTTCTTTATTAAAACCTGTTGTTTTTTCTCCCCTTATCCCGGCAGGCAGACCTCCCCCTCCGCCCCGTGTCATCGGTGGCCAGTCGGCTTATACCGTCCACCGGATACTGGATTCCCGCCGGGTGCAGCGGTCCTGGCAGTATCTGGTGGACTGGGAAGGCTACGGTCCCGAGGAGCGCTCCTGGGTTCCTGCCAAGGACATACTGGACCCTGACCTCATTCGTCAGTTCAGGATCCTCCACCCTGAGAAGGCTGTTAGGAACGTCAGGAGCCGTTCCTAGGAGGGGGATTCTGTCAGGTTTTGGCCAAGACTGTTCGGGTTTTGGTCACTAGATGTCCCCATTGCACCTTTTTTGTACCTTTTGTTTTTCCTGCTCTAATTATTGTTTGCACCTGTAGGTCATTCCCTTGTTAGTATTTAAACCCTGTGTGTTCCTCAGTTCCTTGCTCAGTGTTTGTAAGTTAGCACCCAGCCCCAGCCCAAGTCTTGTTTTATACAGATATTTCTCTTGTTGGATTTTCCAGAGGTTCTCTGGTTTAGTTCTTGTGTATTATTTGAGTAGTCTTTTGAGGTTTGTTTTTCCCTGCTGTTTTTTGCCACTTTGTGGAGTTTCTTTTGTATTTTGGAGGATTTCCATTTTGTGCCTCTTGGCTTTATTTTTGGACATTGTGGATTTAGTTTCTTTGCCTGAAGATTTTGTTCTTTAATTAAACCACCATCTCTAGTACTGCTGTGTCTGCCTCATCTTCTGGGTTCTGACGATTATTAGTGACTGTTTCTCGCACCGGGTCCTGACAGTTCGGATAAAGAGTGTCTGATAACTAAAATATAAATGGTGGGGAGTCAAGAGGATCAGGTGTACCAGATGGCGAGGCTGAGGCTGCACGAGGGCTGTCTGCCACAGACATCCACACCTCAGGCCCTGTTCTCCAATAGGAAACAGCAGAAAAACTCAAGGGATGTCCTCTTGTAAAGGGCCCTTCCAGGATCTAACTAACAACAGGATGGGACCTGTGTGTACCTCAGAGAGACAAGAAGGCTTTGTTTTCCCGTTCCGTCTAGTGCCTAATGTTGAAAGGGTTTATTTATGCGACACGGAGCAGAACACTGTGTGCGCTAACTAAGTTTCCTTGCTTGCGTCAAGTGGAACAAAACTGTGAAAATAAAATGCTGCTGGCTGAGACCAAGTGTACTGACTAGGCTCTGTTAGAAATTTAAAAGGGCCCCTTGCCTTGCTATGATGTAGAAACACAGACGAGTCTTTGTTAAACGCTGGCTTTCAGGAAACTTTCCAGTTGGTTTTTATCCTTTTTATTCGAAAAAATGTGGATTGCCATGGAAGGGCCATTTGGGCAAGACCTCCTCACTGAAGCAGAGCAGATATCGTTCCCGATGTAGCCAGGGAGTTCCCAGCAGAAAAAGATAGCAGACAGAATATGTCAAACAGGAGACAATTAACCATTTTCTCTCTCCCTCTCTCCTTCTCTCCCTCTCTACTCTTTCTCTCTCTCTCCTTCTCTCTCACACACACACACTCACACACGCAGCCAAGTCAAACAGAGCAAAGACTGAGATCTGTTTTTGTCAAAACCTTTTTTCATTTTGAATCCACAGTTGGTTTGATTTACGCAATCATTCTTGAACGATGTAAGAGCTTATTGCATAAAAATTGTCCTCAATACAAGTTGGTGCAGATTCAGTGAACTGCAGAGATATACAGTAAAGGTCCAACTCTGTAGTTCTCTGAATCTCCAGCACCTCGTATTGAGGATTCTCTTTATGGGATAAGCCCTTAGGCTACATCGTTCAATAATGATTTGTATAAGTGAGGCGGACTGGTTGTTAAAATATTAGGCTCCTTCCTCCTACAAGCATGTGTTAGCTCGCTAACACAAGTCTTGAAGTCTCAGACAAAGTTACTTACTCACCATCACACCAGCATAGTTCACCCGAACCACCTCCGTTACATTAGCATGTTAAAGATGCACTCTGGTATCTTAAGCACAACAAATTCGTATTACACAGCTGCTTGGGCCTTGGCGGGCCGGGTCCCACCCACTGGGGAGCCAGGCCCACCCAATCAGATTGAGCAACAACAACGTTAAATATGTACAGCACCAGTCAAAAGTTTGGACACACCTACTCGTTCAAGGGTTTTTCTATATTTTACTATTTTCTACACTGTAGATTAATAGTGAAGACATCAAAACGATGAAATAACACATATGGATTCATGTAGTAACCAACAAAGTGTTAAAAATATCAAAATATATATTTTAGATTCTTCAAAGTAGCCACCTTTTGCCTTGATGACAGCTTTGCACACTCTTGGCATTCTCTCACCAGCTTCATGAGGTAATCTCCTGGAATGCTTTTCCAACAGTCTTGAAGGAGTTCCCAGATATGCGAGCACTTGTTGGCTGCTTTTCCAACACTGCAGTCCAACTCATCCCAAACCATGTCAATTGGGTTGAGGTCGGGTGATTGTGGAGGACAGGTCATCTGATGCAGCACTCATCACTCTCCTTCTTTGTCAAATAGCCCTTACACAGCCTGGAGGTATGTTTTGGGTCATTGTCCTGTGACAGTCCCACTAAGCGCAAACCAGATGGTATGGCGTGTCGCTGCAGAATGCTGTGCTAGCCATGCTGGTTAAGTGTGCCTTGAATTCTAAATAAATCACTGACAGTGTCACCAGCAAAGCACCCCCACACCATCACACCTCCTCCTCCATGCTTGACGGTGGGAACCACACATGCGGAGATCATCCGTTCACCTACTCTATGTCTCACAAAGACACAGCCGTTGGAATCAAAAGTCTAAAATTTGGACTCTTCTTATTGGTGTCCTTTAGTAGTGGTTTCTTTGCAGAAATTCGAAGGCCTGATTCACGCAATCTCCTCTGAACAGTTGATGTTGAGATGTGTCTGTTAATTGAACTCTGCAAAGCATTTATTTGGGCTGCAATCTGAGGTGCAGTTAATTGCCGATTTATGAGGCTGCTAACGCTTAAGAACTTATCCTCTGCAGCAGAGGTACCTCTGGGTCTTCCTTTTCTGTGGCCGTCCTCATGAGAACCCGTTTCATCATAGCGCTTGCTGCTTTTTGCAACTGCACTTGAAGAAACTTTCAAAGTTCTTGAAATGTTCCGGATTGACTGCCCTTCATGTCTTAAAGTAATGATGGACTGTCATTTCTCTTTACTTATTTAAGCTGTTCTTGCCATAATATGGACTTGGTCTTTTACCAAATAGGGCTATCTTCTGTATACACCCCTACCTTGTCACAACACAACTGATTAGCTCAAACGCATTAAGAAGGAAAGAAATTCCACAAATTAACTTTTAACAAGGCACACCTGTTAATTGAAATGCATTCCAGGTGACTACCTCATGAAGCTGGTTGAGAGAATGCCAAGAGTGTGCAAAGCTGTCGTCAAGGCTAAGGGTGGCTACTTTGAAGGAAATATATATTTTGATTTGTTTAGACTTTTTTGGTTACTACATGATTCCATGTGTGTTATTTCATACTTTTGATGTCTTCACTATTATTCTACAATGTAGAAAATAGTAAAAAATTAAGAAAAACCCCTGAATGAGTAGGTGTATCCAAACTTTTGACTGGTATTGTATATAGTTTTTATGCTCTCTACTTGTCAGTGTTCAAAATGGGACATTATTTGTCTTTTTACCTAAACATACAAACACCATCAGATAGAATTCATAGCAATCAGTGCACTGGAATGACATTCAGATGAACTGGAATGGCATTCACTCTCATGGGATGGGTGGCCAAAAATAACTAACTGAAAGCCACACCCCCAATAAGCCACAAATATGACCGCATTGAGGAATATGTCACTGTGATTCTATGGCTACATGCACCATGCCTCTGCTTCATTTGTTCATTTAGCAAACAAGACAGCTCCATTTTTTTATCTAGTGCCTTTATCACAGTCAACACACCTATGTTTTAGCTTAAATTAGATTAAAAAATAGAATAGCATGAGATTAGGTATAAAACTGCACATTTTAAGCTTTGTCCCATGGCAAAATGTGTATAATTGCAGGAAGTTAGCTGTTTTTGTTTGGTCCCATCCACATTTCTGCAGGCCCACCCACCAACTAATTTATGACTACACTACTGGTATCATATTGCACAAATTGGATTTGTAACATATATGAAATAGATCATGTAGTACACAATTGGATGAAGTAGTACACTGGCTCGTGAGCACCGTTTTCAAAACTAGTGGCTAAAATTGTTCGAGAGTGCATCTTTAATTAAAGGCTTCCCACATACAAACTAGGGGTGGATGAAATGTGTTAGTCAGCTGAGCTTAAGTCTAGGCACTAGTTTGGGGCTCTAACACAAGTCTTTAGGTCCACCGTTACAGAAGCATAATAATAGCTTCCCACATGCAAACTAGGGGGGTGGACAGAAGGACATGATGATGAATGAGCTGTCTGATAGGTTGGCAGTGGTGAGGGAGCCCTCTGCTGAAGGGTGCAGTGTAAAAGAACACATCACATAAAAGAAGGGCACACACAGCAGAATAACGACTGACAATTTCACTGGCTCGGCCAAACCCCATTACAACGATGGATCACTGATCAATTACCAATCAGTTACACAAAAGACAGCAACAACACAGAAAGACAGCTTAGTCTTTCATTCCTTTCATTAATAAAAACATCAGCCGTTTTTAATTGTTGATTTCAAACACACACGTAGTATGTCTACGACATGCTTTCTCCTGCGTGCATTTACAGTGTTACGCCTTCAGACTGTGTAATCCTCAAATGCTGAACCTCTGAGCTGGCCATTCCAGTAAGGGTAATAATATGATGTAATAGTATAGACTGTGGGAGATGAAGGAGGGTAGGGATCACACAGAACTATAGGGTGGATATAGAAATATCAAACCTCAAAAGCTTCTACTCCTACTGCTGTTTCAACCCACTATTCCTTCCTTCCCTCCACGATGTGAATTTCCGTGTATGCCACTCCCCTGGAGAAGCAACCCTGGAAACAAAATTCCATCCAAACAACCCAAAGCAATATGCTCCTCCCCTTCCTCAACGAACACAGGGCTTAAAATGAAATAACAGATTTGAATAAATACTTTGTCTATAAATATAGGTTTTAGATCAGAGAGGGGTTGCGGTTAGAGGGTTAGAGAACTGGGGAGTGAGAGCTAGGGGGAACGCCCTAGAGAGAGCCATAAGGATGTGCGTCGCTGAGTGAAACAATATCCCCTTTAACAGTCAAAATGACATTCAGTGGAATCTGAGACAGGGCACATAGGCAGCACCAGCCAGAGGGCATGTAGTCTGAGCCTGGGTAGAGGGGAGGGTAGTCTGGGGCTGAGGCAAGGGTATGAGTTTTGGGGCAGAGGATGAGACTGGGGTTGGAGCTTGGGCTTTGTCTAACTGTTTTTTTCCACTACTTGGAAGAGTCCTTCAGATGACGAGATACAGAGAGAAGAGGTTAGATAAAGCTCACTCCCTTACACCCCTTGTTCTTATCCATTAAAACAGATACATGCCCACTCACTCTCACTCAGAACATTGAATCCTTGATAAGACTTTAGTGTTTGAGAATAGTAGTCATAGACTATCTATCTGTCTGTCTGTCTGTTGTCACTCTCCCTGTCTGCTTAGGCCTACTGACTGACTCCTCTCCAACAGAGAATGTTCCAACAATGTTCCAACAGAGAATTCACTCTGTTAGAGATAAATTAACACCCAGCAGTGTAAAATAACCCCAGTGTTGGTGTTAATAACCAGAGTTATTGTTTTACACTGTGGAGAGTAAAACAGTCCCATCAAAACTACACCCATCATTACCATATTTCCCAGCATGCTATGCATGTACATTGATTGATTGATTATCTTATGCTACACAGAGATAATAAATACATTTTTTCAAGATAAATAACAAATTTTTCTTAACAAATCCAATCAGTTAGTTACATTTATTGCACGTGTCACTGAAATGGTTGTTCCGGTTTAAATGGTTTAGGTAGTCTCCTTTATCTGAGTTCCTAACCCTGGTAGTCATTCTGAATGCAAGTTGTGGTTGAATAAAAACTCTGTCTGAATTCCAAAAGGAAGTAGACATCACTTTGCCAGGCAGCATAATGTGACTTGCAGGCCTGATGATGCCTGTAATTTGTATACCAGGATTTTCCTACCACCATTCTGTTAAGGGAAAACTAGGCCATCAAAGCAAGGCCTTATGATATATGTGATGTATTGTCATCAAGTAAAATTTGTAATGATAACATTCACCTAGGTACTAATTTGATGAAAGCCACAGGCTTTTAAAAGGCAAGAATTCAACAACTATCTCTCTGTCACTAACAAATACAGTCATGGGCGGTAACTCTACAATTCACTCGAAAAGAAAAGGCACCATATGCAAATTAGGCTTCACACCACATAGTGCTAAAATAACACCCAAAATCACTTACTGTAACAGTGTTTTTGCATACCACTAATAGGAGTTGACTCTAGATTAACACTAGCGTTGAATAGAAATGACACTGTGAGTATTACTTACCCCATAGTGTTAAATTTGAGTAACACTGGCAAGTTTAATGCAGTGTTGATTTCCTACACTACGAAGTGTTACAAAAACACTCAAAATGGAACACTATAATCAGAGCACTATGTAGAGTGGGACCATATGTTGTCTGAGATAGTGTCAAAATGTAAGTGGCAGTGGTTTAGTAGCCTGGTCCCAGATCTGTTTGTGCCGTATAGCCAACTACTAGGTCATTGGTTACAAACAGTACAAACAGATCTGCGACAAGGCTAGTGTCGAGGTCTAAACTCTGAAGCAAGTAGCAGATCAGAGTAATTTTCTGATGCCTGGTCTGATGCCTTGCAACATGGTCATAGCCAACAACTCCATCAGGCTAAGAGAGATTTTAATTTATAATTTTTTTTATTTAACTTTTATTTATCTAGGCAAGTCAGTTAAGAACAAATTCTTATTTACAATGACTGCCTACCAAAAGGCAAAAGGCCTCCTGCGGGGACAGGGGCCTGGGATTAAAATAAATAAATACAATATAAATATAGGACAAAACACACATCACAACAAGAGAGACAACACAACACTACATAAAGAGAGACCTAAGACAACATCATAGCAAGGCAGCAACATATGACAACACAGCATGGTAGCGACACAACATAACAACAACATGGCAGCAACACAACATGTTAGCAGCACAAAACATGGTACAAACATTATTGGGCACAGACAACAGCACAAAGGGCAAGACGGTAGAGACAACAATACATCACACAAAGCAGCCACAACTGTCAGTAAGAGTGTCCATGATTGAGTCTTTGAATGAAGAGATTGAGATAAAACTGTCCAGTTTGACTGTTTGTTGCAGCTCGTTCCAGTCGCTAGCTGCAGCGAACTGAAAAGAGGAGCCACCCAGGGATGTGTGTGCTTTGGGGACCTTTAACAGAATGTGACAGAGATTTGAAAAAAAAATGTATGACTATGAAACAATTCTACAAGGTGCCATTTGAGAGGAATAGTGGCAGAATGAAGGAGCTGTGGTACCAGTATGTCCGGGTAGGAACTGTGGTACAAGTATGTCCAGGTAAACCATTGGTGTGCACATGGTATATAGTACAGGGAGTTTTACTGTACTTCAATGATGCCTGTATATACTTCTTGAAGTTGTAGATACCCATAAGAACAGAAAACATTTCTACTTTACTAAACTGTCTGATTCTAGAATAGGCTATGCAAAACTAACTTTATATTTTGTGTCTGTGTTACTATATAGAGAATAATGGAGCTGGAAGGACATGAAATGACCCACATTCTTGTTTTTTGTGGACGAGGCTGGGTTCAATCTGGCCAAAGGCAGGGGACGTGGCCGCAATCTCATTGGACACTAAGCCACAATTGGCACACCAGGCCAACGTGGGGGCAATATTACAATGTGCTCTGCCATTTCTGAGAATGGTGTGAGCAAACATATTCCACACATTGGCTCTGTAACACACAACTTCTCCTGGCCTTCCTAAATACACTTTACAGAGACCTAACACCAGAACATCAAAGAGGTTTAGATAGACCAGATTTGCCAAATTATGTAATTGTGTGGGGCAATGTCAGCTTCCACCGAACCAACATTGTTAGGGAATGGTTTGCTGCGTATGAAAGGATAACAATGGAGGTCCTTCCACCATCCTCCCCGTTCCTGAATCTGATAAAAGAGGTTTGTTCAGCATGGAGGTGGAAAGTATAAGACTATCGGGCACAAGATCAGATGTCTCTGTTAGATGCCATGAATGCTGTTTGTGAGGACATCACAGGCGATCACTGCAGGGGACGGTTGCGCCACGCAAGGACATTTTTCCCCCAGTGCATCGCAAGGGAAAACATCAGATGTGATGTGTCAGGTTTTGGCCAGGACTGTTCTGGTTTTTTGTCACTAGATGTCCCCATTGCACCTTTTTTGTACCTTTTGTTTTTCCCTTGCTCTATTATTGTTTGCACCTGTATGTCGTTCCCTTGTTAGTATTTAATCCCTGTGTGTTCCTTAGTTCCTTGCTCAGTGTTTGTATGTTAGCACCCAGCCCCAGCCCAAGCCTTGTTGTGAACATATATTTTTCTCTTGTTGGATTTTCCAGAGGTTCTCTGGTTTTGTTCTTTTGTATTTTGGATTAGTCTTTTAGGTTTGTTTTTTCCCTTGCTGTTTTTACCACTTTGTGGATTTTCTTTGTATTTTGGAAGTTATCTATTTTTTATTAAACCACCATCTCTAGTACTGCTGTGTCTGCCTCATCTTCTGGGTTCTGCCGATTTAGTGACTGTTTCTCGCACCGGGTCCTGACAGAAACACTGAGCCATTAAAATGAACCCAGAGGCAGCCAGTACCCAGGACTTTTTTCCCATGCTGTCCCACCACGAGGGGACTGTCCAACGTCACGAAGCTGCTCTGGTTCAGCAAGAGGCCTTAATGGCTGGACATTCTCAACTTCTGTCGGAGATGATGACTTCCATAAAGCAGATTTCTGATCAACTTTCTCCTGCAACCGCTTCTGCTCCAGTTCATCAGATTCAAGTGCCCGTGGCAGTTAACCCCCTGGCTGAACCTCGTCTGCCGCCTCCCCAACGGTTCTCAGGTGATCCGAGTGGTTGTAAGGGGTTTTTCACCCAATGTTCTCTCTCCTTCGAGCTGCAACCCTCGTCATTTCCCACCGACCGGTCCAAGATAGCATATATCATCACCCTGCTGTTGGAAAAAGCCCTAGCCTGGGCTACTGCTGTGTGGGATGCCCAAAGTCCCTGCTGTGCCAGCTACTCTACCTTTGCTGATGAATTCAAGCGAGTGTTTCAAGGTCCTACCAGCGGTCCTGACTCAGCCAAACAGCTCCTGACTCTCCGCCAAGGTCGGTGCAGCGTGACGGACTATGCCATCCAGTTCCGCACGGTGGCAGCAGCGAGTGGCTGGAATGATGAGGCGCTCACAGTGTGCTTTTTGAAGGGTCTTTCCGACACCATCCAAGATGAACTGGCCACTCGGGAACCACCGGACAACCTCGAGTCCCTGATCAAGTTGGCTTCACGCATAGACCAGCGTCTGAGAGAGAAAGAGCTCAACCGTAGATCTCTCACCCTAGCTCCTATCGGTCCCAGCTCTGAGTCTCCACCTTTATCCCCGCTGACTCCACCAGAACCCATGCAGGTTGGACGCATCTCCCAGGCTGAGAGAGACCGCCGGATGAGGGAGCGATGCTGTCTATATTGCGGCAAACCGGGCCATTTCCTCTCCACGTGTCCCGGGCTCCAGGGAAAACGCACTCTCCCGTGCAGGCCTGGGAGGACTGTAACGGGAAACATAACCTCCTCCCATCCATCCAACTCCCGCCTGCTCATTCCAGTTACCCTTTCCTGGGACAACCACGAGCTTCCCCTTCAAGCCTTGGTAGACTCTGGAGCCGCAGGTAACTTCATAGATGGTGTCTGGGCGAAGGAGAATGGCGTTCCCTCTGAACCTCTAAGTGACCCCATAAGGGTTACTACGTTGGATGGAAGCCCTTTGGGATCTGGACTTGTCACTCGTGTCACTACCCCCTTGCGTCTTTCAGTTTCCCAACACCAGGAAGTGATGAACTTTCATCTGATCTCCTGTTCCGAGTTCCCTCTCGTCCTTGGATACCCCTGGCTTCACAGCCATAACCCTCACATCGACTGGTCTGTGGGCACTATCAAGCAGTGGGGTCCTACGTGCCAAGCCACTTGTATCTTCCCAAGTTCCCCGAGTTCCCCTCCCGAGTCTCTAGAATCCATCGACCTGTCCCGAGTTCCCGAGTGTTAGCATGACCTCAAACCGGTATTTAGCAAACAGAGGGCCACCAAACTACCACCCCATAGACCTTACGATTGCCCCATCGACCTGTTTCCGGGCACCTGCCCCCCCAGGGGTCGGATCTTTTCCCTATCTCCTCCCGAACGAGCTGCTATGGATACCTACATCAAGGACGCTCTGGCAGCAGGCCTCATGCGTCCATCCACCTCGCCGGCGGGAGCAGGGTTTTTCTTTGTGGCCAAAAAAGACGGGGGATTACGTCCTTGCATCGACTACCGGGGACTTAATGCCATAACCGTCCGTAACCGCTACCCGCTACCCCTTATGGCCACAGCCTTTGAGCTGCTCCAGGAAGCAGTGGTCTTCACTAAGCTTGACCTGCGGAACGCATACCATCTTGTGCGGATCAAACCCGGTGACGAGTGGAAGACCGCTTTCAACACGCCTACTGGTCACTACGAATACTTGGTGATGCCCTTCGGCCTGACCAACGCCCCGGCTGTGTTCCAAGCGCTCATAAACGATGTGCTTAGGGATATGCTTAACATTTTCGTGTTTGTTTACTTGGATGACATCCTCATCTTTTCGAGCTCCCTTCAAGAACACACTAAGCATGTCAGACAAGTGCTCAAACGCCTCCTAGACAGCCATTTGTACGTTAAGCCGGAAAAGTGTGAATTCCATTCCTCTCGAGTACAGTTCCTGGGATTTGTAGTGGAACCCGGTCGAGTCCAGATGGACCCCAAGAAGGTAGGGGCGGTAGCAGATTGGCCCACCCCCAAGTCCGTTAAGGAAGTTCAGCGTTTCCTGGGCTTCACTAACTTCTACCGCAAGTTCATCAAGAACTTCAGCTCGGTGGCAGCCCCTCTCTCAGCTTTAACCAAGGGTGGCAACACAAGGTTTCTGTGGGGAAGAGAAGCTGAGACGGCCTTCCAAGGACTCAAGCAGCGCATCCTCTCTGCTCCCATCCTGACACTACCGACGGCGGATGAACCTTTTGTGGTGGAGGTAGACGCATCAGAGGTTGGTGTTGGAGCTGTCCTGTCTCAGAGGGGTGAAGACAAGAGGCTTCATCCTTGCGCCTTCTTCTCTCACCGGCTTACCCCGGCCGAGAGGAATTACGATGTGGGGGATCGTGAACTCCTAGCGGTTAAGATGGCATTGAAGGAATGGAGACACTGGCACGAGGGGGCTTCTCAACCGTTTCAAGTGCTTACGGACCACAAAAATCTGGAGTATATCCAGCAGGCGAAGCGGTTGAACTCCAGACAAGCTCGATGGTCTCTTTTCTTCAGCCGATTCCAGTTTATTCTCACCTATAGACCCGGGTCGAAGAATCTCAAACCGGATGCCTTGTCACGAGTCTACTCTCCTGCCATTCGAGAAGATACTGACATGACTGTTCTTCCTGCCGCTAAGATCGTGGCTCCGATCTCGTGGCAAGTGGAGGATACCGTGAAACAAGCTCAAGCCATCGAACCGGGCCCTGGAGGAGGTCCTGCTAATCGGTTGTTTGTTCCCAAGGCAGCAAGGTCCCAAGTCCTTCTGTGGGGGCACTCCTCTCGCCTCACCTGTCACCCGGGCGTAGGTCGCACCTTGGAGTTCATCCAGCGTAAGTTCTGGTGGCCCACCATAAAAGAAGACGTTGCCACTTTCGTCAAGGCCTGTTCCGTGTGCTGCCAGGGCAAATCTTCTCACCTCCGCCCTCAAGGACTCCTTCACCCTTTATCTATTCCCCACCGACCCTGGTCCCATATCTCGCTGGACTTTATTACTGGCCTTCCTCCGTCCCATGGTAATACTACGATCCTAGTCATCATCGACAGGTTTTCTAAGGCGGCCAGGTTTGTTCCCTTGACCAAATTACCTTCTGCCAAGGAAACAGCTGAGTTGGTGATTAACCATGTGTTCCGAGTCTTTGGCATCCCGCAAGATATGGTTTCCGACAGAGGTCCCCAGTTCGCCTCAAGGTTTTGGAAGGCCTTCTGCCAACTCATAGGGGCCACGGCCAGTTTATCTTCAGGGTACCATCCGGAGTCCAACGGCCAAACTGAGAGGATGAATCAGGAGCTGGAAACCACCCTCAGATGTATGGTTTCCAACAACCCATCCACATGGTCATCCTTCATTGTTTGGGCTGAGTACGCGCACAACACCTTGTGCTCCTTCTCCACTGGTATATCCCCGCACGAGTGTCAGTTTGGCTATGCTCCTCTATTGTTCCCGGACCAGGAGGCAGAAGTCAGAGTGCCTTCAGCCTCGAGGTTCATCAGACGCTGTCGGCTTACGTGGAAGAAGGCCCGTCTTAATCTTCTGCGTTCCTCTCAGCAGTACCAACGACAAGCCAACAGACGTCGCCGTCCCGGTCCTACCCTGTACCCCGGCCAGAGAGTATGGCTCTCAACAAAAAACGTACCGCTACGGGTGGAGTCTCGCAAGCTGTCCCAGAGATTCATCGGACCCTTTAAGATTGCCAGGAGAGTCAATCCCGTTACTTTTCGCCTGCACTTACCCAGATCCCTTAAAATCAATCCCACATTTCACATTTCTTTATTAAAACCTGTTGTTTTTTCTCCCCTTATTCCGGCAGGCAGACCTCCCCCTCCGCCCCGTGTCATAGGAGGCCAGTCGGCTTATACCGTCCACCGGATACTGGACTCCCGCCGGGTGCAGCGGTCCTGGCAGTATCTGGTGGACTGGGAAGGCTACGGTCCCGAGGAGCGCTCCTGGGTTCCTGCCAAGGACATACTGGACCCTGACCTCATTCGTCAGTTCAGGGCCCTCCACCCTGAGAAGGCTGGTAGGAACGTCAGGAGCCGTTCCTAGGAGGGGGATTCTGTCAGGTTTTGGCCAGGACTGTTCTGGTTTTTTGTCACTAGATGTCCCCATTGCACCTTTTTTGTACCTTTTGTTTTTCCCTTGCTCTATTATTGTTTGCACCTGTATGTCGTTCCCTTGTTAGTATTTAATCCCTGTGTGTTCCTTAGTTCCTTGCTCAGTGTTTGTATGTTAGCACCCAGCCCCAGCCCAAGCCTTGTTGTGAACATATATTTTTCTCTTGTTGGATTTTCCAGAGGTTCTCTGGTTTTGTTCTTTTGTATTTTGGATTAGTCTTTTAGGTTTGTTTTTTCCCTTGCTGTTTTTACCACTTTGTGGATTTTCTTTGTATTTTGGAAGTTATCTATTTTTTATTAAACCACCATCTCTAGTACTGCTGTGTCTGCCTCGTCTTCTGGGTTCTGCCGATTTAGTGACTGTTTCTCGCACCGGGTCCTGACAGTGATGTTGATGAAAATCTCTGGCCAGACCAACAAAAGCGACAGGATGTCCACCAAGAAGATGGGAACTTGTAGTGTTACGTACTGTGAGGAGGTACAATATAATTTTTTTTACAGAACTACCGCAGGTTTTTTCACTGTTGCATTTGTTTTTTTTGGCATGGATGTCATTTTGTGGCAAATTTTCTGTTCACTATATATGACTTTACATGTAAGAAATATAAAAAAATGGACATGCAACTGTGAATTTTCTGTTTACATGTAACACATTGCTACAAACAATAAATGTACTGTATACATACAAATGTGCATATCATTTTTCTGTGTTCCTCAGTATTGACTTTTCCCAGTAAACTTTTCCCTACTGTTGAAATCGGTATCTAAAAAGCTCAGTGTGATAACACAATAGCATTTAGCTAGACAAAACTGACCTTCTGGTATAGTACAGTAAGCAGTCAGTGTCAACAAAAAAGTAGAACAAAACTGAAATTTGGTGAAAAAATGAGGGAAGTTGGTCCCTCTCCTTGTTCGGGCGGCGTTCGGCGGTCGACGTCACCGGTCTTCTAGCCATCGCCGCTCCACCTTTCATTTTCCATTTGTTTTGTCTTGGTTTTCCGCACACCTGGTTCACATTCCCTCATCTGACTAAATGTATATTACCCTCTGTTCGAACCCATGTCTGTGTGTGGAATTGTTTGTTTGTTACGTGTGGTTCGCATCAGGCTGGTTTGCGCCGGGTATGTGTTTGACCCGTGTGTTTTGTTGATTGTACCGTTAGTGTACTTTAAGAGTTATCGCTGTTTTCCTTGGGCATGAATAAAGTGCGCCTGTTATCACCCATCTCTGCTCTCCTGCACCTGACTTACCTTCAACCAGTTGCTCACATAGTGGCAAAGGCTCACACGATGATTAAAAAAAACATTTAATTTTGGTGGCATTGGCCAATTTACTGACACAATAACTAAGTTTTGAAGCATGAATTAAATGTTTTGTGGGAGTTACTACATTTTGCAGACATGCAATAGAGTTGTGATGTCCCATCAAACAGTTGTGACAATTGCACTTACAGTTTAGAGAATGTTAAGACTGTTTCAAAAAATTAACCAAAGTGATTGAGAAAAACTGTAAATCCCCTTCCCCTCAAGTTCCCTTCTCTCTTTCTCCAACCCTCTTCTCTCCTTTCTACTGATCGTCCTGCGCTGAGCCAGATTCTGTGCTGCAGCTGAATGAGCTGAACACACACCTGGCTGCAACCACAGCAAAGTGAGGGAGGTGACTGACTAGTAATGAAGTCATGTCTTCTGTGGCACACACACACACAGTCACCTGCGACAGCCAGCCAGTGAGACAGACACTCAGCAGCGAGACAGCCTGATGGTTGGAACAAGGAGGCTTTTAAAAATAGTGAGCTCAGAGATAAGATGAACTAATGGTACTAATATTCTGGGAAACTCACAAAGCTCTGGGAAATAGCTTCTGGAGAATGTGTGTTTGTGTGTGTCCCCGTTCTTGGGCTGGGACCTGCAGAATGTGACCCATGTGCACAGGGTGTGTGTGTTTCCCTCCTCTCCCTATAACATGTTTTTCAGTGTGGAGTTTACATTGAACCGTCAAATGTCAAGGCACTGGTCATGAAATAAATGATTATATTAGCCCCCATCTCTCTCCATGGCCATTCAATCAGCCAGATAACTGATTTCAAATGTCAACGTCTGCCATTATCATGCACGCCAGTAGAAATTCCTACTCATCTTCAGTGAAAGAGCGCATTGTGAATCAAACAAACACTGCCTACTCGCCGAGTTGAGAAAAAAAAGGGGGAAAGGATAGGAGAAAGTGGGTGGTTGAGTCAGTGGCTGAGCGCTCCCGTCCCACTCCGTAGACATCACCGTGCTCTACCGACTCCCGCCGGATCAGTGACTGACCGCGCGCTGGACCAAAGAAGTGAGGCTCGAGAGGCGGGTTTTATGCAAATGAGGCGCAGTGAGGAGACGCTCGAGCTTCAGTGAGACAGGACGAGCACTTTGTGAACACCACTTTCTTTGATCATTCGTCGATAAAAAATAAATCATCGCAACATGGCTTCAAAGTGCCCCAAGTGTGACAAGACTGTGTATTTTGGTAAGTTACTTGATTTCCTGACTCTAATCTAGTTTGTGCACATGGTTAGTTGAGATTTATTCGCTAAATGACACCCGTGGGAAAGGATGCAAAGACTGCAACCTGCTACAGCTAGGCTAGCCACGTTATTATGTAGAACATGTCCTTACCCAAAATCACGACGTTTGTGGGTAGGCCTACAAGTTGGCACAGTTTGGCATTGTTTACAATAGCTAGCTAACGTTACTGTCATCACGACTAATTATCAAAGAGGACCAGCTTTTCTAAGCAGTAGTAAGTCTCTGCTTTGTTGTAAAAAAACGAATGATGCTAGCTAATATATCAAGTAAATTAAATGACTGGATTTGTTAATTGACTATACTCCATAGGTTATTTTCTAAATCCTACATGGTCCTTTAGTGTTCAGCCTGGCACGTTCCTAACAATCCTAAGGGTTACCCACGTTTAGAACAACAGTCTAGTGGACAAATCCTATGCAGTGTAAATACTGGAATGATAGTAGAGGATTGGACTAGCTAACGTTAGTGCCCGAAGAACATCCATTCAATCTCACAATAACATCCTTGCCAAAATATGGGACATTTGTATGTATGCATAAAAAAAAAAAAAATGTAATCCTAAAATATTAAATGAATCGCTCAGTTGACACAGAACTAGGACATAGCAGTAGTACATTTGTTGTGCTTTTGGGATATATACGCCTATGGCAGCTTTGGAGGTTGCCGCTCAGTCAGTGTCCTTGCTCACTCAGTCAGTGTCCTTGCTCATTCAGTCAGTGTCCTTGCTCACTCAGTCAGTGCCAAGTGTGTGATAATGCCATATGCTGAAAATACTCAATATGAAGGGAGGCAGTGTAGCCTAATTTTGTGGTCAAGCTGTTTCAGATGTACCAAACCTGCTGTTCTGTCAACCATATGCCCAGTCTGGACCACAAAGATACCAAACAACTACTTTGGCAGTGTAGAACTGTGATTTACACACACACACACACACACACACACACACACACACACACACACACACACACACACACACACAGATAAGTTTGTCATGATTAAATCAATCACCTGATCGCCGTGTGTGTGTGCGTGCTTGTGTTTTGCTGTCATCATGGAAAAAACACAGTTATTCCTGGCTAGTTCTCATCCTATCTCTAACTACATCAAACACACACACACACACGCCATCTAGTACAGTGCTTGAAATGGTCATGGGTTCCAAATCAATTAAGTGGATGCGCCTGTTATATAATAACAATCGGTGCACATGGCAGCTGCTCCTCATCCTATGGGCCAATAGGGCTGTGACAGGCATGGCATTTTGGATGACAGGTATTGGTCTACCAAATAACCGTGGTCATCGTAATTTCCATTCGGATAACAAAACCAAAACAATTTTAAAGAAAATAAATATATATTTTAAAGACATTTTCTCTTCTTGTCCGCGCCTGACTGTATGTGCTGCTGCTGCAGGGAGGCATTGCCTAGGCAAGCAAAGACTGGTTTGCTAAAACACCTTGCTTGTTTCAGCAAGGTGCAACAAAGTTTCATCACGTTGTAGAGTCCATGTTACCTCAGAAACGGACTCAACAGCACAAGCGCCCGGGCGTCCCGTCTTCAGTCAGTTGTGCGTTCCACACAACAATAGGGCTGTGACGTTCCACACAACAACAACAAAAAACAATGTTTTTTTTAAACGGTTATGACTGTTATTTTATTTTCATGACGGTCTTCATCCAAAACCGTCAGTTACACGGTTATACGGTAATTGTGCCAGCCACACTCCCTCAAGTCATCAAGTCAGACAACTAGAAGCATACAGGTGTAGGATCTTCATTTGAGCCAGTTTGCTGGAAATGTTAATTATTATGTGAATTGTAATTAATGGTCATTTTTGTAGGGCTGATACATTTTTTGTAAGGGAAAATCAAATTACAAACTTCAGAAGCCTTTTTTAAACCTCAAATGCACTGGAACAGTGGTCACCAACTGGTCGATCCTGATCGACTGGTCAATTTCCAAGGCATTTCTAGTCAATTGCCAAACAGTTCTGTAAAAAACAACTATGATAAAGCCTTGCTTTCCTTTTTGTTTTGTTTTTGTCTCGTGCTGTTGCCTGTAGGTGCATCCGATTCAGCTGCCCTGCGCACCAGATTGGCAAAGTTTTCCCATTTTGAATCATTTCATGTGTCTGAAGGTACAAACTCTGCCTTCCCGGCAGGCCCGGAGAGCAAATCAAGTGCACTATAGGCCTACCGGTGGCCAATCGGATGGCTCAGATTAACGTGTCTGCAGTAGCGAGCCAGGCTTAAAAGAAAGCTACAGCAAAGTTTATACTGTGAGATTTCAAACCTTTTAAAACCCATGACTAGAGAGACTGTCAACGAACACAGCAAAGTGCTGCTGTTTTTATGATGTTGTTGTTTAACTTCTTACTCAACACTGTCAAAAAAATCTATTCAACACTTTTCTAGGCTATTAAAATGTGCGTTCTTCCAACACTGAGGCGGTAAGGAATGACAAGGAAAGTGTATCTATAGGCTTGCGTTGTTATCATTAGAGGCTTGGGTCTTTATTAGTATCGGGGAATATTTCACTTTCTCTGTTCATAGGAGTAACAACATGAATTTGTGCATGAGGCAGGAATAATGCGGTGCGACTCGAGTTTCGCCATTAGCTGGAAGACGGTGACCCTTTTTGGTCAGCGGAGGAAAGGGAGAACGGAGGGACGTTGAGAGGCGAACCCTCAGTCTGCTGCTCTCTCCCTCCGCTGAGACTGACCATCAGATGCAGGCACCATCAGCCCAGTAAAGTATTTAAATGTATGCTCACTCAGCTGTGCCTCACAAGTAATACAACAACGGATATATTACCGGAGTGATCATATAGCCTAGCTCAAATCTTTACATATTAAAAAAATAAATTCTCTGAACAACAATGCATTGGCAGGGCAATTCAAGCAAAGCCAATATAAGGTGCTAATATATTGGTCTTACTGCACAAACCTCATTGATACAGTACTGTTTTTAGTAGGTTAATGTTGCGTAGGCTTACATTTGTCTAAGTCATGGTTAAAAAATCTCAGCAGTACATTTCGGCTTGCATTTTGACTCAGAAAGTGATTTTGACTTAGAAAAGGTTGGTGACCACTGCACGACACACTTTAAATGTCCTGCACTGCAGGAAAGTTCTTCTGCGAAAGTGTGATCAAATTAACATCCTACATCTGTACAGCAGGCAAATAAGATTTGAGATGAGCATCAAATAAATGGCAATTTTCTAATCTTAGCAGTAATTTGATTGCTCCGCATTTATTAATATTTTTTTAATGTAACACACAGACAGGGAAACAGACAGACACACACAATGCGAGCACACAGAGGAAGGGGAACAGCCTATTGAAGTTATTTTTACCTGGACTGCGTGTGGTGGGGTGAAGTGTTCACATCACAGTTGGGTGGAGTGCTGCCTCCTGCCTGGAGCATGCAGGTTTATCTGAAGTGCAGTATGGGGTTGGTGCTGGGGTTATGTGAACAGCTGATGCTGGGATTGTGTGAACAGCTGATGCTGGGGTTGTGTGAACAGCTGATGCTGGGGTTGTGTGAACAGCTGATGCCGGGGTTGTGTGAACAGCTGATGCTGGGATGTGTGAACAGCTGATGCTGGGGTTGTGTGAACAGCTGATGCTGGGGTTGTGTGAACAGCTGATGCTGGGGTTGTGTGAACAGCTGATGCTGGGGATGTGTGAACAGCTGATGCTGGGGATGTGTGAACAGCTGATGCTGGGGATGTGTGAACAGCTGATGCTGGGGTTGTGTGAACAGCTGATGCTGGGGTTGTGTGAACAGCTGATGTTTTTTATTTATTTAACCTTTATTTAACTAGGCAAGTCAGTTAAGAACAAATTCTTATTTACAATGACGGCCTAGGAACAATGGGTTAATTGCCTTGTTCAGGGGAAGAACGACATATTTCTACCATGTCAGCTCGGGGATTCGATCTAGCAACCTTTCAGTTACTGACCCAACGCTCTAACCACTAGGCTACCTGCCACCCCATGTAGGGGATATGTGAACACAACAGTTGATTCTGGGGATACAGTAGCTGTAACTGACAGCAGTCAGTCAGTGACTAGCCTCAGTGGTTTGCGTCAGAAGTCAGAGTGGGTGAGTGAGTGAGTAACTAACTATAGCAGGGATGGGCAGTGGGGGTGGGGGCCACAACAAATCTGAACTCATCATGAGGGTCTGCAGTGGCTTGCGGGTCTGTGTACCCACATCCATACTCACACATGCAGTCAGCCGGCCCCCCACCTTGCGAGAAGAACATTTTAGTGGCCCCCTTTTTTACAGCGGAAGGAAGAGAGAATTTCATGCAATTCTACTCATTTTACCATTGGACGTACAGAACATGTTGCAATTTTAAATCAAGTTTGCTGCAATTCTACACATTTTGCCATGGGGCAGAGATACATAATTTTTTTATATATCGAATTCCCTGCAATTCTGCTAATTTTGCCAAAGGGTGGAGAGAAATGTTGGCCCATGATTATTACAAGTTTAGATAGCTGGCTAGACTAACTCACCTATTTAAAAAATTGTTAGCTGACATGAGCTAATTGAGTGACTGTCAGTGACTGGCATAACATGAGAAAAACTGCTGATGCAAAACAACATTTATAAATTGTACCTTGTGTATTCTACTATTCTAACTCTCAACATTAAGTTAAGACCCCGACCTAATAACCCCACCCAAAACATTTTTGGATTGTTCTTATTTGGGAGCGGGGGCAGGGCAAAATTGATCCGCGGGCCTACAAAAGCTCCGTGGGCCTATTGATCCGTGGGCCTACAAACAAATAACAGTTTTACTGGGAGTAGTTGACGCTGTGGCTAGTCGGAACAGTCAGTGATGAGACTTGTGTGGTTTTGTCTGCATCATACGTGATTATTGGAGATTATACAACGGGTGGGTCTAATCCTGAATGCTGATTGGTTAAAACTGCATTTCAGCCAGTGTCTATTCCACAAGGTACCACCGGCTAAATCTATGACGTTAAAATGCCTATTTACTCTGTTCCATCTGACTCCGCAATCCACTGTCTCATCAGCCCAGCCAGGCAAGTTATAAACTTGATCTCCACTTTAAAAATCATCTAGACATGATCTCAATTTTCTTTTAGACTAACATTTAGTTTTCAACAGCAGAGATTTTTATAAACCTTGCAGTCTGTCTCTCCGACATTTGCAACATTGTTTCAGTATTCAAATTCGATCTCCAGCTGTCCCATAGTAATGAAAGTGTCGGGACGAGACAAAAAGGCAAGTTAATCGTAAGAATGTTGCCAGCCAGTATGGCAATGGAACATTTAGAACGAACAACTGGGTCGCGTCCATAGATGCAGAACAAAAAGACTGAACAACTGAGTCGCGTCTCTGGCAACCGAACCGATAGAACGAACGACCAACCGGCTTGGGTAGCAACCCTAGATTTGTGTCGGGACTATATTTTGTGGAAGGATGAAATAGTATGAATAAATTAATAAAATTAAAAAAATGTATGAAAATTTGTCAATCATTGTTTAAATATTTTGGTAACCCATTGTATAAAAATGATAATGCTCTCGAAGCCGGTGTTTGGAGGATATATTGGCATCCTCCTAACAACACCCGTGCCACTATATCCTCCAAACACCGGCTTCTCTGGAATTATCACTTAAGTGAGTAAGTGATGCGGTCTAGTCTGGGCGAGGTGGTTGGAACATCAGGTGGACGTCACAAAGGAATTCTAGAATGCACCTGTGTAGAACGAGCTGGACTTGCTGCCTTGTTACAATACCACCTAGACAACTCTCTTTAACCACCTTACCTGACTCACTTTAGCTGGAAGCGATTGCTGCTCCTGAATGTGCTGTATGGATTCAAGCAGCATGGTGGTTGACATGCGCCTTATCGATTAGGCCTACTATGCACCTTGCGTCCTACTATGGAGAATGGCTATGCCAAAGAACAATATAAAATCCATTTGGAAAAGGATCATCTTAGCTCAAGCATTTCTACATTGAATTCTATGTTTGCCAGTATATATTTGGCGTTGGCGTCTGTAGAAAAGGACCCGCCTTGCGTTGCCCAATATTGGAACAGCGGGCATTTTATCTATACCTATTTCTCTCTTTCAATCTTTTTTAAATTCTCTCTCTTCCTTGATACTATAGACTGTCGTTTTAAACCCTTGGTGGTAAGCCACTGTCTGGAATGCAAACTTTTGCTTCGAAAGGAAGTGTTTTATTATTTTCCATTTGTTCTTTATTGGGCTGCTGTTTGCAGATGGTGACATTTAGTCGCCACTAACTTAATACACATGTTGACTGTAATAGTGGCATTTTAAAGCCTTTACAATCATCTTATTTCAAATGTATTTTTGGTGTTAAATCTCTGCTTAGCTTGTCTCTACTTATTCATAGTGTTTCTATCCCATGAAGAGAATCTGTACCAGATTAAAGAATCAAGAGTATAAAGTAGGTTGATGTTTGGCCTATATTTAGGATTCTCATGAATTTAGGCTAACTTAATGAAATCCAAATACATCCATAATAAAACCTTAGCCCAAGTGTAGGCAGAGAAAGAATGCATAATGTCCCTTAGCCTAGGTCAGGATGACTTCTTCTTCACTCGTTGACGTGAACTCTTAACTCCCAGAGTGCATGGTGCACATCTGTCAGAAGAGAGTTCCAGTGTTCCAACTGCTGCAGCTCTACCGATGTGAAACCGTATTGGAAATGCACAGGGACTATTGATTGGCGTGACTAGGACAGAGACCCCCAGGGAATTGTGTGTGTCTGTTTGTGTGAGTGCGTGCATGGTGGCACGGCTCAGTAAACCAAACGTGGACCTGAAATAGGCTAAGTGGGCCAATATAATGGCAGGCAGCGTCACTTGTGCACAGCATGATAAGTGAAAAACTAGGAAGTGAATGATGCTGTGCTGCCATAAGTCTATTCTATGTTAAATATCTCTCTCTCCATCCCGTAACAATGTGCATATTGCCAAATCATACTTTGGAGATGAAGTGATTAATTTACAATATTAACATAATTGAAATAATAATCATCAAGATTGTCAATGGGACAATCAGGAACAACATTAATCAAGGGTAAAAAAATCCATACAATGGACAAAAGCAATGGCATAGAGGACATGTGCAGGTTGGTTGGTCTGTCAGACACTGTCCCTTCTTTTATGGCAGGCTGCAATCTAGTGCGCTGCCAACCCACAGCTCTATGCGTCATCCACCAACAGGACGGGTAGCCTATCCTCATCAGAGAGGTCTTTGAGCCTCTCTCTCTCTATCCCTCTACATCTCTTTATCCCTCTCTTTAAAAAATAAAAATCATACTCTTTCTCTTTCTAAACCCAGGCCTTAAATTCCTCCCCTGAATCTAAATGAGGGGGCAGGGGGAGCGAGGCGGAATGGGGCGAGTGGAGAGGAGTGGAGTGACATGGCTTGGTCTTTATTTAAAGCGAGCCTCTCAAAGTGCCTCCTGTATTATAATGAGTAGCAACACCTCTATTCACACAAGGCTCTTTCTGTCTTTTTCTGTGTATAGTAGCTACACGCATTTGTCCTTTCAGGTTGCTAGAATACCTTAGTCCTCCTCTTAGACAGGCTCTCTCAGGGCAGAAGAGAAGGACACCCTATTTCCCACACCGTAGGCTACACACTCATACACACACTGACAGACACACTGAAACACACACACACACACACACACACACACACACACCGTACACACACAATCTTCTCTTTCTCCCTGTTCATGGGGGAGTACCCTGTTATCCACTTGGCTGCCCCTGGGGCTGACTGAACGCTCCACATTAGGCCTAGGCTACGTTATGTAATGTAATTTCTTGATTCGGTGCCTCATGTGGCATTGGGTTGCATAATAGCCCCTGTGAAACTATAGCTGGTCAAGGAAGGGCCCTGTTGTCGATCTGTATGCCTCTTCCAGTCACAGTTTGATCCCCTAACAGAGATGACACTATTGCGTCCCAATGGCACCCAATCCCCTATGTATGCACTATTTTTGACCACTGCCCATAGGGAAGTAGTGCACTATATAGGGTATAGGGTGCCATTTGGGACCGACTATGCCGTGCCCTTAAAATGTTGGCTCCCGAGTGGCGCAGCGGTCTAAGGCACTGCTCCTCAGTGCTAGAGGCGTTACTACAGACACCCTGGTTCAAATCCAAGCTGTATCACAACCGGCCGTGATTGGGAGTCCCATAGGGCGGCGCACAATTCGTCCAGGTTTGACCGGTGTAGGCCGTCATTGTAAATTAGAATTTGTTGTTAACTGACTTGTTAAATAAAGGTTCAATAAAACAGACGGTGCCTTTCTCAGTTCTTAGTAATAAAATGTGTCAGTCACAGACGGGTGCATGGGATTCAAGCAGCAAAAGGAGATTATACTCTGTTAATCTCCAAAGGAAATCTGTTTGGGATACTAACATGCATAGTAGAACACCAAAATATAGAATAGATACCTTTTACAGTGCACACTGTAAACTCTGCTCTGAGAGATGAACTGACCTGCATGTGGTTATTGAACTATGGTTTCTTAGGATATGATCCTTAAATAGAACTGATGTTTAGGCCTAATTTGTTTTTTTATTGTTATTATTATATATCTACACTACCGTTCAAAAGTTTGGGGTTACTTCGAAATGTCCTTGTTTTTGAAATAAAATGTAAAAAAATTGTCCATTACAAATAAACTGATCAGAAATACAGTGTAGACATTGTTAATGTTGTAAATGACTATTGTAGCTGGAAACGGCTGATTTATTTATATATGTATATATATATATTTTTTTTAAATGGAATATCTACATAGGCCTACTGAGGCCCATTATCAGCAACCAACACTCCTGTGTTCCAATGGCACGTTGTGTTAGTTAATCCAAGTTTCTCATTTTAAAAGGCTAATTGATCATTAGAAAACCCTTTTGCAATTATGTTATCACAGCTGAAAACTGTTGTTCTGATTAACCTTTCTGGCGC
This sequence comes from Salvelinus alpinus, assembly GCF_045679555.1. NCBI lineage: Eukaryota > Metazoa > Chordata > Actinopteri > Salmoniformes > Salmonidae > Salvelinus > Salvelinus alpinus. The sequence goes on from NC_092110.1 coordinate 5,204,203, forward strand.
AGGCGTTCCCCTAGCGACCCACCTCGACAACATCCGGTGAAATTGCAGAGCGCCAAATTCAAATGACAGATATATAAATATTTAACATTCATGAAAATACATGTCATACATCAAAATAAAGCTTCACTTCTTGTTAATCCAGCCGCTGTGTCAAATTTCAGAAAGGCTTTACGGCGAAAGCAAACCATGCAATTATCTGAGGACAGCGCCCCGCATACAAAAGCATGAAAAACATTTTTCAACCAGGCAGGTGCTCCACGAAAGTCAGAAATAGCGATATAATAAATGCCTTTGAAGATCTTCTTCTGTTGGCACTCCAAAAGGTCCCAGCTACATCACAAATGGTCCTTTTGTTCGATAAAGTCCTTCATTATGTCCCCAAAAACTCTGTTTAGCTAGCGCGCTTCATTCAATAATCCACCAGTTTCCCTCCTTCAAAATGCATACAAAATGAATCCCAAACGTTACCAATAAACTTCTCCAAACAAGTCAAACAACGTTTATAATCAAACCTCAGGTACCCTAATACGTAAATAAATGATAAAATTTAAGACGGAGAATCGTTATTGTCTTTACCGGAGATAAACAACAAAGAACGCGCTCTCATCCACACGCATGATAACACTACAGCCAAAATGGGAGCCACTTAGAAAAACTACAAATTCTAGCTCATTTAAAAAAAAAAACAAGCCTGAAACTCTTTCTAAAGACTGTTGACATCTAGTGGAAGCCCTAGGAACTGCAATCTGGGAGGATTTCGCCTCATAATAAACATGACATACATTGGAAACAGTGGTAGGCTGAACATTTTTCTTTTTGGGATGGTTTGTCCTCGGGGTTTCGCCTGCCATATCAGTTCTGTTATACTCAGACATTATTTTAACCGTTTTAGAAACTTTAGAGTGGAGTACCCTGTTTTCCACTTGGCTGCCCCTGGGGCTGACTGAACGCTCTACATTAGGCTTAGGCTACGTTATGTAATGTAATTTCTTGATTCGGTGCCTCATGTGGCATTGGGTTGCATAATAGCCCCTGTGAAACTATAGCTGGTCAAGGAAGGGCCCTGTTGTCGATCTGTATGCCTCTTCCAGTCACAGTTTGATCCCCTAACAGAGATGACACTATTGCGTCCCAATGGCACCCAATCCCCTATGTATGCACTATTTTTGACCACTGCCCATAGGGAAGTAGTGCACTATATAGGGCATAGGGTGCCATTTGGGACAGACTATGCCGTGCCCTTAAAATGTTGGCTCCCGAGTGGCGCAGCGGTCTAGGTTCGATTACAGGCTCAAAATGTCCAGTGGAGCAGTGGTAAGATCTGGTGCACAACTGAGCAAGAGCACAAGTGCATTAGAGTGTCTAATTTGAGAAACAGACGCCTCAACTCCTCAACGGGCAGCTTCATTAAATAGTACCCGCAAAACACCCATCTCAACGTCAGCTGTGAAGAGTCAACTCCGGGATGCTGGCCTTCTAGGCAGAGTTCCTCTGTCCAGTGTCTGTGTTCTTTTGCCCATCTTAATCTTTTCTTGTTATTGGCCAGTCTGAGATATGGCTTTTTCTTTGCAACTCTGCCTAGAAGGCCAGCATCCCGGCGGCAGGTAGCCTAGTGGTTAGAGCATTGGACTAGTAACCGAAAGGTTGCAAGATCTAATCTGTCGTTCTGCCCCTGAGCAAGGCAGTTAACCCACTGTTCCTAGGCCGTCATTTTAAATAAGAATTTGTTCTTAACTGACTTGCCTAGTAAAATAAAAATTAAATAAATATCTCTTCTATGTGCGCTAGTTAAATAAAGGTTAAATAAAATAAATAAAATCCCAGTCACCTCTTCACTCTTCACTTTAATCATTACAACAGTTTTCAGCTGTGCTAACATAATTGCAAAAGGGTTTTTTAATGATCAATTAGCCTTTTATAATGACACACTTGGATTAGCTAACACAACGTGCCATTGGAACATAGGAGTGAGGGTTGCTGATAATGGGCCTCTGTACGCCTATGTAGATATTCCATTCAAAATCTGCCGTTTCCAGCATTAACAATGTCTACACTGTATTTCTGATCAATTTGATGGTATTTTAATGGACAAAAAATGTGCTTTTCTTTCAAAAACAAGGACATTTCTAAGTGAACCCAAACTTTTGAACGGTAGTGTATTATTTTTATATTAAGACGTCCAATCTGACTGCAGTGAAGCCGCTCTAATTTGGTTTTGGTCTAGATGCAGAAAATCATTCATTTACACCCCCTCTACCCCTTTTATCTTCCTTAGCCAATTCCGCTGAACACTACCAACTTGTGTAGTGAACTCAATGCGTCTGAGACCCTTTTATTTAAGCACTTACTGCGCTCACTCTGTGACTCTGTGAAGGTGATGTGAATTTCAAATAGCATTTGGTTCCACAAGTAAACAGCAGCAAGACCACAGGTGCAAAGCAACCTACATACAGTACAATAGGCATCCCAAATGGCACCCTATTCCCTAAATAGCACACTACTATTATCCAGAGCCCTATGGGCCTCTGATCAAAAGTAGTGCACTATGTAGGAAACAGGGTGCCATTTGGGAAACATGCTACATCATTAGTAATCATTAGCAGTAAGTCACACAGTCCTGTACCCAGTAGCATTTCAGCCTAGTACTTCTCTGAGAGCTATGTTGACCTGTAGCCTAGACTCTCCAGTTCAGAACACAATGTCCTGGCTGGTTAGTGGTTGCAGATGAGTTGGAGCTGAGGGTGAGAGGCTGTGTCTTCCACATTTAACCCAACCCCTCTGAATCAGAGAGGAGCGGGGGGCAGCCTTAATCGGCATCCACATCATCGGCGCCCGGAGAACAGCGGGTTAACTGCCTTGCTCAGAGTCAGAACGGCAGATTTTTACATTGTCAGCTCGGGGATACGATCCAGCAACCTTTCAGTTACTGGCCCAACGCTCCTACCCGCCAGGCTACCTGCCGCCCCGAAAGGTGAACAAGGCAAGGCAGAGAGGCTATGAAAATGGTGCTTTCCTCTTGACCAGTACAGACTAGTGTTGCACGGTACCACGGTAATATCACGGTACCAAAACATCATGATACCAACATCTTGGAATACCGTAGTACCGTTTCATATGATACTACCACATTTTTCAGCCCTACAGATTGAAAGAACCCGCTGGCGCCTGTTAGAGAATGTTTATAAACTCAGTTTGGTTTATACATTCAGTTGAATTGAAGCAACAGCCACTAGTCTCTTGAATGCACGGGTCCACTTCACTATCTACTTTACTTTCATGCCCACATCACATGTGGCAGCTGTAATCAGCCAGCCCCAGCCCCATCCCCTACCAGCCCACTCTCACTGCTTCTCTCTGCCCACTCTTCATGTACATCTATTCCTCCATCAGTTTTTGAAATAGAATTTAGCAGTGATGGCGAGCGGGGATGCAGACCCTGATGAGTCTTCTGTTGTTAGAGTTGTACATTTGTTACATTGGAAGCGCGCGGCGCAAAGCAAGCCATGTTGATAGATTGTATCGTTTCATCGCCTGTTATAACCAAGAGCACAGGCCCAGAGTAGACTTTGCAAGTTGACTGACATGCAGCCTCTGAGTGTCAGAGAGGGAATATGGAGCACCGTTTCGCGACGGGCATGTTTACAGCTTTACAGCAAAGAAAACGGCTTGTCTCTAGTGTAAGCGGTAAAAACAATATGACCCATATTACCAGAGATTTTTTTTTAAACTTTCTATCGGGATTTGCACGCATTTGATATAATTTCACAAACCATGTCGCGGGCCATTTTAAAATAATCCTGTGTCGCTCATTTTTGGTTTGATAACCAACAACGTTGTTCAGTCATGTCACCTAGCTAGCAAAAAATCTGGTACTGTAACTTGACAGTAGGTTAAGGCTAATTTGATTGGCACAGGAAGAAAGGAAAAGAGTCTGCTACTCATGAGATGTGCTTTAAAGGTAGGATTCATGTAGGCCTAATGTAAACCTAAACTATATCACAAATCAATTTCTTTCTGGTGCTCCTTAAATTTAGTTTGTGCCTAACATGTTAAAAGTTGGGAGCAGTGTTTGTGGGAATCCCTACTGTTAAACCAGTGACCGACGAAGGGGCCTACACGTCGGCTCTGAACTTCGGCTTGCCTGAAGACATTTTTTGGTGTGCACAAACAGCCGATAAAACCCTTGCCGAGGACCAAAACGGAAAACGTCACAAAATGCCATCATAATATATGCACCAACTGTTCCAAAATGTTGCGGATGGAAAGCATATTGATTTCTGCGCGTAAAAAAGAGCACGGGTCGGGAGTGATTTTTATCGGGATGGGACAGGAAACTTCCAGGGTTCTAGAACTGTTGCAGGATCAGGATATTTAGGGGGGAAAATTGGACAGGACAAGACGGGAAGAATGAATTTTCACTCCCGTGTCAACCTGAATATGATCCTATGTAGTAGCAGCACATCACATAATTTTGAACCAACAAAACACGTAATTGAATCATAGACTTTCGGACTTTGTGTATTGCTAGCAGTGTAGCACTTATCCCATCTTGACCCACTAATGAAAGGTCATCCTCATCACCCTCATGATGTGGTAGTTAACAAGGTCAACACTGTTGAGGATGTGTCAAGTCCTAAAGGACAGCTAGCCTGTTAAAAAACAACGGTAACATTTTACATTTAGGTATAGCCAGTGGGCAGTGTGAGTTCTGATGACAACTGAACAAAACATATTTTGCTTCTACTGCTTAGAAGCAGACAGAGGTCAGAAAGCGATTGATATGCCTGATACTGTACCTGTCCTCTGTAAGCCTCTTAGCTGTGTTTTGAGGTCCTGTGGTGAGCTAAGCTCTCCTCTTCAGTCTGTGGTTCCTTTGATCTCCTCTGTATAGTAAATATGGTCTTATCTTTTATCTGTCTGAAATATGTGAAATAACTCTTGTGACGCTACCCCTTACGCTCTGTTGGCAACCTGGTTTAACCCTAGGATGGAGGTGATGGAGGTGTTAACCCCCTGTTGGCAACCCGGTTTAACCCTAGGATGGAGGTGTGGTTGTATTAACCTCCTGTTGGCAACCTGGTTTAACCCTAGGATGGAGGTGTTAACCCCCTGTTGGCAACCTGGTTTAACCCTAGGATGGAGGTGTGGCTGTGTTAACCCCCTGTTGGCAACCTGGTTTATCCTAGGGTGGAGGTGTGGTTGTGTTTAACCCCCTGTTGGCAGCCTGGTTTAACCCTAGGATGGAGGTGATGGAGGTGTTAACCCCCTGTTGGCAACCTGGTTTAACCCTAGGATGGAGGTGATGGAGGTGTTAACCCCCTGTTGGCAGCCTGGTTTAACCCTAGGATGGAGGTGATGGAGGTGTTAACCCCCTGTTGGCAGCCTGGTTTAACCCTAGGATGGAGGTGATGGAGGTGTTAACCCCCTGTTGGCAACCTGGTTTAACCCTAGGATGGAGGTGATGGAGGTGTTAACCCCCTGTTGGCAGCCTGGTTTAACCCTAGGATGGAGGTGATGGAGGTGTTAACCCCCTGTTGGCAACCTGGTTTAACCCTAGGATGGAGGTGTGGTTGTATTAACCCCCTGTTGGCAACCTGGTTTAACCCTAGGATGGAGGTGATGGAGGTGTTAACCCCCTGTTGGCAACCTGGTTTAACCCTAGGATGGAGGTGATGGAGGTGTTAACCCCCTGTTGGCAACCTGGTTTAACCCTAGGATGGAGGTGATGGAGGTGTTAACCCCCTGTTGGCAACCTGGTTTAACCCTAGGATGGAGGTGTGGTTGTGTTTAACCCCCTGTTGGCAGCCTGGTTTAACCCTAGGATGGAGGTGATGGAGGTGTTAACCCCCTGTTGGCAACCTGGTTTAACCCTAGGATGGAGGTGATGGAGGTGTTAACCCCCTGTTGGCAGCCTGGTTTAACCCTAGGATGGAGGTGATGGAGGTGTTAACCCCCTGTTGGCAACCTGGTTTAACCCTAGGATGGAGGTGTGGTTGTATTAACCCCCTGTTGGCAACCTGGTTTAACCCTAGGATGGAGGTGATGGAGGTGTTAACCCCCTGTTGGCAACCTGGTTTAACCCTAGGATGGAGGTGTGGCTGTGTTAACCCCCTGTTGGCAACCTGGTTTAACCCTAGGATGGAGGTGATGGAGGTGTTAACCCCCTGTTGGCAACCTGGTTTAACCCTAGGATGGAGGTGATGGAGGTGTTAACCCCCTGTTGGCAACCTGGTTTAACCCTAGGATGGAGGTGATGGAGGTGTTAACCCCCTGTTGGCAACCTGGTTTAACCCTAGGATGGAGGTGATGGAGGTGTTAACCCCCTGTTGGCAACCTGGTTTAACCCTAGGATGGAGGTGATGGAGGTGTTAACCCCCTGTTGGCAACCTGGTTTAACCCTAGGATGGAGGTGATGGAGGTGTTAACCCCCTGTTGGCAGCCTGGTTTAACCCTAGGATGGAGGTGTGGCTGTGTTAACCCCCTGTTGGCAACCTGGTTTAACCCTAGGATGGAGGTGTGGCTGTGTTAACCTTGGCAACCTGGTTTAACCCTAGGATGGAGGTGATGGAGGTGTTAACCCCCTGTTGGCAGCCTGGTTTAACCCTAGGATGGAGGTGATGGAGGTGTTAACCCCCTGTTGGCAACCTGGTTTAACCCTAGGATGGAGGTGATGGAGGTGTTAACCCCCTGTTGGCAACCTGGTTTAACCCTAGGATGGAGGTGATGGAGGTGTTAACCCCCTGTTGGCAACCTGGTTTAACCCTAGGATGGAGGTGTTAACCCCCTGTTGGCAGCCTGGTTTAACCCTAGGATGGAGGTGTGCTTGTGTTAACCCCTCCTATGTTACCCCATCCTCATCCTTTTGACTCAGGATGACTACGTCTGGATGAACCATTTTTTATAACAAAGCAAACCTACAGTTGACATTGTTCACAGTGTGGGTAAAACTTGACTGTAAAGGGACTGTAAGGTGCATGTGAGGCCACAGCAACTGTTCACAGAACTTTTCTATCATAGACACACATAATTCACAACCTTCTCTCCCAGGGAACATGGGAGTCATAAGGATGGATCTAATAGAATCAGCGTTGAGGAAAATTTGTTTCTGTAAACATGCCAAGCCCAATATGAGATTAGCCATGTGATAGGGGAAGTGCTGTTTCTACACTGCTATCAGTGATACAGGTTTAGCAGAAAGTCGTCTCTGTGATTCGGTTACGTATTTTGTTTGTTCAAAATGATGTGATGTGCTGCTACTTAGGATCATGTTCGGCAGGGAAGCCATTAGGCCTACTGTGAGCGTTATTCTTTGGACAGTTAAGTTCTCTAGCCATATTGGGGTCTCTGTCTGTGTGTGTCTGTCTCCTGTGTGTGTCTGTCTCCTGTGTGTGTCTGTCTCCTGTGTGTGTGTGTCTGTCTCTGTGTGTGCGTGCGTGCGAGCGAGCGAGCAAGCCCAGGCGCTTATGGTGTGTGAAAACGGAGTGTAATTACGCCAGACATTAGCAGTGTGGGGAAATTATACGAGGGAACTAGTAATTTAGCAAGGAGGTCTACAGGGGGAAGGCTTCTAATGGGCAAGTGTCCCAAACGACTTAATTACAGCAGCTTAATTATCAACAACGAGCCAGAAGCACCCAAACACCATAACTCTCACACGTGACCCACACACAAACACAGCAAACACACACACACATTCAACGTTTTTTTTAATTTGTACTATTTTCTACATTGTAGAATAATAGTGAAGACATCAAAAATATGAAATAACACATATCATGTAGTGACCAAAAAAGTGTTCAAATCACAATATATTTTATATTTGAGATTCTTCAAATAGCCACCCTTAGCCTTGATCACAACCAGCTTCACCTGAAATGCTTTTCCAACCATCTTGAAGGAGTTCCCACATATGCTGAGCACTTGTTGGCTGCTTTTCCTTCACTCTGCGGTCTGATCCCAAACCATCTCAATTTGGTTGAGGTCAGGGGATTGTGGAGGCCAGGTCATCTGATGGAGCACTCCATCACTCTCCTTTTTGGTAAAATAGCCCTTCCTGTTGAAAAACAAATGATAGTTGCACTAAGCCCAAACCAGATGGGATGGCGTATCGCTGCAGAAGGGTGTGGTAGCCATGCTGGTTAAGTGTGCCTTGAATTCAAAAACATTACAGACCGTGTCACCAGCAAAGCACCATCACACCTCCTCCATGCTTTACGGTGGGAAATACACATGCAGAGATCATCCGTTCACCCACACCGCGTCTCACAAAGACACGGCGGTCGAAACCAAAAATCTCAAATTTAGACTCAAGACCAAAGGACACATTTCCACCGGTCTAATGTCCATTACTCGTGTATCTTGGCCCAAGCAAGTCTCTTCTTTTTATTGGTGTCCTTTAGTAGTGGTTTCTTTGCAGCAATTCGACCATGAAGGCCTGATTCACGCAGTCTCCTCTGATCAGTTGATGTTGAGATGTGTCTGTTGAGCATTTATTTGGGCTGCAATTTCTGAGGTTGGTAACTCTAATGAACTTCTCATCTGCAGCAGAGGTAACTCTGGGTCTTCCATTCCTGTGGTGGTCCTCATGAGAGCCAGTTTCATCATAGCGCTTGATGGTTTTTGCGACTGCACTTGAAGAAACTTTCAAAATTCTTGACATTTTCCGTATTGACTGACCTTCATGTTTTAAAGTAATGATGGACTGTCGTTTCTCTTTGCTTATTTGAGCTGTTCTTGCCATAATATGGACATAGTTTTTTACCAAATAGGGCTATCTTCTGTATACCACCCCTACCTTGTCACAACACAACTGATTGGCTCAAACGCATTAAGAAGATAAGAAATTCCACAAATTAACTTTTAAGAAGGCACACTTGTTAATTGAAATGCATTCCAGGTGACTACCTCATGAATCTGGTTGAGAGAATGCCAAGTGTGCAAAGCTGTCATCAAGGCAAAGGGTGGCTACTTGGAAGAATCTAAAATCTGAAATATATTTTGATTTAACACTTTTTTGGTTGCTACATGATTCCATGTGTGTTATTTCATAGTTTTGATGTCTTAAACTATTATTCTATAATGTAGAAAATAGTACAAAATAAAGAAACACCCTTGAATGAGTAGGTGTTCTAAAACTTTTGATCGGTAGTGTGTGCAATACACATGCTGCACCCACACACCTCTGTGTCTGTTAAACAAAGTCTGAGAAGTCATCACAGACAAATAATCACTGGACTACTCCGCCTTGGACAACACTTACACAACTACCAGCATGCAACAGTACTGCCACAGGAACGGGAAGGAATGTCCAGTGGGACAGTGTTGCTACCTCGTATATAGACCTCTTATCATACTATAACTGGATTAAAATTGTAGTGAAATCCACTCCGAAGGAAGACAACATAATGACTTCTGCCCTCACATATCTGATAGCGTTTACCTCACACAACTATTACCATTTAACGACTGGTTAGATAGAAGCAATCTATAAAGGATTGTATGAGTGGATGTGTGTGTATGTGTTGCAATTTAGGTGTCATGTATGTAGGCCTACAGTAGCTGTCTTATATTGATAAAGCCTAACATAGGGCCCTTTACATTTTTTGCCTGATTCCATTTAGTTTTTTCTCAAATACCGTTTTCTCCGTTTCATTTGTCCAGGCTCCCGATAGCAAAATGATGATAATGTTTTTTGCTCTCAAAATCACACTTTTTAAATATAAAAGCATTTTCTAAGTCCACAACCATGCTTAAACCACATCAGGAGACTTTTGAGGTCTGGGAAAAATAGAAGAAATGTGGCTTTGAGGTGTAGTTAGGCTACCCTTTAATCCAAGTGCGCACCAGCAAGAGACCGTTGTTTGGTTAGCGATGTTTTTGTAGCGCTCATGTGATTGCATAGTTTTCAAAGGAAATGGCCACTGAATTGATGCAAATAATCATGATATCATTCTGCCAGGTAGGCACAGGTTACTTTGTAGTTCACATTTAATTGAGAAGGTTTTTGGGAAAGCTTTTCCATATCTGCTAGCAGAAGGTTGTCATTAGCATCATCGCTAACGGCTGTACAAAGTAAAGGTCGACCGATTATGATTTTTCAACGCCGATACCGATTATTGGAGGACCAAAAAAGCCGATACCGATTAATCGGACGATTTTTAATTTTTTTTATTTATTTGTAATAATGACAATTACAACAATACTGAATGAACACTTATTTTAACTTAATATAATACATCAATAAAATCAATTTAGCCTCAAATAAATAACGAAACATGTTAAATTTGGTTTAAATAATGCAAAAAACAAAGTGTTGGAGAAAAGAAAAAGTGCAAAGTGCCATGTAAGAAAGCTAACGTTTAAGTTTCTTGCTCAGAACATTAGAACATATGAAAGCTGGTGGTTCCTTTTAACATGAGTCTTCAATATTCCCAGGTAAGAAGTTTTAGGTTGTAGTTATTATAGGAATTATAGGACTATTTGTCTATACGATTTGTATTTCATTAACCTTTGACTATTGGATGTTCTTAATAGGCACTTTAGTATTGCCAGTGTAACAGTATAGCTTCCATCCCTCTTCTCGCCGCTACCTGGGCTCGAACCAGGATCACATTGACAACAGTCACCATCAAAGCAGTGTTACCCATGCAGAGCAAGGGGAACAACTACTCCAAGTCTCAGAGCGAGTGACGTTTGAAACGCTATTAGCGCGCACCCTGATAACTAGCTAGCCATTTCACATCGGTTACACCAGCGTAATCTCGGGAGTTGATAGGCTTGAAGTCATTAACAGCGCAATGCTTGAAGCATTGCAAAGAGCTGCTGGCAAAACGCACGAAAGTGCTGTTTGAATGAATGCTTACGAGCCTGCTGGTGCCTACCATCGCTCAGTCAGACTGCTCTATCAAATCATAGACTTAATTATAACATAACACACAGAAATACGAGCCTTAGGTCATTAATATGGTCGAATCCGGAAACTATCATCTCGAAAACAAAACATTTATTCTTTCAGTGAAATACGGAACCGTTCCATAAGTCTAAATATTCCTGTTACATTGCACAACCTTCAAAGATATGTCATAGTTACGTAAAATTCGGGCAAATTAGTTCGCAATGAGCCAGGCGGCCCAAAATGGTGCATATATCCTGACTCTGCGTGCAATGAACGCAAGAGAAGTGACACAATTTCACCTGGTTAATATTGCCTGCTAATCTCGATTTCCTTTAGCTAAATATGCAGGTTTAAAAATATATACTTCTGTGTATTGATTTTAAGAAAGGCATTGATGTTTATGGTTAGGTACACGTTGGAGCAACGACAGTCCTTTTTCGCGAATGCGCACTGCATCGATTATATGCAACGCAGGACACGCTAGATAAACTAGTAATATCATCACCTATGTATAGTTATAACTAGTGATTATGATTGATTGATTGTTTTTTATAATATAAGTTTACTGCTAGCTAGCAACTTACCTTGGCTTCTTACTGCATTCGCGTAACAGGCGGGCTCCTCGTGAGGCAGGTGGTTAGAGCGACTCTTATGACTCTTAAATAAAGGTGTAAAAAAAGGAAGAAAAAAAGATTTCCGATTGTTATGAAAACTTGAAATCGGTCCTAATTAATCGGCCATTCCGATTAATCGGTCGACCTCTAGTATGTTCTGTACAATGTATGCATATTGTAATGTAGGTGTAATATGCATTTTAATCTATATAAACACACGTGTGTAGGTGGGTGTGCCTGGGTATGACTACGAGCATGCATGTCTGTGCGGACACACATGGACACACGCACGTACACACAGCTTTCACACACACACACATACACACTCACAAGCACATATACGCACCAGCACACATGTCTCTATTAGCAGTAGTGGCATAACACCACCTATCCTTCATGGCTCATATCTATGCAAAGCCGGGGTCCTGCCAATCAGTCACCCCGTTGACACGGAGCCCCACCTCCCCAATTAGAGCTGACAGAGCAAGATTAGGAGGTGGCCCGCCCCCACCCACCCACCTGCCTACGTGTCAATCACGAGCCCGGGCATGCGCACACCTGTTTACTGTCAGATCCCATCTCCGCCTGTCAGACGCCATGGCAACCGTCACCGAGGGAAGAGAGCAGGGTGGAAGAGGAGTTAGGGAGGCAGGGGGTGGAGAGGAGATCTGATCTGAATTAACTATGCTGCTCCCCACAGACTGGCCATACTTTTAATTCATTAAATGGATGAGAGGAGAAGGGGAAAGATGGAGAGAGCGAGACAGAGAGCGGGGAAGGGAGGGAAAGAGGGTGGGGGAGCGTTTAACACCCTGAGCAGGATTGTCTTTGAAAGTTTTGGAGTGATATTTCCTTCCTTCTCTTCCCTGCCAACCATCCCCTGGTCCTGTCTCTCTCCCTCTGTCTTCTCTCAGAGGTGGAAGCTGTCTCTGTGAGGGAGAACACGCTGTCTTGTGGGACCTCTCAAGTGACTATTGAACACTGGTCTGTATGACGATGAGTAGGATATTCCACTCCTTGACAATCCTTGTCATTCCAAACATTACATGACAAGGAGTGACAAGAAGTGGAATGTTAGCACAACAGACTGGTTTTCCCGTGCTACCACATATGTTGGGTTCCCTCATAAATGGTAACTGGAAGAAAAGGAGATTTAGAATCTGGTACATACAGAAAAGATGGTCGTTATCACATGGTACCTGCATGGGGTTATTTGCACTTTAATGACTTGAATAGCTAACATTGAACCTGAAATTGTTCCCTGTCTATTGTAGTATAAAGGTCAAGATGCTGGTCCCATTGTGAGACCAGTGTGTGAGCGTACGTGTGTTTCAGGGTAGTTAGGGGTTTTAAGCTGTGGCCTGTGTACACAGTATGTAAATGTGTGTGTGTGTGTGTTTTCGAGGGCATTAAGCAGTGCTCTGTTTACACTTATGCAAATAAGGATATGTGTGTGTGTGTGTGTGTGTGTGTGTGTGTGTGTGTGTGTGTGTGTGTGTGTGTGTGTGTGTGTGTGTGTGTGTGTGTGTGTGTGTGTGTGTGTGTAGCCATGGGCCCTTGGTCCCTGGTGTGTCTGTCTCTGTTCTGTGTTGGGGCCCCAGTGTGAACCCTAACTAATCCCTGACGGGGGCTTGATGGGGTCTCGGCCGGGGCCACTGCCAGGATTACAGGGCCACAGAGTCAACCCTTAGGAGAGAGGAGGAGAGAGATGGAGAGAAAAATGAAGGAGAGAGGAGAGAGTGAAGAGGGAGCAGGAGAGAGGGCCAGAGAGGGATGGAGGAGAGGGGACAGGAGAGAGGGATGGAGGAAAGGGGACAGGAGAGAGGGATGGGGGAAAGGGGACAGGAGAGAGGGATGGAGGAGAGGGGACAGGAGAGAGGGATCATTACAATAAGACATGAAGGTCAGTCAATCCGGGAACATTTCAAGAACTTTGAACATTTCATAGAGTCCTTTGGTCTGATGATTCCAAATTTGAGACTGTTGGAAAAGCATTCCAGGTGAAGCTGGTTGAGAGAATGCCAATGGCAAAGGGTGGCTACTTTGAAGAATCTCAAATATAAAATATATTTAGATTTGTTTCACTTTTTTGGTTACTACATGATTCCATATGTGTTATTTCCTAATTTTGATGTCTTCACTATTATTCTACAATAATGTATGTATTGGTAATGTATGTATTGGTAATTTACAGAGATAGTAGCTGTATCATGAACATATTCCCTACGATACCATGTAGCAAGCAGCACTCATAATCAGAAATGTACAGGTTGTAAGTATTTCTGTTGGACATGTTCACAGCAGCAGTATTAGAGGCCTGTTCGCTATGTATTTATTAAGCGCAGTCTGATACAGAGCCCAGGTGCCTGCCTCTCTCTCTCTTTCTCACTCACTCACTCACTCACTCACTCACTCACTCACTCACTCACACCACATCAATCTTTAATCCATATCTTATACTTTTCTTATGTTTAGTGTGTTCTTTCTTCCCATATGGCAATGAATACTGACAAATATCTCAAATGCTCATAATGCTTTATTGATGAAGTATTCCACAGAATTTAGATTTTAACCAAAGCCAGCCGACAGTATTTACTTTTCCATCTGTGTTGCATTCTGACTTCTTCAGTTCGATGTCTGGGATGTACGCCGTGTGATTTTCTTTGCCATGTGCCTTTTTCGACAGATTTTCTCTTTCTTTCTCCCTCTGTTTCTTTTCGTTATAGTTCCTTGTCACCTCGTCCAGGTGGGCTTTCACCCTCTCCTTATTCTTCCTCACTTCTTCCTTACTCTCTGCTTTTCTAGCTCTGAGCAGCTCTTTCACTTTGTTCTTCTCCAATATCTCTCTTTCCTTCCTCTTCTTCTTCTCTAGCTTTGCCCTGACTCTCTGGGCAGTTTTAGTTTCCTTCTGAAAGAGAAAGTCCATACATGTTAATCAGTGATCTGAGATATTATTATTAGTCATTCTCCAGCATGCAGTCAACTTAATCTATTGAATCTGATAGTATAACCATTAGGAGGTGACTTGTGACCTCCCTGAAGTGTGACTGGTTAAATGGAGTACTGTACCTGTGGCTGCTCTTGCTCTCCGAACCTCAGGGCAGTCTGCATCTGGTACAGCTTTATGTATGCCTCTTTCATCCTCTCCACCATATCTTTCTTCTCTATTTCACATCTGTCTTTCTCCCTTTGCATTTTCTCAATTTCACTATTCGTTCTCTCCCGCTCCCCTGTAATCTCCAACTTCTCCATTTCCATCACTCTCTTTTCCATCTCCCATCCCTTCTTCTCTTGTCCATGCAGGCAAAGAATCCTCATCTTTTCTCCTTCCAGAGCCTCTATCGCTCTTTCCTTTTCTCTTAGTTCAATCATCCACTCCTCTGCTGCCTGTGTGCTACTTCTATTAATCTCCTCCTTCTCCGTCATCCATCTTTCCCCCTGTTGATCCCAGATTCTTTGTAGGCCAGCCTTGGCCTTGGCCCATCTCCCCCTGTCCTCCTTCCAGCCTACTAAGGTCTGATTCCTCTCCAGGTCTGCTTTGGCCAAATCTGTCTTCAAACCATTTCTTATGAGGTTCCATCCATTCCTCTCTCTCACCCTCTCCTTCACCACCCTTTCATTCTCAGCTAACAGTCTCTCCTTGTCCACTCTCAACTTCCATAACTTGGCCAAGGACATGTTCACCTTTGACATCTTGTCCACCAACGCTTGTCTGTCGGCCGCTGCACTTTCTCTGTGTTTGTCCAACACGTCTCGCTGCCTTTCATTCTCTGCTAACAGCCTCGTGTTCTCCACGGTCAACTTCCCTATCTTGGCCAAGTGCAGTATGTTCTGCATCGTCACCTTTGTCATATTGACTTCTAGATTTTCTTTGTCTGCCTCTAAGCTTTCTCTCTGTTTCTTCAATATTTCTCTCTCCCTTTCATTCTCAGATAACAGCTTAGTACTCTCCACTGTCACCTCTCCTATCTCGGCCAAGTTCAGTATGTTCTGCACCTTCAGCTTTGCCATCTTGAGCTCCATCTTCTTTCTGTCTGACACTATGCTTTCTCTCTGTTTCTCAAACGACTCTCTCTCTAGCTTCCGCTGGTTGCGGTGTACCTCAATAGAAGCCTCAGTCACCCTTAACTGCCTCAGCAGATCTCCAATTAGCCTTTCTTTTTCTTTCTCTGGTTCCACCCTCACCTTGTTGACTTTCTCCAACACCTCTCTCTCCAGCTTCCATCGGTTGTGGTCTACCTTGTTAAAAGTCTCAATCTCCTTTCTCATTCTAAGCAGCCCCTCCATTTCTCTTTGTCTTTCTTTATCTCGTTCCATCCTCATCTTGTTACCTTTCTCCATCTCCTCACTTTCAGTCATCTTTTTCTCCGTCTCACTGACTCCTCTCTGCATCGATCTATATTGAGAAACATGTATTCCTTATTTTTTTTTTATTTTTTTCCCTGTAATTTTCTTAACTGTTTGGCCATGCCTGTTTTCCAACTTCAGTTACCCTCAAGCTAATTCGTATCATTTCTTAAATGCTAATAAGTAGGCCTACTTTCACTGATTTGCTTAGAAGTCAAACACTTTTACACATGATTATTTTCTGACTCACCTGTTTCACTGTCACCTCTCTTCCACGATTTATGTCCAGTTATGAAGATTTAATAAGGTCATACACTTGAGGTTTTGATGTGGTGAATGGATATGCTGGTTGTTTTCTTTGGTTTGGAACTTCTTGTTGCCAAGTTCTAATTCTGAATTCTATGGTTGTAGCCAAGCCTAATTGTTGAGTCATAATGAGATTGGAATGTTGGCTTGAATTCTTTATTATGGCCAAAAATCTCAGAATTCTGAAGATTTTAGAATTATTTTACAAAATTCTTGTTTGTGTCATACATTCTATATACACAATTCTAGCCCATGGATGCTGTCTCAAAGTTATAAATCTTACATTCTCAGCCAAAGAAATGTTATCTATTTCAAAAAGATTCTAAATAAAGATGACTTTGTAAGTATTGGTTGTCATGGTGCCCTGAGGTAGTCCCGAAGCCACTCCTGCATTGTCTTGGCTGTGTGCTTAGGGTCGTTGTCCTGTTGCAAGGTGAACCTTCGCCCAGTCTGAGGTCCTGAGCGCTCTGGAGAAGGTTTTCATCAAGGATCTCTCTGTACTTTGCTCCTTTTATCTTTCCCTCGATCCTGACTAGTCTCTCAGTCCTTTTCGCTGACAAACATCCCCACAGCATGATGCTGGCTCTACCATGCTTCACCGTATGGATGGTGCCAGGTTTCCTCCAGAAGTGACGCTTGACATTTATGACAAAAAGTTCAATCTTAGTTTCATCAGACCAGATAATCTTGTTTCTCATGGTCTGAGAGTTTGTAGGTGCCTTTTGGCAAACTCCAAGCGGGCTTTCGTGCCTCTTTTACTGAGGAACGGCTTCCGCCTGGCCACTCTACCGTAAAGGCCTGATTGGTGGAGTGCTGCAGAGATGGTTGTCCTTTCTCCCCCGATTGCTCAGTTTTGCCTGGCAGCCAGCTCTAGGACGAGTCTTGGCGGTTCCAAACTTCTTCCATTTAAGAATGATGGAGGCCACTGTGTTCTTGGGGACCTTCAATGCTGCAGAAATGTTTTGGTACCTTTCCCCAGATCTGTGCCTCGACACAATCCTGTCTCAGAGCTTTATGGACAATTCCTTCGACCTCATGGCTTGGTGGGACCTTCAAACTCAACTGTGGGACCTTATATAGACAGGTGTGCCTTTCCAAATCATGTCCAATCAATTGAATTTACCACAGGTGGACTCCAATCAAGTTGTAGGAACATCTCAAGGATGATCAATCAAAACAGGATGCGCCTGAGCTCCATTTTGAGTCTCATTGCAAAGGGTCTGAATACTTAAGCAAGTAAGGTATTTATGTTATTTTAAAAAACAAAAAACATTTCTAAACTTTCAAAAAAACTGTTTGCGCTTTGTCATTATGGGGTATTGGTGTACATTGCTGAGGATTTTTATTTATTTAATCCGCTTTTGAATAAGGCTGTAACGTAACAAAATATGGAAAAAGTCAAGGTGTCTGAATTCTTTATTAAGGCACTATTTATTTATTTATTTATTTATTTATTTATTTTACTATTTTTTATTTTATGCACTTTGAGATTATCACAGTATAATGAAAAATACTTTACAAATGTAATAAATAATAATAGTAATTATTAGTATTATGCGTGTCTGACGAATGTCTGACGAATGTTTCTCACTCCCTGGCTGGTCCATTGACGCCCTCTCCACTCAAGCTACTCCTTTACTGAACTGTATCATCATGTAGAGGTGAAAGACCATTTTTGTCACTATATTGTTTTTGAGCAACTTTGTCATTCTTTATGAAACGCTCCATTTAAAATATACCTATGATTATTATTCATTAACAATAAAAGGCCTTTACATAATTTTTTTGAAAATGGTCATGTATAGTTTTTCATGTATAGTCCATTCATTGAGATGTGTCTAGATTATTAGGGCTTTCCAAACCTGTTCCTGGAGAGCTACCGTCCTGTAGGTTTACACTCCAACTAATCTAGCACACTTTATTCTAATAATCAGCCGCTTGATAAGGTGAATCGGATTAGTTACAACTGGGGTTGGAGAGAAAAAAACCTACAGGAGGGTACTGTAGCTATTCAGGAACAGGTCTGGTCTAGATGTCTCTGTGTTTAAGGCCCTGTTACTGGGTTGATTATGTGAGGATCTGATAGTTATGAACAGTTTATCTGGAGACAGCCAACAGAGAGAGGGAGAGAGTGAGGATCTGCATTAGCCAGGGAGCTGGGCCCGTACTCACAAAGCATCTCAGAGTAGGAGTGCTAATCTAGGATCAGGTCCCCACATTTTCACTCTTTGTGATCTACAAGGCTAAATTGATCCTAGATCAGCACTCCTATTGTGAGATGCTTTGTGAATACAGGCCCTGATGGTTAGGAACAGTGGTCCTGGAGACTGAGCCCAGTCCAGAGAGAGACAGAGGGAAGACCTGTATTTGCCAGGGCAGTTTGATGCCTTTAGCTAAATGATGGTGGCAGATGGAGGGATTGCTTTGGGAAGTTGTAATCCATCATGATTTCAGATGGACTCACAGCAGCGCTATGTTTTTGGGGTTATGGTCTGGAGCTGTGATTGATGTGATGTGGAGGCTGGTGTAGTGTGTTAGAGGTCGACCGATTATGATTTTTCAACGCCGATACCGATTATTGGAGGACCAAAAAAGCCAATACCGATTAATCGACCGATTTTTATTTATTTATTTGTAATAATGACAATTACAACAATACTGAATGAACACTTATTTTAACTTAATATAATACATCAATAAAATCAATTTAGCCTCAAGTAAATAATGAAACATGTTCAATTTGGTTTAAATAATGCAAAAACAAAGTGTTGGAGAAGAAAGTAAAAGTGCAATATGTGCCATGTAAGAAAGCTAACGTTTCAGTTCCTTGCTCAGAACATGAGAACATATGAAAGCTGGTGGTTCCTTTTAACATGAATCTTCAATATTCCCAGGTAAGAAGTTTTAGGTTGTAGTTATTATAGGAATTATAGGACTATTTCCCTCTATACCATTTGTATTTCATTAACCTTTGACTACCTTGGCTTACTGCATTCGCGTAACAGGCAGTCTCCTTGTGTAGTGCAACGAGAGAGAGGCAGGTCGTTATTGCGTTGGACTAGTTAACTGTAAGGTTGCAAGATTGGATCCCCCGAGCTGACAAGGTGAAAATCTGTCGTTCTGCCCCTGAACAATCTTGCAACCCCACCGTTCCTAGGCCGTCATTGAAAATAAGAATGTGTTCTTAACTGATTGCCTAGTTAAATAAAGGTATTTATTAAAAAATAATAAAATTTAAAAAAAGTTGTTATGAAAACTTGAAATCGGCCCTAATTAATCGGCCATTCCGATTAATCGGTCGACCTCTAGTACAAAGTGTAGACATGCGCCTGCATCACATACAACACACAGAGACAGGTGCATTCCTGTGCCGTTTCAGGAAGTTGCAGGAAAACATGAATCACTGATGCATTTTGTTCATGTTTTATGATTAACTCGGGCAAATGAAAGCATTTTCTAATACGTTCAATACACTTAGTTGATGTCCTACTAAGTTCAATACATTTTTTAATATTGTTAAATTCCGTTTTAATGTCTGGATTCCGTGACTTTGTTCGGGTTCTCCACAACATGGATTTTATAGGGTCCTACTAACATTCCTGTCAAAAGTTATTCACCTCTATAACATAGTACTTGTAAATCAGTCAAATTTGGGGTAAAATCAATTTAAATTCAGTCAATTCCAGAAGTAAACTGACATTTCTATTTCAATTCAAATTTTCCTCATTAAAAAGCAATTGAATTGGAATTGACCCCAACCCTGAATACAGTATATAAATTGTGTGTTTTTTAATTGAATGTAAAGTATTTACATGTGTACTGTAGGTTAAATATTTCAGAATTACGGTTGGTTGGTTGGACTAATTTCTACATCAGCTGTCATGTGGACCCATCTGTTCTTCAGCCCCTCAACACTGTAAGCCCCCCCTCTCTCCTCCATTTCCCTTTCCTGTCCCATCCCCCCATCCATCCCTTCTCCTCTCCCCTATCCACTCCAGTTGAGTACACACAGGCATTTGTAGTCTACTCCGTTGTTACTATTGCAGCGCTCCTTTGATAATGGCATGTCCCATTAACCAACATGCACCTGACTCCTGAGGGCTGAGGGGCCTATAGAGGCAGTGGTAACAGAGAGAGAGAGTTTGTTTGTGTGTGAGGCAGAGACAAAGGGCACAAACATACAGCAAAACAAACAACCATCCTCCCACCTCCTCCCCTCTTCAGCAGCAGACAGGAAGGAACAACATTCAGCCTGTGTTCCCCCTCTGCATCCTCTCTCCATTCTGCTCTTTTTCAATTCAATACACACAACACCCCAAGGCCAAATGGCCTTTGCTGTGGTTAAGACAATGGCTATTCAACATTCACACAATCCCGTGGCAAAGGTTGGCATTCTACATCTACATCCACTAACATCATTCATCTGACCCTGGCTTTGAATGTGGTTTGATTTGGTGAGGTACCAGTTACATTCAACACTGGGGTCAAAGTCACTCTCAGACACTTGGTTTCTTGTTGCACATACATTAGAACATATTTACATCCTCCAGCTCTCTAAAATCTGAATTTCCAATCAACCCCAGGACCACAGCCATTACGGTGATACTGTAGCTGTCTATCTTTATTTAGTGCTTTCTGATTGGCTGGGTGGACATGTGGTATGTACAGCATTTGGCTTCCACCCCTCTAATCTTCTCAGATCTACAGAAGTGGCTAGAGAGTAAAGGGTTGATTTGGCATTCAGCATTAGGTGTGTCCCTCTGTAGGGTGTGATTGGTACAGCCTCTGGGTCACATGTGTTTGGGTCAGCTCCTGCTCCCTCAGGCTGGCTGATGCAACGCCAGTGAAACTATAGCCCAACTTCCCTTCAATCCCCTGGCTCTGGAGGGCGTCTGTCGCCTCAGTCAAGGCGAGGTTTCCTCGCTCTCTCTCGCTCTCTCCCGCTCTCTCTCTCCGTCCGTTTCTATCCTTGTCAGCGTCCCTCCCTGAATTTAACAGCCTTGTGAATTGGGCTTGCTGACGTAAATGTTCTCTCCAGGCTGCACCCTGGAGCAAAGTGGATAAGTTAAAATACTAGCATCCTGTCTGTCTGTATTAGTGTTGTCACGATACCACCATTTTACTAATGATACAATACCAGGTCAAGTATCACGGTGGGGAAAAAATCTGTGGTCTAGCGTCCTGTTCTCCCCCGTACGCTTGTTCCCATTTTCTAAACGTTCTGCTCATGTGCTACGCAAATATCTGTCACTGAAATTCACACTTTCACACAAATTCACATTTAACGTCAAACTGTTCAGTGTACAATAGAATACTGCATAGAATGGCTGATTTGCTCATATTTGCAAAGGCCTACCTGTAGCCGATGTGAGCAAGACCTTTAAACAGGTCAACATTCACAAGGCCGCAGGGCCAGACGGATTACCAGGACTCAGAGCATGCGCGGACCAACTGGCAAGTGTCATCACTGACATTTTCAACCTCTCCCTGACCGAGTCTGTAATACCTACATGTCTCAAGTAGACCACCACAGTCCCTGTACCCAAGAAAGCGAAGGTAACCGGCCTAAATGACTACCGCCCCGTAGCACTCACGTTGGTAGCCATGAAGTGCTTTGAAAGCCTGGTCATGGCTCACATCAACACCATCATCCCGGAAACCCTAGACCCACTCCAATTCGCATACCGCCCCAACAGATCCATGGATGATGCAATCTCAATCGCACTCCACACTGACCTTTCCCACCTGGACAAAAGGAACACCTATGTGAGAATGCTGTTCATTGACTACAGCTCAGCGTTAAACACCATAGTGCCCACAAAGCTCATCACTAAGCTAAGGACCCTGGGACTAAACGGCAACTGGATCCTGGACTTCCTGACGGGCCGCCCCCAAGTGGTAAGGTTAGGCAACAACACATCTACCACGCTGATCCTCAACCCTGGGGCCCCTCAGGGGTGTGTGCTCAGTCCCCTCCTGTACTCCCTGTTCACCCACAACACCATTATTAAGTTTGCTGACGACACAAGAGTGGTAGGCCTGACCACCGACAACTATGAGACAGCCTATAGGGAGGAGATCAGAGACAACAACCTCTCCCTCAACGTGAGCATGACAAAGGAGCTGATCGTGGACTTTTCACATCGACAGGCTGTAGTGGAGCGCTATCACTCCGAGTGCATCTCAGAGCACATCGTTAAGTTCCTTCATTACTGCACTATCACTCCGAGTGCATCTCAGAGCACATCGTTAAGTTCCTTCATTACTGTACTGCGCTATCACTCCGAGTGCATCTCAGAGCACATCGTTAAGTTCCTTCATTACTGTACTGCGCTATCACTCCGAGTGCATCTCAGAGCATCTCAGAGCGCAGGTTGCCTGTTCAACCTGTCTTTCATATTGTCTGAGATCCCCAAGGATTGGAAAGCTGCCACAGTCATCCCCCTCTTCAAAGGGGGAGACACCCTGGATCCAAACTGTTACAGACCTATATCCATCCTGCCCTGCCTATCCAAGGTCTTTGAAAGCCAAGTTAATAAACAGATTACTGACCATCTCGAATCCCATCGTACCTTCTCCGCTGTGCAATCCGGTTTCCGAGCCGGTCACGGGTGCACCTCAGCCACGCTCAAGGTACTAAACGATATCATAACCGCCATTGATAAAAGACAGTACTGTGCAGCCGTCTTCATCGACCTGGCCAAGGCTTTCGACTCTGTCAATCACCATATTCTTATCGGCAGACTCAGTAGCCTCGGTTTTTCTGATGACTGCCTTGCCTGGTTCACCAACTACTTTGCAGACAGAGTTCAGTGTGTCAAATCGGAGGGCATGTTGTCCGGTCCTCTGGCAGTCTCTATGGGGGTACCACAGGGTTCAATTCTTGGGCCGACTCTTTTCTCTGTATATATCAATGATGTTGCTCTTGCTGCGGGCGATTCCCTGATCCACCTCTACGCAGACGACACCATTCTGTATACTTCTGGCCCTTCCTTGGACACTGTGCTATCTAACCTCCAAACGAGCTTCAATGCCATACAACACTCCTTCCGTGGCCTCCAACTGCTCTTAAACGCTAGTAAAACCAAATGCATGCTTTTCAACCGTTCGCTGCCTGCACCCGCCCGCCCGACTAGCATCACCACCCTGGACGGTTCCGACCTAGAATATGTGGACATCTATAAATACCTAGGTGTCTGGCTAGACTGTAAACTCTCCTTCCAGACTCATATTAAACATCTCCAATCCAAAATCAAATCAAGAATCGGCTTTCTATTTCGCAACAAAGCCTCCTTCACTCACGCCGCCAAACTCACCCTAGTAAAACTGTCTATCCTACCAATCCTCGACTTTGGCGATGTCATCTACAAAATAGCTTCCAATACTCTACTCAGCAAACTAGATGCAGTTTATCATAGTGCCATCCGTTTTGTTACTAAAACACCTTATACCACCCACCACTGCGACCTGTATGCTCTAGTCGGCTGGCCCTCGCTACATATTCGTCGCCAGACCCACTGGCTCCAGGTCATCTATAAGTCCATGCTAGGTAAAGTTCCGCCTTATCTCAGTTCACTGGTCACGATATCAACACCCACCCGTAGCATGCGCTCCAGCAGGTATATCTCACTGATCATCCCAAAAGCCAACACCTCATTTGGCCGCCTGTCCTTCCAGTTCTCTGCTGCCTGTGACTGGAACGAATTGCAAAAATCGCTGAAGTTGGAGACTTTTATTTCCCTCACCAACTTTAAACATCTGCTATCTGAGCAGCTAACCGATTGCTGCAGCTGTACATAGTCCATCTGTAAACAACCCACCCAATTTACCTACCTCATCCCCTTACTGTTTTTATTTATTTATTTTTCTGCTCTTTTGCACACCAGTATCTCTACCTGCTCATGATCATCTGATGATTCATCACTCCAGTGTTAATCTGCTAAATTGTAATTATTCGCTCCTATGGCCTATTTATTGCCTACCTCATGCCTTTTGCACACAATGTACATAGACTCATTTTGTTTTTGTTTTCCTACTGTGTTATTGACTTGTTTATTGTTTACTCCATGTGTAACTCTGTGTTGTTGTCTGTTCACACTGCTATGCTTTATATTGGCCAGGTCGCAGTTGTAAATGAGACATGTTCTCAACTAGCCTACCTGGTTAAATAAAGGTGAAATAAAAAAAATAAAAAAATAAAATCGTTAAGTTCCTTCATTACTGCACTATCACTCCGAGTGCATCTCAGAGCACATCGTTAAGTTCCTTCATTACTGCACTATCACTCCGAGTGCATCTCAGAGCACATCGTTAAGTTCCTTCATCACTGCACTATCACTCCGAGTGCATCTCAGAGTACATCATTAAGTTCCTAAACGACCCCAACAGGTGAAAGGGTACATGATTTACTTACTTAGTCCTATTCAATTATCAACAAAATATGGGGGAAAATTGCCTAATGCATGGCTGGCTAATACTGCCTGCATTTATTCCAGACACAGATTTAGATGAAGGTAGGATAATTCGCTTGCACCATATATTGTTTTACTTTCAAGAGGAGACAAAATGTTTCTCTCCTGACACTTGTGCCACAACATTTGTATAATCAAAATAAACTATATACATTTGTAATTTTATCTTCTAATGATCTGTTACTCGGTAAACATGCTTTGTGAGAATAAAAAAAAAAATAGCAAGCAAGCTTGGGCTTGGATCATAACATAACGACAGACGTTATCAGCAATGGAATAATTATACGGACAAAGTAGGCAAACTCAACAACACCAGTTAGATAGACAAAAACAACCATAGGGCCTCAGCAAAGTTGACAGTAAATAACTAGATTGAACAACAATGACTAGCTACGGATTCTGATTCATACACAATGTTTGGAGAAGGGCAGACTTGTGCCTTGAGATGAGTGACTGTGAGTGAGTGAAACAGCCATGCATGTGTCTGTGGAAGTGAGAGCAGAGGAAGAGCGGCTTGTTCTAATCCAATCGCTGCAGCAGGCTCAACCGATACCCCGCCCGTTTCTATACAGACAGACGAACTAGCCAATGGCTGTTTAGAGCTTCACACTGTTTGAGTGAAAGAGAAGCATGCTGGCAGCGGATTTTTTTTTTTACTGATGTCGTATTCAGAAAATTCTCCATATCCGTTATGATACTCGTTTTGTCCGAGTACTCGGCACACCAAGACTGTTCTCAGGGCAAGCCTGGTTGTAGGTAGATAATGTTTGTGTTGCATCAGGGACAATATTAGCATTTACCTAACCGTAACCTAATTATCCTAACCTCCCACGTTAATTATCCTAACCTGCTTCGAAAAGTCACTTCTGCTAGTCAAAATCGGCAGATTTGCCCTGAGAACAGTCTTGGTTTCCACTAATGCGATACAGCTGCTATGCGAGTGAGTAGCCATAGCAACTGCTCCATTTGGCTGCTGCTCAGCGCTCATGAGACAGTTGCCTGTACACAGCAGATAACAACCACATTAAGAGATTTTGGCAATTAACTTTTTGTACTTTTCTAGAGTCGGATGAACTCATGGACATGTGTAATTGTGTACGTCTCTGCGTGCATATAAGATAAAGTAGTGACTGGCTACAACTGGAGCGAGACGAGAGAATGAGCCGAAGGAAGGGGAGGGGGAAATGGCTATTTATTTTGTAAAGATTTTAATAAAGTATACTATATTAGGCCTAGACAGTGTTTTTTTTTGTATGAAATGCGCCACACATGACATATTTATAACCCCCCCACCCCTTCCCCCCTCAAAAAAGCTCATAACTATTCCTGTACTACCCAATCCTGTAGACTGTCTATCCTGTCCTGTCCAGAACTTGACTATAGAACTACACGGAATCCCGCAGGAATGAGAGTCAGCCGTTACTGGGTGTTATTATTCAGAGTTACAGTTGCATTCAAATATATTATAGGGCCCTATAGTTTTGCGAAAAACTAAATGCAATCAGGTGAAAAATATAACCGATTTTTATAGGGCCGAAATATTGGCACCCTTGCACTTTTCTTAAATAATTACCTATATCTTCTCAGATAAGTTCAAATTGAAAAAAAACATTTGGTCCCCGCACCTTATTGGATGTTCAACATTGCAGAACCAATTAAAATTTTGTTGACTTAAGTTTAAACAATTTGTTTCGAAAATAAAGACATGGCATGAACAAAACTATTGGCACCCCGGAGCTAGTACTTGGTTGCACAGCCTTTGGCCAAGATCACTTCAGACAAACTCTTCTTGTAGCCATCAATGCGCTTGCTGCATCTTTCTACTCCCTGGCCACTCCAGAACAGGCCAGTGTTTCTTCTTGAACCATTCATAGGTGTTTTTTGATGTGTTTGGGATCGTTATCCTGCTGGAAGTCCCACAATCTTCATTGGAGACCCTGTTTTTGGACACTTGGTTGAACATCAGACCCCAAAACACCTCAATCTGCTGATTTCATGATGTCTTGCACACGTTCAAGGTCCCCAGTGCCAGAGGCAGCAAAGAAATGCCACAGCATTCAAAGAACATAACACCCTCACTACAATCAAACATGGGGGAGGTTGGATAAGGCTGTGGGGTTGCTTTGCTGCCTCTGAAACTGGGGGGATTGAATGTGTTGAAGACAGCATGAAATCAGCTGATTATCAAGGTGTTATGGAGTGCAATGTTCAACCCAGTGTCTCTGAAGGTTGTGGGTCTTCCAGCAAAACAACAACCCCAAACACATCAAAAGCACCCTGGAATGGTTCAAGAAGATACACCGGACTGTTCTGGAGGAGCCAGCGAAAAGTCCAGATCTGAACCACATCCATAACCAATGGTCAGAATAATAATAATAAATAACGCCTTTTAGCAGACGCTTTATCCAAATTGACTTAGTCAATTTGCATGTATTCATTTTAGGTATGGGTGGTCCCGGGATTCGAACCCACTACTGTGGCGTTACACACGCCATGCTCTACCAACTGAGCTACAAAGGACCAAAACAGTAGTTAGTGGAGGGTACCCCTCAAACATTGATGAATTAGAGCAGTTTGATGCTGAAAAGTGGGCAAAATTCAAGCTCATTTGTGGCTCCAAGAAGCGATTGTTGGCAGTTATCTTGGCCAAAGGGTATGCAAGCAATAATTTTTCCCATGCCTTTTTGTCTTGGTTTTCTGAATTAAAATTGGAAACTTAAGCTTACAAAAATATAATTGTTTCTGCAATGTTGAAAATCCAATAACAGGTTGTGGAGAACCAACGTATATATACTTTTTTCTATGTATTGAGAGGAAATAGGGAATTATTTAAGAAATGTGCAAGGGTGCCAATATTTTATGTTCTCTAGCCATAGTGGGAAAGGGTCACACTGTGTGTGTTTGTGCCTCCAGTCACCCAGGCTGGATAATGGTATGCGTGTGTGTGGTATCGTATAGGGGGAGTGGTTGGCTGGAGGATAGACAGCCGGACCATTCCCCTACACTGCAACACACACACACTATAACTCACACACTCGTAACCCAGACACCCCTTTTAACAACGTCTCTCCTCTTACAATAATAACATCCATTTAAACTGAAGAGCTTTTTTATTTGTTCAGTTTATCACCTAACCCTCATACAATGACAGACGGCTGGCTGGCATAGCCTTCTGTCCCTCTGCACGCACAACACACACACACACACACACAATGACAGAGGACTGGCTGGCTGGCATTATAGCCTCTTCATGTCCCTCCTATCCCACTCATAAATTCTCTTTGGACACTGTCACTGTTTGGTTAGAAATCATTGATTTAGAGGCTAATCTGTGATTTGGGGGTATTTCCCCTGACCCCTGCAACTATTATCACTGATGATATGTTCAGGTTAAGCTGTGTTGTGTTTGTGGGAGGTCCAACTGTAGTTACTGTCTACATCCTGTTTTAGTGCAGTTGACAGCGAAACTGTCTTGGAGACAAAATGAACTGCCTGGAGGGAAGTCAGTCGCTGAGCTGAGGGGGGTCTGAAACAATCCTTCTGAAACAGTCCTGCTCACTCCAGGTGGAGAAGAGAGAGAGGGAGGGAGAAAGGGGGCGATAAGGAAGGTGTACTGTAGGAAGCGGCCTGACGTCCGGCTGATTGTGGCCTGCCATGATTAGAAAAGGTGTTTCCTGTAGTGAAGTTAGCTGGTCCTGCGGGCCTCTTCTGGACCATTGTCTGAGGGAGGGAGAGGGAGGTGGGTATAATTGTAAACTTGGCTATAATTAGGACCACTCCTGTCTGGAGAAGTGTCTGGTTTGGTCTGGGAGAGAGACTAAGACTGGTGAAAGGGGATAGAAACGGGGTGGATGAGGAGAAGTGGGGTTGGGGGGGGGGGGGAGTCAGAGAGGGGGATGAGGGAGGGGTATAGAGAGAGGAAGGGGGAGGAGAGGAAGGATATTAAGGGCTCTGGGTTAGCTGTTGACACCCTGCTGTCCAGCTGTACTCGGCCTCATGCATCTGCTATCTGTCTGTGTGATGATGACATTATTACAGCAGCGTCCTGTATCGTGCACTAGCACCCTCAGACAATAGCCTAATGTGCCCTTCTCTGAGCTCTGAGGAGGCAAGAGAATAATCAGTGGAGTGAACAGAAAATCATGATACTGTAAAGCAATGACCTACCTACCTAAGGAACTGAAAGTAACAGCCTTCTAAGAGATAAGGAAGTGTAGTCATTGATTTCAATGAAATGCCTCCATTATTTAAGCGTGTTTACACTCATGACGTCTTCTCCTCCTCTCTCTCTCATCTCTCTCTCTCTAGCTGAGAAGGTGGCATCTCTGGGGAAGGACTGGCATAAGTTCTGTCTGAAGTGTGGCCGCTGTAACAAAACCCTGAACGCAGGGGGACATGCTGAGGTGAGTGATAATCAATGATGTCTATGGGTCTGTAGGCTCACAGGCATAGGATCAATCCCTATAGGTCCACGAGGTATAACCTAGTCGGAAAACCCAGTTTTATTTTGACTGATTGACACACACAGACACTCACTCACACTACATCCAGATACGGTTGAAGTCAGAAGTTTACATACGCCTTAGCCAAATACATTTAAACTCAGTTTTTCACAATTCCTGACATTTAATCCTAGTAAAAATTCCCTGTTTTAGGTCAGTTAGGATCACCACTTCATTTTAAGAATATGAAATGTCAGATTAATAGTAGAGAGAATGATTCATTCCAGCTTTTATTTCTTTCATCACATTCCCAGTGGGTCAGAAGTATACACTCAAAAGTATACACCCAATTAGTATTTGTTAGCATTGCCATTAAATTGTTTAACTTGGGTCAAATGTTTCAGGTAGCCTTCCATAAGCTTCTAAAGCCATGACATCATTTTCTGGATTTTTCCAAGCTGTTTAAAGGCACAGTTAACTTAGTGTATGTAAACATCTGACCCACTGGAATTGTGATGTGAAATAATCTGTCTGTAAACAATTGTTGGAAAAATTACTTGTCAGGCACAAAGTAGATGTCCTAACCGACTTGCCAAACCTATAGTTTGTTACAAATAATTTTGTGGAGTGGTTGAAGAACGAGTTTTAATGACTCCAACCTAAGTGTATGTGAACTTCCGACTTCAACTGTAGATCAGTAGCTCAAAATGACATTACCATCACCATTCTATAGGACTAAAGCTTAACCTACAGCTGTGCTCTGTAGATGTGCTGCCTGTGTCCTTGCTGAAGGTTAGCTGTCACTTCATGACCTAGCCAGCCAGCCCATAGAAATACCAGTACAATATATTATAGAACTGTTCTATTTCATTCAATGAGTCAGCTATTCTATTTTCACCATGTCTGTGTTTTATAATGAATACAGTATATCACCTCCAGTCCTCTCATATCTCCTCCATACACTCTTACATCAGTATGAATCAGCACTGGTTCCTGGGCCTGGATCAGAACAGAAAGGAAGGAGAGGTGATCATTTTGCAGCCTTTTTCATGACCTAGCAGTCAGCCATTCTATTTCCACTTTGTCTGTACATGAAGACTGAACATCCCCTTCAGTCATCCCTCATATAAACTCAGCAAAAAAAGAAACGTCCTCTCACTTCCAACTGTGTTTATTTTCAGCAAACTTAACATGTGTAAATATTTGTATGAACATAACAAGATTCAACAACTGAGACATAAACTGAACAAGTTCCACAGACATGTGACTAACAGAAATTGAATAATGTGTCCCTGAACAAAGGTGGGGGGGTCAAAAGTAACAGTCAGTATCTGGTGTGGCCACCATCTGCATTAAGTACTGCAGTGCATCTCCTCCTCATGGACTGCACCAGTTTTTCCAGTTCTTGCTGTGAGATGTTACCCCACTCTTCCACCAAGGCACCTGCAAGTTCCCAGACATTTTTGGGGGGGAATGGCCATAGCCCTCACCCTTCGATCTAACTGGTCCCAGATGTGCTCAATGGGATTGAGATCCGGGCAGAACACTGACATTCCTGTCTTGCAGGAAATCACGCACAGAACGAGCAGTATGGATGGTGGCATTGTCATGCTGGAGAGTCATGTCAGGATGAGCCTGCAGGAAGGGTACCACATGAGGGAGGAGGATGTCTTCCCTGTAACGCACAGCATTGAGATTGCCTGCAATGACAACCAGCTCAGTCTGATAATGCTGTGACACACTGCCCCAGACCATGACGGACCTTCCACCTCCAAATTGATCCCGCTCCAGAGTACAGGCCTCGGTGTAACGCTCATTCCTTCAACGATAAGCACGAATCCGACCATCACCCCTGGTGAGACAAAACCGCGACTCGTCAGTGAAGAGCACTTTTTGCCAGTCCTGTCTGGTCCAGCGACGTTGGGTTTGTGCCCATAGGCGACGTTGTTGCCGGTGATGTCTGGTGAGGACCTGCCTTACATCAGGCCTACAAGCCCTCAGTCCAGCCTCTCTCAGCCTATTGCGGACAGTCTGAGAACTAATGGAGGGATTGTGCGTTCCCGGTGTAACTCGGGCAGTTGTTGTTGCCATCCTGTACCTGTCCCACAGGTGTGATATTCGGATGTACCGATCCTGTGCAGGTGTTGTTACACGTAGTCTGCCACTGCAAGGACGATCAGCTGTCCATCCTGTCTCCCTGTAACGCTGTCTTAGGCGTCTCACAGTACGGACTTGCAATTTATTGCCCTGGCCACATCTGCAGTTCTCATGCCTCCTTGCAGCATGCCTATGGCACGTTCACGCAGATGAGCAGGGACCCTGGGCATCTTTCTTTTGGTGTTTTTCAGAGTCGGTAGAAAGGCCTCTTTAGTGTCCTAAGTTTTCATAACTGTGACCTTAAACACCGTTTCCCATGCTTGTTCAATGAACCATAAAGAATTAAATGAACATGCACCTGTGGAACTGTCGTTAAGACACTAACAGCTTACAGACGGTAGGCAATTAAACCCTTTACAATGAAGATCTGTGAAGTTATTCGGATTTTTACGAATTATCTTTGAAAGACGGGGTCCTGAAAAGGGACGTTTCTTTTTTTGCTGAGTTTATAATGGCGCCGGAGGGGATGGGTGCCGTTTTATGGGCTCCTTACCAACTGTGCTATTTTGTTCGTTTTTTCACATTGTATTTTGTACATAAAGTTGATGCTACTGTCTCTTATGACCGAAAAGAGCTTCTGGACATCAGAACAGCGATTACTGACCTCGAACTGGACGAAGATATTTTCTTTAATGAGTCCTACGGCAAAGAATATACTGCTTCCCGGAGACAAGGCCCAAATCTCTCCCATTCACGTGAAGAAAAGGCGGAGATACAAAGGGAGAAGGTCGGTTCTATTGGCCAACGTGCAATCACTGGAAAACAAACTGGATGATCTATGGTCGAGACTGGCCTACCAACGGGACATTAAACACTATAATATCTTATGTTTCACTGAGTCGTGGCTGAATGACGACATGGATAATATAGAGCTGGCTGGGTTTTCCATGCATCGGCAGGACAGAGCAGCTATGTCTGGTGTAAGACGAGGGGCATGGTGTGTGTCTATTTGTCAATAACTGCTGGTGTACGATGTCTAATATAAAGTAAGTATTGCTCGCCTGAGGTAGAGTGTTTATCATAAGCTGTAGTCCACACTATTTACCAAGAGTTGTCATCTACAGTTGAAGTCAGAAGTTTACATACACCTTAGCCAAATACATTTAAACTCAGTTTTTCACAATTCCTGACATCCTAGTAAAAATCCCCTGTTTTAGGTCAGTTAGGATCACCACTTTATTTTAAGAATGTGAAATAATATAGAGAGAAGGATTTATTTCAGCTTTTATTTCTTTCATCACATTCCCAGTGGGTCAGAACTTTACATACACTCAATTAGTATTTGGTAGCATTGTCATGCCCTGGCCTTAGAGAGCCTTTTTATTTTCTCTATTTGGTTAGGTCGGGGTGTGATTTTGGGTGGGCATTCTAGTTTTTCTATTTCTTTGTTGGCCGGGTATGGTTCCCAATCAGAGGCAGCTGTCTATTGTTGTCTCTGATTGGGGATCATACTTAGGCAGCCTTTTTCCCCACCTTAGTTTGTGGGATCTTGTTTTTGTTCAGTTACTGTGTAGCCTGCAGAATGTTACGTTTGTTTATCTTTTGTTGTTTTTTTGGTGTTCATCTAAATAAAATAAGATGTACGCTTATTACGCTGCACCTTGGTCTCCTTCCAACAACGGACGTGACAAGCATTGCCATTAAATTGTTTAACTTGGGTCAAACATTTCGGGTAGCCTTCCACAAGCTTCCCACAATAAGTTGGGTGAATTTTGGCCCATTCCTCCTGACAGAGCTGGTGTAACTGAGTCAGGTTTGTAGGCCTCCTTGCTCGCACACGTTTTTTCAGTTCTGCCCACAAATCTTCTACAGGATTGAGGTCAGGGCTTTGTGATGGCCACTCCAATACCTTGACTTTGTTGTCCTTAAAGCCATTTTGCCACAACTTTGGAAGTATGCTTGGGGTCATTGTCCATTTGGAAGACC
The DNA here is from genome assembly GCF_045679555.1 of Salvelinus alpinus. Classification (NCBI taxonomy): domain Eukaryota; kingdom Metazoa; phylum Chordata; class Actinopteri; order Salmoniformes; family Salmonidae; genus Salvelinus; species Salvelinus alpinus. Next base: position 5,237,360 of record NC_092110.1, read on the forward strand.
CATTTGCAACCAAGTTTTAACTTCCTGACTGATGTCCTGAGATGTTCCCTCAATATATCCACATAATTGTCCTTCCTCATGATGCTCGTGGACTTCATGAAAAGGAAGGCCGATCAGACCTCCATTAACATCGACGGGGCAGTAGTGGAGTGGGTTGAGAGTTTCAAGTTCCTTGGTGTCCACATCACCAACAAACTATCATGGTCCAAACATACCAAGACAGTCGTGAAGAGGGCACGACAACTCCTTTTCCCCCTCAGGAGACTGAAAAGATTTGGCATGGGTCCCCAGATCCTCAAAAAGTTCTACAGCTGCACATCGAGAGCATCATGACCGGTTGCATCACCGCCTGGTATGGCAACTGCTCGGCATCCGACTGTAAGGCGATACAAAGGGTAGTGTGTAAGGCCCAGTACATCACTGGAGCCAAGCTTCCTGCCATCCAGGACTTATATATATACTAGGCAGTGTCAGAGGAAGGCCCAAAAAATTGTCAAAGGACTCCAGTCACCCAAGTCATAGACTGTTATCTCTGCTACAGCACGGTACCGGAGCGCCAAGTCTAGGTCCAAAAGGCTCCTTAACAGCTTCTACCCCCAAGCCATAACACTGTTGAACAATTAATCAAATGGCCACCTGGACTATTTGCATTGACCCCCCCCCCCCCCTTGTTTTTACACAGCTGCTACTCATTGTTTATTATCTATGCATAGTCACTTTACCCCTACCTGCACAATTGACCTCAAATTACCCCCGCACATTGACTGGGTACCAGTACCCCCTGTATATAGCCTTGTTATTGTTATGTAATTTTATTGTGTTACTTTTTACTTACCAACAATGCAGTTCAAGAAAGTGTTAAGTAAGCATTTCATGGTAAGGTCTACTACACCTGTTGTATTCGGCGTATGTGACAAATAACATTTGATTTGATATTGGTTATGTCAGTGTGAAACAGCTCTGTCCCTTGGTCAGGATCAGAACAGGAAGGAAAGAAGGATGTGAATTCTGCAGCTTTTTATGACACAAAATCACAAAAGCTATTCCCCACCCAGCTCAGACCAGACGCAAGCCAGTCGTCAGTAGATACCAGTCCTAGCCTGGGTTGTTTAATCTCTCTATCATCATTACATCATATAAATGTTATTTTTCCATGTCCTCTCCACAATTTCCCTCCAGACCCCAGTAGATAAGCCTGGTCCCAGATCTGGTTGTACAATATACTGTAAATAGATCTGGGACCACGCGATAACCAAATCCAATTAATGCACAAACAGATCTGGGACCAGGCTTTAACCAACTCCAATACAGCACAAACAGATCTGGGACCAGGCTTTAACCAACTCCAATACAGCACAAACAGATCTGGGACCAGGCTTTAACCAACTCCAATACAGCACAAACAGATCTGGGACCAGGCTTTAACCAACTCCAATACAGCACAAACAGATCTGGGACCAGGCTTTAACCAACTCCAATACAGCACAAACAGATCTGGGACCAGACTACTAGTAGATGTTGGCAATACTGGCCTGATTTGTTGTTGTTGTCCGCCCTCCACTCCATGGACAGACAGCAGATCAGACACACACACACACACACACACACGATTAGATGTACTCTAGTCCATCCTCTCCATTGACAGCACATCCCAAATCCAACCAGCAGCCTTAGGCTAGGCTACATTGCCATGGTGAGTGCATTGCCGTGGTCGGAAAAATCTGTACCCCATCATCATGGAACTGAAGGGATGGTTCAGAGATGGAGTGGGGGGGGTTAGTAGTGAACTATAAGAAAAGACATGGAATGTAGTCAGTGTGCTGTGAGGAGATCCCAGGCCCAGTACAGCAGAGGTCAGGGTCTCTATAAGCAGGAGGACAGGGGGATAACGAGGGGGGAGATGGCACCACTGCCCCCTGGGGCTCCATGGATGGCAGATGGCAGAGTCATAAGGTCATCCACATACTTCCCATCCGAAACAGTTATGAACAGTTTGTGCATTTGTTATGACGACATATTGTAATGTTTTTGTTAGTTTTGGTCTTCGGTAGTTTTTTTTCAGATGTTCGTGCACACTAATACTTTTTTTCAATGCAAGCTGAAGTTCAGAGCTGAAGTCTACACGCCTTCGTTGGTCATTGGTCAACAGTAGTGATTCATTGGTCAACAGTAGTGATTCGTTGGTCATTGGTCAACAGTAGTGATTCGTTGGTCATTGATCAACAGTAGTGATTCGTTGGTCATTGGTCAACAGTAGTGATTCGTTGGTCATTGGTCAACAGTAGTGATTCGTTGGTCATTGGTCAACAGTAGTGATTCGTTGGTCATTGGTCAACAGTAGTGATTCGTTGGTCATTGGTCAACAGTAGTGATTCGTTGGTCATTGGTCAACAGTAGTGATTCGTTGGTCATTGGTCAACAGTAGTGATTCGTTGGTCATTGGTCAACAGTAGTGATTCATTGGTCAACAGTAGTGATTCGTTGGTCATTGGTCAACAGTAGTGATTCGTTGGTCATTGGTCAACAGTAGTGATTCCTTGGTCATTGGTCAACAGTAGTGATTCCTTGGTCATTGGTCAACAGTAGTGATTCCTTGGTCATTGGTCAACAGTAGTGATTCTTGCAATTTGAGAGACGACTTGATTTCACACACATTTTTTCACTTGGGAAATACTTTCTTAGATTCATTCTGACTATTTTGTGGAAGTGTATACTGGCTACGGCGCCTCAAGATGGACAAACAGGCTAGATGTCGACCGATTATGATTTTTCAACGCCGATACCGATTATTGGAGGACCCAAAAAAAACGAAACAGATTAATCGGACGATTTTATTTATTTATTTATTTATTTGTAATAATGACAATTACAACAATACTGAATGAACACTTATTTTAACTTAATATAATACATCAATAAAATCAATTTAGCCTCAAATAAATAATGAAACATGTTCAATTTGGTTTAAATAATGCAAAAACAAAGTGTTGGAGAAAGTAAAAGTGCATTGTGCCATGTAAGAAAGCTAACGTTTATGTTCCTTGCTCAGAACATGAGAACATATGAAAGCTGGTGGTTCCTTTTAACATGAGTCTTCAATATTCCCAGGTAAGAAGTTTTAGGTTGTAGTTATTATAGGAATTATAGGACTATTTCTCTCTATACGATTTGTATTTCATATACCTTTGACTATTGGATGTTCTTATAGGCACTTTAGTATTGCCAGTGTAACAGTATAGCTTCCGTTCCTCTCCTCGCTCCTACCTGGGCTCGAACCAGGAACACATCGACAACAGCCACCCTCAAAGCAGCGTTACCCATGCAGAGCAAGGGGAACAACTACTCCAAGTCTCAGAGCGAGTGACGTTTGAGACGCTATTAGCGCGCACCCCGCTAACTAGCTAGCCATTTTACATCGGTTACACCAGCCTAATCTCGGGAGTTGATAGGCTTGAAGTCATAAACAGCGCAATGCTTGAAGCACAGCGACGAGCTGCTGGCAAAACGCACGAAAGTGCTGTTTGAATGAATGCTTACGAGCCTGCTGGTGCCTACCATCGCTCAGTCAGACTGCTCTATCAAATCATAGACATAATTATAACATAATAACACACAGAAATACGAGCCTTAGGTCATTAATGTGGTCGAGTCCGGAAACTATCATCTCGAAAACAAAACGTTTATTCTTTCAGTGAAATACAGAACCATTCCGTATTTTATCTAACGGGTGGCATCCATAAGGCTAAATATTCCTGTTACATTGCACAACCTTCAATGTTATGTCATAATTACGTAAAATTCTGGCAAATTTTCACAACGAGCCAGGCGGCCCAAACTGTTGCATATACCCTGACTCTGCGTGCAATGAACGCAAGAGAAGTGACACAATTTCACCTGGTTAATATTGCCTGCTAACCTGGATTTCTTTTAGCTAAATATGCAGGTTTAAAAATATATACTTGTGTATTGATTTTAAGAAAGGCATTGATGTTTATGGTTAGGTACACGTTGGAGCAACGACAGTCCTTTTTCGCGAATGCCACCGCATCGATTATATGCAACGTAGGACACGCTAGATAAACTAGTAATATCATCAACCATGTGTAGTTATAACTAGTGATTATGACTGATTGATTGATTGTTTTTTATAAGATAAGTTTAATGCTAGCTAGCAACTTACCTTGGCTTCTTACTGCATTCGCGTAACAGGCAGGCTCCTCGTGGAGTGCAATGTAAACCGTAAGGTTGCAAGATTGAATCCCCGAGTTGACAAGGTAAAAATCTGTCGTTCTGCCCCTGAACAAGGCAGTTAACCCACCGTTCCTAGGCTGTCCATTGAAAATAAGAATGTGTTCTTAACTGACTTGCCTAGTTAAATAAAGGTGTAAAAATAAAATAAAAAACGCAGTCCAAAATACCGGTTTCCGATTGTTATGAAAACTTGAAATTGGCCCTAATTAATCGGCCATTCCGATTAATCGGTCGACCTCTAAAACAGGCTATTGCATCTTTTTCTCATTTTTTTAAGTGAAGGTCTTTTTTTAAAGGAGTATGCGAGTTCGACTAGCCGCCAACCAACTGAAGCATGCAGAAGCCTTTAGCAAGCCTCCATAGTACACATTATGCATACACACACACACACAGGCCAAGCCTTCATCCTGGCTCTATCCAAGGAGGAGGTCATAACTCTGTTACTACACACAGAGAACCTTCCAAGATCATGTCTGTACTAATCCCCCTCACCTGTATACCTGATACAGGTATACAGTTGATAATGGGCCTGGGTCTTACCACGCAAATGCCAAGGGAGCAGGGTGAGCGGTGGTGGTGTTTGTGTGTCTCACGAGGAAGGGGGCTGTATGAGATCGGATTCGGGGTCAGGGAAAGACTAGGGCTGTGACGGTCATGGATTTTGGATGACGGTAGTTGGCCAGCCAAATGATTGCGGTCACCGTAATAACCGTTCGGATAGCGAAAAAAGAAACACGGTCGTTTTCTTCTCTCCTCCACTCCTGACTGCATGTGCTGCCATAGAAATAGAATGAATAGAACTGGTGTCTCCATTCATGTCAATGATGGCATAATGGGTGGACTGGCGGCCATTGCGAGTCTACTAATAGGAGCAAAGCAGGAAGTAAAAGGAGGAAGTAAAAGCAGGAAGTGTACCCATCACTTCTCAACTGACATTACAAAAAATACATTCCATTGCATGAGTCACATCAGATAAAATCATTTGAATGAACATTCTACGTTACCATGGAAATTATTGCATCAGGCAGCCATTGCAAGTGTTGACAGGGTTAGAGGTTCCAAGCCTTATATTCATTATATTTCTTTGTGTGCTGCTGCTGCAGGGGGGGTGTTGCCTAGGCAACTCTTTTGCTACAACACCTTGGTTGTCATTAGTTACTACAGCGACAAAGTCAGAAGGCTCACCTACTCGACCAATCAGATGAGGGAGTGTGATGACGCATATAGCGACCGACCGGCTTGCAGGGGCAGACGAGAGACATGTATTTATTTTATTTAGTGATTCATCAATGGTTTGGTAAGTTATTAGATATAGTAAAACTAACCATTATAAATGCAAAGTGTAAATCGGATATTTTATTCAAATTCAGCTTGCAAGCTTATTACAAGGTTTGCCCTTACTCATAGTTACTTGTCTTAACCCAAAATAGGTTTACTCCAATATCTGCATTGTTTTTTAAATGGCATGTAGTCAAACAAATTGGCACATTTTGATTTTCAAAATCAACAATCAAAACATACGATTTCACAGAAATGTTCACAGAAAAAAAACACTATACAGTGGAAACTCACCACCCTAACCCCACTCTAAACAGGGGAAGCTCACCATCCTAACCCCACTCTAAACAGGGGAAGCTCACCACCCTAACCCCACTCTATACAGGGGAAACTCACCAACCTAACCCCACTCTATACAGGGGAAACTCACCACCCTAACCCCACTCTAAACAGGGGAAACTCACCACCCTAACCCGACTCTAAACAGGGGAAACTCACCACCCTAACCCCACTCTAAACAGGGGAAACTCACCACCCTAACCCCACTCTAAACAGGGGAAACTCACCACCCTAACCCCACTCTAAACAGGGGAAGATCACCACCCTAACCCCACTCTAAACAGGGGAAACTCACCACCCTAACCCCACTCTAAACAGGGGAAGATCACCACCCTAACCCCACTCTAAACAGGGGAAGATCACCACCCTAACCCCACTCTAAACAGGGGAAACTCACCACCCTAACCCCAATCTAAACAGGGGAAGATCACCACCCTAACCCCACTCTAAACAGGGGAAACTCACCACCCTAACCCCACTCTATACAGGGGAAGCTCACCACCCTAACCCCACTCTATACAGGGGAAGCTCACCACCCTAACCCCACTCTAAACAGGGGAAACTCACCACCCTAACCCCACTCTAAACAGGGGAAGATCACCACCCTAACCCCACTCTAAACAGGGGAAACTCACCACCCTAACCCCACTCTATACAGGGGAAACTCACCACCCTAACCCCACTCTAAACAGGGGAAGCTCACCACCCTAACCCCACTCTATACAGGGGAAGCTCACCACCCTAACCCCACTCTAAACAGGGGAAGATCACCACCCTAACCCCACTCTATACAGGGGAAGCTCACCACCCTAACCCCACTCTAAACAGGGGAAGATCACCACCCTAACCCCACTCTATACAGGGGAAGCTCACCACCCTAACCCCACTTACATACATACTCTTTCTTTGTATTTATTGTATTGGCCCATCCACCCCCGGAGTACAAAAGTAAATTACTTTTAACTTTTTTATTTTGTTACTTATTACATGATTCATACATATGGTATTTTTCTATATAGTATTACATGATAGGAATACAGTTTGATATACACATGCAGTGAAAACAGGACAAATATAAACAACACCCCCCCCCCCATGGGATCTTTAGTTACGACAGAGTTGGGACAGCTGTTTAAAGTGCCATCTTCTTCAGTTTTATTGAGGAACATTCCATTGTTAGTACTTCAATATTATTCAATGAAACCAATGTTGTAAAAGTGTATTGCAGTGGTCACCAACTGGTTGAATGTGATCGACATTCCTAGTTGATCACCAAACCAAAAGAAACTATAAAAAACAACGATAAAGCCTTGCGTTCCTATTTTTTGTTTTGCGCTGTTGGCGGTTAGTGCACTTGATTCAGCAGCCCTAGCACCAGGAGAGCAAAGTGTTTCCATTTTTAAACATGTCATGTGTCTGAAGGTAGAACCACCTACCTGGCAGGCCCAGAGAGCAAATCAGGTGCACTTATAGGCCTCCCGCTGGCCAATTAGATAGCTTACCATGTCTGCAACGTGGACCTCGTGCCCTAGACTGTATAAAGAAGACTTGAACACACAGTGAAATTTATAGTGTGATATTACAAAATGTTTAAAACTATGACTAGAGAGACTCAACGAACGCAGCAAAGAGCTGCTGTTTTTGAGTAAGTTCATATTTTAAGTCATTTTTTAAATGATTTATTTTACCTTTATTTAACTAGGCAAGTCCGTTAAGAACAAATTCTTATTTACAATGGCGGCCTACCCCAGCCAAACCCGGACGATGCTGGGCCAATTGTGCACTGCCCTATGGGAGTCCCAATCATGACCGGTTGTGATACAGCCTGGAATTGAACCAGGGTATGTAGTGACTTAGACCGCTGTGCCACTCGGGAGCCCTTATTCAGCACGGTCAATAATTTGATCAGCACTTTTATAAGCCATAAAGTGTGCATTCTCCCTATTTCCACTCACACTACAACCAGCACTGCAGCTGCAATTAATGAGTGTAGCAAAGTGTTTCCATACGTTTGCGTTGTTATTATAAGCGGCTTGTCTTTTATAATATAGAGGAATATTTCACTTTCTCTGGTCATAGAAGTAACAACATTAATTGGTGCATGAGGCAGAAATGAATGTGGGAAAATTGGAAAGGCGAATGTCTCCTCCTTTTTGTGTCTGGGAAGTGAGTGGGCTAGGCTCTGGGCTCTGGACTGGGAAAGTTGATCCATCTTTAGGGTACTCATACTGCAGGGAATTATAACCACACACTGGGCTGGGTAATCCATCTTTCAGGTCCTACTGGTCCTGCTGTAGGGAAATTACAACCAGAACTGTGAGGGGACCAGAGCTGTCTAGTGGACACAATGAAGTCCTGTGTGCTGGACCTTCCCTCCTGACAAACCCATCAGTGCCTATTAGTCAGAGAGAGAGAGACAAATATTACCAGAACTTTTACTCTATAGGCCCCATAGATGTTACAACCCCTACGCATCTGTGTCTGTCTGTTTAACACACACATACTGTGTCTGCCTGTCTGTTTCTAGCTCCTGTTACAGAGCTACATTTACTTCCTGTCATGGGTAATACATTATAGATGGTTGAGAAGAGAAACAGGCTGTTTTCTACTCTGTGGGTTTCTGAGTGGAATAAGATGGCACGTGGGTGTGGAGGGATTGTGCGACTAAAGCAGTTTGTTCCCACAGTCGGCATTGGCACGTGGCCCTGTGGCGTTGGTACCATAGCCTCCTTCATCCCCCTCTGCCTTGTCACTTTGGCTGTATCTCAATTCATCCTCTCTCTTCCCGGCCTCCTCACTGTATTGGAGGAGAATTTCCAAGGTCCCTTCTGACCTTTTTTTTTTTTTTTCAAAGATTCATGAGTCTGGCTAGAAGGTGTACATTTCCGAGCTATGGTTGTCAGTCTTGTGAGGTTTGGGCTTATAAATGTTATTTACTCACCGTCAGTCATTCTTCTCTTTATTCCCTGTCTACAGCATGATGGGAAGCCCTTCTGCCACAAACCATGCTATGCTGCCCTCTTTGGACCAAAAGGTGAAGTACATCTTACTATTGTCATAAGGCATACGTTAGATCAGGAGGGCGATTCCATGGTAACCGAATGATGCTGAGTCTCAGATGTTTCACTTTAAAATGTATGCCAAACAAAAAACAATGACTGCAAAGTTAAACAAACCATACGACTCTATGCACAAGGACAACTTTGAACAATTTCCACTGACGACTTTACAAAAACACATTTAACTTGAAGAGAAGTGCGGACGCAAAGTTTGTTAACAGAATGACGGCACAAACAACACGAACCGTCTTTCTGTTACCAAACTTTGCATCTGCACTGTTCTTCAAGTGAATGTGTTTTTGTAAAATGTTCAGTGGAAGTTGTTAAAACTAGTGAATAGAGTTGTGTGGTTAGGGGTATTCAAATCCTTCCTTATGAGGTCCGGAGCCTGCTGGTTTTCTGGCTCACTTAGAAATGTCCTTGTTTTTGAAAGAAAAGCAAATTGTTTGTCCATTAAAATAACATCAAATTGATCAGAAATACAGTGGAGACATTGTTAATGTTGTAAATGACTATTGTAGCTGGAAACTGCAGATTTTTGAATGGGATATCTACATAGGCGTACAGAGGCCCATTGTCAGCAACCACTCCAATCACTCCTGTGCTCCAATGGCACGTTGTGTTAGCTAATCCAAGTTGATCATTTTCAAAGGCTAATTGATCATTAGAAAACCCTTTTGAAATGATGTTAGCACAGCGGAAAACTGTTGTCCTGATTTAAAGAAGCAATAAAACTGGCCTTCTTTAGACTAGTTGAGTATCTGGAGCATCGGCATTTGTGGGTTTGATTACAGACTCAAAATGGCCAGAAACAAAGAACTTACTTCTGAAACTCTTCAGTCTATTCTTGTTCTGAGAAATGAAGGCTATTTCATGCGAGAAATTGCCAAGAAACTGAAGATCTCGTACAACGCTGTGTACCACTCCCTTCACGGAACAGCGCAAACTGGCTCTAACCAGAATAGAAAGAGGAGTGGGAGGCCCCGGTGCACAACTGTGCAAGAGGACAAGTTTATTAGAGTGTCTAGTTTCAGAAACAGATGCCTTACAAGTCCTCAACTGGCAGCTTCATTAAATAGTACCCAAAACACCAGTATCAATGTCAACAGTGAAGAGGCAACTCCGGGATGCTGGCCTTCTAGGCAGAGTTGCAAAGAAAAGCCATATCTCAGACTGGCCAATAAAAAGAAAAGATTAAGATGGGCAAAAGAACACAGACACTGGACAGAGGAAGATTGGAAAAAAGTGTTATGGACAGACAAATCTAAGTTTGAGGTGTTCGGATCACAAAGAAGAACATTCGTGAGACGCAGAAAAAATGAAAGGACGCTGGAAGAGTGCTTGATGCCAAATGTCAAGCATGGTGGAGGCAATGTGATGGTCTGGGGTGCTTTGGTGGTGGTAAAGTTGGAGATTTGTACAGGGTAAAAGGGATCTTGAAGAAGGAAGGCAATCACTCCATTTTGCAACGCCATGCCATACCCTGTGGACGGCGCTTAATTAGAGCCAATTTCCTCCTACAACAGGACAATGACCCAAAGCACAGCTCCAAACTATGCAAGAACTATTTAGGGAAGAAGCAGTCAGCTGGTATTCTGTCTATAATGGAGTGGCCAGCACAGTCACCAGATCTCAACCCTATTGAGCTGTTGTGGGAACAGCTTGACTGTATGGTACCTAACAAGTGCCTATCAAGCCAATCCAACTTGTGGGAGGTGCTTCAGGAAGCATGGGGTGAAATCTCTTCAGATTACCTCAACAAATTGACAACTAGAATGCCAAAGGTCTGCAAGGCTGCAATTGCTGGCTGTAAATGACTACCTCATGAAGCTGGTTGAGAGAATGCCAAGTGTGTGTAAAGCAATCATCAAGGCAAAGGGTGGCTACTTTGAAGAATCTCAAATATAAATTATATTTTGATTTGTTTATCACTTTTTTGGTTACTACATGATTCTATCTGTATTTTTTTCATAGTTTTGATGTCTTCACTATTATTATACCATGTACAAAATAAAGAAAAACCCTTGAATTAGTAGGTGTGTCCAAACTGGTCTGAATCTAAAGTCTGACTTCTCTCTACCCTATGACCGCTGTAGGTGTGAACATTGGCGGAGCAGGGTCCTATGTGTATGAAGCCCCCGTCAGCAATAACCTAGCCTCTACTGACTTGGATGCCCCCCCCAAGCCTGCTGAGGAGAAGAAAGTGTTTGCACCCAGGGCACCTGTCAAAGGTACATGCTAGTGTGTGTGTGCACGTTCTTTCGCGCATGCATGTGTGTATGTGTCCACATATGTACAGTAAGTGAAGACATGGGAAAAGTTGTGAAATAGTGAAAGTAGCTGCCTACGGATCTGAGTTTGATAGAAAGGAGAAGCAGACTTGTCTTCCTGCTGACTCAGTGATGAGACCTACTATACAGGCCAGGCTCACAGCAGGGATGGTCACAGTGGACTTTCTCAAGCTGTTCACACTGCGTTTTCCCACAGTTGCAGACCAGAGGCTATACGTGTGTGTGTGTGCGTGTGCGTGTGCATGCGCGTGTATGTGTAGCTATCTGCTGGTGAACTCTCTTTCTGACTCTTCTGTTTCTTTACAGTTTCCAGCATCACCACCTTCTCTGGTGAGGCCAACCTGTGTCCCAGGTGCAGCAAGAAGGTCTACTTTGGTAAGTAGCCATGGCACACTACCAGGCTCAGAATAAACTGTCAGGTTAGGTGTTAGATTACAACTGGACCTGTCGTGCAGTTGCCATGGTGACGTGTCCTCCTGTGTGTCTTTCCTTTTGAATGACATTTGAACATTTCCGCACCTGCCGCTGAGGTCATTGATTTCTAAGTTATTGTTGTGTGTGTATGACAGCTGAGAAGGTGACGTCCCTGGGGAAGGACTGGCATCGACCCTGTCTCCGCTGTGAGAGGTGCAGCAAGACCCTGGCCGCCGGCAGCCACGCAGAGGTAGGAGAGATGAGGAGGGGTGTGAAAGAGGCAGGAAATTTAAACAGGAAAGGGGCCAGCTGCAAAAAAACATAATCAATGTTCAAGGGAATCCGCCTGAGCAAGGCACAACACAGAATCACTGATCTACGAATCATCTTGGATGCTAAATAACTGCTCATTATGTTATCAAGATTAGGGAATCTACACAGCACCTTGCTCAAGCAAGGATTGCATTCAAGCATTCTTGAATGCACCTGAATGGCATAAATGCGTCATAATTAGGATGTTCTCATTGAATACATGGTATGATTACACATTTTCATACAGTGTCTTTTGTGTTATAACAGCATAATGGCCAGCCATACTGCCACAAGCCATGTTACGCTTGTCTCTTTGGACCCAAAGGTAGGTGCTTGTCTTTACTCAACCACTAGGTGGTGCTGTTGTCCATAAATATTAGCTATACCTTAACAATAGCCTATGCTGTGTGTTATAGCTGTTAAAAGAATCATATTGAGCTTCCTACATAAAAGTGATGCTAAACCACCAACAGAAAATAAGTGACTAGTTATACTGTAACACATTTTCAGCATTTGATACTGATGCCTGTTTGTCTGTGGTGTTCTTGTGTCTCCAGGAGTGAACACTGGAGGTGTAGGCAGCTACATCTACGAGAAGGAGGTCAGCACAGAGGCCCAGCCCTGAGCTACTGCGGTCTGTCCCGTCCCCAGCCTCAACCTGAGCTCTCCAATACTAATACCACAATCCAACACAGTATTATTAACACTAGGCTTTAGCCCCTATAGCTCCTTCTATAAGCAGCCCTGAGAGACCCAAGGCCTCTCTTCTAGCTCCTCCCATTTAACCCCTGACCCCAAATATTTCACCACCTGGCCCAGCCCACCTCAGCCTCCTAGCACTGCAGTCCTCTAATATACACTACCTGACCAAAAGTGTGTGGACACCTGTTCGTAGATTCCAAAATCATAGGCATTAATATGGAGTTGGTCCCCCCTTTGCTGCTATAACAACCTACACTCTGCTGGGAAGGCTTTCCACTAGATGTTGGAACATTGCTGGTGAACTTGCTTCCATTCAGCCACAAGAGCATTAGTGAGGTCGGGCACTGATGTTGGGCGATTAGGCTTGGCTCGCAGTTTGCATTCCAATTCATCCCAAAGGATGCAGGCCGGGTCAAGTTCTTCGACACCGACCTCGACAAACCATTTCTGTACGGACCTCGCTTTGTGCACGGGGGCATTGTCATGCTGAAACAGGCAAGGGCCTTCCCCAAACTGTTGCATCAATGTTGGAAGCACAGAATCGTATGCAATGAATGTTATTGTATGCTGTAGCGTTAAGATTTCCCTTCACTGAAACTAAGGGGCCTAGCCCGAATCATCAAAAACAGCCCCAGACCATTATTCCTCTTCCACCAAACTTTACAGTTGGCACTATGCTTTGTGGCAGGTAGTGTTCTCCTGGCATTCGTCCGTTGGACTGCAAGATGGTGAAGCATGATTCATCACTCCAGAAAACGCGTTTCCACTGCTGCAGAGTCCAATGGCGTCGAGCTTTACACCACTCCAGCTGATGCTTGGCATTATACATGGTGATCTTAGGCTTGTGTGCAGCTGCTCTGCGATGGAAACCCATTTCATGAAGCTCCTGACGAACAGTTATTGTGCTGACGTTGCTTCTAGAGGCAGTTTGGAACTCTAGTGAGTGTTGAAAATGAGGACAGACTATTTTTACGCGCTTCAGCTTTCGGCAGTCCTGTTCTGTGAACTTGTGTGGCCTACCGCTTGTTGCTCCTAAACGTTTCCACTTTACAATAACAGCACTTACAGTTGACTGGGGCAGCTCTAGCAGGGCAGAAATGTGACGATTTGACTTGTAGGAAAGGTGGCATCCTATGACGGTGCCACATTGAAAGTCACTGAGCTCTTCAGTAAGGCCATTCTACTGCCAATGTTTGTCTATTGAGATTGCATGGCTGTGTGCTCGATTTTATACACCTGTCATCAATGGGTGTGGCTGAAATAGCCAAATCCACTCATTTGAATGGGTGTCCACATACTTTTGTATATATAGTGTAGATTGACGTTTCCCAAACACTTTATTAAATTATATTTTATTTACGCTTCAAAAAGAAAAAATAATTTATGGAACACAGTTCTTAGTAAAAAAGCACCATATTACTGTATCCATTCTCTCTCCCCACTGAAACACAAGAGCCAGGAGGCCAGTTCTTCACCTTTTATGAGTTCATGATTACTTTATGTTATGTTTATGTATATTTACGAGCGTAGATATAAGCACATTATAACACTACTTTAAGAACTGCAATAAAACATTTTATTTCCCTTTTTATTTAATTTTAAGTACCCCTAACGCGGCCTTTGAGGGGGAGTTTAGAGACGAGACCAGGTGAAAAGGGTAAAATGATCCCTGTAACATAACAAATCTATTTCCTCAAGAGTAGTGATACATGGTGTTTAAAGGAAGGTGTTGCATTGTCATGGTAACATGCTGACAGGAATGCAGGGGTACCTGGGAGAGAGGGTGTAGTCTGGCTGCAGGTGCAGGTGGTGCTGTTTCAGGACAGGAGCACCACTTTAAATCCCTCCTGCTAGATTTATGGGTTAAGACCCAGATTTATACAGTTTTGGCCGCCTGACTACATTCCTGATCAAATGGATGATATAAGAAAAGTCTCTGGGGTTTAAGTTCCAGAAAGAGTGGATCATTTTAAAAGATGGTATTTTAGGGTTGTGGGTCTATAAGGGTAGCCAGGTTCACTATCTGTTTGTACTGTTTTGCCTATGGTCATTGCACGTCAATGGATACCATAGTATCCACACAGCACATACACATCTGGAACCAGGCTATTTTGAGGTTCCTGTTACTGGGTTGACATGGTACAGTAGATTGTTTATGCACAGTCCTGCATTGGGTTCCAGACATGGAAGTCATTTTAAATTGGGTTTGAAATGAGCAGGATGTGTTGATTGATTTGGTAAGAATAAGAAGACTATACCAGTGAAATTGCATGAGGAAGGTGCATTGTACTATGGCTATGGGACAAATGAATGAAGGAAGGAAAAGAAGCTGGGGCAACATAAACGTGTAGGATATAGAGCTGTACTATTTGATATGGTCAGAATGTTACTGTATTAAGAAACCCTTGGTGTATTTCTACCTGAGATTACTATGAGCTAACTGAAGTATTATACCTTAGTAGGAGGTAGCCTATAGAAACACAGATGCATCTGAAATGACACCCTGTTCCCTGTTTAGTGCACTACTTTTGAACAGGGCTCCGGTCAAAAGTATCGCACTATATAGGGAATAGGATGCCATTTTGGGATGCACACAGAGTAACTGAAACACTGCAGACAAAGCATTATGTTAGAATGTGCTTTAGTATTTTATATATATATATAATATGACTGTTATTGTGATGATTTGATTATAATGATCTGTTATGAACTGTTTTGTGTAGTAAGGCTTTAAAACACTTCAGGAGTCACTGTTTGTAGAGAAAAATAAAATGGCTCCACTTCAGTCCTGCTGCTTCCGTCTTTTTAATCCCTTAATTAAACGTTCTATATATACTATTGATCTGATCTCCTGTGGTTTGTGTGTGTGTGGGGGGGGTATCCCAGAGCATATAAATATACTGTACATCTTTACATTTACAGTACCTTCAGAATGTATTCATAGCCCTTGATTTATGCCACAAGTTGTTGTGTTACAGCCTCAAATTCAAAAGTAATTAAATATGTATTTTTTTCATCCATCCACACACAATACCCCATAATGACAAAGTGAAAACATGTTTTTAGAAACATTGAAGATGAAATACAATGTCATTTACATAAGTATTCGCACCGCCGAGTCAGTACTTTGTAGAAGGACCTTTGGCGGCGATTACAGCTTTGATTCGTCTTGGGTATGTCTGTATCAGCTTTGCACATCTGGATTTGGGGATTTTCTCCCATTCTTCCTTGCAGATTTTGTCAAGCACTGTTAAGTTAGATGGGGAGTGGTGAACAGCTACCTTTGTCTTTCCACAGATTTTCAATGGGATACAAGTCTGGGCTTTGGCTGTGCCAATCAATGACTTTCACAATCTTGTTCTGAAGCAATTCCAGCGTTGTTTTGGCTATGTGGTTGGGGTCATTGTCCTGTTGGAATGTAAATCTTCACCCCAGTCTAAGGTCGTTTGCACTCTGAAGCAGGTTCTCTTCAGGGATTTGCCTGTATTTTGGCTCCATTGTTCCCTCTATCCTTACCAGTCTCCCAGTCCCTGCCACTGAAAAGCCTCCCCATAGCATGATGCTGCCACCACCATGCTTCACGGTAGGGATGGTGTTAGACCGGTGATGAGCTGTGCCTGGTTTTCTCCAGACATTGCGCTTTGCATTCAGGCCAAAGAGTTCCAATTTTCTCTCATCGGACCACCATTTTTCATGTTCCTTTGCAAACTGCAAGCATGTTACGTCCTCGTATATTACCATGGTGATCTCTCCTTACAATAAACAAATGTCACGGTGGTTCGCTACGCTCTGTCATGACATCATCTGTCATTCATTTTAAAGTAAACTATGACATGCTGGGCTGGGCAGAGTCAAATATTTCAAGGAACACACAGAGACATGCGTGCGTGTGCACACCTAAACACATAAACACACAACTGGGTATGAATGGAAAACAATCAGGGGTTAGTGTGATTACTTATTAATAGTTGCTCGTGCCCTGCCCACACCATGTATGGAGACAAGGTACACATACACACACAGTCAATACAACAGAACAAACCATGTAACTCATGATAACCTTCGACCAACCCCACCCTGTAGTCTGAGCTGAGATCGACTCTTCATAGGCCTAGGAAATTAGATTTATTTGGACCTTATTCTGCTCTGGTTGTGTGGGATTGTCACAATACACACACACAACATTACTTCCATTACCCCAGGAATCAGCTTCTGTCTGTCAACTAAGGCTTGCATGCTATGGGCATGTTATGCATGTGTAATGGGGCAGTGGAGGCTGCTGAGGGGAGGACGGCTCATAATAGTGGCCGGAACGGAGCAAATGGAATGGCATCAAACACCTGGAAACCATGGAAACCATGTGTTTGATGTATTTAATTCCATCCCGCATATTCCACTCCAGCCATTACCACAAGCCTGTCCTCCCCAATTAAGGTGCCACCAACCTCCTGTGTGATGGTATGAATAGTTATTCTGTTTACTGTGTGTGGCCTGCTATTGTTTGTAAGGTTGACTGACTTCTTTAGTATGCGTGGGCTGGTTCTGATGATTTACAGTCATAATGTCTTTGTTAAAAACACACACACACACACAGTACCTCAGGTAGCAGTCCCTCAAGATGTTCCCAGGCCCAGACCTAGCTCCTTGTGTGAAGGCAGGGGACTCCCCCCAGCTCCCCTCAGGGCAGCGGACTCCCCCCAGCTCCCCTCAGTGCAGGGGAGGTCCAGGTGTCTGTCTTTATGGTCTAAACTGTACAGTATGTGAGGTTTGGGCATCTGGTCCAGAACAAGTAGTTACATTCCTACTTTACAACATAATGCCATTCATTGCACAGTAGAGAGGGATGTGAATGTGTTTAAATATGATTATGTTCATTTGCTAGTTCAAGGTTTAATTGCTCACTAATACGGAGGTCCTCATTAAAACCCACAGGAGCCTGACTGGAGGATAGGAGCAAGAATGAAGCAGGCCTGGGTTCAAAAGGTATTTGTTCTCTTTCAAATATTTTGAGTGTTTGATTGAGCGTGCCTGAGTGGCAAACGGACAGGTTTTATACCTTGGGATGAATCTGATGAATCTATTGTGTCAGGCAAAATCGAAAATAACCGCAGCTAAAGCATTCGAAATAAAACAAATCCTATTTGACCCCCTGGAGTGTAGCTTGTGTAGCTTGTCAGCCAGGCTTTAGTCTGGTGAGGACAGGAAGTCTTACAGCCAACCAGGCTCATCATCATACCGCTGCTACCTGGGGCCAGAGCCTTTCTCCCTGGACCATCTGATGAATGACTCGGAGTATGGAGAAGTTAAAGAGGGCTGCTGGCTGCCTGACAGAGTGCTGTTGGCAGCGGAGACCTCCCCTCTATACTTCATCCTTATGAGCAAGTTGCAACAGGCCCTATTTATACACATCTGCTGAAGTGTGTTGTGCACCTTCCAGATGCACCCAACAGCCATAATCATCCCAAGGTCTGCCCTGTCACTGGACGGAGGGATAGGAAGGAAGCAAGAGAGGGATGGGAGGACGGAGGGATGAGAGGGGTGGGAATATCTGAAGCTGCCATGCATATTCAATAATGGAAACCAGGTCCAGATTTGACTGTAACCGTCATTGCTCATCCATCCCTGAAATGCTAGCCTGGATCACTCACTCACTCACGCATGCACGCACGCACGCACGCACGCACGCACGCACGCACACTCACTCACTCACTCACTCACTCACTCACTCACTCACTCACTCACTCACTCACTCACACACACACACACACACACCCATCCATCCATCCGACAAGGGCCTGGAGAATCCACAGGGAATGATTATGGATCTCTGTTGAAGACAGTCAGCCTCTAGACACAATTGATACGTTAAAGAGGGGACTGGTTCATGCTTCATGGCTTACAAAAAGCACTCCCTGAGTTGCCATTCCTCAAGACAAGAGTCCATATTTGGCACGTTCTGGAGTTTCACACTCAATTCTTTATTGTGTAGCGTGTTCCCGAACGGGTTCCGGAGGTGGTGTAGTCAGTGTTTTCTTCTCCAGTGAGAAACATGGGACGTAACACTCTCACGCAAGAGCGTTCGTGTGCAGTTTAGTCCAGCTGGAGAGAGAATTATTACTCCTTCTACAGTACAGTTTTGGAAATGGACCATTATTGCAATTTTAAGTCCAAGTGACATGGTAGCTGCTAACACCTGGTATTGCAATCATTCAAAGTATCTGTTCCATAAGCTGTCATTTCATACTGTACAGAGGGAAAATGATCATTCAGTATATATTTCTGTTCTCCCCGCCAATCCTTGGACAAACGGACAAAATTATACATAATGACTCAATTACGGTACCCAAAGTGCAAATATATCTGTCTGTGAAGTGGAAAAAGTATAAATAAAAATGGACTCAGTACTGTAATGAGTCTTTGTTTCTCTACTTCGGGAATTGGCTTAAGAAAGTGAAAAGCCTATGGTTGCTTTGCGTCTACTTTATACTGTGAAATCACAGTAGCACTTCAGTTACCAGATGCGCTAGAGAGCCTGGAAACTCTGAGCAACATATGAACCACGTTATAACAACACCTATAATAGACCAAAAAATCCTGCCATAAAACAGTGAAGTTGGAGCCTCTGAGTCTCCGCCTGCCTGCTGTTGTAATCGTGCTGAGTTGTAGAGTTGAGGTGCCTCAAGCACTTTCTTATTCAACAGTTCTGAGCCTGATGCCCTCTCACTAGTACAATGCCATAGCTTGGGAGTCCTATAGCAGTAGGCTTCTTATCAATTGACCCAAACAGATGTGTGTTGTCCCATGCCTCGTTCTACAGACAATAGAAAACGCCTCGTATGAGATCTCCCCTCTGCACTACGTATTTCTTCATATTATCCAGCCATAAGTAGGGGCTACAGCCCTCAAACTCAAATCTGGGCCTTGAAGCCAGTTCCACTGCCTTTTCCATTCGTCCCCTCTAATCAGGGACTGTTTTAGACCTGGGAAACCAGGTGGGTACAATGAATTATCAGGTAGAACAGAAAAGCAGCAGTAGTCCGGACCTCTTGGGTGAGATTTGACTATGAGTAGGGTAAGTGTCAAGACGCTACATCATTCTAGCTTTCCCCATTGAAGGTTTTCTTACTTTCTTTCCTTCTTGTATCACACCTTTGTGTGTGATTCATGTTGAGACAGCAGTTTCTTGATATTACTCGGACTTGCATCCTGAGTCATTGTGCACAGGCCAGACTCACCACATGAACTAATCTGACTCCAGACTACAAAAATGGCACCCATCCCTTTATAGTGCACTATTTTTTGACTCGGGCCCGTTGGGCTCTCGTCAAAAGTAGTGCACTAAGTAGGGTATAGGGTGCCATTTGGGACACCGTTTCTGACTTTAGACCACAAGCACACTGCAGGTTTCACTTCCAAAGTATAAAACAACGAGAAGGGCTCCCATGACTACCGTGGTGGCAGTTAGCAGTCTGTCCTCGCTGCGTTGAAAGCTTATTGCCATTAAGAGAGAGAGAGAGAGAGAGAGAGAGAGAGAGAACACAACCTAACCTTCTGCTTTGAAAAGTACAGACCCTGTTCTCCCCCATCCGTCCAAAATTCTTTGGAAAAAACGATTTAGTCTTTTGTCATTCTGTGGAACTTTACGAGTTGTTTTGACATGGTTGGCACTGCGAGAAGTATGTTAAAACATTCCAACCACAACTGAAGTCAATTTGTATATTTTATCTGAGTGAGCATGTGCATGGAATTTGTATATTCAGCTTCTATTTTCATTGTGGTTACCAGTTAGGGGAAGATTAGGGATAAGAGAAGGGATGGGAGAGAAATGCACCATTTCACAGATGTTGTTACTGATCACCCCTCCTCCCCCTCCCCTCCTTCTCTCTCCTCCCCCCTCCTTCCCCCACCCCTCCTTCTCTCTCCTCCCCCCTCCTTCCCCCCTCCTCTCTGTGACCAGTTGGGCATGCCTAGCTGTCTGTGTTATGGCTTAGTGGGGCTCTGTGTGACACTGAAGGTCTTTGTTCAAGAGGAGAGGGTGAGAACAAGGGAGGGAGGGGGAGAGAGAAAGAGAGAGAGAGAGAGAGGGAGAGAGAGAGAGAGGCAGAGACAGAGTTCCGCGCCGGCCGGTTGTCGGGTGTCTGTTGGGTCTTGTTTGTGTCTGTTACTGTGGTAACAGCGGTGGGTCAGTCGGTCCTGTGACAGCGGATGGGAGGGAGGGAGGTTAGTGAGGCGGCTGCCAGCCAGCTGCTGGGTGATGGAGGGCGAACGGGCGGCTGGCCGTAACCGTGGAGTTGAGGGTGTTTCCTCGGAACAGGGTGTGGCAGCGGAGGCCACAAAGGCCAAGAGGAAGTATCTGGCCTTCCCTTCTGGCCATGGGACAGATTGGGATAAATCCCAGACCCACCCTTCCGCTCCCTTTAAGACTCTGGTCCAGCCAGACCTCTCATCCCCCCTCTCTCTCTCCCTAGCCTCTCTCCCCTATCCTCCCTCAGTACTTTGGTCCAGCTGTTTAGTGGACAGGGTGGGTGTGAGAAAGAGCAGAGGGCTGTGTCCCATGAATCATGTCTCTATGAGTGGATGGGCCTGGCCAATGGAAGTGGATAGGGACTCATTCAGAAGGATAATGTCAGAATGTTTGTATCATGGAAGTGGATAGGGGTGTTCTTTTCACAAGGATAATGTCATAATGTTTATATCACTTAATGTCAACGATAATTGCCTGGCCCACGGGTGTAGATAGGGACTTTTATCCATTTGTAACACTTCATGTCATAAACTAATTATGTTTCTCTTTTACTGTCATTAGCTAAATGTTAACAATCGTCGATGTGGGAGGTGGCGAAGCCACAGCAGACTACGGAGACCATGACAGTTTCAAGACTCCATCCTGACCATAAGGGTGTGAATCAAAGTAGATTGCCCATATATTTACTGCAATGTTGAAAGATTTCTATTCCTGCTCTCGTCCGTAATCCTGTGTCCAGATCCTGGTCCAATTTGATTACTGATTGAGTTAGTGTTTAGTGCCAACTGCCAAGGCATGTGGACACTGACAATATAAGGGACTATTATCTATGGTTGGCTGTGTGATGTGTTCTGTTTTGTCCTCTTGCGTACTTGAACACAGTGGACATGTCCAAGTTTTCTTGGCTCATAGCAGGTAGTCACGGAAACATTGTTATTGCTCTGTATGTAACTATCAAGTGTAATAATGGGTGAGCGCCCAACTGAGACAGGAGAAATGTTATATACTAAAGTATACTGAAACCTTGGGCGTGTTCCTCTGCCCAGGTGTTGCTGATGCCTGCCAAATCATACAATGCCTGGATAGGTATTTTACGTATCACCTGACCACATCATATGTTATAGCAATCTGTCAGTCGATGACACAGTCTATGATGTGGCACACAAACCATCGGTTGATGCCTGCAACGTCGGAGCAGGGGAACGCAACCCTTGTAAAGTGCAAGACCACGAGAAATGAATGAATAGGAGGGTAAAACATTTTGAAAAAGAGTGTTTAATCAGAATTTAAAAACAAGTAAAGGAACAGAGAGGTTATTGTATAACCCTCCGATCCACTAGTGGGACTAGAGAACATCTCTGCGATGTATTAAGGCCGAATCCTCTAGACAACACAGACAGAAAATAACACAAAATGGTGGTTCCGAAAAGGAACTTCTTTGGTTGTTTGTTTTGGTTTAGTATGGTATGGAGGACGTTGTAGAATGCAGAGTTGCCTTCTTCTTGGTGTGGTGGGTGAACCTGTAAAGAAAGGAGAAAATGTTATGTTTGTATTTTGTTAAATAAAACAACACTCTCTAATGTTTGTAGCATTTGTAAGGCTAAGGTTGGCGGTGAAGGTGAATGTATTGTCTCCACGTATTTGTTTCGTTTCCATATTAAGGTCTATTTGAATGGGAGTGATATCACTGTGGTTGGTCTATCTTTGGAATGAGTACACTGGCCTGTACCTGAGTGGCTCTACTTTGTGAATGTGTGGCTTTCAGCTCCTCCACGTCCAAAACCTGTTGGGGGGAGAGAGAGAGAGAGAGACAGTATTGGCTCAGGAGACTGTATACTGTATGTCGGCCAAACATTTTGGGATTAAGTTTCAGGAGGAAATGGGAGCAGCGGAACCACAACAATGGAAACTCCAGTGGTCTCTGACCCCATTCCACAGCAGCCCTTCTAGAGCCACCAGGTGGAACCAACAAGACCAGGCGATATGACCTTGGCATTGGCTACCGCTGTTCCTATTCCGACTGACAATTCCAACTATTTTATCTCATTCAGGATATCTCAGTCGATGCACAGCTGAAAGAACTGAGGGTGGCCATTATGCATCGGGAAGCTATCCTACTTTTTAAAGTGAAAGAGCGTGTTTGAGCAGATAGCTGGTAGGTTACCCATATGCAATGAGATACATTGATAAGATGTTAGCATGATGACCACAATGTTATTTGTGGAAGCCTGAACCTCACCGGGGTGGGTATTGTAAAGGTTACAATGAGCTCATTCGGTCACAGGTTCATGTAAGGAGGACAATGAGCTTGGACTTTCCATACAGGATATGTAATCGCCTTATCAGGCTACGTACGTGCGCGTGGCTCCAATGTCACTGAGCTCAACCTATCAACTGTTATCTTGTTACATGTCATTTGAGCCCAAAACATAGAAACACCCTAGGTAATATGGGTTATGGTAATAGAATCTCTCAATTGGGATATCCTTACTGAGATAGATGGTTAAGGCACCTTGCACCAAGGGCCGTTACAATAGTAATGAAGAAGAACTCACCTTTAGGCCCGAATAGTGCAGAGTAGCAGGGATTGTTACAATAGGGCTTGCCGTCGTGCTACAGCGAGAGACAGATAGAGGGTACAAGCCGTATTAGTACCGGGCTGATTAAAAATACCAGCATTTGATTGTATCCAGACTTTCTACACAATCTGTGTGATAGGTCAAGAATTTCTTATGAAAGATTTATGGACCAGAATGTGGGCTTAAAGACATGCTCCGGAATGACTACTAATACTTTTCAAACCTCCTGTTTTAGGATGAATGTGTCAATGTGTAGTTCATACATGCATAATCAAATTCCTAGTTTGAAAGCGACTGTTTTTCCTCCATTTTCCCCCATGTGGGCCAGACCCCTAGCAATTTGAGTTCTAGCCAATGAGCTTCAGCCCCTCGCAATTTGAGTGACAGTTAGCAAGATACACACACAGTAGAACAAGCGAGAGGGCAATGACGTGGTGCAGATATTGCCACATATGTGACATAGTACCCATTTTTCAGAGACCACTTTTGGCTCGTGAGCACTACTTTCAGAACTACTGGCAAAAAATATATAAAAGTACCGGGGAATCTCTTTAATGGTACTCTATGAGAAATATGATCTGTGATAAAGCGAACAAACATACATATTTTTTATTCCAATATCATTATTTTCATTTAAATATTTGTCAGCTAATAATTCAGTGTGAGTGGCGTGTGAGGTATGTGTGAGGTGTGTGCACGAGCTTGTGTGTGTGTGTGTGTGTGTGTGTGTGTGTGTGTGTGTGTGTGTGTGTGTGTGTGTGTGTGTGTGTGTGTGTGTGTGTGTGTGTGTGTGTGTGTGTGTGTGTGTGTGTGTGTGTCGTCTGACCTCTGCGTGTGATCCGGCCGACAGCGTCTTGCTGCACTTCTCACACTTCAGACAGGGCCTGTGCCAGTCCTTCCCCAGTGATGTCACTCTCTCCGCTGTGAGACAAAGAGACAAACAGACACGTTTAGCTAATGGACACGGTCCACTCACAATGACACGCATCCTCCCACATCGCACAGAGTGCCACCGTTCCACACAGAGAGGGGCATTGTGGTCTGCAGTAGGTATGGATACTGTATGTGACTTGCAGGGCCATACTGGGGCTGCATTACAGTACATGGTACCCCAGAAGAACTGTGAGCTCCATGGTCGAACGCTACAGGTCCAGCCTAGGACCAGCACAGTGTTGATTTCCCTACCCACACACACACAGATAACGCGTTACTCACAAGAACATTAGGAGGGTGTGGTGGTTGGCTGAGCCTCAGAGAGAGAGCGAGAGAGAGAGGAGACTCCCTGTGGAATTTGCACTCCCTTCCCTTCCCTCTTTCCCCTCCTTTTGGCATCATAAAAACCTGATAAAGAGAGTCTTTATATCCGGGCTGAACTGTGAGGAACAATTTGCAAAAAACAGCCATCATGGCTGGCGATGGTCGTTAAAGAGGGAGGGAGGCCATAGTCATGTGTTTCAGGAGTTTTATGAGAAGAGGTGTTCAAGCTTGGAGGGCTGTGTCTGCTGAGACCTATCCCATGATGCAACGGGAGAGAGAGCCAAATAAGAATTTACTGTGTCTGATGGGAGCCAAATGCTGCTCAGTTCATGATACTGAACACACACACACACCAAACGCACGTATGCACACACATACGTGCACGAGCGTACACACACACACACACACGCTCCATGCCAAACAAGAGGCCAACTCCCAAGCATTAAGGACAGGAGGTGCACAACGTACAAAACCGCTCTCATGAAGTTTTGTCATAAATAAACTAGAGAAAAAGAAAACACACCGGAGAATAACTTTATTAGTACCATCTGTGGATACGAATGGACCTGAGGGTCCTGCTAAAGTCTTACTCAAGAAAAGATTTAAAGCAAATCTTTAAGTAATAAACGGCAGATCCATCACGGGAGCTCTTGCTTGAGGTCTCTACATATTTGTAGAATCGCATTTGACTACAGTGTATTTCTGAGTTTATGCACAGTAGGCCTACGTATCATTGGGTATTATTTGCCAGGTCAGGGATTTAGTGTGCGTATGGATCCAACTGCTGTCTCCATTTTCTTCAATTATGGAGGAAAAAACGGTAAATAATAAGACCTGATTACACAACACTGAAACCAGGAAGACAAACCTAACCTAACCTAACTAACCTAACCTAACCCAGTCAACTAGAGTCTCAGTCAGTCAGTGTCTCAGTGCGGTCAATCAGTCAGTCAGTCAGTAGAGTCAGTCAGTCAGCCAGTGCAGTCAGACAGGGAGTCTTACAGCATTCCAGCTGGCTCTGTAGAGGATGGGTGGAACGCTCTGGGCCAACACTAATTACTGTACTTTACTTCCAATAACAAGACATGGGGATCAGGAAACTGAGAAGGGACGTCCCTCTTCACTACCCTGGGCCAGACTATAATGGTGCTGCTGTGTCTTAGCTTGAGTTACAGTGTCAGAGGGTAACATAAAGAAAGCGGGTGGGTTTAACAGACCTTATTCACACAGTGGCCGACACATGAATAAGGTCTATCCTGATGAAACGAGCAACATTCCTGCAATTCTGTTCTGACCACTGGCTATGACTAGTCAGGTCATTCCTTTGGCATCAGAGAGCTGTTGTCTGTCTGTCTGTGGGTGTGTGAATAAAGTGCATGCTGGTGTAACTGTCATAGGGTGGGACTGACTGGGGTGTGTGTGTGGGAGAGAGACAGATGAGTTGATCTGCTGTCTGCATCAATTTGCTCATCACTGTGGCGCAATAATATGAATGGACTCCATCCAACACACACACACACACACACACACACACACACACACACACACACACACACACACACACACACACACACACACACACACACACACACACACACACACACACACACACACACACACACACACACACACACACACACACACACACACACACACACACACACACACACACAGAGAGAGAAAAACACCCAGATGAGGAAGCATTCAACCCTTCATTCACCACATCCAACCTTCCAAAGAATGACAGATGGAAAAGTTCCCGCAGCCCTGCTTATCATCCTCTAAAAGATGAACTAATATGACACCCGGCTGGGACACGTGTCAGGAAGTGAAGCACTTCTGTTTTCCCTCTTCCTGGTACATCGCCTCTCGTTTTTCATTATTACTTTCACACGTCCTATGGTTGAAATGAACACAGGGTGCACCTACAGTAAACCTACACCTACAGCAGGCTACCATTTATACAGACGGTGGAGAAACGCTTCAGAGCTGCTGATGAGGCAAACAAATGGTACATTTCCCATGCGCATCTAATCATTTGTTATTCTATGTCCTGACTGAGACAATGCAGTCCTTTCAGAAGCACTGTTCCACCCTAAATTGAACACTGGCACTGGATTGGCTCAGATTGTAATATAACTGGCCCATGTGATGAGGAAACATGCCGTTAGGATGACATCAATTTTGGTTCCTGGGTAATTCGCTGCACACTGTGACGGCCGGTGCCCCTCCTTAGCTCTTAAAGCTCAGACACAGCGGTAGGATTGTCAAACGTTTGCCCGACGACAGTACTTAGAACTTCTGAACAGAGTGTTGGCAGTCAATTTCGTTTGTGTTCACACAGCAAAGACCTTGGAAGTCGTCGGCCACTCAGCCTTGTTAAAATACTCCAAACCAGAAGGTGGCAGTAGCGTTGCCTTGGCAATGCATATCTGTGTATATTGCTTATGGTCTAGTTTCTAAGCTATCTGCGCTAATGTTGCTATTTTGTAGAAAGCCCTTCTTGATACTAGCCAGATGGCCACATCTTGATAACAACCTAGCAAGATGATGACGAAACAAATTAATTCACATAATGCCATACTGCCAGTGCCAGCCCATAGCCACATGTTTTGCTAACTAGCTAACGTTTGCATATTTTTTTGCTAGCACAACATAGCTAGCTAGCTAAGGACACTGCACTAACTTGGCAGCTAACACAGGCAGCTGTTTCATGGAAACAAGCTAATGTAATTATAATGTCAATACAAGCTACAGTAGCAAGCTAGCTTGGAGGAAGTATTTAGTGTTGTGTGCATTGCGTCTGTGCACTTAGCTAGCTCCCATCCCATAGCCCACATTGCATATGAAGTGTGACTGGATGTATGGAGAAAATGCCCTATTTAAAAAAATAAATTATGTTGGCTGACCCACGTGGGGGTTCGTGCTCTCTAATTGGCTTAAAGTAGAATCGGTGGGTTGGTCGCTACCGGGTCGGCACGCAGCAGACACCGCATTTTTTCTAGCAAGAGAAGGAATGGCCTCCCACTGTGATAAGTACCTATAGGCAGTCTATTGGCAATGATATTCTCATGTGTTTCATGCTTCACTCTCTCTCTCCATCTCTCTCTCTCTCTCTCTGTGTGTCTCTCGTTCCAGGGATGGTGGATAAGTTTTATTGTTTTCCGCTCTCCCTCCCTCCCTCCCTCCCTCCGCCTTCCTCCTTTCTCTGGAAGCAGATGTACTTCCCCTCCATCAGTCCCTGACTGTGGCAGCAGTAGCATGATTGCTTCCATCTGAGAGCTCAGCTACCGCTGGGAGAGAGGGATGGGGTGGAGGAGAGGTGGTGGCTCTGGAGAGTTGAGATCGGGTGGGTAGAGAGAGACAGTGAATAGGAAATAGGTTTGGTCAGGTAGTAAAACAGGGCTACAGTGGAACAGATCGTGAATGGTTCCGCCTTGATGATGGAGAGTCGCTGCACAAGCATTTCCAAGCAAGACC
This sequence comes from Salvelinus alpinus, assembly GCF_045679555.1. NCBI lineage: Eukaryota > Metazoa > Chordata > Actinopteri > Salmoniformes > Salmonidae > Salvelinus > Salvelinus alpinus. The sequence continues at coordinate 5,265,567 of NC_092110.1, forward strand.
GTAGACGGTAGCTTCTACCTTGAGCACAGCTATACAACTGACATGAGAACTTTCTGAAACAACTATTTCAAAGGTGTATTTATGAAAGAGGAAACTGATAGCACTCAGTCGAGATTTAAGAAAACATACCTTAGCTTCAATGCCCTTTTGCCCTGAGACATTTTAATTCGTGGCTGGAGAGAGACGCCGAGCTGTTTTTTTACTGGGGCTTTTTCAGCAATACATGAACAAACGAATGAAACAAATCGGTTCGCTTGTTTTGGCCGAGGGGGAAAGTTAATCTGCAGGAAAAAAGGAAAAAGTGTGGCTCCCCAGCCAGCAGCGTCAATTCATCTGACTGACAGGCCAACCTTACTGTAGAGAGAGAGAAAGAGAGAGAAGAGAGAATAGAGAAGAGAGAAATAGAGAGAAGATACGAGAAGACAGAGAGACAGAGAAACAGAGAGAGAGAGAGAGAGAGAGAGAGAGAGAATAGAGAAGAGAGAAATAGAGAAGATACGAGAAGACAGAGAGACAGAGAGAGAGAGAGAGAAAAAGAGAGACAGAGAGAGAGCGCGAGAGAGGCTATGTGGCTTTGCACTGTGTCTCATGGCTTTGTGTGTCTCCAGAGATGACTAAGTCTAAGAGTTCAACTACTGGAGACGAAGGAAATGTGCTAAATGGATCAAGACATACATCAAATGGTCATGTCCTCTTCCTTCCTTCTTTCCCCCCAGATGAACCAATCAGCCCTGCTGCCTCCATGGACCTCAGACAGAGGCCAACCAAGGCTATTGGGACTCACCGGATGAAAGCCAGGACATTTCTTTACTCCTCCTCCAACTTTAAGAAGTACAAAAGCAAAATACAGGTTCAAAAGATGGAACCAGTGATAGTTATTTGATGGAATTACTTTGTCTCCTTCAGCCTTGGCAATGATAAACCCAGTACCCTTCCCACATGGATATGAGAGGTCATCATCCCCCACACAGTACTCGTCATTAAACTCCCTTACTATCGCAGTTGTTGAGAGAGATAAATCAAGCAGGCTAGAACTCCATCAAATCTCCAATGCAAACAGATAGTTACTGTCAACCTGACCTTGTACGAATTTCAAACCTGATATATAGCTAAATGATCTCACATTCCATTTAAGGTCTGAGAGATGTATTAAGGGGGTCCTAATGCCCGTTGTAGATTTTTATCCCTGTCTTATCCCTTCTCTCCCTCTCTCCCTAATGCAGTAAGTGCTGTCTGCTGATCCACTGACTTGGCAGGACCTGCAGTGCCACTCCTATGATAGCAAAATGTTATCACCATAGGAAATCTCTAGAGTTTACTTTTATTCTGAGGGAAAGGGACTCCCATAAAATACTACCTGTATTGGATTTTAGTAGGATTGGGCAAAAAACATTCCAGTCGTCAACCAATTAGGCCTAGTCAACTACATTTACTAGAATTGCTATTAACTAGTTATTAAAAGTTTGTCGCAAAAATATTTTGCAGTCACAATGTTTTTTTTTGCGTTGGCTGCAAGCATAATTCATAACAGGAAATTGCTCAAGTGATGCGTTCATCATCGCGCTCACAATCTCTCAATAGCTCTTTGAAAGCTGCAGACAAGACAGTAAACGAAAAACTATATCCTATCCTCATATGGGAAATGTGACACGCAAGCGCGTATGTTGAGTACACTAATTGCAAAACAAATGAATAATAATCTGTATCGACACAATAAAGATGTCTTACCGAAGTAAACTTCCTTCGTGCATTTTGGGCACTTGGGCATGTTTGCAGGGTAAAGTGTTGGTCTCCGGGAGTGAAATAAGTATCCTAGTTGAAATAATGTTCACGGCAGTATTACAGCAGAAGCCCACCTGTCCGTTCTAAACCACGCCTCGTTGTGAAGTGCAGATGTGCGCGCCTTCCTATTTATACGGTGAAGGAAATGCGTTTGGTGGAAAGGAATGGAGGGTGAGGCTTTGACAGCGCGTGTGTGCGTGTGTCTGTGTGTGTCTGTGTCTGTGCGTGCGTGCGTGTGTGAGAGAGAGAGAGAGAAAGAGATAGAGAGAGATGTAAAATACGAATATTATGCCAGGGGAAATAACATTTCTTCATGTGATTTGGAGTTGAGTGTGCCTCTAAGGTCAAGTCAGGAAATCATTGTAGCAACTTTTTTTGTGCACTATTTCTTTTGGCTAGTTAGAGTTATATTCTCCCCTTTATGTGCATACACAGCAAATTGGCAAGTGCAGATTTTTCAGTGTAATATTTATAGTGTTGATTCAGGAGTTATATTCACTCTGTTAAAGTGAAATGAACACACAGTGGTGTAAAAGAACCCCAGTGTTGGTGTTAGTAACCAGAGTTATTGTTTTACACTTGGGAGAGTAAAAAAGTCCCATCAAAACCACACCCAGCATTACCATATTTCCCAGCATGCTATGCAGGTTGATTTGGGGGGGGGGATTGTACTTACTATCTGTTTTTGTTTTTTTGCTTGTACATTGATTGATTGATTACTGTTATGCTACACAAAGATAAAATACAGTCATGGGTGGTAACTCTACAATTCACTCAAAAAGAAAAGGCACCATGGAAAATATGTAAATTCGGCTTTAGACCACACCCAAAATCACTTACTGTAACAGTGTTTTTGCATAACACTAATAGGAGTTAACTCTAGATTAGCACTAGTGTTGAATAGAAATAACACTGTGAGTATTAATTACACCGTAGTGTTACATTTGAGGAACAATGGCAGGTATAATGCAGTGTTAATGTTTTACATTACGCATTGTTACATTAACACAAAAAATGTAACATTATAATCAGAGTACTTTTTACACTCTGTAGAGTGGGACCATATGTTTTCTGAGGTAGTGTTGAAATTAACTCTTTAAGTGTTGATTTAACACTGGAAAATGTACTGTTTGAGCTACATATTCTAAATAATTGAATTGAATTTCAATAAATCTCAGTTATTAAAGTTTTTTATCACATTGGTACTGTTTTCACTAGAATGTGGTAAAATTTCACAACTCTTACAACAAAACTGAAAACAGATAATCAAATAGGCTTTTTTTCAAAACTTTAAGCACATTTTAAATTGACTACATACAACACACAAAATCACACGGTAACTTTTTCACCAAACCTTGTCACTGTTTCATCTAGATTAGTGGTTCCCAAACTTTGTATAGTCCTGTACCACTTCAAACATTCAACCACCAGCTGTACCCCCTCTAGCACCACGGTCAGTGCACTCTCAAATGTTGTTTTTTGCCATCATTGTAAGTCTGCCACACACACACACACTATACAATACATTTATTAAACATATGTTGTAAAAGAGTTATGCAGAGTTATGCTCATCCTTTCGAGCACACCCTTCTCATTAACCTGTGGTGAGGTATTCATAACTTTTGATGAACAAATAAGGTTTTATATGTAAGATGGCTAAATAAAGAGCAAAATTATTGATTATTATATTATTATTTGTGCCCTAGTCCTATAAGAGCTCTTTGTCACTTCCCACGACCCGGGTTGTGACAAACACTCTGCCTAGAAGGACAGCATCCCGGAGTTACCTCTTCACTGTTGACGTTGAGACTTGTGTTTTGCAGGTACTATTTAATGAAGCTGCCAGTTGAGGACTTGTGAGGTGTCTGTTTCTCAAACTAGACACTAAATGTACTTGTCCTCATGCTCAGTTGTGCACCGGAGACTCCCACTCCTCTTTACATTCTGGTTAGAGCCAGTTTGCTCTGTTCTGTGAAGGGAGTAATACACAGCGTTGTACGAGCTCTTCAGTTTCCAGCTACAATAGTCATTTACAACATTAACAATGTCTACACTGTATTTCTAATCAATTTGATGTTATTTTAATGGACAAAAAAGGACATTTGTAAGTGACCCCAAACTTTGGGACGGTGGTGTAAGTCTATGGTGTAAGCCTAATGTGAAAACTGTGTAATCTACTGTATTTATTTTAACAGGTAAGTTGACTGAGAACACATTCTCATTTACAGCAAGAACCTGGGGAATAGTTACAGGGGAGAGGAGGGGGACGAATGAGCCAATTGTAAACGGGGGATGATTAGGTGATCGTGATGGTATGAGGGACAGATTGGGAACTTAGCCAGGACACCAGGGTTAACACCCCTACTCTTACGATAAGTGCCATGGGATCTTTAGTGACCACAAAGAGTCAAGACATCCAATCCAAAAGACAGCACCCTACACAGGGCAATGTCCCCAATCACTGCCCTGGGGCATTAGGATATTGTTTTAGGCCAGAGAAAAGGGTGCTTCCTACTGGCCCTCCAACACCACTTCCAGCAGGATCTGGTCTCCCATCCAGGACCAACCCTGCTTAACTTCAGAAGCAAACCAGCAGTGGAATGCAGGGTTGTGTGCTGCTGGCAATACTGTAGCATATTACTTTCAACACGTCTAAAGGGCGATTTGAAACACGTATCTTGCATTGTTTGATATTGGATTAACTGGTAGTTAAAACAACAAAATTGAAAATATATCATTATGTTGTGTTTTGGTGATTAAACCAATGTTCTCAATACATTTCACAATAAATGTATATTTTGAATCAATGGTTGTGTGGTGAGAGATGTTTACGATCCAAATGAACGCACAATGACAGGTTTTGAATGAAAGACTGGCTGCGTTACAAGTGTGACCAGTTTAGAGTTTTGTACTAAGCGTTGTGAAAATCTACCACATACTTGTGAAAATAACACCAAAGCGATTCAAATAAAAAAACTGTAACAACATGTTTGCAACATACATGATGGGCCATACTGTACTTTGCATGCTTATGCTCACTGAAGCCTATCCTGCTCACTAGGCGACACCCAGTTTCAAAGTTCACTTTCTTTCCTGAGTGTACAGGTGCTGATCTTTCCATACAATCCACTCCCATGTCCACCTCATGCTGTAGCTACTGCGCTAGCAGGGATGATAGAAAATTAAACTGTAAAAAGTCATGTGAGGGAATATGAGGACAGGTTGTTTTGAGTGGAATATGTCCATCATGTTTTAAACGTATAATAATAATAAACACATTTTTATAATGGAGAGAGGGAGAGACGAGAGTCACCTTCCAATAGATCGTTAACACAATCCCTGGCATTGGGACCTGTGTGCACTGCAACAACACACACACACACACACACACACACACACACACACACACACACACACACACACACACACACACACACACACACACACACACACACACACACACACACACACACACACACACACACACACACACACACACACACACACACACTGCTGCCTACATACAGACTTGAAATCATTGGCCATTTTAATAAATGGATCACTAGTCACTTTAATAATGCCACTTTAATAATGTTTACATATCTTGCATTACTCATCTCATATGTACATACTGTATTTTATACCATCTATTGCATCTTGCCTATGCCGCTCGGTCATCGCTCATCCATATATTTATTTGTAAATATTCTTATTCCATCCCTTTACTTAGATTTGTGTGTATTCGGTAGTTGTTCTGGAATTGTTCGATTATTGTTAGATATTACTACACTGTCGGAACTAGAAGCACAAGTACTTCGCTACACTTGCAATAACATCTGCTAATCATGTGTACATGACCAATAAATTTGATTTGATTTGAGACACCCGTTCTGCTGCCCTAAATATCATCTGAAATATAGTCCAGTAATTAGTGTGAGTAAAGTCATGCTCTGTTCCACTAACTAATCGGACTATAGTTCCTCCTTGGAAAATACTGCATTATTAAGAAGCCTTTAGAAAATACCTCATTCTGTTCTCACAGTTTTGGCAGCTTCATATCACATCACACCTTCCCAGAACAAAGGAGGTACTGAGGGAGGAGGGTGTGTGTGTGTGAATGTGAGTGAGTGTGTGTGTGTGTGTGTGTGTGTTTGTGTGTGCGCGCGTGCGTGTGTGCAGCAGGAGGTAGGGAAAGTGTTTGATTTATGATGAAATGTAATATTAATTTGCTTTTCTGACTGTATCTGAAAAGACTGAGTATGTGAATGACCCAGAGCAGGGAACTGATATGAGTGAAGGAAGGGATTGGAAGGGAGCTCAGCTGATTGCTTCTTTGTCATTTACTCTTTGAAATATGATCCAACCCACTCCTCCTACTCCTACTCTGCTACAGATGAATGACACACTCTAAAAAATGCTGGGTTGTTTGGATGACCCAACTGCTGGGTTGCAGTAATTGGGTCACTTAGTTGGGTTGTTTTCTTTAAATATAGAAAGGTTGAGTTGTTGATGCTGGGTTATTGATGCTGGGTTATTGAGATATGACATCAGAAGACTGTAAGCGTGGCTTAATAGGGACGTGGCTTTCAGATAGTTATTTTTGGCCACCCGTGAGAGTACATGTGAAGCTGATAAAATATCAAGCCCAGGGAGGGCATTTAGATCATTATTATAGATGTTGTTTACTAAAGATAAAACATGGCCTGGGCTGCGTTCAGCACGGCACAAAGTTGTGGAAAATTCACATACAAATATATAATGTAGAACAAATATTCTGAAATTATTATTTTTTTTTTACAAAAGATAAGCTTGAAATTGGCATGGTCTAATTGACTCAACAACCAAACAACTTAATTAACCAGAAAATCTATAGTTATAGCTGGCTAACTCATTGATCCTGCTTTGTAGTATACCCCTCTGGTTTTGGGTTGGGCTGTAGTTGACCTACTACAGCCTAGTAACCATACTTCCACCCATGTGATCATAGCTACTGTTTGTTAGTTACAGTCTCTGACAGACAGTGTAGGACAGTTTCGGAGCTGAGTTGACTTGTGACTGCAGTAACAACTGTGCGGTGTCGTCACAAATGTCTTCGCCAGAAACACAGGGAGTGTTCTGATTCTCAGCCCAGCATGTGAAAGATCAGTGTGTGAAGTACCAGCATGTGAAGGACCAGCGTGTGAAGAGCCCAGCGTGTGAAGTCCAGCCCTGTCAGACTAACCCAGCCCTGTCAGTCTTGTATAAGGATTAGAACATGTAGCACGCCATGCCGAGGACCAGAGAACTAGACTTTAACCCTTTTGTAACACTTTAGCCTTGACCATTGGATATTACTTGGTCGTAACCTGTGCTTGTATTTTTAACTCATAGGCAACCGCTTCAAGCACAAACACTAGAATCTATGTAAAGAGGGCTTGTGTGTAATCACTATACAAACACCTACCAATGCACACACACACACACACACACACACAGACACACACACACACACACACACACACACACACACACACACACACACACACACACACACACACACACACACACACACACACACACACACACACCTTGTCAGTAGTGCGTGCCTCTGTGTACTCCTCCACTGTTGACTTATTTCTAAAAGATAGCTAACCCTCCTTTTAATTAAGTCACCATGGCAACCAAACAATGAACGAAACACACAGGAGTCGTCACAGGTTCTGGAGAAAGATGAGGAGTCGTCACAGGTTCTGGAGAAAGATGAGGAGTCATCACAGGTTCAAAAGTGATGTGAGAAAATTCAAATGTGTCTTTCTGGGGCCTGTAGTTTTTCCTGATCTCATGACCTGGTCAGTTAAAACTTTGAGTGCTATTCGTAGGCTAATCACAAAATATTATTATTTTAGATAGCTTCCTTTTTCATCTGTGTTATGACCATAGAGCTGGGGGTTTTCTTGTCGGGTCATGTGAATTGAAAACACTTCTGGTCTAACGTGAATCGAACCCTTTCAAACGACCACAAAACGTGTTATTATTCATTCGAAATCTGATATCAGAAGAGCCAGTGACAACAACTTCAATGGACAGCATACTCTGTATTTTAGTGAACTACTATAGCAGTGCTGAGCGTTATGTAAAGAATGGTAACAATGTCTTTAAATACACATTTCACTCTATACACACAATGTTTGGCAGTGGTTTTTGAAAAATTAACAAAAGACAGGTTTCAATGTAGAAAATGATTAACATTTTATGTCATAAAACCTATTATTATCTGATTTACAGTGCTCTTCTGCAATTATTTATTCTATAATATTTATGTAAGGCAGGGTAACATTTATCACGATACAGTAGAATTTGTAACAAGGCAGGGTTACATTTCACACTATACAGTATAGTTTGTAACAACGTTTTTTTTTATGTGTAAGTCATAAAACCACTAGCCTTGTGTTGTTGTCCTCGTCTCCATCTGCCCACCAGAGGTTGCTTCCCTGGCTCTCACTGTAGGAAATTGTTGCCTGTAAAATCCATATATTCAATCATGAAATCAACTACTTTCAACATTTTCATAGAAAATAATGTTCCCCTTTTCATGAAGTAGATTTTATTGAATGTCACTCATTCTATTGCACTCTATTCTAACCAAACCTGCATTACCAGTCCATATAATCCTATAATCTCTCCCTCACCCTCCATTTGGAAAATCTGACCATAATTCTATCCTCCTGATTCCTGCTTACAAGCTAAAATTAAAGCAGAAAGTGACTAGATCAATAAAAAAGTGGTCAGATGAAGCAGATGCTAAGCTACAGGACTGTTTTGCTAGCACAGACTGGAATATGTTCCGGGACTCCTCCAATGGCATTGAGTACACCACATCAGTCATTGGCTTCATCAATAAGTGTATCGATGACGTGGTCCCCACAGTGACTGTACGTACATACCCCAACCAGAAGCCATGGATTACAGGCAACATCCGCACTGAGCTGAAGGCTAGAGTTGCCGCTTTCAAGGAGCGGGACTCTAAACCAGAAGCTTATAAGAAATCCCGCTATGCCCTCAGACGAACCATCAAACAGGCAAAGCGTCAACACAGGACTACACTGGCTCTGATGCTCGTCAGATGTGGCAGGGCTTGCAAACCATTACAGACTACAAAGGGAAGCACAGCCGAGAGCTGCCCAGTGACACGAGCCTACCAAACGAGCTAAACTACTTCTATGCTCGCTTCGAGGCAAATAACACTGAAACATGCATGAGAGCACCAGCTGTTCCAGAAGACTGTGATCACGCTCTCCACAGCCGATGTGAGGAAGACCTTTATACAGGTCAACATTCACAAGGCCACTGGGCCAGCCGGATTACCAGGACGTGTACTGCGAGCATGCGCGGACCAACTGGCAAGTGTCTTCACTGACATTTTCAACCTGTACCTGACTGAGTCTGTAATACATAGTCCCTGTGCCCAAGAACATTAAGGTAACCTGCCTGAATTACTACCAACCCGTAGCACTCACGTCTGTAGCCATGAAGTGCTTTGAAAGGCTGGTCATGGCTCACATCAACACCATTATCTCAGAAACCCTAGACCCACTCCAATTTGCATACCGCCCCAACAGATCCACAGATGATGCAATCTTTATTGCACTTCACACTGCCCTTTCTCACCTGGATAAAACTAACACCTATTTGAGAATGCTATTCATTGACCACAGCTCAGCGTTCAACACCATAGTGCCCTCAAAGCTCATCAATAAGCTAAGGACCCTGGGACTAAACACCTCCCTCTGCAACTGGATCCTGGACTTCCTGACGGGCTGCCCCCAGGTGGTAAGGGTAGGTAATAACACTTCCGCCACGCTGATCCTCAACACAGGGGCCCCTCGGGGGTGCGTGCTCAGCCCCCTCCTGTACTCCCTGTTCACTCATGACTGCACGGCCATCATTAAGTTTGCCAATAACACAACAGTCACCGACAACGACGAGACAGCCTATAGGGAGGAGGTCAGACTCCAAACTCCCTCACGACGCCAGGTCAGCGGAGTCAATCACCACCTTCCGGAGACACCTGAAACCCCACCTCTTTAAGGAATACCTAGGATAGGATAAAGTAATCCTTCTAACCCCCCCCCCCCCCTTAAAAGAGTTAGATGCACTATTGTAAAGTGGTTGTTCCACTGGATATCATAAGGTGAATGCACCAATTTGTAAGTCGCTCTGGATAAGAGCGTCTGCTAAATGACTTAAATGTAATGTAAATGTCAGATACCTGGCCGTCTGGTGCCAGGACAACAACCTCTCCTTCAACATGATCAAGACAAAGGAGATGATTGTGGACTACAGGAAAAGGAGGACTGAGCAAGCCCCCATTCTTACCGACGCGGCTGCAGTGGAGCAGGTTGAGAGCTTCAAGTTCCTTGGTGTCCACATCACCAACAAACTAACATGGTCCAAGCACACCAAGACAGTCGTGAAGAGGGCACGACAAAACCTATTCCCCCTCAGGAGACTGAAAAGATTTGGCATGGGTCCTCAGATCCTGAAAAGATTTGGCATGGGTCCTCAGATCCTCAAAAAATCCTCGTCAGCCAATCACTATACACGTGATTGGCTGACGTGTATAGTGTTGAGTCATCCGCATACATAGACACACTGGCCATAACTCATACTTTTTCCAGCAGGAGACTATGATCAATAATGTCAAAAGTCGCACTGAAGTCTAACAAAACAGCCCCCACAATATCTTATCATCAATTTCTGTCAGCCAATCATCAGTCATTTGTGTAAGGGTTGTGTTTGTTGAATGTCCTTTATAAGCGTGCTGAAAGTCTGTCAATTTGTTTACTGTAAAATAGCATTGTTTCTGATCAAACACAATTATTTCCAAAACTTTACTAAGGGTTGGTAACAGGCTAATTGGTCGGCTATTTGAGCCAGTAAAGGGGGCTTTACTATTCTTAGGTAGTGGAATGACTTTTGCTTCCCTCCAGGCCTGAGGGCACACACTTTCTAGTATGCTTCAATTGAAGAAATGGCAAATAGGAGTGGCAATATCGTCCGCGATTATCCTCAGTAATTTTCCTTCCAAGTGGTCAGACCCCAGTGGCTTGTCTTTGTTGACAGACAATAATCTTTACACCTCTTCCACACTCACTTTACGGAATTCAAAATCAAAGTGCTTGTCTTTCATATTTTGATCAGATATACTTGGATGTGTAGTGTCAGCGTTTGTTGCTGGCATGTCATGCCTAATTGCTAATCTTGCCAATGGAAAAATCATTAAAGTAGTTGGCAATATCAGTCGGTTTTGTGATGAATGAGACATCTGATTCAATGAATGATGGAGCTGAGTTTGCCTTTTTTCCCAAAATGTAATTGAAGATGCTCCAAAGCTTTTTACTATCATTCTTTATGTAATTTATCTTTGTTTCATAGTGTAGTTTTTTCTTATTTTTCTTCAGTTTAGTCACATGATTTCTCAATTTGCAGTATGTTTGCCAATCGGTTGTGCAGCCAGACTTATTTCCCATTCCTTTTGCCTGATCCCTCAACCCTACCATTTTTCAATTCCTAATCAATCCACATGGATTTAACAGTTTTTACAGTTATTTTCTTAATGGGTGCATGCTTATTAGTAACTGGAATAAGCAATTTCATCAATGTGTCAAGTGCAGCGTCTGTTTGCTCCTCATTACACACCATGGACCAACACACATTCTTCACATCAAGAACATAGGAATTACTACAAAACTTATTGCGTGACCTCTTATATACTATATTAGGCCCAGCCTTTGGAACTGTGGTTTTCCTAGATACGGCCACTAAATTGTGATCACTACGTCCGATGGATCTGGTTACTGCTTTCAAGCACATTTCTGCAGCATTAGTAAATATGTGGTCAATACATGTTGATGATTTCATTCCTGTGCTGTTTGTAACTACCCTGGTAGGTTGACTGATAACCTGAACCAGCTTGCAGGCACTGGTTATAGTTAGAAGCTTTTTCTTGAGTGGGCAGCTTGATGAAAGCCAGTCAATATTTACATCACCCAGAAATAAATATTAATCTCTGTTGATATCAAGCATTTCACACGTTATCCAGATACTGACTGTTAACACGTGGTGGTCTCTAGCAGCTTCCCACCAGAATGAGCTTTAGGTGAGGCAGATGAACCTGTAGCCATATTACTTCAACAGTATTTAACATGAGGTCCTCTCTAAGCTTTACAGGAATGTGGTTCTGAATATAGACTGTAACACCGCCCCCGTTGGCATTTCTGTATTTTCAATAGATGTTATAACCATGTATTGCTACCACTGTATCATCAAAGGTATTAGCTGAGTTTCAGAGATAGTCAGAATATGAATGTCATCTGTTATTAATGTCATGAACCTTGTTTCTTAAGCTACATATGTTAATGTGTGTTATTTTGAGCACTTTTCTGGGATGCTTGCTTGTTTTCATTGCTTTACTGGGAAGCTTAGTAGAAGTAGATATTCTCATGTTATTTATGTTAGATCAGGGTGAGCTGCACACAGTGGACTTCCTACTAGGGCACATCGCCTCAGTGCTAACAGCATAAATCTGGTTCACAGGCACATGATTGCTCCATACACTAGCTGTAGGATCAGCAGAGGCATTCAGGGAAGTTAGAGGGACATAAATTAGGTTACTTACATTGTGTCTACCAACGCCCCTGGTATAATGTACATTTTCTAAAGCATTATGACAACTCAGCGACACAATGGTAGGGATTAACTGAGCTGAGCTTGGGTAATTGATAAGTCATTGTCTCAACGCAGCCTTATAATGCTGTGAAAGGATCCAGGAACCCAAATGATTTGGGTGGATCCCATCCTCCTTATAAAACGTGTTTTGTTTCCAAAAGGTATCGAAATTGTCAACAAAAGTTACACCCATTGAGCTGCAGTAATCACGTAGCCAGTTGTGAATAGAACATATTGATATTGCCCTCAGAGCAGCCTCAATTCTCAGGACATGGACTCTATAAGGTGTCGAAAGCGTTCCACAGGGATGCTGGCCCATGTTGACTCCAATGCTTCCCACAGTTGTGTCAAGTTGGCTGGATGTCCTTTGAGTGGTGGACCATTCTTGATACACACGGGAAACTGTTGAGCGTGAAAAACCAAGCAGCGATGTAGTTCTTGACACAAACTGGGCACCTGGCACCTACTAACATACCCTGTTCAAAGGCACTTAAATATTTTCACCCTCTGAATGGCACACGTAAACAATCAATGTCTTAATTGTCTCAAGGCCTGAAGATCCTTCTTTAACCTGTCTCCTCCCCTTCATCTACACTGACTGAAGTGGATTTAAGTGGCATCAATAAGGGATCATAGCTTTCACCTGGTTTCACCTGGTCAGTCTATGTAGATTGATATGACTTGAGTTGTCTCTGTTATTAGTACAAACTTCCTGGTATGGGATTTCAAACTATGAATAAATGATCCGACTGCCAATCAGCTGCCACCTGTGTCTTCCCTCAGAAGTGCACTTGCTGTGAGACTTGTGTAATAACACATTTATTGGAGATCGAGGTAGGTGAAGTCTCAGTGACTGATGGAAAAGTTAGAATAGGTAGACAATATGATTGTCTAGGAGTTATTACCCGCCATTACAATTAACTTTATATCATGGAAACTACATCATATATACATTAAAATCGATTTTGGTTGATAGACAAGTCTGAGAGCTCTTGCTATGAGGTACCTTACATCACTTCATTAGGGGTCTGAGGAAATTCACCTCAGAGAGAATGCTCTCAATTGGCCTACTTACAGGGGACTTAGCGATTTGGGGGCAATGTTATTGAAGGGTCCCACTTGAAACATCTAGGTATAGATTAGGCTCAAGGCCAACTGTTAACTTTGTGGCCTGTCATATATAGACTACATTGTTTCAAGATGGCAACCGATAATTCTGGTAAGGTCGTTTGCCCTCAAAAAGCTCATCATAACATACACAAAGGTCATATTTTGTCAACGTCATCCACGCATCATGAATAACTGAACGTAACCTTCTGTCATTGTTGTCCTTTTACAGGTCTGTGAGGTGCTGTTGATTCTCAACTTCAACCTGGGCAAACATCCCACCAAAAAGAATGAAGTTACAAGGAAAGAGGTGGAAAGGAGGGCCCACAAAAGTTCCCTTTAAATACTGTCCAGCATTATATTAGAAAGGGAACAACAAAAGACAAAATCAACAACACACAGTGTTCTTCTCAGCACTGTGTGAGGGTAAGGAGGGACATAGGGGTGGTTTCCCGGACACAGATTAAGCCTAGTCATAGACTAAAAAGTATTTTTGGCAAAGATGCTGCATTTAGCTTGCTTTTTGGTCCAGGACTAGACTTGTCTGTGTCCGGGAAACCATCCATTCATGTGTCATGATACATCTCAAAGAAGGCATAGTGAAATGTAAATACAAATGTAATCTAGATAGAAACATGAGACTAAAGGAGCTTAAAATGATGAATTATGATATTGTGTAATGATGCATACTGTAGTACAGGGTGTGTGTGTGTGTGTGTGTGTGTGTGTGTGTGTGTGTGTGTGTGTGTGTGTGTGTGTGTGTGTGTGTGTGTGTGTGTGTGTGTGTGTGTGTGTGTGTGTGTGTGTGTGTGTGTGTGTGTGTGTGTCCCATGTGATGTTCTAAGGCTTTTGAGGGGCACTGAGACGCTGTCCGCGAGATTCCTCAACCTGCGTCATGTGGCAGATAACCACGCTGCTTCTGCAGTGAATGTCCCTTAAAGGCTGTTTGAGTTAAATACCACAAGGTAACTTCACAACTGTCCCTCATGAATTTAAAAGGAATGTAGTGGTGTAAGGAATACAGTGGGATCTTCGGTCCCACTTTAGACAAAGTACAACTTATAAAGTCTTTATATAGCACACATACAAGTTACTACATAAATGCTTCGTGGTGTATAAATATACATAGCGCATTATGTCACATTTGGCAATTTACCCCACAGTGGGAATGGTTATGTCACCCTTTATACACCAATTATAGAGTATGTCATATGCTTATGGATAATTTGTGAATGATCTATTTAGTGCTTATGAAGCCTTTATATATGCTGTATAAATCTTTTGTACTTCGTATAATGTGGGATTTAAATGTATATGCTTGCACCATTCCAATGCTTTTGAATGCATGAGGTGGAGTGAACGAATGGACACTTCTCGGTGAAGGTAGAGAATCAGAAGGATTAGAACACAACCAATGAGCCTCTTGCTTTTCAGGAAAATCATCCCAGTTAGTTGACAGCCTGGCAGACCACTGCAAACAGTTTGGCGTGGTCACACGTGGAGTTGGAGCATCATTTCTAAAGAAAGCAGCGGACATCTTGCAGACTGCCATCGACACAGAAACGGAAATGTTGGAAACAAAAGAAGATGTTGACTTCTTACTGCATTTGGACAGTACTTTAGCAATTTTATAATGGTATATTTGTTCAAATTAGTATAGTGCTTTTGGAGATATTTTCTTTTCTAAATAAAATATGTCTGACTGATTTGACTCCCTTTGTCTCCTATTCACGAGGCAAGGACCAAACATTGAAATAGGTTTACGATAGGGCAGAACTGGCTATCAGATAACAGACATAAGACAGAATATGCCGCGCCCGATAGTAGGATAATTATGCAGTTATAGATAGAATGATGGTCGACTGATGTATGGCAAACATAATAAATTACCAGGAGTAGGGATGGATTTCACCAGAACGTCACCTTGTGGAACATCAAGGTGTTTTAAATTCAAGTTTGCTTGATGCATCTGACACCACAAATGAAGTTCCCTCTGGGAAAATAAAGTTAGTCACGCCATGCTAGGTTCTGCTACGATGTGTTTCCAACAGCTTTAACTTGAATATCGAATCCATGTGTCACGTGAGTGCAACAACAGGACTGCGCTGTTTATCTCTGCCACCGGCTATTGACTTATGTACAAGACACAGTCTTATTGCTCTTCCATGCTGGCAACACTTCTGTCCTCTGTTTCCCCATATGTAGAGGGACCAAGTGGGAGTGAGGTCAGGAAGGTGAAGCAGGGGCAGGAGGAGTTGGCAGAGTACTGTACAGAAGACAGATTATCACACAACAATATTAGAGATTTATCTAGAAACCAGAATTAAAACTATAATAAACAAGAGTACTAGAAGCCATAGAGGCCAGCGACAAGACAAATTGGCAGGTGTTATTTGTAAAAAAATAAAAAATAAATGTTTGACCCATCAAGGTCACTGATGTAGCTTTTGATAAACTCTTCCACGTCAGCCTCAACCACCGTCACCTTTACCTCTGCCCCACGACTCCTTTTGATAGTGCTCTCTCTTAATTCATTTCAAAAGAGACTTGTCAAGTAATCCATTCTAGAAGAAAATAACAAATGCAGCATATCATTTCACTACTCTACCTTCCCCACATCCTTTACCTTATAAACCGCCTCTACCACGCCACAATCATATTTTTCTTCAATGTTAAATTTGGGGTTAGTGGGGCCCCTCAGCTCAACACCATTTTTGAAATGGCCCCCCAAACTGCTAAGTCCCCTGCAAGTAAGCAGACTGCTGAAGTGATGTACCTTAAAGCGAGCGCTCTCAGACTTGTCTATCAACCAAAAGCTATTTTTATGTTTTCCATTGGAATGATGGGCCATAAATCCTAGACAATCATATTTTCTAATTATTGTAACTATTTTCATCAGTCACTGAGACTTCACTTACTGTACCTCTCTCTCCAATAAGTTTCTTCTCACACAAGTCTCACAACAATTGCACTTCTGAGGGGAAGACACAGGGGGCAGCTGATTGGCAGATAATTAATGTTTCCATATATGCAAAACCCATACCAGGAAGTGTAGGAATAAGAGACCACTCAAGTCATATCAACTGATATCAATCAACAATTCAGCTTTATTAAACATATATAGACATATATACATCATTGTTAACAGCTCCTTGACTTGGGGGACATGATAGCAGGACACAATGCAACTATACAGACTGTGAGAGGGAGAGAGAGGGAGACCTAGCCCATCACCAGCATAACTATAGTTTTTGTATCTGAAAACCTGAAATTTGACTTGTAATCCTATCTAATTCGCTAGATAGTGTGCTCAGTTTACATATAGCATGGTATTTAGCTTGCTATCTGTCAGTCAATTGGAGCTGGCTGAGTTTCTGCAAAGTCTTGCGACACTGACGGTAGCTAGCTAGCTACTTTGCTGCTTTGGACGCGGCAGGCAGACTGCTTCTTCTCGGACGAGGCGTTGGAAGCATTGCTGAGAGCCCATTAGCTATCGAACGGCCATTGGCGTCAGGTGTGGGTTTTGATGGCTTGGGAGCTTCCTCAAAGGAATATTTTGGTTCGCTGTGTGTCCCAAGCGAAGAAAGAAACCAAGTGCAGAGTCAAACAACGAGGTGCTGGTGCAACCAGACAAAACAGAGGCAAACCAGCTGAAATTGGGGGAGGTCCTGTCAACTTGTCCAATAAGAAACAACTGCGTTCTTTTCTGTCGCAAAACGTTTGTGTACGTTTGTCTGTGACGTGAACTAATGAATATGTCTTGTAAACGCGTTCGGTGCCGCTGCTTTGAAAGTGGTGTGGGGGATGCTGTTTTACCACATGTTTTCCGGCGGCTCAGACTTTGATGCAGTGCTTGACTCTGAAATAGGTGTCGGTACTCATTTTGGGTGCCGGTACTGTTTACATTTAGGTTCAGGAACTCCGCAATACTCTGACAAACTCAAACAGTAGAACATTTGAGGTGCCGTACTCAGTACTCAGCTCCTGTCTAAGTCAAGGACTGCGTTTGGTCAATGACTTTGCTTTGTCCTGGACAGTAGCATAGGGCTGTTTGACACTCGTCATTTCTTATACCTTATGGAAAGCCTGACCTTATGAAGTTATTGAAGCTCTGTGTTGTGAATAGTCTCCCTTGTGGTTGGGATGAGTCTGGGATGACTGTCTTCTGTTCTGTTGGCTGTCTGGCGTCTGAAACTGTCTCAGACCAGACAATGTCCCCCAACCCCTGCCCCTCAGTGCCCGCAGCAGCAGCTCAATCAGTCAGCTAATCTCTCCCAGGCCAGCCGAGCCAGATCTCCATGCCAACCAGGAGGCCCGGGTCGGGGCCATGCCTCACCGCTCTACTCTGCCTGCCCTGGGCTCTGCTCAGTCGGGTCGGCTGGGGCCGGAGATGTGTCTAGTTTGAGAAACAGACGCCTCACAAGTCCTCAACTGGCAGCTTCATTAAATAGTACCCTGCTCCAGATACTCAACTAGTCTAAAGGAGGACAGTTTTATTGCTTCTTTAATCAGGACAACAGTTTTCAGTTGTGCTAACACAATTGCAAAAGGGTTTTCTAATGATCAATTAGCCTTTTAAAATTATACACTTGGATTTGTCACGCCCTGGCCATAGAGAGGCTTTTATTCTCTATTTTGGTTAGGCCAGGGTGTGACTAGGGGGGCATTCTAGTTTCTTTATTTCTATGTTTTCTGTTTCTATGTTTTGGCCGGGTATGGTTCTCAATCAGGGACAGCTGTCTATCGTTGTCTCTGATTGGGAATCATACTTAGGCAGCCTGTTTTTCCACCTTAGTTGTGGGTAGTTGTCTGTGTTAGTGGCCTGTATAGCCCTAGTCAGCGTCACGTTCGGTTTTGGTATTTCTTGTTATGTTGGCGACATTTATAACATTAAATGAAATGTACGCTCACCACGCTGCACCTTGGTCCTGTCATTTCCACCCTGACGATGATCGTGACAGGATTAGCTAACACAACATGCCATTGGAACACAGGAGTGATGGTTGCTGATAATGGGCCTCTGTACGCCTATGTAGATATTCCATAAAAAAAATTGCTGTTTCCAGCTACAATAGTCATTTACAACATTACAATGTCTCCACTGTATTAATGATCAATTTTATGTTATTTTGATGGACAAAAAATTTGCTTTTCTTTCAAAAACAAGAACATTTATAAGTGAGCCCAAACTTTTGAATGGTAGTGTATATTTCCTGAGCTTTCTTACACAGTATCTCCTATATATAGGACAGACACTTCAAAACGTCTGGCTGTTGCGGATGGGTTATTAGCAATTGTGAGCGGGTGTGGGTGACAAACAGCTCTACTGCGCATCACTAGTGGGCGTGTTGATACAAATCTAAATATACTTACATACCCAGCCCTGATTGGCGGATCGGATCGTCTAGACTCAAGTCAAGAGACTATGCCGCTTACCCCTCCAAAGTAGGAAGATACATATGCAAATAAAAGACGACTGGTCATAGGTCAGATTAATTGAGTGGTGCAGTGGTCTAAGGCACTGCATCTCAGTGCTAGAGGCGTCACTACAGAACATGGTTCGTTTCCAGGCTGTATCACAACCGGCCGTGATTGGGAGTCCCATAGGGCAGCGCAGAATTGGCCCAGCATCGTCCGGGTTAGGGTTTGGCCAGGGTAGGCCGTCATTGTAAATAAGAATTTGTTCTTAACTGACTTGCCTAGTTAAATAAAAAAACAAAAAAATGTTGATCTCATGCTTTTGGCCAAAAACTCCATCCCACCTGAACAAGCTGAAATTCCAGGAGTTAAAAATATAAATAATGTCACGACTTCCGCCGAAGTCGGTCCCTCTCCTTGTTTGGGCGGCGTTCCGGCGCTCCACCTTTCATTTTCCATTTGTTTTGTCTTGTTTTCCTGCACACCTGGTTTACGTCTCCTCATAATGACTGTGTGTATTTAGCCCTCTGTTCCCTCCATGTCTGTGTGTGGTATTGTTTATTGTCGAGGTTGGCACGCTTCCAGGCTGGTTTGCGCCAGGTTTTATGTATACCTGTGTTTTGTGGCAGCCTGTACTTTGTACTTTGTTTGTGGTACTTTGTGCTGGCTTACTTGTTTTGGGCATTTGGTTTTGGTGACGCTGTTGCGTTCTGGTTTTACTATTTGCCTCAGTAAAGTGCTTTGTGTTCACTCATCTCTGCTCTCCTGCGCCTGACTTCCATGCACCAGCTACACCCACTGTTGACAAATAAGCTCTTACACTAAAAGGGCATTATCATAATTTTAACCATTTCAGAATGTTATTTCACCCTCATAGTGTGGAAATATAATAAAAAAACAGGAAATCACGTTTTTGACAGGACTGCCTCTTCAAGAATATACGGTCGGCTTATTTTATTTGAACCAGACATTTCTGGACTCATTTATTCGTGGGAGTAGCGTAGCTCCCCAGAATGATGGATTGGGATCCATCCAGTGGGGTGAGAGCGGAGAGAGAGACAAGCAAACATACAGTGATTACGAACATACAGGCTGTGATTAGTTAATCGGGACTGTTAGTAAAACAAACCATGACGTGTTCTAGGTCATTACTCCTGCAAATCTATCAGACAGAGGGAGAGATGGATGTTGGGCTGGAGAGAAAGTGAGAGAGAAGTCCAGGACTGGGAGGAGAACATGTAGACAGGAAAAAGAGAGAGGGAGAAGGGGGAGGGAGGAGAGCGGGAGGGAGAGAAAGTGAGACAGAGAGTGTGGTATAGAGGTCCACGATTGGGAGGAGATCAGGCGCTAGACAGAATACAGGAACATGGCCAGTAAATTGGGACTCAATGTCCTTGTTTCTGTGATGCTCAAAGACAGAGCCAGTCAGAACACGTTCGCACGCACACACAGGAGAGGTTCTGTATGGTTACCACCTGTGCCTGTCCTATCTCTTCTCTCCTTAATACTCCCATTACCTCACTATACTGATAACCCCCACGCTATGACGTCATCAGCATGGGAAACATTGAGCCACTAGCAATGCTTTGATGTGGTTGCTAGGCAGATTCATGTTCCCACCACATCATAGCTTGTCCTTAGTCACCAGTGCTGTCAGTCAACAGGTTATTGACACCGTTAATGAGCAGACAGAAAGTAACTCCGGTGTACCACACCCATGCTTCAAACGTTACAAACATCTTACATTGATGTATAATTGTCACATCAGTGGCAGCTGTGGTTGTAAAATGATAGCACGGAAGCAACCCCTTTTTATGGATATACTGTAGGACGTAAACACATCGTATCCTCAAAGAGTTTTTCCCCCAAAAGCCCTAAACGTCGCTTACTATTGTAACGGACATGTTTATGAGATTTATGTCGAGATTTTGTATCACGTCATTTCATCTGAGGCGTAGCTAAGCTTTCTTTCTTTCATCCATCCATCCATCCATCCCCAGGCCAGATACAGTCTGTCTACACACGCTACAGGCAGCATGAATTTAGGAGCAGATCCTGGTAGCAAGTCATAGGAGATCAACATGTTGGCTTCTTCCTCGTTGTCATAGAGGCTGTGAAAGAGTTGACGACTGCAGAGAAAACAACTTGTATTGTTTGTGACTTTTTGACTTGCGGTGGTGTTTCTGTGTAGGTTGACAATCCTTTTGTTGGATGATTGCTCAGCTCACAATGTCACCTAGAAAACATTCCAGCGCCTCTCTGTGTTTGACTTGGACATGTGTCAAGAAGTGGCTTACAGTCAAAACAAATATACTACACACGCGCGCGCACGCACGCACGCACGCACGCACGCACGCACGCACGCACGCACGCACGCACGCACGCACGCACGCACGCACGCACGCACACACACGCACGCACGCACGCACACACACACACACACACACCATCCAATACACTATGGGAAGAGGCAGCGGCATGGTCAAATGTCAAGAGTGTATCTGTCCTTGTCTGCACTGTTCTAGACACATTGTGTGAATGTTCTTCTTGCATTCAGTGTTTGTGTGTGTAAAAAGAAAGAAAGAAGGGGTCAGCTACAAAAATAAACAAGAACATTTCACAGTTTCTCATACTAGAATAATTGGATAATCTCATGGAAGCCATTGAGAAAGATCGGTTCAGAAAACAATTATCTAAACCCATACCCACTACCCTCAAACTGTTCTCATCAAGACCAATTTCCAGCCGGGCATGGTGTTGGCAGGAACACAACTATTTGTTAGAAAAAAAAATAAACAAACAATCAGCGGGATAAAAACAACGGTTTCCTAGACAACATGTCATTATTTATCAGGGTTGTGTGTCCTGCGCCATGGTTACAAGAAGCTCAATCAAAACAGGATATGAAACAGGGATGTGCGTTTGATGATTGTCTGTAGTGATTTTCGGGTTCTCTCTGGGTAGAGTGAGATTTGAAGCATTGGGTTCCCCGTATCAACGAAATACAATCTCTAATCAAAGAAATACAAGATTTGATCAACACAATAAAATCTCTCAATCAAAGTTAAAATGAGATTAATTCAAACGTGTGTGAATTGTCAATGATTTGGTCATCCAGATACATGTACCGCACTTTGCCTGAATCAAAGTGGACTTCCCGGTGTAAAAGCAATATTGTTTCAGTGTGACTATGAGAAGGTAAGGCATATTTTGAAAAATAAAACCTAGTCCAGAAGCATCTATATGTCATCACCATCTGGTCTCAGTGCTCCAGTCGTCTCCCTCCGTCTCCCCCAGCGCTCTCACTGTGTTGTCATATTTACCGCTCCGATATGATTCACTTCATGATTTGTCACTGTACAATACAGAACTTCTCCAAAATGTGTTACCTGTTTGGGACAGAAACCTCATATATCACTTTGGCACTGTTTTCTATATATTGTTACAGCAGCTATAGGTATTAATTTTATCCGCGGATGTGTGTGTACTCTGTGTGTGTGTGTGTGTATGTGTGTGTACGTGCATGTGTAGGTGCGTGTGTCCTGCTCAGACTGGCTCTGGCTCATCCCTTCTTTGCGTGTTGACAGGACATGCCCTCTGTGTGATCTTATGCTGAGAACACATCGGAGACATGACAACATGATGCGCTGAAGACAGACACCTTCGAATGCACAAATAGGTCCACTAATACGGGACTAGTAAAGGTTCAGTGCACTCCTTTTGTGAAAATTAAAAAATATATATTAACTACACTACCGGTCAAACGTTTTAGAACACCTACTCATTCAAGGGATTTTCTTTATTTTTAGTATTTTCTACATTTTAGAAAAATAGTGCAGACATAAAAACTGTGAAATAACACATATGGAATCATGTAGTAACCAAAAAAGTGTTAAACAAATCAAAATATATTTGATATTTGATATTCTTCAAAAAAAAAAAAATGTTTACATTTTATTTCACCTTTATTTAACCTGGTAGGCAAGTTGAGAACAAGTTCTCATTTACAATTGCGACCTGGCCAAGATAAAGCAAAGCAGTTCAACACAATACAACAACACAGAGTTACACATGGAGTAAAACAAACATACATTCAATAATACAGTAGAAAAAAATAAGTAGATACAATGTGAGCAAATGAGGTGAGATAAGGGAGGTAAAGGCAAAAAAAAGGCCATAGTGGCGAAGTAAATACAATATAGCAAGTAAAACACTGGAATGGTAGATTTGCAGTGGAAGAATGTGCAAAATAAAGATAGAAATAATGGGGTGCAAAGGAGCTAAATAAATAAATAAATACAGTAGGGGGAGAGGTAGTTGTTTGGGCTAAATTATAGATGGGCTATGTACAGGTGCAGTAATCTGTGAGCTGCTCTGACAGCTGGTGCTTAAAGCTAGTGAGGGAGATAAGTGTTTCCAGTTTCAGAGATTTTTGTAGTTCATTCCAGTCATTGGCAGCAGAGAACCGGCGGCCAAAGGAAAAATTGGTTTTGGGGGTGACCAGAGAGATATACCTGCTGGAGCGCGTGCTACAGGTGGGTGCTGCTATGGTGACCAGCGAGCTGAGATAAGGGGGGACTTTACCTAGCAGGGTCTTGTAGATGACCTGGAGCCAGTGGGTTTGGCGACGAGTATGAAGTGAGGGCCAGCCAACGAGAGCGTACAGGTCGCAGTGGTGGGTAGTATATGGGGCTTTGGTGACAAAACGGATGGCACTGTGATAGACTGCATCCAATTTATTGAGTAGGGTATTGGAGGCTATTTTGTAAATGACATCGCCGAAGTCGAGGATCGGTAGGATGGTCAGTTTTACAAGGGTATGTTTGGCAGCATGAGTGAAGGATGCTTTGTTGCGAAATAGGAAGCCAATTCTAGATTTAACTTTGGATTGGAGATGTTTGATGTGAGTATATAGCCACCCTTTGCCTTGATGACAGCTTTGCACACTCTTGGCATTCTCTCAACCAGCTTCATGAGGTAGTCACCTGGAATGCATTTCAATTAACAGGTGTGCCTTAATGCGTTTGAGCCAATCAGTTGTGTTGTGACAAGGTAGGGGGGTATAAAGAAGATAGCCCTAAGTCCGTATTATGGCAAGAACAGCTCAAATTAGCAAAGAGAAATGACAGTCCATCATTACTTTAAGACATGAAGGTCAGTCAAACAGGAAAATATTCTGATTTTTCAGGGGGTGCTGCAGCACCCTCAGGACCCCTACTTACCCCGGCTATGCAGCTGGGTGTTTTATTATTAAATGAAAGGCTCCAATTGTCTACACTCATACAATAGCCCTTTGATATAAAAGTGATGTATATATGAGTAAGGACCTGGAGTTTTGCCTGATAATGTGTCATCACCAGGAAAAGCTCTCAGCCCTACTTCTGAGACCTAACTTCTTAAGAAGGTACAAATAGATACAAGATAACCGAGACTAATGAAAGCAACTTTTTACGACATCAATACTGTGAACAATGTACACCTTTTATCAGAACAGCGGAACAAAAATGTCCTATTCAAATATATACCCTACCAACTGTATTGATACCTGAGATCCCTGGGTGTCTCCGGTGATTTGTGTGAATGATCTGTTCGAAAAATAAAGGATGAAAGAGAAAGAGAGAGAAAAAATATGCACAGGTCGAAAGTGTTGCTTCGATATTTATGCTTTGTTTTATCTGGAGTGGATTTCCTCAGACTAGCAAGAAATGAAAAAGATACCATTCCATCTTTGTGCTTTGGCCTGTATGAAAGGAATGTACTTCATCCAGTTCATGTAAATCTACTCCCCTCTCCTTGGCCTCCATAAGATCCAAACATTCAGTGTATATAGAAACCCGGGGTACGGTGTTGTCCCATTCACCAAAAGCCTAGTCATACCAGTTACATAGGCTCTACCTACTGAGCTACACAGGCTCTACCTACTGAGCTTCACAGGCTCTACCTACTGAGCTACACAGGCTCTACCTACTGAGCTACACAGGCTCTACCTACTGAGCTACACAGGCTCTACCTACTAAGCTACACAGGCTCTACCTACTGAGCTACACAGGCTCTACCTACTGAGCTACACAGGCTCTACCTACTGAGCTACACAGGCTCTACCTACTGAGCTACACAGGCTCTACCTACTGAGCTACACAGGCTCTACCTACTAAGCTACACAGGCTCTACCTACTGAGCTACACAGGCTCTACCTACTAAGCTACACAGGCTCTACCTACTGAGCTACACAGGCTCTACCTACTGAGCTACACAGGCTCTACCTACTGAGCTACACAGGCTCTACCTACTGAGCTACAGGGGCTCTACCAGCTACACAGGCTCTACCTACTGAGCTACACAGGCTCTACCTACTGAGCTACACAGGCTCTACCTGCTGAGCTACACAGGCTCTACCTACTGAGCTACACAGGCTCTACCTGCTGAGCTACACAGGCTCTACCTACTGAGCTACACAGGCTCTACCTACTGAGCTACACAGGCTCTACCTACTGAGATACACGGGCTCTACCTACTGAGATACACGGGCTCTACCTACTGAGCTACAGGGGCTCTACCAGCTACACAGGCTCTACCTACTGAGCTACAGGGGCTCTACCAGCTACACAGGCTCTACCTACTAAGCTACAGAGGCTCTACCTACTGAGATACACAGGCTCTACCTACTGAGCTACAGGGGCTCTACCAGCTACACAGGCTCTACCTACTGAGCTACAGGGGCTCTACCAGCTACACAGGCTCTACCTACTGAGCTACAGGGGCTCTACCAGCTACACAGGCTCTACCTACTGAGCTACACAGGCTCTACCTTACCTACTGAGCTACAGGGGCTCTACCAGCTACACAGGCTCTATCTACTGAGCTACAGGGGCTCTACCAGCTACACAGGCTCTAACTACTGAGCTACAGGGGCTCTACCAACTACACAGGCTCTACCTACTAAGCTACACAGACTCTACCAGCTACACAGGCTCTACCTACTAAGCTACACAGGCTCTACCTACTGAGCTACACAGGCTCTACCTACTGAGCTACACAGGCTCTACCTACTGAGCTACACAGGCTCTACCTACTGAGCTACAGGGGCTCTACCAGCTACACAGGCTCTACCTACTGAGCTACACAGGCTCTACCTACTGAGCTACACAGGCTCTACCTGCTGAGCTACACAGGCTCTACCTACTGAGCTACACAGGCTCTACCTGCTGAGCTACACAGGCTCTACCTACTGAGCTACACAGGCTCTACCTACTGAGCTACACAGGCTCTACCTACTGAGATACACGGGCTCTACCTACTGAGATACACGGGCTCTACCTACTGAGCTACAGGGGCTCTACCAGCTACACAGGCTCTACCTACTGAGCTACAGGGGCTCTACCAGCTACACAGGCTCTACCTACTAAGCTACAGAGGCTCTACCTACTGAGATACACAGGCTCTACCTACTGAGCTACAGGGGCTCTACCAGCTACACAGGCTCTACCTACTGAGCTACAGGGGCTCTACCAGCTACACAGGCTCTACCTACTGAGCTACAGGGGCTCTACCAGCTACACAGGCTCTACCTACTGAGCTACACAGGCTCTACCTTACCTACTGAGCTACAGGGGCTCTACCAGCTACACAGGCTCTATCTACTGAGCTACAGGGGCTCTACCAGCTACACAGGCTCTAACTACTGAGCTACAGGGGCTCTACCAACTACACAGGCTCTACCTACTAAGCTACACAGACTCTACCAGCTACACAGGCTCTACCTACTGAGCTACACAGGCTCTACCTACTGAGCTACAGGGGCTCTACCAGCTACACAGGCTCTATCTACTGATTTACAGGGGCTCTACCAACTACACAGGCTCTACCTACTAAGCTACACAGACTCTACCAGCTACACAGGCTCTACCTACTGAGCTACACAGGCTCTACCTACTGAGCTACAGGGGCTCTACCAGCTACACAGGCTCTATCTACTGAGCTACACAGGCTCTACCTACTGAGCTACACAGGCTCTACCTACTGAGCTACAGGGGCTCTACCAACTACACAGGCTCTAATAGCTACACAGGCTCTACCTGCTAAGCTACACAGGCTCTACCTACTAAGTTACACAGGCTCTACCTACTGAGCTACACAGGCTCTACCTACTGAGCTACAGGGGCTCTACCAACTACACAGGCTCTAATAGCTACACAGGCTCTACCTGCTAAGCTACACAGGCTCTACCTACTAAGCTACACAGGCTCTACCTACTGAGCTACACAGCCTCTACCTGCTAAGCTACACAGACTCTACCTACTAAGCTACACAGGCTCTACCTACTGAGCAACAGGGGCTCGACCTACTGAGCTACAGGGGCTCTACCAGCTACACAGGCTCTACCAGCTACACAGGCTCTACCTACTAAGCTACAGAGGCTCTACATACTGAGCTACAGGGGCTCTACAAGCTACACAGGCTCTATCTACTGAGCTACAGGGGCTCTACCTACTGAGCTACAGGGGTTCTACCAGCTACACAGGCTCTATCTACTGAGCTATAGGGGCTCTACCAGCTACACAGGCTCTACCAGCTACACAGGCTCTACCTACTAAGCTACACAGGCTCTACATACTGAGCTACAGGGGCTCTACCAGCTACACAGGCTCTACCTACTAAGCTACACAGACTCTACCAGCTACACAGGCTCTATCTACTGAACTACACAGGCTCTATCTACTGAGCTACAGGGGCTCTACCAGCTACACAGGCTCTACCTGCTGAGCTACACAGGCTCTACCTACTGAGCCATACAGGCTCTACCTGCTAAGCTACACAGGCTCTACCTACTAAGCCACACAGGCTCTACCTACTGAGCAACAGGGGCTCTACCTACTGAGCTACAGGGGCTCTACCAGCTACACAGGCTCTATCTACTGAGCTACAGGGGCTCTACCAGCTACACAGGCTCTATCTACTGAGCTACAGGGGCTCTACCAGCTACACAGGCTCTATCTACTGAGCTACAGGGGCTCTACCAGCTACACAAGCTCTACCAGCTACACAAGCTCTACCTACTAAGCTACACAGGCTCTAACTACTAACTACACAGGCTCTACCTACTGAGCTACACAGGCTCTACCTGCTAAGCTACACAGGCTCTACCTACTAAGCTACACAGGCTCTACCTACTAAGCTACACAGGCTCTACCTACTGAGCTACAGGGGCTCTACAAGCTACACAGGCTCTACCTACTAAGCTACACAGGCTCTACCTACTAACTACACAGACTCTACTTACTTAGCAATACAGGCGCTACATACTAAGCTACACAGGCTCTACATTCTGAGCTACAGGGGCCTTACCAGCTACACAGGCTCTATCTACTAAGCTACACAGGCTCTATCTACTGAGCTACACGGGACTCTTGACAGTCCTGAAGGTTTCTGTTGTGGGTGTGTAAAAAGTTGTGCCTACCGCCTGGCTTCTGTCCATTCTGGAAACTCTCTGCCATGAGTACGGTACCACTCAGTTCCCGGCAACCTACTCCGGTTAGCCTACAAAGATAGGAAGGGAAACTCCGCATTGAATGTACAACTCTAAATAGTCCTGATAAGTTGTGAACTTTGAGTAGACATTAGTTTGGAGCCTGTAAGATGTGTTGTTATGGTATATATACAGTACATGTACTCTCTGTTTCTGGCGAGATGAGGTTTCCCAGAGCAGAGGGAGACAGGAAGGAGGGAAGGAGCGGTTATATGATTTTGATTAAGGATTAAGGGGTCTCCATTATGGTTTAGTGCACCATAAGGAGGTCTAATCAGTAATCACCCACATATGGACCTGCAGACCTAAAGTACATCAGAAAGTTCTCCATGACAAACCCCACCATTCAGAAGGTCCTCCACTCCTCCACTTTAACAGGCAATTTTACATTACACTGTGGTTTTCTTTTGATGCTTTTAAAAGCTTCATGGTTGGTTTGAATCTCAACTGAAATTGTACTTAAACTCGGAACAATGTAGCCTACTGTACAGTATGTAAGTAATCGTAGAAGCTATACCAGCGCTTTGAAGGGCTACATTTCCATCCCTTCGTGTAACCACATAAATACCCTTTCAGATCAATCCCTGTACCCATACTTCACAAACTGCAGGAAATTACATGTCTGTGCTATTTGTCACTCATAAGTCCTGCATAGGACAAGCTACCAACCCTGGTCCTGTACAGAAGTTCCAATATTTATTGCACAACAGCAGCCTTTGAACAAGAGCAACATTAACATAGTGTAGGATTAGTTTAGAATAATTATTATTGGACTCTGTTATTTTCTATGAAACACCAACTGGATAGTGTTCTTCTCATGACTGCACAGCCAGGCACGACTCCAACACCATCATTAAGTTTGCCGATGACACAACAGTGGTAGGCCTGATCACCGACAACGACGAGACAGCCTATAGGGGAGGAGGTCAGATACCTGGCCGTGTGGTGCCAGGACAACAACCTATCCCTCAACGTGATCAAGACAAAGGAGATGATTGTGGACTACAGGAAAAGGAGGACCGAGCACGCCCCCATTCACATTGACGGGGCTGTAGTGGAACAGGTTGAGAGCTTCAAGTTTCTTGGTGTCCACATTACCACCAAACTAACATGGTCCAAGCACACCAAGACAGTCGTGAAGAGGGCACGACAAAGCCTATTCCCCCACAGGAGACTGAAAGGATTTAGCATTGGTCCTCAGATCCTCAAAAGGCTCTACAGGTGCACCATCGAGAGCATCCTGACTGGTTGCATCACTGCCTGGTATGGCAATTGCTCGGCCTCCGACCTCAAGGCACTACAGAGGGTAGTGCGTACGGCCCAGTACATCACTGGGGCCAAGCTTCCTGCCATCCAGGACCTCTATACCAGGCGGTGTCAGAGGAAGGCCCGAAAAATTGTCAAAGACTCCAGCCACCCTAGTCATAGACTGATCTCTCTGCTACCGCACGGCAAGTGGTACCGGAGAGACAATTCTAGGTCCAAGAGGCTTCTAAACAGCTTCTACCCCCAAGCCATAAGACTCCTGAACATCTCATCAAATGGCTACCCAGACAATTTGCATTGCTCCCCCCCCCCCTCTTTTACACTGCTGCTACTCTCTGTTATTATCTATGCATAGTCACTTTAATATCTCTACCTACATGTACATATTACCTCAATTACCTCGACTAACCGGTGCCCCCACACATTGACTCTGTACCAGTACCCCCTGTATATATCCTCGCTATTGTTATTTTACTGCTGCTGTTAAATTATTTGTTACTTTTATTTTGTATATATTTTTTTTAACTTTTATTACATTTATATATATATATATTAACTGCATTGTTGGTTAGGGCTTGTAAGTAAGCATTTCACTGTAAGGTCTACACCTGTTGTATTCGGCGCATGTGACAAATACAATTTGATTTGATTTGATTGACTTTGTATTGATTCACGTTCAGTGATTGTGGAATTTGTTTATATTATGGCAGCGTCCAATGGCTTTGATTCTAACAGGTTCTGATGGAAGAACAGACCAGAGGGAAGCTTGAAGCCCAGGATGCATTATAGTCTGGTAGAGCAGCTGTGGCCACTGTTACTCCCATTAACCAATCTCCTCCATCAAGTCAGATGGCGTGAGGAATGAATGTTAAGATATGCTTTGTTGAATTCCCTCAGCTCCTTCTGAAAGCTTTAGTGGAGTCGTTTGATCTCTCTAGTAGCTGATTGTTCCCAACTTCCCTCTCTCACAATCT
The DNA here is from genome assembly GCF_045679555.1 of Salvelinus alpinus. Classification (NCBI taxonomy): domain Eukaryota; kingdom Metazoa; phylum Chordata; class Actinopteri; order Salmoniformes; family Salmonidae; genus Salvelinus; species Salvelinus alpinus. The sequence continues at coordinate 5,296,347 of NC_092110.1, forward strand.
GGTGCTTGGAGCGTTTGTGGGAAATGAATGGGAACAAATTAATAAAATGGACTAGTATGTGGAAAATACTGTACTGTAGTATGCAACAGGAGAGTTGTGTGAGGCAGTGGAAGAAAATAACCAAACAGGTCTCACAGTATTTATGCCCTCATGTTTCTGGAGAAGTCATCAGTCAGGAGTCTCCCTTCGCTACACATAACCTGTGAACGGCGAGAGATCCAAGCTGACCCAACATCAAATGGATGTCTGGTCACAGACTCATACCGTGGATCACTCTTCTGAATGGGTTCTGCCGGACAGTGTTCGCTGCTGTAAGGTCATCCTTATGTCATACGTTATATACAGTAGAAGAAGAAAAACAACTACACCTACTGTAGCTGCGCAGATCAAAGGGGGTTCATTTAGAATGAATAACAGAGTGTTTTTTTTACTGAGCTGACCTCCATGGCCAGGTCTCCCTTGTGAGGCAATCTGGATTAAAGGTTAAATAATAATTAGAGGATGTTGAGAGTCCTCTGGGCTCAGTCTAGAAGGTCTGTCGGAGCTTTGGAGTCTCGTGAAACGTGACTCCTCCTAGTTGGAGTCTGCGGTGATTACAAATCTGACTGTGAGGATTTGGTCCACTGCTTTCTTTCTCCCACCAACGTTGCTAGAACTCTGGTGGTTGCATTTGTGGTCTGCTGTTTACGATGGCTGTTGTTCTTTATAAAAACTGGGCCATTAAGTATGGCAGAACTCTGGAAAGCACCAGTAAATCACTAGAGAGGTAGGCCAGGATTACAGATTCAGTAATGAAAAACACACCTTGGATAAATACGGTAACTCACTACTTCGCCAGAATGACCATATTTACTCCAATCGGATATTTACTCTGTCATTAGGCCTTCAGAGGTTTAGCAGTTAGGCCTAGCTATCAAGCTGATACTCCACAGAGCTGACCACCATGGCGTAGTTCACCCCCGGCCAGTGATGGGTGGTGGTTACAGTGTTTCCCCTGTACTTTCCCCTCTCTGCACTCCATTCCATTTCAACTGTATGAAGATATCGTCATCTCATTTGCAGAAATATATGAATCACTCTCTCTGATGTGGTGGTTCTGTCCGTCCCAGAAGCCTGCTGTCTGAGTTCTGGAATGTTTCCTCATTGCAGTGCTAATGGGTGGGACAAGGAACAGAGTCTATCCAGAAGGTTCCAGAGATAATTGAGGTGCATTTATGAGTATGACTGAGAGAAAAAGCAAATAGTGTAGACTTTGACGCACCTGGCAGGCCTAGAAATGGATCGATTGCATATGGCATGTCGTTTGTTTCTTCCCTGCTAAAATATACGTGATGTTCAGTTTGACGCAAAAACAAATCTGCAGTGTATTAAATGTCCAGAATGATGTGGAGCTCAGATGATTACTGTTCATGAATAAACCACCACAGAGCCTTGCAAGATGTTGCTTTAGCCAAGTTGTATTTTTTGGCACAGTTAGTTTGCACATATGTTTTATTTCTCTCCAGCAGTCCAAAGATCATTGAATAACAAACTCATCTGAACTGCCATTTTTAAATTCTACCTAAGGAAAGATTATTTTTGACCAACAAACATCCCGCTGGGCACAAACTGGTTTAATCAACATCGCTATCAGGAATCAAGGTAAGACCCAAGTGCAGACTGTGTGAAGTAACAATGTTTATTGTAACCACAGGGGCAGGCAAACGCCAGGTCAAGGCAGGCAGGGTCGATAATCCAGAGCAGAGGCCAAGGTACAGGACAGCAGGCAGGTTCAGGTAGGTAATCCAGAAGTGGAGCAAAGGTACAGGACAGCAGGCAGGCTCAGGCAAAGTGGTCAGGAGGGCAGGTACAGGGTCAGGACAGGCAAGGGCCAAAAACCAGGAGGCCGAGAAAAAGAGAGACTGGGGAAACTAAGGCGCAGAGACAAACCACTGGTTGACTTGAACAAACAAGACAAACTAGCACAGACAGACAGAAAACACAGTTTTAAATACCCAGGGGATAAGTGGGGAAGATGGGCGACACCTGGAGGGGGTGGAGACAAGCACAAGGACAGGTGAAAGAGATCAGGGTGTGACAGTTGCTTCCACATCGTTTCAATGAAATTACGTTGAACCAACATGGAATAGATGTTGAATTGACGTCGTGCACAGTGCTATTCTACTCTGTTGGAAGGAACCAAGAGGGCTGTTACTGTGATTTCCTCTGATACAATCCTGCCTCAGCCAATCAACTAGGGTTTCTGTTGGTTGGAGATTTTAAAACCACATATCTGACAACCGAAACCCCTATCAATTCCTGCCTGCTGTGCTCCAGTCCAGCGACTAACATGGCAACCCATAATCAAGTGCTAATTCACATGTTATCTCAATGAGAGGTCGGGATTTCCAGTCATTTAGGGATCCAGTTCCATTAGTGTTCCTGTAAAGCAGAGCTTCAAACAATCTAATCGGATCTCTGGAATATCCTCCCAAACTTATTTATAACAAGCCCAGAGCCTTGTTGAGATCCAAAATATAATCACAAAGACCATTAGAGAATCAAGTCAACTTCCTCTCCGACATCTCAAATGGGTACATGGGGCTTTATTTTTAAGACACTCTCTGTCTGTATGATATAAAATGTAAGAGGGGTTCGAAAATAGAACTGGAATGCACTGAGTCTGAGATCCTTGGTGCGTCTCCATAGCAACCATCTCCCCCTCCAAAACACAAACAAACTCCTTGATTTTCTCTCCAGATGAAAAAAGAGGGAGGGAGGGAGAGAGAGAGGGAGGGAGAGAGAGCAGAGATTTTTTTTTTACCAAGTAATAGCTGTGGAGGGGCTCCTGCGGTGGTTCTGCAGTTGGAACGCTTTCAAACCGCTGAAGAATTCAGTAAAATAATATATTTAGCTGCAGCTGTGAACTGAAACTGGGCTGGCATGCTAGAATTGCATTTCGGTTGTGCCCTGCTTTTTCCACCTTTTGACAGTTCTGGTGTATGTAACTGTATTGTACTGTGCTTATACTGTATGGTGAAGTGATGGTGACTGAGCGGTTAAAAAGCCATAGATGTCGAAAAGCAACAGGCCACTGACTGAGTAGAAAACTACACAAGAAAAATGTGCCTACTCTCAATCTCAAGAATTGTGTTAGCTATCTTTTTTACCACAAGCGTCAGGAGAAACTTGACCTTTTGTGATGAACTTGAAGGATTGTCTAATTGACACCTGTTACTCCTATTTTGCTCATCGTCTACTTACCCTCCACACTTCTTCATTCCATTCATTTTCTTCTCCTTCTCCATTGTCGTCCTCCTACTAACTGCCCCCAGTACTTTGCTCCTCCGCTACCTTCGTCACCGGTTTTCCATCCCAGTTTGGCAGCTGGGACACTGGGGGCATTGTGTGAGGATGAAGGGCCTTCTCTTCCCTGGTTCCCCAGACTGGATGCACAACTACAACAGAATGGAATGGGTTGTGAGTGACATCACTGGGTTGTGGTCCTGGATATGAAGCCAATGGTCGGTAGCTTCATCCCGGAAAGAGGCATTATTTATCTAAATGTTTATTTTAACATTATAATTTAAATGTTATTATAAACTGGGTGGTTCGAGCCCTGAATGCTGATTGGCTGACAGCCGTGGTATATCAGACCGTACACCACGGGAATGACAAAACACTTATTTTTACTGCTCTAATTACGTTGGTAAACAGTTTATAGTAGCAATAAGACCCCTCGGGAGTTTCTGATATATGGCCAATATACCACGGCTAAGGGCTGTGTCCAGGCACTCCGCGTTGTGTCATGCATAAAAACAACCCTTGGCCGTGGTATATTGGCCATGTATCACACCCCCTCGGGCCATATTGCTTAAATATAAATGCCTAGTTCAGTTCCACATCCATGGCCACCACCCGGTGATGTCATTCACAACCCATTCCAAAATGTATATTAAAAATGTTTATTTTAAAATTAGAATAGAAATGTTAATAGAAATGCCTAGTTGCGGGACAAAGCTAAGTGGTCAGTTGAATTCAGAACTATCTAACTAGCATGGACAATCAAGCTGGCTAGCTAATGGGTAGGCTACTGGGTAACCATTTGGAAGCTTTATTGTTAAATTAAAGGCCCAAAAATGTGGGGTAAACGTTAACATGCAGCATTTCATCAGATACATTTAGCCCCAACCGCATAAACCATCAGTTCTGACAAACCATCATTATTATAACATCGGCTCAGTTGCCTCCCCCCCTAGAAAGCTCCAGTCTAGTCTCGGGTGGGGGGGGGGGGGGGGGGTTTGGTTCTGGGTGCTTGGACTGCTTGTGGACAACAATGTGGCATCTTATTTCCTATTTAGTGCGCTACTTTTGACCAGAAGCTTAGTTCACTAAATAGAGTATACAGTGGCTTGCGAAAGTATTCACCCCCCCTGGTATTTGTCCTATTTTGTTGTCTTACAACCTGCAATTAACATGGATTTTTGGGGGGTTTGTATCATTTGATTTAAACAACACGCCTACCACTTTGAAGATGCAAAATATTTTTAATTGTGAAACAAACAAGAAATAAGACCAAAAAAAATTCTACTTGAGCGTGCATAACTATTCACCCCCCCAAAGTAAATACTTTGTAGAGCCACCTTTTGCAGCAATTACATCTGCAAGCCTCTTGGGGTATGTCTCTATAAGCTTGGCACATCTAGCCACTGGGATTTTTGCCCATTCTTCAAGGCAAAACTGCTCCAGCTCCTTCAAGTTGGATGGGTTCCACTGGTGTACAGCAATCTTTAAGTCATACCACAGATTCTCAATTGGATTGAGGTCTGGGCTTTGACAAGGCCATTCCAAGACATTTAAATGTTTCCCCTTAAACCACTCAAGTGTTGCTTTAGAAGTATGCTTAGGGTCATTGTACTGCTGGAAGGTGAACCTCCGTCCCAATCTCAAATCTCTGGAAGACTGAAACAGGTTTCCCTCAGAAATTCCCTGTATTTAGCGCCATCCATCATTCCTTCAATTCTGACTAGTTTCCCAGTCCCTACCGATGAAAAACATCCACACAGCATGATGCTGCCACCACCATGCTTCACTGTGGGGATGGTGTTCTCGGGGTGATGAGTGGTGTTGGGTTTACGCCAGACATAGCATTTTATTTGATGGCCAAAAATCTCAATTTTAGTCTCATCTGACCAGAGCACCTTCTTTCATATGTTTGGGGAGTCTCCCACATGCCTTTTGGCAAACACCAAACGTGTTTGCTTATTTTTGTCTTAAAGCAATGCCTTTTTCTGGCCATTCTTCTGTAAAGCCCAGCTCTGTGAAGTGTACGGCTTAAAGTGGTCCTATGGACAGATACTCCAATCTCCGCTGTTGTCAACGGTGGGTGTAGCTGGTGCATGGAAGTCAGGCGCAGGAGAGCAGAGATGAGTGAACACAAAGTACTTTACTGAGGCAAAATTGTAAGACCTGAACGCAACAGCGTCTCCAACACCAAATGCCCAAAACAAGTAAGGCAGCACACAGTACCACAAACAAAGTACAAAGTACCGGCTGCCACAAAACACAGGTATACATAAAACTTGGCGCGAACCAGCTGGAAGCGTGCCAACCTCGACAATAAACAATACCCCACACAGACATGGAGGGAACAGAGGGCTAAATGCACATAGTAATTATGAGGAGAAGTAAACAAGGTGTGCAGGAAAACAAGACAAAACAAATGGAAAATGAAAGGTGGAGCGGCGATGGCTAGAAGACCGGTGACGTTAACCGCCGAACGCCGCCCGAACAAGGAGAGGGACCAGTACCCCCCCCCCCCCCCCCCCCTTGACACGCGGCTTCAGCAGCGCGCCGACGCCGGCCTCGGGGGCGACCCGGAGGGCGAGGTGCAGGGCCATCCGGATGGAGACGGTGTGGAACTCCCGCAGCATTGAAGGGTCCAATACGTCCTCCACCGGGACCCAGCATCTCTCCTCCGGACCGTATCCCTCCCAGTCCACGAGGTACTGAAGGCCCCTCGCCCGACGCCTCAAATCCAGTATGGAGCGAACGGAGTACGCCGGGACCCCCTCGATGTCCAGAGGGGGCGGAGGAACCTCCCGCACCTCACACTCCTGGAGCGTGCCAGCCACCACCGGCCTGAGGAGAAACACATGGAACGAGGTGTTAATACGGTAATCGGGGGGTAGGTGTAACCTGTAACTCACCTCGTTCAGTCTCCTCAGGACTTTAAATGGCCCCAAAACTGGGCCGAGAGACAGACCAGGTCCCCCGGTGCAAACACCGGGGCCTCACTGTGGTGACGGTCTGCGCTGGCTTTCTGGCGCAGCACGGCCCACTGAAGGTGAACATGAGCGTCGTCCCATGTCGCCTCCGCACGCCTGAACCAGTCGTCCACCGCAGGAGCCTCGATCTGACTCTGATGCCAAGGCGCCAGAACCGGCTGGTACCCCAGTACGCACTGGAATGGGGAGAGGTTAGTGGAGGAGTGGTGGAGCGAGTTCTGGGCCATCTCTGCCCAGGGCACGAACGCCGCCCACTCCCCTGGCCAGTCCTGGCAATAAGACCTCAGAAACCTACCCACATCCTGGTTCACTCTCTCCACCTGCCCGTTACTCTCAGGGTGAAAACCCGAGATAAGGCTGATCGAGACCCGCAGACGTTCCATGAACGCCCTCCAGACCCTCGAAGTGAACTGGGGACGCCGATCAGAGACTATATCCTCAGGCACCCTGTAGTGCCGGAAGATATGCGTAAACAAGGCCTCCGCAGTCTGTAGGGCCGTAGGGAGACCGGGCAGAGGGAGGAGACGGCAGGACTTCGAAAAATGGTCCACAACGACCAGGATCGTTGTGTTACCCTGTGAGGGAGGAAAATCGGTAAGGAAATCCACCGACAGGTGCGACCAAGGCCGTTGTGAAATGGGTAAGGGGTGTAGCTTACCTCTGGGCAGGTGCCTAGGAGCCTTACACTGGGCGCACACTGAGCAGGAGGAAACATAAACCCTCACGTCCTTAGCCAACGTGGGCCACCAGTACTTCCCACTCAGACAGCACACCGTCCGACCGATGCCTGGATGACCAGAGGAGGGTGACGTGTGGGCCCAGTAGATCAGCCGGTCACGGACAGCAGACGGAACGTACAGACGCCCAGCGGGAAACTGCAGGGGAGTGGGCTCTGCACGTAGCGCCTGCTCAATGTCCGCGTCCAGCACCCACACTACCGCCGCCACCAGGCAGGAGGCCAGGAGTATGGGGTTGGGATCCATGGGCCGCTCCTCTGTTTCATACAGCCAGGACAGTGCGTCTGCCTTCACATTCTGGGAACCTGGTCTGTAAGAAAGGGTGAAAACAAAACGGGTGAAAAACATGGCTCACCTTGTCTGGCGAGGGTTCAGTCTCCTCGCTGTCCGGATGTACTCCAGATTGTGGTGGTCAGTCCCGATGAGAAAAGGGTGTTTAGCCCCCTCAAGCCAATGTCCCCACGCCTTCAAAGCCTTGACAACAGCCAACAGCTCCCGGTCCCCCACGTCATAGTTTCGCTCCGCCGGGCTGAGCTTCCTCGAGAAGAAGGCACAGGGGCGGAGCTTTGGTGGCGTACCCGAGCGCTGAGAGAGCACGGCTCCTCTCCCAGCCTCGGACACGTCCACCTCCACTATGAATGCCAACGAGGGATCCGGATGGGCCAGCACGGGAGCCGAGGTAAACAGAGCCCTCTGGTGACCAAAAGCCCTGTCCGCCTCAGCCGACCACTGCAAACGTACCGGTCCCCCCTTCAGCAGTGAGGTAATGGGAGCCGCTACCTGACCAAAACCCCGGATAAACCTCCGGTAGCAATTGGCAAACCCTAGAAACCGCTGCACCTCCTTTACCGTGGTGGGAGTCGGCCAATGAAAAACGGCTGAAATGCGGTCACTCTCCATCTCCACCCCTGAGGTGGAAATGCTGTACCCTAGGAAGGAGACGGACTGTTGGAAGAACAGGCATTTCTCAGCCTTGACGTACAGGTCATGCTCCAACAGTCGACAAAGCACCCTGCGCACCAGGGACACATGCTCTGCGCGTGTAGCGGAGTATATCAGAATGTCATCAATATACACCACTACATCCTGCCCGTGCAGGTCCCTGAAAATCTCGTCTACAAAGGCTTGGAAGACTGATGGAGCATTCATCAACCCGTACGGCATGACGAGGTACTCATAATGCCCTGAGGTGGTACTGAACGCCGTCTTCCACTCATCTCCCTCCCGGATACGCAACAGGTTGTAAGCGCTCCTGAGATCTAGTTTGGTAAAGAAGCGCGTCCCGTGCATTGACTCAATCGCTGTGGCTATGAGAGGTAGCGAGTAACTGTACCTCACAGTGATCTAGTTTAGGCCTCGATAGTCAATACACAGGTGCAGACCTCCCTCCTTCTTCACAAAAAAGAAACTCGAGGAGGCGGGTGTAGTGATGGACCGAATGTACCCGACGCAGGGATTCGGAAACATATGTCTCCATAGCCGCCGTCTCCGCCTGTGACAGGGGATACACGTGACTCCTGGTAAGTGCGGCGTCTACCTGGAGGTTTATCGCACAATCTCCCCTACGATGGAGTGGTAATTGAGTCGCCTTCTTTTTAGAGAAGGCGAGAGCCAAATCGGCATATTCAGGGGGAATGCGCACGCTGGAGACCTGGTCTGGACTTTCCACCGTTGTAGCACCAACGGAAACCCCTAACACCTCCCCGAGCACTCCCGCGACCACCCCGTGAGAGCCCTCTGCTGCCATGAGACAGTGGGGTCATGACAGGCTAACCAGGGAAGGCCTAGAACCACGGGAAACACAGGAGAGTCAATGAGGAAGAGACTGATTCTCTCCCTGTGACCCTCCTGCGTCACCATGACCAGGGGAGCGGTGGCCTCCTTAATAAATCCGGACCCTAAGGGTCGGCTATCTAGAGCGTGAACTGGGAAGGGCACAGCCACTGGAACTATGGGGATCTCTAAACTATGAGCGAATGCTCTGTCTATAAAATGTCCAGCCGTGCCTGAATCCACGAGCGGGTTATGCTGGGAATGCGGGGAAAACTCAGAAAAAATGACATGCAAAAACAGGTGTGCAACAGAGGGCTCTGGGTGAGAATGGTGCTGGCTCACCTGGGGTGACGCTAGAGTGCCCTGCCTGCTGCCTCGACTCCCAGAGGAACCAACTCGACACTGGCCGGCAGTGTGACCTCTGCGACCACAAATGGGGCATGTGAAGGTCACTCCTCCAGCCTCCCTAAGCGCAGCACCTCCCAGCTCCATAGGTATCGAAGCGTTGGTGCTAGAGGATGGAACCAACAGAGCCTGATCTGGATGTCTGCGGGTGACCAGCAGGTTATCCAGCCGGATGTACAGGTCCACCAGCTGGTCAAATGTTAGGGTGGTGACCCTGCAGGCCAACTCCCGACGGACATCCTCACGCAAGCTGCAGCGATAGTGGTCGATCAGGGCCCTGTCGTTCCAACCCACTCCGGCGGCCAGGGTCCGAAAGTCCATAGCGAACTCCTGGGCGCTCCCATCCCCTGCCGCAGGTGGAACAGACGTTCACCCGCCGCTCTACCCTCGGGCGGGTGGTCGAAGACTGCCCGGAAACGACGGGTGAACTCCTCGAAGTGGTCCAGCACCGCATCTCCTTCCACCCACACGGCGTTGGCCCACTCCAGGGCTTTCCCGAGATGCACGAGACGAGAGCGGACACCCTCTCACGGCCCGAGGGAGCCGGGTGGACGATCGCCAGGTATAACTCCAACTGCAACAGGAAACCCTGGCAGCGGGCAGCCGTCCCATCGTACTCCCTGGGGAGGGCGAGGCGAATCCCACCGGTCCGGGTGCAGGGGGAGCGAGTAGTGGAGGCCCCTGTTGTGCTGGAGGGACTCAACCCACCGTTGACAGAATACGGCTGGGGTATTCTGTCAACGGTGGGTGTAGCTGGTGCATGGAAGTCAGGCGCAGGAGAGCAGAGATGAGTGAACACAAAGTACTTTACTGAGGCAAAATAGTAAGACCAGATCGCAACAGCGTCACCAACACCAAATGCCCAAAACAAGTAAGGCAGCACACAGTACCACAAACAAAGTACAAAGTACCGGCTGCCACAAAACACAGGTATACATAAAATATGGCGCTAACCAGCCCGGAAGCGTGCTAACCTCGACAAATAAACAATACCCCACACAGACATGGAGAGAACAGAGGGCTAAATACACATAGTAATTATGAGGAGACATAAACCAGGTGTGCAGGAAAACAAGACAAAACAAATGGAAAAAAGTACTTTGTGTTCACTCACCTTGCTGTCCCCAGTCCACCTGGCCGTGCTGCTGCTCCAGTTTCAACTGTTCTGCCTGCGGCTATGGAACCCTGACCTGTTCACCGGACGTGCTACCTGTCCCAGACCTGCTGTTTTCAACTCTCTAGAGACCGCAGGAGCGGTAGAGATACTCTTAATGATCGGCTATGAAAAGCCAACTGACATTTACTCCTGAGGTGCTGACTTGCTGCACCCTCGACAACTACTGTGATTATTATTATTTGATCATGCTGGTCATTTATAAACATTTGAACATCTTGGCCATGTTCTGTTATAATCTCCACCCGGCACAGCCAGAAGAGGACTGGCCACCCCTCATAGCCTGGTTCCTCTCTAGGTTTCTTCCTAGGTTTTGGCCTTTCTAGGGAGTTTTTCCTAGCCACCGTGCTTCTACACCTGCATTGCTTGCTGTTTGGGGTTTTAGGCTGGGTTTCTGTACAGCACTTTGAGATATCAGCTGATGTAAGAAGGGCTATATAAATAAATTTGATTTGAAAATGAAAGGTGGAGTGGCGATGGCATGAAGACCGGTGACGTCGACCGCCGAATGTCGCCCGAACAAGGAGAGGGACCGACTTCGGCGGAAGTCGTGACAGCTGTGGAGCTTTGCAGCTCCTTCAGGGTTATCTTTGGGCTCATTGTTGCCTCTCTGATTAATACCCTCCTTGCCTGGTCCGTAGGTTTTTGTGGGCGGCCCTCACTTGGCAGGTTTGTTGTGGTGCCATCGTCTTCCATTTTTTAATAATGGATTTAATGGTGCTCCGTGGGATGTTCAAAGTTTCTGATATTTTTTTATAACCCAACCCTGATCTGTACTTTTCCACAACTTTGTCCCTGACCTGTTTGGAGAGCTCCTTGGTCTTCATGGTGCTGCTTGCTTGGTGGTGCCTCTTGCTTAGTGGTGTTGCAGACTCTGAGGCCTTTCAGAACAGGTGTATATATACTGAGATCATGTGACACTTAGATTGCACACAGGTGGACTTTATTTAAATAATTATGTGACTTCTGAAGGTGATTGGTTGCACCCGATCTTATTTAGGGGCTTCATAGCAAAGGGGGTGAATACATATGCACGCACCACTTTAAAGTTTTGAATTTGTTAAACATTTTCATTTCACTTCACCAATTTGGACTATTTTGTGAATGTCCATTACATGAAATCCAAATAAAAATCAATTTAAATTACTGGTTGTAATGCAACAAAATAGGAAAAACGCAGAGGAGGGTGAATACTTTTGCAAGGCACTGTATGATGCCATTTGGGATGCAGCCAGTGCCTCGGTGGAACTGATCTGGTAACAGCAGCAATGGGGTGCACCCCATAACACTTGGCATCATCTCACAGCTCAGTACAGGAAGAACCCTAGCTATTCTATCTTGCCTGGTGACCGGACTAGCTTTCTGGCAAAGGTGAAATTATTTAATCATTCCTCTTGTACATATTTTAGCAAATTCGGTCCAAACCCTGTGACGAGGTCGCTAGGTGTTGGGTTAAGGTCACGACAATACATTGAGATAAGCAGAGCAGAGGGTAGCAAATCACCTTAGAAGTGTGCATACAGAGTGTGTAACTTAGAACAGTGTAGGCGGATAATATATCACAGGATTAAGAGCCCTATTCAGTGACACAGTGCACACATGAGAAACCATGTTTGAGTTACTTTTTATTTGAGTCTGTATATTTTGTGTACGATACAGTATTGGCATTTCTGTCTCGGCCTCGGACAAGTTTATGTACATAGTGTTAATCTAATTGTATTATTGTTTGATGGTTAGGTGTACATGTCATCATAGGGAATTACGACACAGTCAGAACATGAGGGGTAAGAGGGTTGCCGTAAACGCAACAACAGGAAAGGCAGTGACAAAAGAGGGAAAGGACTCGGGACAGACAGACGTGATGAGGGGCAGGCGGTGAGGTCACAGCACATGATCAGCTAGCCAGCTGTTTCCTGATGTCTGAGAGGTGCTATAGTAGACTGAGATTACATGGATATCATAAAACCCAGTGACTAATCGTTTGAATAGCACATTTACAGTTTAGAGCTTATGTGTGTGTGTGTGTGGACGTGTTTAACTATACTTGTGTAAACCAGCAACAATTTGACCAACTGGGGATATTTTGTTAGTCCCCGCATGGTCAAATGCTATTTCTAGGGGGTTTAGGGTTAAGGTTAGAATTAGAGTTAGGTTTAAGAGGGTTTCTGTTTATGTTGGTATCGAACCTTGGGTTGCACGGGCCTATTGCAACTTTCTGCCCTGTTTCTATATTGTACATCAGACCGGTCTGGAGAGGGTGAGAGAACATGAAAGGCCCAGAGCTCCGAGGGGTCACTCATCACAGTTCAACAACAGAAGGAACACAATTATTGATAAAGTGCTGGGGGTAAACAAGTATAATTTTAAAACAAATTTTATATAATAAAATCATAATAAAACATGCAATCTGGATCAATAAATTAATAGATAAATAAGTAAGTACATAATTGGAAATCACACCAAGGGATGAAGGGATTAAGTGGTACAAAGATGAGTGCTATGTTGAAGTGCTTGATATAATAAAATTAAATATAAAAAAGACAAAACCAGATTGAGCATATAAATATCACATTTTTTGTTAAATTTCCTCCTCGTGTCGGTGGCTCCTCCGGCTCTCTTATTTAGGCCCTCACACTCCCACTGTCTGTGTCCAACTCACACTCCCAAACATCCCCGGAACACAGACCACTTTCCAGCTCACTCTCCAGATCCCAATCACCAGAATTCTAATCACCTGTTCACACACCTGCATGTCATCCTCCCACACTATTTAGTTCAGTTCCTTGCACCCCATCACTGTGAGCTATTGTTTGTTTTGAGAGACACTTTTTCGGAGCGCTGGTTTTTCCCGTCCGTCTCTCCTCCCGTGTATGATAGTTTTTGCATGCCTCACAACGCCTTTTGTCTATTCCCTGCCTGTACTGTTGCCATTTTTGGACCTACCGTGTATGACCTTCTGCCTGGCCCTGGACCCAGCTACCTGCCTCCTCCTGTGGTGCGTTTCATTAAACCCCTGCTGCGCTCTGCGCTTGAAACCAGCTCTCTGTCTCTCTCGTGTTCATTACACAATGCTTTATCCTACTCTTTACCATTCATACCAAGTGGAGCCATGGTCTTAACGTTTGCTATCCACCTGGATTCAGCTGCTCTTCTCTGGCCTATGGTCGCGGAGGCTTTCATCTCTAGACCGGTGATGCTGAGGGAGGTTGTAGGGTGGTTTTGGAAGTGTTTTACCAGGTGTGTTTCATGTTTGTTTTTTTCAATTGTGTGGAGGTGCAGTTGAAGGCGTGTCAAGACTGTGACTGGTTTCTCCTATAGAAATGTAGTGGCATAATGTGCATGTTATGGCATGGACAATGTTGGTGCTCTGATTGGTCACGAGTTGTGAGATAGGACTGGAGGTTTGTGCATGTGGATTTTGAATGTGTGGAAGTTGTCGATAGTACTGTGGTGGTTTAGGAGTGGGTTTGTTGGACCAATTTACATAGACTAAGAGATCTCTTAGGTCGGTGTTTCTGCAGAATGCTGATATAGGTCTGAATCCCTGGAGTGGGGAAATGTATGTTTGTGTTTGGGTGTATGCGGAATGAAGGAGTCTGTCTGAGAAGGTGCTGATGATGGGTATAATCTGGGGTTCTGTATCTGTTGGGGGGGATAGGAACAGGGGGTCTGGGAAAGGTCTGAGGGTGGAGGACAGGGATAGGATGGGGGGGATAGGGATACCGACCCAGAATCTGGAAAGGGTTAAAAATAGGTGTGGGCTGTTCGCCCAGGTCAGGAGTCAGTGCCTGGTCCAGAGTTCTGCAGGGAAAGTTGTGGAGGTTAGGGTTAGGGGGATCAAGCATTCTGTTCTGGGTGAGGCCTGCCAGTGTGTGTGCCTTCATGTACCTCAGTGACCGCTTTGAGTATCCCCTTAGGGTTAGGAGCTAGGGTTAAGGTTAGGTTTTTGGGTTAATGTTAGGGTTAGAGGTTAGGGAAAATTGGATTTTTAATGGGACTGAATCGTATCTCCCCACAAAGTTAGCTGCGCAAGACTGTGTGTGTAGTTGCTTTTAATCTCTTTAGCTCCTCCCTGTAGTATAGGCAGAAAGGAAACTCAGTGATAACTCCCGCTGTGGAACATGGCCACTTCCAACAAGGACATAAAGAGCAGAGCACAGGAAAGGCCTGGTGTTGGTTTTGGAGAAGAAACCAAAGGGAACTGCTAAGCTGCTGTTGGAGCGTTTCACTAACTAATCTATCATGTAATTCCCTGCCTGGACTGGACTGTGTAGATCAGGGGCCAACTATGTACACCAGGGGCCCAGGGCCGAAGCAGCACTTATCCCTGTGTTCCCCACTGGCCCCCGCCGGACCGGCTGTCAACTTCCATCACAGCGCAGACACACAATGGGTGTGAGAACATGATAAAACAGCTGGTTCCTATGAGATATGCCCATTCATAATATAAATCCCTACATACTCCCATCCATAACTCCTGTACTAAAAGTGTATATAATCTTATTTTATAGTGTTGGTCTGGCCACCTTATTGGGCCAACAGGGAGAGAGGGACATAGTAAACTGTGGTAAAGGAAAGGAGAGGAGGAGGTGATGGAAGAGAGGATTGGATCCTGGCCTTGACAGTGGCAGGGTGCCATGGTTTCGAGTCTCTCTCATCAATTTGAAACGTTAGTGCGCCTGCCAAGCCGGCCCACCTGTGCCGATCTGAGACATCATGTGATTATGTTGGGGGGGTTGTCAGTGGGTCCAAGAAGGGTTGAAGGATTGTGCCGGGCCAGGGAATATGTCTGGGCCCTCAGGGTAGCAAGGGAGCTCTGGGTTCCATTTGAACCTCCTCTTTCATCATTGCATCATTACAACATTAACCCTGATCACACAGGTTTTACTTGATTGTCCAATGGCTCTCTTGAGCTAGGGCTGAGTAGGGAGGATGTCCTGAGAGAAGAGTGAGGGAGAGAGAAAAAAAGAGAGAGAGAGAAAAAAAGAGAGGGAGGAAGAGGAGCCATCTATGTGAAGCTGATCCATCTGGGATCCAAGTAACATCTGTTTCTATGCCTGAACTTTTAAATAAGGCTCTGGGTAGTAGAGACAATCTGATAGGAGGACATAAACAAGCCAAATCAAAAGGAACGCAACGTGTTTGCAATTGGAGTCAGAACATCTTTGGGTTAGGTTCACATCTGTTTACTAAGATGTTACAACTGGAGAGAGACATCGAGGTGGAGCTGGGAGGGAAAGACACTGACGTAGAATTATCGTGAAGAATAATGAGATGACGCAGATGATGATGAGGGGGAGGATGAGGAGAATAATGATGATGGTAACAACAGAAACACTGATGATAACTGTAATGCCGCCACTTAAGTATGGTCAGCATTAGAAAGCCTCTATAATCACCACAGATCAGTGAAACCAAAGGGAGCAGGAATCTCATTACCATTACTGCCAGCTAGGCGCCTCACCAAGTCATTCTGATGTTTTAACTGCGTGTGTGTGTGTGTGTGTGTGTGTGTGCGCGTGTCTGCGTGCACGTGTGTGTGCACTCGCAATGGTTTAACTGGCTGCGAAAAACACTGTGACTTTGGCAGACAGTCACCAGAAATCAAACCAATTGCAAATAGAATTTGGAGATAATTTAATCTAACATGGGGAAGTCCACTGGAGGCTGTGGCTCTGGACAGGATCTGTGTCCGGACCGGCTGCCACAGAGGGTCTGGGTCAACCACTCACTGACCGTTGTCATAGTGAGAAAACAACTCCAGAATCCCTGACTCACTGCCTCCCTGCCTCCCCCTCTAAAGCTATCTGACTATCTGAGTTCACATCTTTAAAACATTAAAACAATTGTTATTTGAGTGCAAACTCAAGACAAATGTAGTTTTTTTTGTTGATGAATACTGTGTACTAGATGATGTTGTGAGTCCTGTGCTATGGTGTACGTATGAAGTTCACACTGCATGCGAAGTTAAAGGCAGGGCAAGGAGGGAATGTGGGATAAAGTGGCTCAATGGTCCTTTGAGACTACTGGGATGTGTCCCAAGTAGCACCCATTCCATAGTGCACTACTTTTGACCAGATTCCTATGGGCCCTGGTCAAAAGTAGTCCACTACAAAGGAAAAAGGGTGCCATTTGGGATGCGGACCTGGAGTCATGGTTCCATTTTAGTGAGCCATCCAGTCCCTCAAATCCCATAAGCCCAGGCTCTGGCCACATGACTGAGGGTTTGGGACCAGCCCATCTGGTAGATGAGTTGAATCTATGCTACTTTAAAATCACCAGTAGACATTTCTATTTAGGAGGTTACTGTAGATGATGGTGGAAATGTCATTTGACGATGTCAGTCAAAATCTCTTCCCTCTCGATGAAAACGGAAGCAATGAAGACAGAAAAAGGAAATACAGTGGCTTGCGAAAGTATTTACCCGCCTTGGCATTTTTCCTATTTTGTTGCCTTACAACCTGGAATTAAAATAGATTTTTGGGGGGGTTTGTATCATTTGATTTAAACAACATGCCTACCACTTTGAAGATGCAAAATATTATTAATTGTGAAAAAAACAAGAAATAATACAAAAAAACTGAAAACTTGTGCGTCCATAACTATTCACCCCCTCAAAGTCAATACTTTGTAGAGCCACCTTTTGCAGCAATTACAGCTGCAAGTCTCTTGGGGTATGTCTCTAAAAGCTTGGCACATCTGGCACATTTTTGCCCATTCTTCAAGGCAAAACTGCTCCAGCTCCTTCAAGTTGGATGGGTTCCACTGGTGTACAGCAATCTTTAAGTCATACCACAGATTCTCAATTGGATTGAGGTCTGGGCTTTGACAAGGCCATTCCAAGACATTTAAATGTTTCCCCTTAAACCACTCAAGTGTTGCTTTAGAAGTATGCTTAGGGTCATTGTCCTGCTGGAAGGTGAACCTCCGTCCCAGTCTCAAATCTCTGGAAGACTGAAACAGGTTTCCCTCAGAATTTCCCTGTCTTTAGCACCATCCTTCAATTCTGACCAGTTTCCCAGTCCCTACCAATGAAAAACATCCCCACAGCATGCAGGATGGTGTTCTCAGGGTGATGAGAGGTGTGGGGTTTGCGCCAGACATAACGTTTTCCTTGATGGCCAAAAGCCATCTCTCGTCTCATCTGACCAGAGTACCTTCTTCCATATGTTTGGGGAGTCTCCCACATGCCTTTTGGCGAACACCAAATGTATTCGCTTATTTTTGTCTTTAAGCAATGGCTTTTTTCTGGCCATTCTTCCGTAAAGCCCAGCTCTGTGAAGTGTATGGCTTAAAGTGGTCCTATGGACAGATACTCCCATCTCCTCTGTGGAGCTTTACAGCTCCTTCAGGGTTATCTTCGGTCTCTTTGTTGCCTCTCTGATTAATGCACTCCTTGCCTGGTCTGTAGGTTTTGGTTGGCGGCCCTCTCTTGGCAGGTTTGTTGTGGTGCCATATTCTTTCCATTTTTAATAATGGATTTAATGGTGCTCTGTGGGATTTTTGTTCAAAGTTTTGGATATTTTTTTATAACCCAACCCTGATCTGTACTTCTCCACAACTTTGACCCTGACCTGTGTGGATAGCTCCTTGGTCTTCATATATACTGAGATCATGTGACACTTAGATTTCACAAAGGTGGACTTTATTTAAATAATTATGTGACTTCTGTAGGTAATTGGTTGCACCAGATCTTATTTAGGGGCTTCATAGCAAAGGGGGTGAATACATATGCACCCACCACTTTAAAGTTTTCAATTTGTTAAATTCTTTTGAAACAAGTAATTTTTTAAAATTTCACTTCACCAATTTGGACTATTTTGTGTATGTCTGTTACATGAAATCTAAATAAAAATCCATTTCAATTACAGGTTGTAATGCAACAAAATAGGAAAAACGCAGAGGGGGGTGAATACTTTCGCAAGCCACTGTAAGTGTCTCTCTCTGTTGAAAGAATAGTATTTAAAGATCCTACAGGGGACGTTCCATTACTCTTTGGAATCAGCAGACAAAGGCAGGTTGTTAGGTAGTTGTGTGAAAGTTGTTTGAGAGTTGTATGAAGGTTGTGCGGTAGTTGTGTTGACCCAATGTCTCTTTGTCAGGGCACACACTGTCCAGAGCCTGTGGAGCAGTGAGAGAGATCTTGGAGCAGAGCCTCCACGGACCCCTGTCGTTATTCCTAATGCTGCCTTAATCTAAACAGACCTGTTTCCTTTGGCTACCCCCATCACAGGGCCTGCAGCTCTCCCAGCTAGCACATTTGGTTCCGACATTGTGGGAACGTATGTTTTTGGTTTCACATTGGTTGTGGGAATGAAGCCATATGTTTCCTGACCTGTAAAATGTAACTTTTTTTTAAACGTTCTGAGAACAGAAGTTAAAATTTCACCATTTCGGGGACCTTAATTTTTAGATTGTAGAGAGGTTCTGAGAACTGCTTTCTGTGTGAGGTACGGTCGTACTCTACGGATGTTGTAGAGCATAAACCTGCAGGAGCGAGTCACTGCTTTGATGTTTGCAGGGAACGACAGTGTTGTCCAGGGTCCCGCCAATGTTCTTTGCACTCTGGAAGGACAACACTGTGAAGTTGTCAACCGTAAATGAGAGGTCTTGAGTGGACAGGCCTTCTCCGGGAGGAAGAGCAGCTCCGTCTTGTCGAGGTTGAGGTGGTGGGCCGACATCCAAGCTGAGATATCTGCTAGGCACACAAAGATGCGTGTCGCCACCTGGGTGTCAGAAGGGGGGGGAAGAAGAAAAGTAGTTGAGTGTCATACGCATATCAATGATAGAAGAGACCATGTGAGGATATGACGGCGCCTGGTGACTTGGTGTATAGAGAGAAGAGGGCCTAGCACTGAGCCCTGGGGGACAACAGTAGTGAGAGCATGTGGTGCAGACACAGATCCTCTCCAAGTCACCTGGTAGGACCGGCCTGCCAGGTAGGATGCGATCTAAGACTGTGCAGAGCCTGAGACGCCCAGCCCTGAGAGAGTGGAGAGGGGGATGATGGTTTATGATGTCAACGGCAGTGGATACATCTAGGAGGATGAGAACAGAGGAGAGAGAGTCAGCTTTGGCTGAGGAGGAGGAGAGCAGAGGAGAGCAGTCTCGGTTGTGTAACCCGTCTTGAAGCCAGACTGGTTAGGGTAAAGAAGATCGTTCTGCGACAGATAACAAGAGAGTTCATCAGAGACAGCATGCTCAAGTGTTTTGGAAAGAAAATAAAAGAAAGGAGGGATACAGGTCTATTGTTTTTGAAGTCAGATGAGTCGGGTGTTGGTTTCTTGAGGGGAGCGATTCAGGCATTTTTGAAGTAAGATGAGTTGATGAGGAATGGGAGAAGATCTCCAGAGATGGTCTGGAGAATGGAGGAGGGGAAGGGGGTCGAACGGAAAGGTTGTCTGGCGGCCAGACCTCACGAGTCAGAGGTTTTCATCTGGAGACAGTGGAGAAAGAGGTCAAGGCATAGTGTAGTTCTGTGTGAGTGGAACCAGTGGACTCAATAGGCTGAGAGAATGGCAACACAGCTATCTTTTGGTTATCACTATGGCAACAGCCTCCAGGAACATAAAAAAAACACAATATTTACAATGAAAAAATTATTATTTACAATGTCGGCCTACCCCGACCAAACCCTCCCTTAACCCAGACAATTGTGTGCAGCCCTATGGGACTCCCGGTCATGATACAGACCGGGATCGAACCTGGGTCTGTAGTGACGCCTCTAACACTGCGATGCAGTGCATTAGACCGCTATGCCACTCAGGATGATTTATCTCTAGAGAAACTGCAATGTGCGCATTGAGCTCACAGAAGAAAAAAACCTGAAATGGAATTCAAATCGTTGAACAGATGTCGGCCAATTACTTGTTTAATAACCAGAATGTTGGTTAATCACCTAGCACTTATTCAAACAGACCCCATGTCAAAGGAAACAAGCACACATTAAGATCAGGTGTGGTCAATTAGTGGGTGTGGCCAACACACCTGAACACACTTAACAAGATAGAGGACAGAGATAGGTTTGTTGATGTTGGAAACAGAATGTATATGTTTTTAAATCATTACTTTAAATAGAACCATGAGGAAACCCGAAGAAAACTTTATGCTGAAGTATTGAAATTCCCACAGAAGAACACTGTTTCTTAATGTTCTCTGAACGTCCTGAGAACACTCCCAACATCCAACCAGTTGGAGAACGTTTCTTGAACATTAGCAAAATTGAAACTTTTAGGAAACTTTCTGTTAAAGTAATGAAATACCAAGAAAATAAAGTATTTTTGTCAAGTTCCTTAAAATGTGCTGAGAATGTTGCAAAGCCAAGCAACTATCCAGCAACATTCCCAGAAAGTTGTGGGAAGGCTGTATACAAAATAACCATAGGACAACCACGCTCTCACCAAGCTTCTCAGAACGTTATGTGCTAGCTGGGTAGTGACTGTTTGCAGTCTGGTCAGTCTGTATAGCTTGTTAGCAGAAGCAAGGGACTTCTGTTTAGTAACCAGGCAACCACAGTTCCCTAAGGTGTGGCTAAGGGCGGGGCCATCATGGTCCAGTCTAGTCAGACTGAGTGATGGAAGTGAAGGGCAATGTTTCCACAGGGTTGGGATCTGACCTAATATGGATTATAGAGGTCTACATATCCAAGGATAGAACTGAACTCCAGTTTATATAGCCTACTGATAGAGCGAAACGCTTATTGAGGAGGTAGGCTAGTCTGTCCTAACTGGTTTCATTGTCATTGGTTGTAATAACATGGGGATGATGATGTGGGTAACGTGATGTTGATGTTGTTGACGATGTTAATTATAGTGGTGAGGATGACATTTGTGATGATTTTGGTCAGCATATTCTTGATGACGTTGATGTGATGATTTGAGAATTGTTCACAGCGCACGTGACCTATTAGGTAACTTGGTCTTGGTACTATTGCTATATATAGGTGGTGGGAGCTATACCTGTTAGATGGAGTGAAACTGTTACATATTTGTACACCGTGAGGTAAAGCTGAAACTGTACAGTAGGGCGGTAGGCATTCCTCGAGCTGTCAAGTACTGTGTGTGTGTGTGTTATTCTCATCCTCTTATTGAGACAGCCTGGAGGCTTGGGAGGTCAGTCAGGTCTGCAGTACAGCCCTCTGCAATAGCTACAACACTTCAGTTCTTCACACACACACACACACACACACACACGCATCTGGCCTGGACTGCATGGCGGCGTTCCAAACGGCACCCTATTCCCTAGTGCACTACTGTTGACCAGGCTCTGGTCGAAAGAGGTGCGCTATATAGGGTGTAGAGTGTGATTTGGGACGCAAAGATTTACAAACATGTCCTAACTCTCCGTCTCTCCCAAGCCAGCGAACTCAATCTAAATCATTATCTAGCATGCCGTTTTACAGCGAACAATATGTCAGAAATGACTATTATGATTATGCGGTTTACATCCAACCCGTGTCAATAAATTCATGTGAGCGTGGCTCTGATCTTCTATCGTTTCCAGATGGTGTCATACAATATACAGCAATGTGTCATGTTGAAGGATGCTCGTCAACCCCACATCTACTTAACTGGCACTCCTCCCTCCTTCAGTACCTCCTCCTCTCTCTCCTCCCAGGTTTTGTTACCCCCATACAAACAAGATAAAGCAACGTCTCATGTTGAAGAATCATTGTCAGTTCAAACATAACTCATCCTTAACCCGTCGTTCCTCCCTTCCCGCTCTTCTCCCAGGACCCCATACATACACAGTGTGTGTGTGAGGAGACATCTGAGGCTCATATTGTTCTTGTTTCCCACAATTCCATGCTGCTCGCTCCGGTGCTTAACATAGTTGGCAGCTCCCTTCATCCTCCTGACTACACAGTCGGGCCTTTTCTGAAGATGGCCAGACCAGGTGCATATTCTCTTCCAGATCCAACTCTGTTCTGTTCTTGTACTGAAGCTGTCCAGCACCACTGCTCAAGCGTGTCCAACACTTTCACTGAGGAGAGAGAGTGAGAGAAAGAAGAGACGTCAGAGTGAGAGGAAACATTTGAAGAGTGGAACAAAGACACCAGCAGAAAAAAGTACATATATATATATAAAAATATCTAACCGTACTATCAAACATCCACACCCAGTTCCATCCAAACCAACTCTACATCCAAACCCCAAACGCCAGTTTGGAGGTTCCACCAAAACAGCCAGATCCGGCAAGTGTGACTCACACAGCCACATGAGAAGCAGTCTTACTCTGTATAGCTGTCTTAATTACAGCTTACTTAACTCTTACATTACAGAGAGCAAAGCCAGTATTGTACACTATTTGAGCTCAATGTTATGTGGAATAAAGGCACTGTATTTATAAAAGGGACAGAAATAAAGAACATAAAAGCCAAATGAACATATGTCAAACAATGGTTCCATCTTGTGCTTGGACCATGTAAAGGCGTGTTAGATTCCTGCTACAATACTGCCACGTCGTGGATCTTCGTAAAACATCTACCCTCAGACGGATCCAGTTTAGCATTTCCCACATGAATGGTTAAGGTTAGGAAGATGATCCTAGATCTGCACCTAGGGGGAAACTTCACCCTGGAGCCAGAAACACACTGGGGTTGTGTTCATTAGGCACGACATGAAAAAGAATGGAATGAAACCGGCAAATAACCTGGTCCAATTACAAAAGCACATTTTTGTTTTGTGTTGCAAAACATTTGAAACCAACCCGATCTCATGTTATGGTAAATACATGCACGTTTTGAAAATGACCAACACACTTATTTCATCAGTATTGCACAATTTTAATAAAACAGTGCTTTTCCCATATAATTATTATTTTTTTTTTTAAACACAGGTGGTAAAAATCTAATTGAAACAAATAAATTACATAGTAAAAAGCACTTGAGAATCCATTTCATTTTACATCGTTAGTGTGAAATGAACCCCATATGAAAATAGCATTGAAAGTTTGCATTCATAGAATTTAATTTATAGATATATATTAGCTAAATAAACCTTTACATTTTTCTATTCCCTTCCCTAACTCGATGAAAGCGAATAAGGTTTACAGCTTCTTAGCATTTGTGGCGTGCCCTCAATTTCATTCTTGATTCTGTTTAACGGTATTAAAAAACCTTTCAAAACAAACAATGCCTCATGACAATCTCTGGGGAAGTAAAACAAATAAGAAAAATAAAAGGTAAAGGAGATATAAATTAAGATGACAAAAGTGAAAAGTCAGGATTAAACCTATTTTTTTTTTTTACAAATGGCTGAATTTCAGAATGATATTTGACCAAAAAAAGCAGCACATTTGCAAGCGGCCATCCACACCCACACACTAACAAACACCCCAGAATGCAGAGAACATTCCCAACAGACAGACACACAGTGCATAGTACGCAGGTCGGTTTAACCTAGTAAGGTAATTGGAGCAGCTACCCTCTGCTCCCCACTCTACTTAACAAGAAAATGTTCCGCCTGCTCATTTGTTGCCATGGCGACAGATCGAGCCTGGTCTGGCCGCTTGGCAGAGGGAATAGAGATATGAGATATAGTGCTTGGCAGAAAGAGATATGTCGACATAGATCGATAGAGAGACTGTAATGGGAAGCCCTTTTTTAAAAATGTTTTATAGGCCAGACAATAGGAGTTGTCTCCATAGAAATAGAATGACCAGAGCAGACCTTCTCATTCAATTCAACATCATCTTTCCCTCTCTCTTTCCTCCTGGTGTAATGATATGGTTGACAGAGGGTTAACTACCTATAAAGCTACTAAGAAGGACCACTTTGGAGAGGGCACAAAGAGAGGCATTCTGGGTACAGGATGGGGGGAGGGGAGCATCAGGGATCACATTGTTGTTCTATTGCACATTTACATTTTTGTTTCACCTCTTTTCTTCTCTCCTCCGACTTCTTTTTCTGGAGATCTCGTTCTCAAACCTCACAGTTCAAAACAGACAACAAAAGCAATGTCATAAATAACCCTATACTGTAGTCAAATGAGAAAGAGCTCCAAAGCAACCTGCCGCAAAAACAATATAATAATAATAATAATCCACGAGACAACAGTGACATTATTAATAACAATGATCAAATTAACAGAAAAACAACAACGACCATTTGATATAATAAGCAAAAAAAATAAAAAGCAACAGTAATTTGTTGAATATCAAAAAACAACCTTTGTAAAATGAATTGTCATTAATTCGAAGACAAAAACGTGTTTAAAACATCCAAGGCATCGACAGTGAGGAGGAATACCAAATCTATAATAAAAAAAGTGACAAGGTAGGGATTCACAAAACTAAAACCCAAAAGAACAGCACTTGAAACTAAGAGAGAAACCAGTTTGGTGAACTGAGGACCGATGCATCTGTACAAGCTTTTGGCAGTCTTGAGTGGAAAAAGTCCCAGACGTGAAAGACTACGAAACACATACAATGCAGTGTTCTCTAATCAGATCGTTCCTCCACATGTAGGCATGTCACCACACAGGTAGTGTTACCACCACATCAGTCTATCTGAGCTTTTCCTGATCGAGAAGTCCTTTCCACGTCAATATTGCATTGTCCCAATCACTCATTTTATCTCCTTCTATTCACAACATATCAAACTGCAGAGAGCAGAGAGAGCGCAGGGCGGTGGCCAAGCCGGGTTGCATTGTGGTTCATGTAGTCGTGCGTTGCCAAGCATCACGCAGTGTTCTCGTTTTTAAAGCCTACACGGCTGGGGGCGTGGCTATGAGTTCCCACCTGATGAGTCTGTGTGCTGTGACTGGCTGAAAGTGCTAACAGGAACAGGAAGAAGCCAGGGGAGGATGGCAGACGGGAGGGGGAAAAAAAGTCATGGCGTTAGAGAGAGAGAGATGGCATGGCTTTCATATCCTACTGTATAGCCGTGGGCGT
This sequence comes from Salvelinus alpinus, assembly GCF_045679555.1. Lineage (NCBI taxonomy): Eukaryota > Metazoa > Chordata > Actinopteri > Salmoniformes > Salmonidae > Salvelinus > Salvelinus alpinus. The sequence continues at coordinate 5,321,594 of NC_092110.1, forward strand.
GTCAGAGATAGGTAACCCTGAACGCATCACAAGCAGGTTAAAGGGAAGAGGGAGAAAACACGGGAGAGAACCTGTCCCTGAAAGTGTCAAGATAGGAGATCCTGTTCCATGAAACAACAAAAAATAAGTTTGTTTCAAGACAAATGCTGCTAAAGCAGGTGTCACAAGAGGGCGTAACATGTCCCTAGAGCGCTAGGAGCAGCTGAGGCCTCGTACTTCTGTTATGTTCCCCTCACCCTGCCAGTAGAGGAGCAGTCAGTCTGTCTTGTCTGTCTGGCCGTCCGTCTTAGCCATAGAGATAACTAGAGGGTGCACTTGCCATAACGGCATAACATGTTGTGGGCTCCCTTTCTATCTTCGTGGTCTCAGTGCCAGTCCTCATCTTCCTCGACGTCATCGTCTTCGTCAGATGAGTCATCGTTAGCGCTGTCTCCTCCAGCTGCGTTCCCCTCCCGTGCCCCGTTCTGCCGCGCGGCCAGTAACGCTGCAGCCTCTGCTGCCGCCTGGGCCTCTGCCCTCTCCTCCGCCTCCTTCTGCCTCAGCGCTGCGGCCTTCTTCTCCTGCTCCGCGTGGCTCTTCATGTGGGCACTGCGGCTCTTCACCTTGTAGAAGATCCTAAGGGGAGGAGGAGGAGGAGAGGGGCAGCGGTTAGAGGTCAGAGAGAAGGCTGGGTTGGCTTCACTGTTAGCTTTCGTATCTGTGGACAAGCACTAGCTCTAATTTGATAACCCCGTCGCAGGAAATGTAAAACTTTTTACTGTATCTGAGGTTTAAAAAGGCTTCTGAAGATTATAAATTCGACTTGATTTTCCCTTTTGAAAAATGTCCATTCATTATAATCCACATTTCTTGTTGCTGCATGATTATTTTCCTGCTGTAAAAAACTGGCTCAAATTAAGATCCTACATCTGTATGGTGTTGGTTCACAGTAGACAAATAGAAGGTCCGCACTTCAATTTGAAGAGTGTAGACCTCCTCTTTGCACAAGCACGGTACTGTGTGTGAACCTGAAGGAAGGAGAACTGACGAAGTCCAAATGCCAGAAACATTTGTCCATGAAATATTACTTTTCCTAACTTCATATTCGAGGTTCCCAAAACCATACAAGGCTTAATTCTAGAATTGGATGAAGTGTAACACCATGCCAAGGCAGAATACTGTAGAGTAGTCTGCAGTATGTGGACCAGTGAGGAATCGGATATGGGATAAGAGCTGCATAGACTGGGGGAATAGCATGCCATATCACTGCTGTGTTTCAGTTGCTAGGAGACGGTTGAGAATAACAGAACTGCGGTAGCTAACTGGACGAGCTCTTCAATCAGAGTCAGTCAGCACTGCTTGATTTTTTTATAGCAGGAAGCTCAAACAAACACCCAGGAGCACTTTTCACTATATTACACATGCGCACGTACGCACGCACACACACACACATCGCTCCGAGCGCTTCCCAAGTCAGTGTTTCTGCAACCAACAGCAGCTCCCAAGATTCCAACCTATTCGAACCAACCTGTACAACATTGCAGTTACCCTGCAGAACTTGTCGAATCGCAGTACTCTTTGATCAAGGTCTCCCCTCCAATATGCAAATCACAACTACCAGTCCGTACCGCTGTCGGAGTAACATCCGTCAAAATCACGAGCGGTGTGCTATTACTGTAAATACAGAGTGGACAACTTCTACTTGTAAACATAGACAAAATGCTTTATCCAAATCTGGAATCTCAAGACTATCTTTCCCCCCCCCAACTACCTTTAATCAGCACCACATCCAAGAGTTCGGACAACTTTGACACAAATGACGACGCCATGTTGCTCTGCCTATTGGCATCTAAGACATATCTTAGATATGGGGGCTCCTGAGTGGCGCAGCGGTCTAAGGCACTGCGTCTCAGTGATTGAGGCGTCACTACAGACACCCTGGTTCCAATCCAGGCTGTATCACAACTGGCCGTGATTGGGAGTCCCATAAGGCGGCGCACAATTGGCCCAGCGTCGTCCGGGGTAGGCCGTCATTGTGAATAAGAATTTGTTCTTAACTGACTTACCTAGTTAAATAAAGGTTAAATAAATATATCTCAGACACTGACCTGTCACACTTCTTGCAGGGGAACTCTCCCTCTGGTCCGGCAGGGCCCTTGGTCCCTGATATGGTCCCGGTCTTGGGGGCCGGTCGTGGTTTCGAGGAGGCGCTGGAAGGGAACTGAGGAGGGAGACTGACACGGGACGACGTCTGGTCTCTCCTCAAGCCCTCCTGACTCTTCAACACCAGGACTGCTCCAGCCTGCACATACATTTGAAATACTTAATTTGCTAAATGATTTAAGCATGCAAAAGATCAATTCGATGCAAGGACACAGGCATGGATACAAAAAGCACCCTCTCCTCCACATTGCCAAGCTGCCCAATAACCATGACAGCTGATCAGAATCAGACACAGGAGGTTGGTGGCACATTAATTGGGGAGGATGGGGCTTATGGTAATGGCTGGAGAGGAATGGTATCAAATACAAATTATTTCCATGTGTTTGGTCCGGGTTTGGCCGGTGTAGGCCGTCATTGTAAATAAGAATTTGTTCTTAAAACTGACTTGCTGTTTTGACTTCTTTAAATAAAGGTTAAATAAAAATAAATAACATTTTAAATTCCATTATCCCCATTCCAGCCATTACGAGTCATCCGCCGCTCAGCAGCCCCCAGTGATGTCAGAGCAGTATCTTGCCAACTGCACCCACAACTCTGGTCAGCACACACACACCTCCCAGCTGGAGTCAAAGTAACCTAGACATTGTGTACCTGGATAGTACAAAATAAGTACAACATAATAAGGCAGTTTTTTTTTTTTTTTTTTTTTTACACATCTTACAAAACATAACAAAGCTTTATGTTTCACCTCAGGCCATATTTTAAAACCATAGATTTCTACCAGGTCACCAACTAACAGCAGAAATGGGGTCAAAGGTTTTCTGAGTCATTGTTTGCTCACAGAGTCAAATTACGCAACATGGGGAGTGGGGAAGCCAGCCAAATCAGCTGTTCGGTATTTAGCCACTAGACGGCAGCAGACCAAAGAACACCGCAGCTTGGTGTCCCTCGCCACTGTTCTACTCTGAACTCAGTCAAGGCAAGTTCAAAAGTGCAAATATTGTTTACTGCATGGGGTGTTGATTACACAAGAATAAAAATATCACATACATCCATGCTCATTCATCTTCTAGTCAGTGTCTCCTCTACTCAGGAGGAGATGCTCCTCTACACAGACACAGTTCCCCTGCATCTCCCACTCACGTTCTCAGTGGCCTGTACCTTCTGTGTCACCCTGTTTGGACTGGAGCCCCACTGCATCCTGTCAGCTGACACCTCCCACTTCCTGTCATCTTCGTCTTCCTTCCGAGATTCTAATCTCTGAGAGCACTGTTGGTAGAAAGAGAGAGAGAGGTATTTTCTCAATTAGATATTGCTCACTTCCTGGATCCTCTCTCACCTCACTTTGAAAAAGTCAAAAGTTCAAATTGATGAGAGCGAACATGGATGGAAATGCGCTCGCTTGAAATGAGACGGTCCTTCACTCGTGCGTCATTAGGCAAACTACGTTTATAAATGCGTAAAGTGCTCAAAACAAATGAGTTTTTAAAGACATTTCATGGATAAAAGGATAAGTAAAAATGATTTGCTTCCTCGCCAAAAGGAGGCTTTCAAGGAGGGGGAGGACCATCTTCCGTTTGCCTACTAACGATCTGACCCACTCCTCGATCTCTTATCGGAATTCTGGGTCACGGAGGAGAGAGGGCGGACTTTTGCCCAAACGAGAAAGCGAGAGAGTCACTGTAGAAAGGTTGTTTATGTAGCGTCGTTTCTGTTGGTAGGGAGATGCAGAGATGCATTTCATTGTTCTTTCAGGATTGTTTATATAGTATACAGTAGGCTGTACAGTAACAGGGTATCCCACACAGTACATTTTATGAAATACGTATGCAATGCTGTTATGAATGTGTTGTGAATGTGTTATGAAATCCGTATATAGGTAGCCCTCAAATAAAGTCTTACCAACAAATCACAACTTGTGTCCTAGGTTAAAATGGGTGGCTGCGAGTGAGTCAGCACCTCTACACTAAATCATTTTCTCTGGGTGTGCGCCAGCTCATGTTTTTTTATTATGCTTTTTATTTGGCTGAGGGAGTGACATGATTTTACTCACTTTGGGGTTGACTTCTTCCTCTGTTCTTGTCATGCTTATATATATATATATATTTATATATTATAAAATGTGCTATGAAGTCCTTAATGCCGGTACCCTTCAATTGACTTCAGGACATGCTTATGAATGGACTGTGTACGGGCTATGAATGTGTTAGATATGGGCCATGAATGTGTTATGAAGTCCTTATGTAGGTAGTCAATCAACTCACTTTGAGGTCCAGCTCCTCATCGGTGTTCCTGCTCTCAGGTGGCTCTGTGTCTCCGTAGATCAGAGCGCCGTTCCGACCGATCTTTACCTGTTTCTTACAGGTGTAGTAGAACTCCACACACTGAGCCACCGTCTTCGTGCTCACCTGTGTACCAGCGACACACACAGAAACACACTTCATATCTAGGCCCATTACAAGGTTTAGAGCAGAAGACACAAAATCATCAACTCAACTACAGTACCGGTCAAAAGTTTTAACACACCTACTCATTCCAGGGTTTTTCTTTATTTGTACTATTTTCTACATTGTAGAATAATAGTGAAGACATCAAAACTGTGAAATAACACATATGGAATCATGTAGTAACCAAAAAAGTGTTAAACAAATCTAAATATCTCCTCTGAACAGTTGATGTTGAGATGTGTCTGTTACTTGAATGCAATTTCTGAGACTGGTAATTCGAATGAACTTATTCTCTGCAGCAGAGGTAACTCTGGGTCTTCCTTTCCTGTGGCGGTCCTCATGAGAGCCAGTTTCATCATAGCGCTTGATGCTTTTTGCGACTGCAAAAGTTCTTGAAATGTTCCGGATTGACTGACCTTCATGTCTTAAAGTAATGATGAACTGCCGTTTCTCTTTGCTTATTTGAGCTGTTCTTGCCATAATAGGGCTATATTCTGTATACCCCCCTACCTTGTCACAACACAACTGATTGGGTTAAACGCATTAAGAAGGAAAGAAATTCCACAAATGAACTTTTAAGAAGGCACACCTGTTAATTAAAACACATTCCAAGTGACTACCTCATGAAACTGGTTGACAGAATGCCAAGAGTGTGCAAAGCTGTCAAAGGCAAAGGGTGGCTACTTTGAAGAATCTCAAATAGAAAATATATTTTGATTTGTTTAACACTGTTTTGGTTACTACATGATTCCATATGTGTCATTTCATAATTTTGATGTCTTCACTATTATTCTACAACGTAGAAAATAGTACAAATAAAGAAAAACCCTTGAATGAGTAAGTGTTAAAAAAATGTTGACTGGTAGTGTATATCCTCCTGAACAAAATGACTCACCTGGGAGTTTTTTGGGGGACAGAGGCAACCTCTCAGTAACCTTTGCAGCATATTACAGTAACCAAGTAGGAATGGTGAATGGGAACAGATTAAGCAAGGCCCTCAGTTGACTTATTTATGTGAGCACTGAGCAGCCCATGCCATTTTTATTTATATATACATACATAGACTGGCACATACCAGTTTCTGGACCATGAAGAAGTCTTTCTTATAGGCAGCGATCCCTTTGTTGAAGTAACGTCTCTCTACTGAGGTCCAGCTGTCTGACCCTGAGAGAGAGAGAGAGAGAGAGAGAGAGAGAGAGAGAGAGAGAGAGAGAGAGAGAGAGAGAGAGAGAGAGAGAGAGAGAGAGAGAGAGAGAGAGAGAGAGAGAGAGAGAGAGAGAGAGAGAGAGAGAGAGAGAGAGAGAGAGAGAGAGAGAGAGAGAGAGAGAGAGAGAGAGAGAGAGAGAGAGAGGAGAGAGAGAGAGAGAGAGAGAGAGAGAGAGAGAGAGAGAGAGAGAGAGAGAGAGAGAGAGAGAGAGAGAGAGAGAGAGAGAGAGAGAGAGAGAGAGAGAGAGAGAGAGAGAGAGAGAGAGAGAGAGAGAGAAAGAGAGAGAGAGAGAGAGAGAGAAAGAGAGAGTTAGATGGACAGACACTGACTGGTGACTGTCTGCTTCTGTATGCACAGGGTGGACACACCCCTGACTGGTTCGATAAACAATGGTTCTCTGTCCTCTGCTTTGGATTACCCAGTCACAAACCCAACTACACCCCCCCTCATCATCCACCCCCCCTGCTCTCACTACACTCCCATTCCAGCAACACTCCCCTGCCAGATAACAACACCCCCCCCCTTCAGCTGCCATTGTTAAAAGGTTGGCACACCTGTTAATTGAAACACATTCCAGGTGACTACCTCATGAAACTGGTTGACATAATGCCAAGAGTGTGCAAAGCTGTCAAAGGCAAAGGTCAAGCTTCCTAGCTGAAACAGTTCTATCAAGTTTGTGCATATGTTATGACAACATTGTGGGCCATTTTTGTTCGTTATGGAATTCGGCTAGGGTTTTGCCTGCTGTTCGGGTACATTTTTTCTGTAAGTAAACCGAAGTCTACGCACCTTCGTCTGTGATTGGTGCCGTCCCTACTGTTAACCAAACATCATAGTTAGACGTAAAATTGGGCGACTAAGATCTCTTCGGCAAAAACGTGAAAATTAATGACAGATTGCTTGAGTTATCCTAGATTAATTCTGACTATTTTGACTGTGGCGTCTCAATATGGATAAACAGTACTATTGCCGCTTTCCTCTCGTTTTTCAAGCAAAGGTATTTTTAAGGGAGTATGCAAGCACACTCGTTCAGTTCGTCTAGCCGAGTTCTGACGCTAAAGCCTTGAAGCTGAGAGGAGCTCTGGAGACATCCCTGCTACTATCCTGAACAAAAATATAAACTCAACATGTAAATTGTTGGTCCCATGTTTCATGAGCTGAAATAAAAGATCCCAGAAATGTTCCATACGCACAAAAAAGCTTATTTCTCTCAAAGTCCGTGCACAAATTTGTTCACATCCCTGTTAGTGAGCATTTCTCGTTTGCCAAGATAATCCATCCACCTGACAGGTGTGGCATATCAAGAATCTGTTTAAACAGCATTATCATTACACAGGTGCAGCTTGTGCTGGGGACATAAAAAGGCCACTCTAAAATGTGCAGTTTTGTCACAACACAATGCCACGTCTCGAGTTTTGAGGGAGTGTGCAATTGACATGCTGACTGCAGGAATGTCCACCAGAGCTGTTGCCAGATCATTTAATATTCATTTTTTCTACCATAAGCCGCCTCCAACGTCGTTTTAGAGAATTTGGCAGTACGTCCAACCGGCCTCACAACCGCAGACCACGTGTAACCACGCCAGCCCAGGACCTCCACATCCGGCTTCTTCACCTGCGGGATCGTCTGAGACCCGCCACCCAGAAAGGTGATGAAACTGAAGAGTATTTATGTTTGTAATAATGTCCTTTTGTAGGGTAAAACTTATTCTGAGTGGGTGGGCCTATGCCCTCACAGGCCCAGTCATGTGAAATCCATAGATTAGGGCCCAATGAATGTATTTCAATTGACTGATTTCCTTACATGAACTGTGACTCAGTAAAATTGTTGCATGTTGATTTTATACATTTGTTCAGTATAGAAAATAGAAAAATAGAAGAAAAAGGCCCCATGCAAGCAAGCACACAACACAGGCGTGCCTGCGGGAATGCACTTTGACATACTCCAGTGAAGTTTGATGATTCTGACTCAGTAAAAGGACCCACAGAGAGTTATGCACACAGGCCTGCCTGCAGGAATGCACACACAACATCCCAGTGTCCCAGTGGACACAGTAAGAAATGACCAGCGCCCATAGAGCTAATACTGCACAGATAGCGTCTTAATCTATGACATGACAAACCTGAGTAGTGGTAGTCTCCGAGGCGGTGGTCCTTAGGGAAGACGGAGGTTTTCAACAGCAGGAAGGCCAACGCTCCCTGAACACAAAGAACAGCATTTATCAACCCAATCGTTCACAAATGAACTCTCAAGAGTAAACACGTAGATCAACAGCTCACGGGACACTGAGCAATACTGGAAATCAAAGGGCTGGATGGTTGGTTTCCAGAGCGCACACGCTGATCAGAGTAATGCTTGACTGATTCTTTGATATTGATGCTGATCTGTTGGTAATTGTGATGGGATGGATTAACCTGGAGAGCTACTGTAAGAGAGCAACAGCATGCCTCCTGATGCTGGAGAGAGACAGAGAGAGAGAGAGAGAGAGAGAGTGGGCGCACCGCACACACTGAGAACCACCCTCGGTCTCCTTGACAACAACATGGTGCCACTACCATAAAGCCCTCTTCCTCTATCTTTTTCTCCATCTCCCTTCCTCTAACTCAATGTCTCTCTCTTTCTCTCTGAACACTCTGCTGAACATATGTGACCTTTACTCCAGTGTGAGTAAGAGAGAGCGTGTGTGTGTGTGTGTATACTGTATCAGTGTATACGTCTGTTTTCTACATTGGGCATATGGAGCACTGGGCATATCTTATAACAAAACAACACACAGATTAGGGCGACCGAATGAATGGGCACAGTCATTATGGGAGCTCTTTCTAGAATGCCCCTTAAATTCTGTTTAGGCGCATTTTTAAACTGTCTCCATGGTTAAAGTAGTAATACCTTTATTTAATTGTTGTAAAAAACAGTGAGCGTGCTTCATCTTACATCGAAATATGACATTATTTTGACATGGGTCACGTGTTACTACATTACACAAACGAACGTTTTCAACTGAGCAACCTTTTTGCTACATTGTGCACTAATGAACAGGCCCCTGATGTAAGCTGATCTGGCTGATGCTGAGGGGGCGAGGGATGTTTAAGGAGGAAGCGTTGCCTAGTCTGTGCCCAGCTGAATCATATCTTGTGTAGGCTACATGTGAACTCTCAACGCAGTTACTGAAGGCAATCTCCAAACTATCTTTATGGCTCTGGCCGAGACACAAAATATAACCTGCAGCTACTCACTATTAACAAAATGTCTGGAACATTGTGTCCACAAACGTGCTCGAGGAAATAGACATTTGCAACATCTTTCCATGATGTCACAATAACAAAAGCGAGTGCACGGGCTTGACTCATCAGATTTGGGGGGGATTTGGTCCACCGCGGCACTATCCATGGTGCTGAATCTCTGCTACTACACAAAAAAATGGTGCGTAAAAAAACAACCCATTTTGGGTTAGCTTGTAACCCAGCGCTGGGTAAATATTGGACAGAACACAAACTGGGTTATTTTGACCCAGCCAGTTGGGTGGTATGGATTACCCAAACAGGTTCATTTAACCATTGCCTGCAGGTTAATATTCACTTTAATGCTGCGTTGACCCAGAAACCGGGTCTTCTTTATTCTAATTGATAGGTTTTTTCCAGGAGGCTTGGCCAATTAAGGGCGTGGCTTTCAGATAGTTATTTTTGGCCGCCCGTGAGGGTAAACGTCATTCTGTTCATCATGTTAACTTCGTACACTGCAAATAAAACTGATCCTTGAACATTTTTGCACTTCACATATTCTAATTTAACATTAACAACATTATTATTTACATACTGTAACAAAGTGGTAACTACCCCAGCACTGGGATATGCATCAGAACTGCTAATCGTGTAAACCTAATTTTTCAACAGGATGCTACTTCAATCAGGTAAAAACTATTGAATGAGACCAAAAACGTGCTACGATTCACTGATTTTGATGATAGTGAAATCGTGAAAATAAGTTTGTCTTGCCTACATAGATGCAAAGGGAACATGGCTACTAGGAGGAATAGTGAACTCAATAGCCCCTGTGCTGTATCATACCTGTTACATATTCACCACACAGTTTACACAGCCCACCCCACCCCTCACCATACCATACACCATTTGTGTTTGCAGTAGGAAGAGAGTGCTGCGCTACAGTAGCCACAGAGTGGCCATTTGGGTTTGATTCCCGCTGGGGACACCCATACGTAAAATGTATGCACAGATGAATGTACGTTGCTTTGGATAAGAGCGTCTGCTAAATGACATATATTATTATATTATGAATGTATTGTGTATACATTCGGAGGTGGTATAGCTAGCTGTTATTCTAGTAGGATGTTGGAACACAGCCACGGTTGTTCTCAGTAGACACAAAATGGATGAGAACCATCACAAGCAGACAGATACAATCTGCAGTTGTCCACTATCAAACACTCTTTTTCTTTTTCAACCCATTTCGCTACAGTGTGCCCGAATGAACACAACCCAGCTCTCATCCCCTCCCGGTCATCCCTTCTCAGTCAACATGACCCATCATGCATTGCTCACCATGATGTCACCCTTGCACTCGTACAGGCAGTGCAGCACCAGCTCCTGATTGGTCCCTCCTCCGTGCAGAGCGCTGGAGCATGACAGGTGCATGAGGTCATCCACTGGAGGGAGAGAGAGGGAGGGAAGGAGATGAAAGAAAGAAAGAAAGAAAGAATGAAAGAAAGAAAGAAAGAAAGAAAGAAAGAAAGAAAGAAAGAAAGAAAGAAAGAAAGAGATTGGGATCAAGATAGCGTGATCAGCCCATTGTTGTCATTGGTTTCTTCAAATCACCACTGAATGTTTGATTCACTGAGACTCATTTAAATTTGACAAATACCAACCTGATTATTGACAGTATTAGGACAGAGTATTAAAGATGTCTCAGCTGATATGCTAGTCTGTTACCTCTCTCATGGTGTCCAGGTTTAGCCTCCAGGTCGTGGAGAGGAGCCCAGACCAGCTCAGCCTTGTGATGGTCGTGTTTGGCCGCTGAACGCTGCCTCAGCACTGGAACCTCTGCCTGGTACCGGACGCCGATGTTTATACGCCTGAGATGACAGAATGTACAGTCAGTGGCTGGTTGGGAAGACAGAGAGAGGGGTTACATTTGTTTGCATGAGGTACCATCTTCGCCCTGCTTTGGCATAGCCTTCTGTGGAGGATACAGCCTTCTGCGGAGGATACCCCTGATCCCAGAGGCTAACACTCTGGGATCAGGGGTATTCAAATCTCACCCTACGAGGTCCAGAGCCTGCTGGTTTTCTATTCTACCAGATAATTAACTGCACCCACCTGGTGTCCAAGGTCTAAATCAGTCCCCAACTAGAGGGGAACAATGGAAAAACGCATTGGAACTGGCTTTGAGGTCCAGATTTGAAATTGGAGGGCTCTAAATCATATTATTGTCATTGACAGGGAAGCTTTTGTAACTACTGTAAATGTTCCATTTAAAATAAATATCACGTGAATAAACGTTCTTATGCAGACATGTAGCTACCTAGGGGTCGGCTGTGTTGCAGAAATAAGCCAAAGCTAATCATTAAGAAATAAATCTCTGCACCCAAATCTACAGGGTAAAAATGATGCTGTTAGTCTATCAGATTACCCCTCAGGATACTCCAAATATAGCTAATGGCTGCTTTGGAAACCATCTGGACCGCAGCCTCTATTTTGCCTGCTCCCTGCCTGTGCACAAATTGCAAAGGCCTGCAGACTGCGAGCACAGTTCAGGCCCTTCCTCGCAGAGTGGGCTAGCTGTGGCGCATTCAGCAGGGCACAACGTTGTAGAACGTTCCGAGAGAAATATAGGAGGCCTATGTGGAATAAAGAATCACGTCAGTTGTATTCGCTACATTTCTATCTGCACCTTTCACAAAGATTGCCTGCTGAACTAACCCTGGTAATGAGCTGATCTGGGTGAAGACTAAATGGACTTGTCTAACAAGAAGCAATAGTTGTTGTTTCCCCATTGTATTACGTTTCAAAACATAAACTGCGGCTACTCACTTAACAAAATGTCTGGTACATTGTGTCCACAAATGTGCTCGAGGAAATAGACATGTGCACGGGTTTGACTACTCAGATTTGCTCAACCGCGGCGCTATCCATGGTGCTGAATCGCTGCTACTACACTCAAACAAATGCTGGGTTAAAAACAACCCAATTTGGGTTAGCTGGTAACCTAGCGCTGGGTAAATATTGGACAGAACACAAACTGGGTTATTTTGACCCAGCCAGTTGGGTTTACGTGAATAACCCAACATGTTGGGTGGTTTGGATTACCCAAACAGGTTAATTGAACCATTAGTTGGGTTTATATTCACTTTCATTCTGCATTGACCCAGCAGCTGGGACTTCTTTATTCTAATCCGTAGGCTATTTTCAGGAGACGTGGCCTATTAGGGGCGTCTCTTTCAGGTAGATATTTTTGGCCACTCATGAGAGTATATGTCATTCCTGTTCATCATGTTAACTTTGTACACTGTAAATTCAAATGTTCCTCTAATATTTTTGCAATTTACATATTCCAATATAAAATGTATAACATTAGTATTTACATATTGTAACAAAGTGGTAACTATCCCAACATTGGAGAACTAATACTCGTGTGTACGCCTCATTAAAAGCTACAAACGTGTCAGTGTTCAACCTTAACATGAGATAACAATACAACAGAACAGCTGAACCGGAATGAAATGTGACTCTCACGGGGGGCCAAAGATAACTATCTGAAAGCCACACCCCAACTAAGCCACTCCTCCAGTCTTCTGATCTGACTCACTGGGTAATATCCTAATAACCCAGCATCAAAAACTCAACCTGGCTGTTTTTAAAGAAAACAACTCATCTAAGTGACCCAATGCCTGCAACCCAGCAGAGGGGCCATCCCTGTGACAGAGTCACCACAATAAGCGAGTTATTATAAAGACAAAAACCTTCCGATATCCCCCTGAGCCAGGTGCAAGGGGAGAGAAAAGGGCCAACGAGCTGCCTGTCATCTTTCAGTCAGAGGTAAGCTAAAAACAAAATGTCATTTTAACTAGGCTGTAGGCTACTAACTTCACAATACTTCAGGTCTACATCCAAACTATGCTACATCAACAAATTGTGCGGTGACTTTGACGGAACTTTGAGTCGATGAAATTGTGACAAATACAACAGGAAATCAGTAGATTCCTGTCCGTGTTGAACGGGAATACCGGGATATTACAAAGATGGTTGTAATTTTCTCTGGAAGAAAAATGTATAGATTTTCAGGGAAATATTAAACCCTAGTGTGGGTTCTGTACTCACGGTTCTATACTGACTGGAGTGGCCTCGCCGATTGCAGAGAGGACTGGTGGGGTTATGTCAACGCTGTCTGAAAAACACAACAAAAAAAACGTATTACCCCGGGTAAGTTGACTGAGAACACATTCGCATTTACAGCAACGATCTGGGGAATAGTTACAGGGGGGAGGAGGGATGAATGAGCCAATTGAAAGCTGGGGATGATTAGGTGGCCATGGTGGCCAGAAATTTAGCCAAGACATCAGGGTTAACACCCCTACTCTTACAATAAGTACCATGGGATCTTTAGCGACCACAGAGAGTCAGGACACCCGTTTAACATTCCATCCGGAAGACAGCACCCTACACAGGGCAATGTCCCCAATCACTGCCCTGGGGCAATGGGATATTTTTTTAGACCAGAGGAAAAAGAGTACCTCCTACTGGTCCTCCAACACCACTTGCAGCAGCATCTGGTCTCCCATCCAGGAACCAACCAGGACCAAACCTGCTTAGCTTTAGAGGCAAGCCAGCAGTGGGATGCAGGGCGGTATGCTGCTGGGTGAACTTTCTCATTTACTATCCTTATATCTCTTCCTTATCTTCTTACAGCAGAAGATATTTAGAACCACAGATTTTGAGTAACTGAGCTAACCTCATGCATATTACTCAAGAAAAGTTTATATGAAAGAATAATGTTATGGTTCAACTCCCACAGCTACAGTTCATTCTGAGCACAGCTTGTTCAAACCATAATGTCTGGTTTCCAAGTCCCAGACTAAGCCTTTCCCTGGACTAAAAAGCATGAACGAATTTTAGTCCAGGACTTGTCTTAAGCTGTGTCTGGGAAACTGGTGCCAAATGATCTACAACCCCCAGTCGGACCCAGGTTGAGTTATGTTTGGACTACAAATCCCAGTAGGATTTAGATAGAACATCTTTGAACTACAACCCCCAGTAGGACCCCAGGTAGTGGTACTCACTGGATCTCAGCAGGCTGCGTGTGGCTGATTTGGGTGTTATGGGTGGAGGCAGACCCTGGCTGGAGACAGCAGCTGCAGCAGAGGAGAGGAAGGTAGAGAAGTAGAGACCTGATCCCCCTCTCACAGGGCTGAGGATGGGCGGGGGGGTGTAGGGGGGCATGGTCAGGGGGTTGTCAATCAGCCGGACAGGGGAGCGGAGGTGGCTCTGGTAGGGAGTGATGCTGGAGTAGACAGGAGGGGCGATGAAGGTGCCAGGTTTGGGTGGCGGGATGAAGAGAGGTTCGGGCCGGGGACGCCGTTTGGACTTTTTTCCGTCGTCGTCGTCGTCGTCCTTCCCTCCCTGGGTTCCGCCGTTCTAAAGGAGGAGGTAGAACATCAATACAAACATACTTACATAACTGACAACACAGCACTGTTCCAATGTCCAAACTAGCATACACCAGTTAGTAAGAAGAGATGTATTGTAAGTGAGTTGTTTATCTGGTCAGATACTAAAGAGAGACGATACATTCTACAATATGTAGAATTATCCTCCCATACATTACATGTCCAGTTCACCCCCAGCATGGTACTTGTACAGTACATATTCCCTCACAGATTGTACTGTATGTACAGTACAGTAGTAGGCTATATCTCCATCAATAGCGTGGATAACCCCTGCTAATCTGCTTGACCTGAGCTGAGGCAGTAGGGGGAGGGAGGTTCGGATTGAGGGCAAGGGGGGAGAGAGAACATGGGGGAACCAGGGGAGAGTGGGGTGCTGGATAAGGGGGAGTGGGAGAGAAGATGGTGGCAAGATATGAGGGATTATAGGAGGAGGTATGAACCAAGCTCCTTAGTTAGGTGTGAGGGGAGGGAAAGACTTCCTGGACCCACCTGTCCTGAGCTGTCCGTCAGAGAGTTCCTGAGCGATCGTCGGCGGGTGACGATGACGGAGGGTTTGCGGTCCATGCTGGTCATGTCCTGGAGCGTGGAGGGGCGCTGTGGCCAGCCTGTGCCCAGGATAGAGTGCTCCCTGTCTGGGGAGGATGAGGACGAGAGGGTGTCTGGCCTCCGTACGGGGACTGACACAGGGATGACCAGGGGCATCATGCTCTCATCACGAGGCCGCTTGGCGCTGTGGCTTCCTGAATCTCTTTCCATGGTCCCTCGCCGTGGCGCTGGTCTTTGGGGGCTCCAGGGTCTTTGGGGCTCCTCCTGCGGAGGAGACAGACACATACACACATCATCCCATATCGAACTTGAGGCAACCTGAACAGGCTTCCTTTACAGACCAAATGAGCAACCATAGCTATTCCTTACTACGTAATGTATTACCTTTGTATTGTCGTGTTGAAGTAGAGGTACGGAAAACCTGTTTCAGCAGAATCATACTGCCCGGAAGCTAACAGAAGTATATTGCCGGGAAGTGACTTTCCATTCCCTAAATAAACAGTCTAAAATTAAGTAAGGTTGTTGCTCATCCCGAGTGGAGTATTTGATCAGCTGAAGTGAGTGAGTGAGCGTGGCAGAAGCCTATAGGAGTGAGCATGGCCTGGTCCTGGAGCCCTATTCCCTGTCTATTCCCAGTGGAAAAGTCAAGCCTCCAGGCCCAACACCAGGACAGGAGAGACAGGAGAAAGAGGCATACATTCTGCTGAGCACTGCACCCCCGGCCCCCGACACCGGCCCCCCGGCTTCTGCCTGTACCCCTCCCCAACAGAGTTCCCCCAGGGGGTGGAATTTCAGCCCAATGGTGGAATGAATGGGGGAGGAGTGCAGAGTGAAATGGGTCCAGTCAGCATTCAGCAACGTAGCGGTCCGTTTTTATAATGTATATGGTAAGGCACGAGGCACCCACGTGGGAGTGCACCGTTACTAGCTAACTGCACAGTCACGTAGGGGAAGACCAGGGCTGCATATCGCAGCAATACCATCATCACTCACCATGTTGTAATGTATTATAAAGTAATAGGTCAAAACTTTTCGAGCAGTTTCTTTACACAAAAAGATCAGGAGCAGTGCTTATTATCGCTCAATGTACCTGAAGACCGTGAATGACTAAAATGTAGAAAAAAAACTAAACAAAAAAAAATGCACTGTGATGCTCTGTCCTGCAAAATCAATCAGTTCTACTGTAATTATATTGGGTTGATGACTGCTTATTCTGCTCAGCAAAGTGCTAATCACTCATAAACAACAACATGTCTGACTCAGTTGGCTTTGGCAGATGCATTAAGGTTTTTGTTTGTTGTAATTCGAGATAAGGCAGCCATAATCTCTCTGCAATTATACCCAGGTAAACAACAACAAAATGGACATTTTAACATCTCTTAAAGATTCCTATTAATGCAGCTCCTACAGACCAATAACTCTTCAGCACTGTGTTCTCGAATAGATTTGTAAGTGAGTGCATGCATGAAAAGTTGGGTTCGAATTAGGGGTGTGCATTTGACAATATTTAAATAATATCATGACATTTTTGAGGATAGACAGATAGTAAAAAAAAGTATGATTTCCCCCCCCCCCCCGTCGCTAAAAGCAACAGTGAACTCGCTAAAAGTTCCGCCGTGAACTGATTCTGTTTCGAAAAGGTTTTCTGGTGAGTGTTTTGCATTGGTCGGTGTCATGTCTTGTGGAAACTCTGTTAGGTGCGTGCCTGTAATTGCTATTTGAAGTGGGGAGTATAGCATGTCAGGGTAGGCTGGAGAGCTAAATGTTGGTATGTCATGGTATAATATCCTTGAAGGATAAATCTAATTTAATTCATAAATAAGCTTTTTCATTGTCAAAATAGGCCGACAATTTTTCTCTCTCCAGAACATAACTCACTCAAGTAATCGAATACTAACTTCCATTCAGATACCCAGATATCTGGATAACAGGGCTCATTCCTAGTTAAAATTGAGGGTAGGATATCCCTGTTAAATCATGTAACTACACTATAACCTTCAAAGCATTACCACAAGCATCAGGACATGCAGCAATATTTACCTTGACGATGTGTGGCGGTAGTGACTCCATCTCTGAGGCTTTCTGGGCCAGTGTCTCCAGGTTAACCTCCTGGGAAACCCTTAGTTTCCTGCATGTGCTCTGAATGACCCCTGTAGGGGCCAACTGGGCAGCGTGGACCTCTTCCACCTTGGGGGCTCCACCTGGCCCTTCAGAGGCCCCGTTCTGGGCCCCATCAGATGGGATTACAAAAGGGTTGTCAACTGGTGGTGGTCCACCTTCCTTGGAGAGTCTCCTGGACCGTCGAGGCTGCAGCTGGGGAGGTTGGAGCTGCGTCTCTCTGTGGGGGAACTGGGGATCTGTGCGGGGGGGAATGTGTGGAGAGTCTGGGGACGTCTCCTTGAGGTCTGGGGGGGTTGGTGGAGGAATGGTCTCCTGGGAGTGCACCAACACGGGCGGCTGGGAGAGAGGATGTGGGTGGGTAGGTGGGTTCTGGTTGCTGGGGTAATATTCTAGTACATGTTGTGGTTGTGGTTGTGGCTGCAATTGCTGTATTTGGCGTCGTTGTTGTATTCGTTGCTGTATTTGCTGCTGTTGTATTTTCTGCTGTTGCTGCTGAACCATTTTCTGCTGCATCTGATGGTGTTTTTGTTGCATTTGTTGTTGTTGCTGTAATATTTGTTGCTGTTGACGTTGCTGTATTTTCTGCTGCTCCTGTTGTTGCAGCTGCTGCTGGAGCTTAGGATGCTGTGGGGGTTGGGGATGCTGTGTGGGTTGGGGATGCTGTTGGGGTTGGGGATGCTGTTGGGGTTGGGGATGCTGTTGGGGTTGGGGATGCTGTTGGGGTTGGGGATGCTGTGGCGGTTGGGGATGCTGTGGCGGTTGTTGGGTGTAGTTCAGATTGGGTAAAGTCCTGTTGCCCCCCTGAAACACCTGGTAGTAGCCAGCCGTTAGGTGCTGCTTGGGCTGGCCGAAGGCGAGCTGGAAGGGCTGAAGCACGGAGCTGCCCCCAGGGTTGGATGTGCTGTGCTGCTGGGCGTTTAGAGCACCAGGTTTAAGGGTCTGTGGGAACGCCTGGGACTGGGACTGCTGTTGGGAAGTATGATGCTGCTGTTCCCACTCTAGACTATGAGCCTTGGCCACATCCATAATGTCTCTGTAGGCCTCTCCTCCAGCAGGGAGAGAGTTAGGGTTAACCACCTGCTGCTGCTGAGGCGGCTGCTTCTCTGCAGCCCTACTAGGGGGCTGGGGCTGCTGTGGTTGCAGGGGTGAAGGCCCCTCACGGATCTGCTGCTTGACAAAGGCATTCTGGACCTGGGAACGTGAGTCACCGACACCCCCTAGGTACGGAGCAAAGTTCTGCCCCCAGTTAGCCATAGTGACACCCTGTGTCCAGTTCCCAGTCCCAGTTCTTTGTGGAGGATGCGGTTGGGCTGCTGGGTCCTGGTGAACCCACTTCATGGGTACAGTCTGTTGGTAATGTCCCCGACTCTGGTCTCCTTTCTCTGGGCTGAATATCACTGAGTTGAGGTACATACCAGTATGGGCGGCCTCTGGGTTGGAGGTTGTGGAGGTGACGGTGCCTGCAGCCTCACTCTGCCCAGGACCAGGCCCTGAGGCTGGGGCACCAAGGGCGTAGTAAGAACCTTCTGGATGCTGCTGAGAGGACGTCTCCTTCATCGCCACTCCTTGGTCGTTGAAAAAAGAGATGCGCTTGCCTGTTCTCTTACTGTTGGGTTTCTGCTGGGGTGGTAAACTCATGGCTAGCATGAATAACGGGGCGAGGTTGAGGTGGGGGGGGGCTATGGGGTACTAGGTGCATAACAGTCCCCCAGCCACACAAACAGCCAACATATGTCCCCTTTAACTGGCCCAATCTGAAGACAAAAGGAATAGAATGTTCACAGAACACACCCTAGGAGAGGGGGTTGCATATTTGAATGGAAATCATCAAATCACATGTGCAACCAACAGCCAGGGAGTTGGACTAAACGTAGACAAAAACCCAATCTTCTTCCCTTTATCTCCTCTTCCTGGTGTATTGAGAGGTTGCCGGTGCTGATAGAGATGTCTGGATGTCCACTGGCCTCATTCATTTATGGGAGACACCCTGTGAAGAGACCAGAGTGGTCAGGCATGTTTTACAGGGCAGTCCAGAGAGGTCGAAAACACAAGTCTTAATGGTCCTATTGTAAAAGCTGCCTGCAGCCATGTGAAAACCTGCTATGGCCTGGGGGCCTTTCCAACACAATGGAGTACCAGGGAGATGTATTGGGTTGGGTGGGAATGAAAGCGTGTGTGTATATGTGGAGTGCGAGATAAATTCAAGAGAGGGTTCGGACAGCAACATTGAACATGATGATATTGGCCTGGGCAGTGATAATTCAGATGGAACATAAAGCAGGTGTGATGCCGAGACTCAGATCGTTCACTTTAAAATGTATGCCAAACAAAAACCAATGATTGCAAAGTTAAACGAACCATACAACTCCATGCACAAGGACAACTTTTAACAATTTCCACTACATTTTATGCCGTCTTTCTGTTAACAAACTTTGCATGTACACGCCAAGTAAATACGTTTTTGTAAAATGTTCTGCAGATTTTTTTAAAAAGTAGTCCAAAGAGCTGCATAGTTTCTTTAACTTCGCAATCATTGGTTTTGTTTGACATACATTTTAGGGCTGACCCCATTTAGTCGACTGGTCGACTGTTTGGTCGATAGGCTGTTGGTCGACTGAGATTTCTTTAGTCGAGCAGTAGCAAAGACACCTGTCCGATTTGCGTCTGTCTGAGTGGACTGATCCATTGTGGAGGCCATGAGGAATGGGGATGGCGCAGTCCATCACTCCAAAACGTGCTACTGAAATTGTATATGGTTATATTGAATAAGAACAATGGTGCAACACTATTAAAAATATTATTGCCTCCCGGGTGGCGCAGTGGTCTAGGGCACTGCATCGCAGTGCTATGCTGCGCCACCAGAGTCTGGGTTCGCGCCCAGGCTCTGTCGCAGCCGGCCGCGACCGGGAGGTCCGTGGGGCGACGCACAATTGGCTTAGCGTCGTCCGGGTTAGGGAGGGTTTGGCCGGTAGGGATATCCTTGTCTCATCGCGCTCCAGCGACTCCTGTGGCGGGCCGGGCGCAGTGCGCGCTAACTGAGGGGGGCGGGTGCACGGTGTTTCCTCCGACACATTGGTGCGGCTGGCTTCCGGGTTGGAGGCGCGCTGTGTTAAGAAGCAGTGCGGCTGGTTGGGTTGTGCTTCGGAGGACGCATGACTTTCGACCTTCGTCTCTCCCGAGCCCGTACGGGAGTTGTAGCGATGAGACAAGATAGTAATTACTAGCGATTGGATACCACGAAAAATTGGGGAGAAAAGGGGATAAAATTAAAAAAAAATAAAAAATAAAAAAAATAAATAAATATTATTTTATAACAAATGCGCTTTCTCCCGTGTTGGATAGCGGGCGCTGTCCGCGGTTCTGAAACACAATCAGTGTGTTGTTGAACTGGCGTCTTTTCCTAGACCATGTTGCTATGTGCATAATAGCAAAGTTAACCAGCATACTGGTGTTGAGAACAATGCGACGGAGGCAGCGGCAGAGTTAGGAAACGAGAAAACAACCCTTGCCTTAGTTGTCTAAGAAAGGTGAGGAAACCAACTTAATTAGGTCTATAATCAACAGCCTAACTGTTAAATGTGTCTGGCTTTATAAATCATCTATATATACAGTGGGGAGAACAAGTATTTGATACACTGCCGATTTTGCAGGTTTTCCTACTTACAAAGCATGTAGAGGTCTGTCATTTTTATCATAGGTACACTTCAACTGTGAGAGACGGAATCTAAAACAAAAATCCAGAAAATCACATTGTATGATTTTTAAATAATTAATTTGCATTTTATTGCATGACATAAGTATTTGATCACCTACCAACCAGTAAGAATTCCGGCTCTCACAGACCTGTTAGTTTTTCTTTAAGAAGCCCTCCTGTTCTCCACTCATTACCTGTATTAACTGCACCTGTTTGAACTCGTTACCTGTATAAAAGACACCTGTCCACACACTCAATCAAACAGATTCCAACCTCTCCACAATGGCCAAGACCAGAGAGCTGTGTAAGGACATCAGGGATAAAATTGTAGACCTGCACAAGGCTGGGATGGGCTACAGGACAATAGGCAAGCAGCTTGGTGAGAAGGAAACAACTGTTGGCGCAATTATTAGAAAATGGAAGAAGTTCAAGATGACGGTCAATCACCCTCGGTCTGGGGCTCCATGCAAGATTTCACCTCGTGGGGCATCAATGATCATGAGGAAGGTGAGGGATCAGCCCAGAACTACACGGCAGGACCTGGTCAATGACCTGAAGAGAGATGGGACCACAGTCTCAAAGAAAACCATTAGTAACACACTACGCCGTCATGGATTAAAATCCTGCAGCGCACGCAAGGTCCCCCTGCTTAAGCCAGTGCATGTCCAGGCCTGTCTGAAGTTTGCCAATGACCATCTGGATGATCCAGAGGAGGAATGGGAGAAGGTCATGTGGTCTGATGAGACAAAAATAGAGCTTTTTGGTCTAACTCCACTCGCTGTGTTTGGAGGAAGAAGAAGTATGAGTACAACCCCAAGAACACCATCCCAACCGTGAAGCATGGAGGTGGAAACATCATTCTTTGGGGATGCTTTTCTGCAAAGGGGACAGGACGACTGCACCGTATTGAGGGGAGGATGGATGGGGCCATGTATCGCGAGATCTTGGCCAACAACCTCCTTCCCTCAGTAAGAGCATTGAAGATGGGTCGTGGCTGGGTCTTCCAGCATGACAACGACACGAAGCACACAGCCATGGCAACTAAGGAGTGGCTCCGTAAGAAGCATCTCAAGGTCCTGGAGTGGCCTAGCCAGTCTCCAGACCTGAACCCAATAGAAAATCTTTGGAGGGAGCTGAAAGTCCGTATTGCCCAGCGACAGCCCCGAAACCTGAAGGATCTGGAGAAGATCTGTAGGGAGGAGTGGGCCAAAATCCCTGCTGCAGTGTGTGCAAACCTAGTCAAGAACTACAGGAAACGTATGATCTCTGTAATTGCAAACAAAGGTTTCTGTACCAAATATTAAGTTCTGCTTTTCTGATGTATCAAATACTTATGTCATGCAATAAAATGCAAATTAATTACTTAAAAATCATACAATGTGATTTTCTGGATTTTTGTTTTAGATTCCGTCTCTCATAGTTGAAGTGTACCTATGATAAAAATTACAGACCTCTACATGCTTTGTAAGTAGGAAAACCTGCAAAATCGGCAGTGTATCAAATACTTGTTCTCCCCACTGTATATCTACAGAAATAAGACAGATCCTGCTTCTGTTGCCTGTTTAATAACCTACTGATTCCGTGAGAGCCAAGTCTCACACAACGACATTTTCACAAATTCGTCTGTTTTTAATCTTTGCTTTCTGTATTAAAGGCTTTCCACTTTTTTTGTTCATTACAACAGCCTCTCTGGAATTATTTATAAATTATTTAGGGTGTGTTCGTAAATTCATTCTGGGTATCTACTCCGATTTCAGAGCACTCTCATCTGAATGTGCCAGACCGCAGAATAACTGATGAATTTACAAACGCGAAACACCCGTTGAATATGATTGGTGTCAGTAAACGTCGGCAAAAAAAACATAGTTAAATTGTTGCTAGCAGCACAGTTACAGTCACCAACGCTCCAGACAACATGAAAACGGCCAAACCTGCTCTGCTCAGAGTGAGGTGTTCTCTCATTTGTGTCTGGAAGTAGCTAGCCAACATTAGCCAGTTAGCTTGGCTGCTTGACTGCCGTTGTGAGGTCAGAACACTCGGATCAACCCTACTCCTCAGCCAGTGTCCAGTGTGCGCTCGAAACACTCAGAGAGCAAAACGCTCTAAATTTACAAATGGACAATCTGACAACGCTCTGAATTTACGAACGCCCAGAGCGCAATCTGAGCGCACTCTGACACTCCAGTGTAAATTTACACTGTTTACACTGTTTCAAAAAGATTTATTATAATAATAATTCTCCTCCTTTTTCTTGATCTCCTTCTTATTGTTATTATTATCACATCATTAAAATAATAAGTAATGTTATTATTAGGCTTAGAATAGCAGCCTTGTAATCAAAGGGCTACCCAGACTATTTGCATTGCCCCACCCTATTTTACGCTGCTGCTACTCCCTGTTTATTATCTATGCATAGTCACTTTAACTCTAACTACATATACATATTACCTCAACTAACCGGTGCCCCCGCACATTGACTCTGTACCGGTACCCGGTATAGCCTCGCTACTGTTATTTGACTGCTGCTCTTAAAATTGTGTTACTTTTATTGTCTATTTTTTACTTAACACTTGTTTTTATTAAAACTGCATTGTTGGCTGCAATCCCGTTAACGGGATCGATATGATAACAGCCAGTGAAAGTGCAGGGCGCCAAATTCAAACAACAGAAATCTCATAATTAAAATTCCTCAAACATACATGTATCGTATACCATTTTAAAGGTAATCTTGTTGTTAATCCCACCAAAGTGTCCGATTTCAAATAGGCTTTTCAGCGAAAGCACCACAAACGATTATGTTAGGTCACCGCAAAATCACAGACAAACACAGTCATTTTTCCAGCCAAAGACAGGAGTCACAAAAAGCAGAAAGAGATAAAATGAATCACTAACCTTTGATGATCTTCATCAGATGACACTCATAGGACTACATGTTACACAATACATATATGTTTTGTTCAATAAAGTTAATATTTATATCCAAAAACCTCAGTTTACATTGGCGCCATGTTCAGAAATGCCTCCAAAATATCCGGAGAAATTGCAGAGCCACGTCAAATAACATGAATACTCATCATAAACTTTGATGAAAGATACATGTTTTACATAGAATTAAAGATACACTTGTTCTTAATGCAACCGCTGTGTCAGATTTCAAAAAGCTTTACGGCAAAACACAATATTCAATAATCTGAAAACAGCGTTCAGCCACAAAAGCAAGCCATACAGTTACCCGCCAAATTGTGCAGTCAACAAAACTCATAAAAAGCATTATAAATCTTCACTTACCTTTGCGGATCTTCGTCAGAATGCACTCCCAGGACTCCCACAAGAAATGTTTGTTTTGTTCGGTAATGTCCATCATTTATGTCCAAATAGCTATTTTTGATAGCGTGTTTGGTAAACAAATCCAATGTCAGGAAGCGCGTTCACTAAAAGCTGATAATGTCCAAAAGTTCCGTAACAGTCAGTAGAAACATGTCTAACAATGTATTGAATCAATCTTTAGAATGTTTATAACATAAATCTTGAATAACGTTCCAACCGGAGAATTACATTGACTTCAGATGAGCGATGGAACAGAGCTCCCTCATGTGAACACGCATGGTTAGAGCATGGTCAGGTCATGGCAGACCTGACTAACTCCCCTCTCATTCGGCCCCCCTTCACAGTAGAGGCATCAGACAAGGTTCTACAGACTGTTGACATCTAGTGGAAGCCGTAGAATGTGCAAACTCATCCATATCTCGCTGTGAATTCAATAGGATCTTGGTTGAAAATCGACCAGCCTCAGAATTCCCACTTCCGGTTTGAATTTTTTCTCAGGTTTTTGCCTGCCATAGAGTTCTGTTATACTCACAGACATCATTCAAACTGTTTTAGAAACTTCAGAGTGAACTATCCAATACAAATAATAATATAACAAATAATATAACAAATAATAATATGCATATATTAGCAACTGGGACTGAGGGGCAGGCAGTTTACTATGGGCACCTCTGTGCACCTTTCATCCAAGCTACTCAATACTGCGTCTGCAGCCATAAGAAGTTAAGGGATTGTAAGTAAGCATTTCACTGTAAGGTCTACTACACCTGTTGTATTCGGCGCATGTGACAAATAAACTTTGATTTGATTTGTATTACCACCATTGAGCTGTAGGCCTAAAAGGGCATCCTTTTTAATCTTAATACCTTAAAACTTACTTAGGCCTGTATTTCAATACTTATATAGGCTACTGTATCAATCAATCATTCATTCGTTCAAGTCATCACACAGCATACAAGTAATTCATGATTTGAAATGCAATCAAGCATTTTAATTTTAAAATAAAGCGAGCCTTGAATAATTAGCTTAAACAATAAATATACCGTTCCATGCGAACATTTTGTATTTTCTGTAATAGAGGCTTAACAAAAAAAAACACTACAACAGACTCTCTGGTAGGCTTGTAAATTTATTTAGTGATGTTTACATCGTTCCAAATGGTCAGAAAGGTTATATTGTAATCTAACAGCACCAGTTTGCACGCAGTGCCTGCTCCTTACCTTCTTTTTCTAGATCTCCAGTATTTTCTACAACTAGTCAAATTTATTCCACACATCTGACTTCCCCTTTACCTCCTGAGCAACCAGCAAACATTCCCCTGCTTCGAGTTTATTTGTTACGTCCTCTGCATCCATTTTTCTGATACGGTGTTCAGAATTTGTTATAACCAATTTGTTGATGTGATTATGATATGCTATAGGTCAGGCCCTATTGGTCACGTGCATGCGATGCTTACATGTGTCACGTAAAGAGAGCAAGGGTAGCGGGAATGTTTTTCCTAAACAAATGAGGGATTTCAGGTAACAGAACTTTTCAGTCAGAAATGGCTGTAATTATGTTGCAGCTTCAGCAACACTGTGGTGGTTGCTGCAGCAGGGAGGAGAGAAAGACAACGGGTGAAAGTCACAGTCTTTTTTAAAACACAGCAAGTCTGAGCCCGGCCCGGCCCAATCAAATAAATTGGTGGTCAGACTCCCTCTAGTCATTTGTGTGTCTTAATTATTTAATCAAACAGTGTGCTTAAAGCATCAGACAAGCTCAGTGACTATAGTTGATTTGATTAAAACACATAGGATGTGTCTATACAGGGAAAAACACACGTTTTAAAATTTTTACCAATAGATTGGTCGAAAGAACAGACGAATGGTGGTCGATCAAGATTGCTTTTAGTCGGGACAGCCCTAATACATTTTAATCTGTGTCTCAGCCTCATTAGGCTACCGTGGAATAGCCCTGTGGCAAAATATTACTTGGGTAGCATCCCAATTGGCACCCTATTCCTTATGGACCCTGGTCAAAAGTAGTGCACCATATAGGGAATGCAGCCTACTTGCTCTTTTTTCACTGAGGCTCTGACTCAGTGGTCTCCGAATCATCCAGGACAAAAGGGGAACCTGTCACCCGTTGATCCTGTTCCTGCATCGTCAAAAGGGAAAGGCAAGAGACAGGACAATGAGAGAGAACAACTATGAGTCACAATAACCTTCTTCAGAAAAAAGGCCAAAAGTTAAAAATATTACATTTTCAACTTCCGTCACAGCTAGTCAGTCGACCGAATAGTAAAAAATTATAATACGAGAAATAAAGGCACATTTATTGTAGTCCAAATCTTTCTGGGCATCACTTTCATTGCCATGGCAACACATTATGATAATCACAATCTGGATGTGTATCTGAGGGCACAGTGTTTGTGCAGAGTATACTACGCTCATCTTCCCAATGCACAAAGATACAGACTTCTCTGCAATTGAATTTACAGTTTGAAGAGATGGACTTTTCGATGGTGAGAGTGGTGACGATGTAATGCAATGCAATACAATACAATGTAATGTAACTGTCCTCTGATCTGTATAAGAATGTATTTGATGTGTTTGTGCAAACTGTTGCACCAGGTCTGATTTAGGCTAAATACAAATAAACATGACATAAACATATCTATTAGATCATCTACTGCATATGTACACTGAACAAAAAAATAAATGCAACATGTAAAGTGTTGGTCCCATGTTATATTGAGCTGAAATAAAAGATCCCAGAAATGTACCATACGCACAAATGTGCTACATCCCTGTTAGTGAGCATTTCTCCTTTACCAGGATAACAGGTGTGGCATATCAATAAACGGATTAAACAGCACGATCATTACACAGGTGCACTTGTGCTGGGGAGAATAAAAGGCCACTCTAATATCTGCAGTTTTGTCACCCACACAATGTCACAGATGTCTTAAGTTGAGGGAGCGTTCAATTGGCATGCTAACTGCAGGAATGTCAAGCAGAGCAGTTGCCAGAAAATGTTCATTTCTCTACCACAAGCCGCCTCCAACGTCATTTTAGAGAATTTGGCAGTACGTCCAACCGGCCTCACAACTGCAGACCACGTGTATGGTGTTGTATGGGTGAGCGGTTTGCTGACGTCAACATTGGGAACAGAGTACCCCATGGTAGCGGTAGGGTTATGGTATGGGCAGGCATAAGCTACGGATAATGAACACAATTGCATTTCATCGATGGCAATTTGAATGCACAGAGATACCATGACGAGGTCCTGAGGCCCATTGTCGTGCCATTCTTCCGCCGCCATCACCTCATGTTCCAGCATGATAATGCATGGCCCCATGTTGCAAGGATCTCTACACAATTCCTGGAAACTGAAAATGTCCCAGGTCTTCCATGGCCTGCATATTCACCAGACATGTCACCCTCTGAGCATGTTTGGGATGTTCTGGATTGACAGCGTGTTCCAGTTCCCGCCAAATTCCAGGAACTTCACACAGACATTGAAGAGGAGTGGGACAACACTCCACAGGCCACAATCAACAGCCTGATCAACTCTATGCGAAGGAGCTGTATCGCACTGCATTAGGCAAATGGTGGTCACACCAAATACTGACTGGTTTTCTGATCCACGCCACTACCTTATCTGTGAGGTATCTGCGACCAACAGATGCATATCTGTATTCCCAGTCATGTGAAATCCATAGATTAGGGCCTAATGAATGTATTTCAGTTGACTGATTTCCTTATATGAACTATAAATTGTTGCGTTTATATTTTTGTATTTTTGCTATCCCCTATTCAGTAGTTGACGAAATGTGGCTATTATAATATGAGCTATTTATTGTTGCCCGAAGAGTAGCTTAGAGAACAATCGATAGCTGCACCTATTCTGTTCCTGCAGGCAGACAAGGCCGAGATGAGGGCTGTAGGCCAGCCTACAGTTGTCTATAATATAGACGTATACATGTTATAGGCCTTGTTGTATGGTAGGCTACACTGATTGTACAAGGTACAGGTGACCAAAAACTGTGCAAAATATATTTGGTAGAACTTACAACAACACATGACTCAATAGTTGTTTTATAGTCTTTTTCTTTTAAAACACATTTTATACTGTAGCATGCACTGATAGCACGCACTACATTCTCCAAAGGTGGTAGGCTACTGTTTAGCCTAGGCACCAACCATTTAGCAAACACACACACCTTAAAATAGACAGCTGCAGCTGCTCACATCCTGCACTGTGGCAGGATATATACAGTAATTTACTTGTCTGACCGACCACGCACACTTCAGAGTGAGGACACTATCGCGTTGTCCAAGGAGAATTTAACACCACGTTATATTATAGCGTGTTGTTCTGTATGCTTGTTAAATTATAAGGTTGTTCAGAAATCCAAATTATGAACAATTCTGTAGATGCGGTTCCGCTATAGCTATATAAAAAAAAAACTATGTGCATGCGTCACTGTATTTATGAAGAAATACCTCTATCAATTTCCGGGAATGGGAGAGGCGTGGCTTGAGAAGACCATGCAAGACGCATTGCCTTGGCCTATTTTGCTTAACAACAGAAATCATATGGAGTGAGTTTTGCATGGTTTGTTTTTCATGGAAGGGTTTCTGCATTATGAAATATTTGCACAATAACACGATTTCCCCCTAACCTTTCTGTAGGCGATCGGGCGTAGAGTAGTAGGGTCATGACAAAGTGGGCCGAACATTGCAGCTAATTACACAACCCCCTGTCGGGCTTATTAACCCAACCAAGGAAAAGCCGTTAATGTAGTCTAGGTTTGTACCGTCAACCATAATTACCTAATCCTTGAGACGACGGAGCGTTTCTTAATTTAAACAGCGAATACCCTTGCAGCCAATGGGGCATCGCGGTGAAAGCGAACGCACATTCGATGTCGGCTATAGGCTGGCTATTTGACATGGAGGAGTGAGAATTCCCCCCTAGACAGCACCCAAAAAAAAGCACACAATAAACATGCTGCGTCCTACATCTGAACAACCCTTGCTGAACCCCCGCCTGCTCTTCGTCCCCACCGCCAGCCAGCTCAGCGCTATTTACGAGAAGGCAGCCCTTTGTTACAGAAAACGGATTATCCAGTCACTAAATCCATGGTACATTACAACAAAGTGAGACAACAATGCACCCTATATAGGCTACACGAGTGGACTAGACGACAAAAGTAAGGATAATATAAACCGCGCAGCTAGGGCTGCTCAACTTGTCAACATGGTTAATAGCCTACGTCATAGGAACTGACATTGCTTCCTATTTTTAAGAAAATACCCATATTAAGCAATAAACACACACAGGTATCAACAGCTGATCAACAATCTTCATGTTCAATATGCATAGAAGCCTATGTAATGAAATGGTAAACTTTGTTTACAACTAATGTCATCCATTCCCTTGCATGTTTCTTAGTTCATATTTACCGATCAAAAAGCCGGATATATAAATAAATCAAAGTTGCTATCCGATCACTTACCGTGCTTGTCATGTTTCTGCGACGCCCCAACAATCACCCACCACCAACCAGTGCAGCAACTATCCCCAGATCCACGCGCCCAGCAGTGCAGTCGAACCGAGACGACAGCATACATCTCTAGCGTTGAGTCATTCTATGCTGACCTCACTATTATTTTTCAAGTCAAAGAGAGAGGTAGATCGATGTCGTTAGAAAATAAGTGCTATCCAGTCCGAAATGGGGCACTGATCTGCAAAAATGTGGACATTATTGCGTTAGGATTGCACAAACAGCCCACATGCACACAACACACTGCTGTCATATGCGACCTTTTTTCTATCACTGTAGAACGCTCTCTCAAACGTTCTCTTTCAGCTTGTCTTGTGATCCCCTCCAGTCTGTTCGCCACACCTACTTCCACGACCATATATGGCTTTCATCTTGTATGCGAGGCGCTGTAATTTACTGGGCAAACTCTCCTCAGATCCATGCGGGGAAATTCCGTCAGTCGGCTACTGATACAAAGAGGGGCCCTTATTTAAATCCCATCAATATGAAAAATGTCAGGGGCACGCCTCGTACTAGTTCCAAGTTAGAGAGAATATGTCTGCCTACTCTCAGTATTCTTCGGCTGTTGCGCTTCAACATTATTACAGCATTATTACACAGCCATCACACCCACACACACGAGTACACTAACATCTACACTTTACAAACTGTTGAGTAAACAGTCTATCAGCAGAACCCCACAATCCAACTGCAGCTGCCTTTTTGAAGATGCATTGAGAAAAAGCAGCAAGACATCTTCGGGGTGACACTATGAGATGTCACATCTATGATCTCATACACACTGACCTCAATGAATCAGCAGGTAGACTCATTCATTCTATCAGTCATTGATAGAGAGATGCACTGAGATTTAGGAATAAAGGAATACAGCTTTCAAATGCTGCTGTTTTCTACTGTTTTCAAATGCTCCTGTATGAATGCAGACTGGCTGCACAACTGGGGTGCATAGCAGTGACCATGACCAAGCGTGTTCCAGCTGACAGAAAGGAGACACTGCCAGTCCCTCTGTGTCAGGGTATGCTCTGCACTCTGCTCTCTCTGCTGTACCTTAAAATAACGCTACAAAGCCTGAAAACATTCGTGCATGCTATTCGCTGCATAAGAGATATGCAAGCCAAGCTATGTGAGAGTGCGTGAGATATGTAGGATTGTGTGTGTCATGGTTTTGAATCAAAGCGATGTCCATATCATATCCACTCTTTCAATCTTTCATTGGGAGAAAGGCCTAAATGACCAAATTGATTGTAGAAGTAAGATGCAAATCTACCCTCTAAAGAGAAATTATGTTTGGCACTTGGCATAACCATTATTGGCACATGGCATATTCATTAGTGATTATTGTGATTTTGCTTTTAGGCCTACAAATGTTTGTAGGCCTATGTAGCCAAATTGTATCTATGATCTTATGCTATCCATTCATGTTTTTGGTATGTTATTTTTATATCTGAGAATTAATCAATGATATCAGGCCACACCCAGCCATGATTACAGACACCTGTGTGTCCTTTGACACTATATAAACTAGTCATCCCGCAGTGTTGGTCATTATACCCTGATGAAGACAGCTTGTCTGTAGAAACGTTGGTTATTGGGTTATTAAATGATGGCATCTGAGCTCCTAGAGTGTGAGGTTCTCCTTTAAATTGTTCAAATTCGCCTAAAGAGGTGTGTGTTTTTATCGCCTCTAAATATCCATTAGCCAAACAATATATCCATCCATTGACTTAGTTATAATTGTCTGTCATTAAACTGGTCATATTTAAACTGTTAATAAAATGAAGACTATAGTCTAGTCCACTCTTCTGTGCAGGACCCGTACAGTAGCTCAGGTGTGTTATTACAGACAGATGGACACTTTCTGGCTATAGACCAGGAAGAAGGGCTGCAACAAAGAACTGCCTGCGTATCAAAGTAAGGTAGTGGAGGTATACGCCGTATCAATTAATACGGCTAATGGAACAGATCAGAATGTTTAGCTTACAATGTTGACAAACTATTATTTATTCACATTTTGAGCGCAGCAATATGCACACAGCAGTGGTCCTGCGCGCAAACGTTCCAAAACGCAATTTGCGGGAAAACGCCGTTCTAAAATGCTCACCACACATGCGAGCGGTTTCAAGAACTGAGATGGACATATCCGTTAGAAATGTATAAAGAGGGGAATTCTAAAGATGCAACAACTATCATGGGTTGCTAATATGACTAGGATAATGCCTTTGGCTGCTCGACAATGAAAGAAAATTGATTTGAAAACCAATAGAACAGGAGAGCCATATGAGGAAATCTTTATACAATAATTTCCTCTGGGTTTCTATGTTGGGATTTTGGCTATAGGCTACTTTGAAGCAAGGTAAGACCTGCTTCATAATATGAAGTAAAACGTCCAGGTTTCAAGCAATTAAGGTTCAGGAAAAATATGGTGATGTTGCTAATGATAGGCCTAACCGTCTTCTGGTAGATGGAAAAACTTTCACAAAAACTAACTAGCTACAAAGTAGCCTATGCCTGCACCTGGCAGAATGATAGCATTAATATTTGCATCAATCCAGTGGCCATTTGTTTTGCAAACGCCATCTCATGTGGTCTACAGAAACATGCTAACAAACAGTGCTAGGCGACGTACAGTTAAATTAAAGGGTAACTACACAAAAAAATCGAATTTTCTTAGATTTTTACCCAGACCTCAAAAAGTGTTCTCCTGATGTGGTTTAAGCATTGTTGTGGACTTAGAACATCCACTTTGGTTGTTTTTCTATTTAAAAAGTTTGACTTTGAGAGCGAAAACCTGGAAAAGAAATTGGTACAAATCTGAAACCTGTGAATTTCTGACTCAGTTGACAGTCTCATTTATCTATTTCAATAATTGGCATACTATTAGCCTACATGCATAGTAGACTACAGCTTGGGTTGGCCTGACTGTGAAAGACCAATAGGCCTATGGGATTCATAATTTTAGGTACTTCAGAGTGTATTGCTAGGTTTCCATCCAATTGATGACAGCTTTTCATGTGAATACTCTAGAATTTGCATAAAGAAAATATGAGCATTTTCCCATCAGTGGTGTTTCCACCAAATTGACGTTTTGCCGATAAAAATCACTGCATGATATGCATCGATCATCATGTCACCAGAATAAGACCATCGATATTTATTGGAAAGGAGAATCAAGATCACAGTACTTTCACCACCCAGTTTAGTTCATAACTTATTTAATCTGTAGGCTAATAAACTACATGGTTTCCCGAGTTCACCAGCGACCACGCACCATATAATCGCGTGACTCCAAGTTTACTTAGATATGATGGTTATTATATCGATATTTGCGCATAAAGGCCTTTCCACTGCCATTTCTCTCATAATACATTTTACCGACACAAAAAGATCCCACCACGCCGAACGAACAAATGATCTGTAGGCATTTATAAAATTGTACCGAAACTTCCAGTTCCCAACACAGCTGTCGTGATTTTTTTGTTTTTATACACTATGACTTTACTTTCATAAAAACTGCGGATGTCAAGCAGATCGCCTTCGCAGGGCGGGCCGTTTTGGAAATGTTAGGCAAATTACACCCACCCGCTTCTCCAGGCACAACTAGGGAGGTGCACAAGGCTACACATCATCGTGCAGCAACTCTTGGCATCCGAGCTATATCGAAACACGCGAATCTGTATCTAGCCTAGACTACTGCATAGAAATTCTAGATCCATCAGCAGGACCTCCATGAAGATTCATTGAGATGTGTTTTTTTAGATGCAACCATTGTCGCTGACATATGCAGCAGGGAGGGGACAATAACGATGAATCCTGAATCTTATATTGACACCCTGGCTTTTTTTTTTAACCATAGAGCAGTTTAAAAACATGAATAAGTTGTTACATTACTACACACATGAATAAAAGCAAAGTAGGTTATACGTTACCTTGTAGGCTAGTATGCATCGCTGACACAATTTCTAGTTGGCATTTTCTCTCTCTTCAGAAACAGAAAACTTTTTTTCTGCTTTTCGAAGCGTCACTTCCTACTCTTACTGCTGAAATCATTGCATGATTGTGAACGTAACTATAGCAAATGCTGTATTGTGAGTTGTTGCGATGCCAACTAAACTACGCTAATCTCTTCAAGTATTGCGACAGAGATAAAAAATAAATAAACAAAGAATATCTACAATTTATGAGAAAC
This sequence comes from Salvelinus alpinus, assembly GCF_045679555.1. Taxonomy (NCBI): domain Eukaryota; kingdom Metazoa; phylum Chordata; class Actinopteri; order Salmoniformes; family Salmonidae; genus Salvelinus; species Salvelinus alpinus. Next base: position 5,355,495 of record NC_092110.1, read on the forward strand.
CATGGCGCATACCATTTCAATACATTTAACGATACCCTACTGTAGGTGACGCAAATGCTCAATCGCAAAGAGTAGAGGAAAAGAAAGTGTCAACCACAACACCTCCGTTCTGCCAGCAAGAATAAGCAAGACCTAGCACGAATAGTCCCTGAGCTCGGCGATTTCCCTTCAAAATAAAAGTAATATAATTGTCATAATTATTAACATTTTATGAGGAAATGATAGCAGACTTGAATTTTGTTTAACAATATAAAAAAAGGAAATAAGGTCAACGCCTTTACAGAACAAATAATATTATAGCATTGGCATTATTGTTACAGCATTAAAATGAATGATTACTAGAGTTATCATGGTAACAGCAGTAAAACAATTAAAACACATTATTTTTAATGCAACTATTAATAATAATAGTACTAACAATATTAATAATATTGTTACAATTATAAAATACACTTTAGAAAACACTTAAATCCAATTGTTAATTAGCCCATTCATATTGGACGATGTTCACTAGGTTTTTCATATTGGACAGGCATACAGTGCCTTCAGAAAGTATTCATACTTTTAAAAAATTATTTATTTCACCTTTATTTAACCAGGTAGGCTAGTTGAGAACAAGTTATCATTTACAACTGCAACCTGGCCAAGATAAAGCAAAGCAGTGCGACACAAACAACAACACAGAGTTACACATGGAATAAACAAACATGCAGTCAATAATACAATAGAAAAAGTATATATACAGTGTGTGCAAATGAGGTAGGATAAGGGAGGTAAAGGCAATAAATAGGCCATAGTGGCGAAATTATTACAATATAGCAATTACACACTGGAGTGATAGATGTACAGAAGATGAGTGTGCAAGTAGAGATACTGCGGTGCAAATGAGAAAAATAAATAACAGTATGGGGGATGAGGTAGTTGGATGGGCTATTTACAGGTGCATTGATCTGTGAGCTGGTGCTTAAAGTTAGTGAGGGAGATATGAGTCTCCAGCTTCAGTGATTTTTGCAGTTCGCTCCAGTCATTGGCAGCAGAGAACTGGAAGGAAAGGCGGTCAAAGGAGGAATTGGCTTTGGGGGTGACCAGAGAGATATACCTGGTGGAGCGCATGCTACGGGTGGGTGCTGCTATGGTGACCAGTCAGCTGAGATAAGGCGGGGCTTTACCTAGCAAAGACTTATAGATGACCTGGAGCCAGTGGGTTTGGCGACGAATATGAAGCGAGGGCCAGCCAACGAGAGCGTACAGGTCGCAGTGGTGGGTAGTATATGGGGCTTTGGTGACAAAACGGATGGCACTGTGATAGACTGCATCCAATTTGCTGAGTAGAGTGTTGGAGGCTATTTTGTAAATGACATCGCCGAAGTCAAGGATCGGTAGGATGGTCAGTTTTACGAGGGTATGTTTGGCAGCATGAGTGAAGGATGCTTTGTTGCGAAATAGGAAGCCAATTCTAGATTTCATTTTGGATTGGAGATGCTTAATGTGAGTCTGGAAGGAGAGTTTACAGTCTAACCAGATACCTAGGTATTTGTAGTTGTCCACATATTCTAAGTCAGAACCGTCCAGAGTAGTGATGCTGGATGGGCAGGCAAGTGTGGGCAGCGATCGGTTGAAGAGCATGCATTTAGTTTCACTTGCATTTAAGAGCAGTTGGCCAAGGAAGGAGAGTTGTATGGCATTGAAGCTCGTCTGGAGGTTAGTTAACACAGTGTCCAAAGAAGGGCCAGAAGTATACAAAATGCTGTCGTCTGCGTAGAGGCGGATCAGAGAATCACCAGCAGCAAGAGCGACATCATTGATGTATACAGAGAAAAGAGTCGGCCCGAGAATTGAACCCTGTGCCAACCCCATAGAGACTGCCAGAGGTCCGGACAACGGGCCCTCCGATTTGACACACTGAACTCTGTCTGAGAAGTAGTTGGTGAACCAGGCGAGGCAGTCATTTGAGAAACCAAGGCTGTTGAGTCTGCCGATAAGAATGTGGTGATTGACAGAGTCGAAAGCCTTGACTAATAAAGCTGCACAATATTGTCTCTTATCGATGGCGGTTATGATATCGTTTAGGACCTTGAGCGTGGCTGAGGTGCACCCATGACCAGCTCGGAAACCAGATTGCATAGTGGAGAAGGTACGGTGGGATTCGAAATGGTCGGTGATCTGTTTGTTAACTTGGCTTTCGAAGACCTTAGAAAGGCAGGGTAGGATAGATATAGGTCTGTAGCAATTTGGGTCTAGAGTGTCTCCCCCTTTGAAGAGGGGGATGACCGTGGCAGCTTTCCAATCTTTGGGGATCTCAGATGATACAAAAGAGAGGTTGAACAGGATAGTAACAGGGGTTGCATCAATCTTGGCAGATAATTTTAGAAAGAGAGGGTCCAGATTGTCTAGCCCGGCCGATTTGTAGGGGTCCAGATTTTGCAGCTCTTTCAGAACATCAGCTATCTGGATTTGGGTGAAAGAGAAATGGGGAGGCTTGGGCAAGTTGCTGTGGGGGGTGCAGGGCTGTTGACTGGGGTAGGGGTAGCCAGGTGAAAAGCATGGCCAGCCTTAGAAAAATGCTTATTGAAATTCTCAATTATCATGGATTTATCGGTGGTGACAGTGTTTCCTAGCCTCAGTGCAGTGGGCAGCTGGGAGGAGGTGTTCTTATTCTCCATGGACTTCACAGTGTCCCAGAACTTTTTGGAGTTTGTGCTACAGGATGAACATTTCTGTTTGAAAAAGCTAGCCTTTGCTTTCCTAAATGCCTGTGTATTTTGGTTCCTAACTTCCCTGAAAAGTTGCATATCACGGGAGCGCCCCTTGACCTCTTGACTTATTCCTCATTTTGTTGTGTTACACCCTGAATTCAAAAATGATTAAATATACTTTTTTCTCACCCAACTACACACAATACCATATAATGACAAAGTGAAAACATGTTTTTAGACATGCACATTTATTGAAAATGAAATATCTAATTTACATAAGTATTCACATGTTAGAATCACCTTTGGCAGCGATTATGGCTGTGAGTCTTACTGTGCAAGTCTCTAAGATCTTTGCACACATGGATTGTATAATATTTGCACATTATTCTTTTTAATATTCTTCAAGCTCTGTCAAGTTGTTTGTTGATCATCGCTAGACAGACATTTTCAAGTCTTGCCATAGATTTTCAAGCTGATTTAAGTCAAAACTGTAACTAGGCCACTCAGGAACATTCAATGTCATCTTGGTTAGCAACTCCAGTGTAAATTTGGCCTCGTGTTTTAGGTTATTGTCCTGCTGAAAGGTGAATGTGTCTACCAGTGTCTGTTGGAAAGCATTCTGACCCAGGTTTTCCCTGTGCTTAGCTCTATTCCATTGATTTTTATCCTAAAAAACTCCCTAGTCCAAGCATACCCATAACATGATGCAGCCACCACCATGCTTAAAAATATGACGAGTGGTACTCAGTGATGTGTTTGTCACACCCTCATCTGTTTCACCTATCTTTGTGCTTGTCTCCACCCCCCTACAGGTGTCGCCCATCTTCCTCATTATCCCCAGTGTATTTATACCTGTGTTCTCTGTTTGTCTGTTGCCAGTTTGTGTTGTCTTGTCAGGTCTTACCAGCATGTTTTCCCGTCTCCCTGTTTTCTCAAGTTCTGTTTCCTAGTTCCCCGGTTCTGACCATTCTGCCTGCCCTGACCCCGAGCCTGCCTGCCGTTTTGTACCTGTCTGACTCTGACCCGTTTACGAACCTCTGCCTGTCCTGACTCCGACCCTGCCTGCTGTTCTGTACCTTATTGACTCTGCCCTGGATTACGGACATCTGCCTGCCTTTGACCTGTCTTTTGCCTGCCCCCTGTTTGGGTCAATAAACATCTGTGACTCTAGCTGTCTGCATCTGGGTCTTATCCTGAGTTCTGATAGTGTTGTGTAGGATTTGCCCCAAACATAATGCTTAGTATTCAGGATATAAAGTACATTTCTTTGCCATTTTTTGGCAGTTTTGCTTTAGTGCCTTATTATAAACAGGATGCATGTTTTGGAATATTTTTATTCTGTGAAGTAACTACAATGTTGTTGATCCATCCACAGTTTTCTCTTATCACAGCCATTAAACTCTGTAACTGTTTTAAAGATACCATTGGCCTCATGGTGAAATCCCTGAGTGTTTCCTTCCTCTCTGGTAATTGAGTTAGGAAGGATGTCAGTATCTTTGTAGTGACTGGGTGTATTGATACACCACCCAAAGTGTAATTAATAACTTCACCATGCTCTAGCGGATATTCAATGTTAGCTTTTTATATTATTTTTACCCATCTACCAATAGGTGCCCTTCTTTGCGAGGCATTGGAAAACCTCCCTGGTCTTGGCAGTTGCATCTGTGTTTGAAGTTCACTGCTCGACTGTGGGACCTTACAGATAGATTTAGGCTATGTGTGGGGTACAGAGATGAGCGACACACCACCGTAACATTTTAGAGAACATTGCTGCAGAAGCGAACTCCTTCCTCTGCTACTCTTTCGTCAGCATGAAGCTACAATACATCGACTTTTCCATGGAAGCTGTGAAGCGGGTTGTAGCCTATTGCGTGATTGTGTTCATGAGTCTGTTATTAAAGGATGTGAAACAATGTGTATGTTTACAGCTTTTCATTAAATCATTTATGGCTATAAATATTGTATATACATTACTTCATATGCTCCTGAGTGGCACAGCAGTCGAAGGCACTGCATCTTAGTGCTTGAGGCCTCACTACAGACCCTGGTTTGAATCCAGGCTGTATCACAACCGACTGTGATTGGGAGTCCCATAGGGTGGAGCACAATTGGCCCAGTGTTGTCTGGGTTTTGCCGGTGTAGGCTGTCATTGTAAATAAGAATTTGTTCTTAACTGACTTGCCTACTTAAATAAAAGTAAAAAATATATGGGCAGAGTATTGTATATATAGCCTACAGAAATTGGTTCAGTTATGGCCTAAAATAGAGATGAGGTAGTCATTAAAAAATGATTTCTTTACTCCTGATCTTATTTATGCATGCCATAACAAAGAGGTTTAATACTTATTTTCTCAAGACATTTCATCTTTTCAATTGTAATTCATTTGTAAATATTTCTAAAGGCTATACAAATAAATAAAGAGAGTCACACACTATATACTCTCTTCTCTGTATACATCAATGATGTCGCTCTTGCTGCTGGTGAGTCTGATCCACCTCTACGCAGACGACACCATTCTGTATACTTCTGGCCCTTCTTTGGACACTGTGTTAACAACCCTCCAGACGAGCTTCAATGCCATACAACTCTCCTTCCGTGGCCTCCAACTGCTCTTAAATACAAGTAAAACTAAACGCATGCTATTCAACCGATCACTGCCTGCACCTGCCCGCCCGTCCAGCATCACTACTCTGGACGGTTCTGACTTAGAATATGTGGACAACTACAAATACCTAGGTGTCTGGTTAGACTGTAAACTCTCCTTCCAGACTCATATCAAACATCTCCAATCCAAAGTTAAATCTATAATTGGCTTCCAATTTCGCAACAAACTTCACTCATGCTGCCAAACATACCCTCTAAAACTGACCATCCTACCGATCCTCGACTTCGGCGATGTCATTTACAAAATAGTCTCCAATACCCTACTCAATAAATTGGATGCAGTCTATAACAGTGCCATCCGTTTTGTCACCAAAGCCCCATATACTACCCACCACTGAGACCTGTACGCTCTCGTTGGCTGGCCCTCGCTTCATACTCGTCGCCAAACCCACTGGCTCCAGGTCATCTACAAGACCCTGCTAGGTAAAGTCCCCCCTATCTCAGCTCGCTGGTCACCATAGCAGCACCCACCTGTAGCACGCGCTCCAGCAGGTATATCTCTCTGGTCACCCCCAAAACCAATTCCTCCTTTGGCCGCCTCTCCTTCCAGTTCTCTGCTGCCAATGACTGGAACGAACTACAAAAATCTCTCAAACTGAAAACACTTATCTCCCTCACTAGCTTTAAGCACCAGCTGTCAGAGCAGCTCACAGATTACTGCACCTGTACATAGCCCATCTATAATTTAGCCCAAACAACTACCTCTTCTCCTACTGTATTTATTTATTTAGCTCCTTTGCACCCCATTATTTCTATTTCTACTTTGCACATTCTTCCACTGCAAATCTACCATTCCAGTGTTTTACTTGCTATTGTCACGGCCGTCGTAAGAAGTAGACCAAAGCGCAGAGTGATGAGCGTACATATTCCTTTTATTAGGTGGTGATGACGCCGACAAACCAATAAACAATCCAAAACACCCGTGAAGCTTAAGGCTAAGTGCCACAAACAAAGTTAACTTCCCACAAAGAAAGGAGGGAAAAGGGCTACCTAAGTATGGTTCCCAGTCAGAGACAACGATAGACAGCTGTCCCTGATTGAGAACCATACCAGGCCAAAACATAGAAATACAAAATCATAGAAAAACAAAACATAGAATGCCCACCCCAAATCACACCCTGACCAAACCAAATAGAGACATAAAAAGGCTCTCTAAGGTCACGGCGTGACAGCTATATTGTATTTACTTCGCCACCATGGCCTTTTTTTGCCTTTACCTCCCTTATCTCACCTCATTTGCTCACATTGTATATAGACTTATTTTTCTACTTTATTATTGACTGTATGTTTGTTTAACTCCATGTGTAACTCTGTGTTGTTGTATGTGTCGAACTGCTTTGCTTTATCTTGGCCAGGTCGCAATTGTAAATGAGAACTTGTTCTCAACTTGCCTACCTGGTTAAATAAAGGTGAAATAAATAAATATACAAGCTCCCAGTAATTTATTGGGTAAACCACCAACGTTTTGGCATAACTGTGCTTCTTTTATTTATTTATTTATTTATTTTTATTTTTATTTTACCAGGTAAGTTGACTGAGAACACGTTCTCATTTGCAGCAACGACCTGGGGAATAGTTACAGGGGAGAGGAGGGGGATGAATGAGCCAATTGTAAACTGGGGATTATTAGGTGACCGTGATGGTTGAGGGCCAGATTGGGAATTTAGCCAGGACACCGGGGTTAACACCCCTACTCTTACGATAAGTGCCATGGGATCTTTAATGACCTCAGAGAGTCAGGACACCCGTTTAACGTCCCATCCGAAAGACGGCACCCTACACAGAGCAGTGTCCCCAATCACTGCCCTGGGGCATTGGGATCTTTGTTTAGACCAGAGGAAAGAGTGCCTCCTACTGGCCCTCCAACACCACTTCCAGCAGCACCTGGTCTCCCATCCAGGGACTGACCAGGACCAACCCTGCTTAGCTTCAGAAGCAAGCCAGCAGTGGTATGCAGGGTGGTATGCTGCTGGCGACCCTGCTTCTTCAAGATAATGTTATGAATGCTTGAACCAGGTTATATAGACAGTGCAATTAGCGCAACCAAAAAAGTCTCAAAACATAATTCCACTTTTACATTATGGGATGTTGTGAGTAGGCCAATGACACAAAATCTAAATTGAATACATTTTAAATTCAGGCTGTAACACAACAAAAAGTGGGAAAAGTAATGTGGTGTGAATACTTTCTGAAGGCACTGTATTGCAGTGTAACACAATTTCCTGTAGCCTACATTGAGTCGCAGTAAAAGCGGAGTCCGTTCTTTCCAAATCCACAGAGTTTCCACCCAGAGGAACGTCACTGCTCATTCTGCAGCCCTTAAAGAGTGGCCTATCAGCCTAGATCCAATCCGTTTTTCATATTGGACACCAAAAGTACACTACCGTTTAAAAGTTTGGGGTCACTTAGAAATGTCCTTGTTTTTGAAAGAAAAGCACATTTTTTGTCCATTAAAATAACATCAAATTGATCAGAAATACAGTGTAGACATTGTTAATGGCACATTGTGTTAGCTAATCCAAGTTAATCATTTTAAAAAGCAAATTGATCATTAGAAAACCCTTTTGCAATTATGTTAGCACAGCCTCTTCACTGTTGACGTTGAGACTGGTGTTTTGCAGGTACTATTTTTTTTTTTTTTTAAATTTTATCCCCTTTTCTCCCCAATTTTCGTGGCATCCAATCGCTAGTAATTACTATCTTGTCTCATCGCTACAACTCCCGTACGGGCTCGGGAGAGACGAAGGTCGAAAGTCATGCGTCCTCCGAAGCACAACCCAACCAAGCCGCACTGCTTCTTAACACAGCGCGCCTCCAACCCGGAAGCCAGCCGCACCAATGTGTCGGAGGAAACACCATGCACCCGCCCCCCTCAGTTAGCGCGCACTGCGCCCGGCCCGCCACAGGAGTCGCTGGAGCGCGATGAGACAAGGATATCCCTACCGGCCAAACCCTCCCTAACCCGGACGACGCTAAGCCAATTGTGCGTCGCCCCACGGACCTCCCGGTCGCGGCCGGCTGCGACAGAGCCTGGGCGCGAACCCAGACTCTGGTGGCGCAGCATAGCACTGCGATGCAGTGCTCTAGACCACTGCGCCACCCGGGAGGCCCTGCAGGTACTATTTAATGAAGCTGCCAGTTGAGGACTTGTGAGGCATCTGTTTCTCAAACTAGACACTCTAATGTACTTGTCCTCTTGCTCAGTTGTGCACCAGGGCCTCCCACTCCTCTTTCTTTTCTGGTTAGAGACAGTTTGCCCGGTTCCAGGGGAGATATGATTGCCCGGTAATCAAAACCCACAAATGCTAATGCTCCAGATACTCAACTAGTATAAAGAAGGCCAGTTTTATTTCTTTAAATCAGGACAACAGTTTTCAGCTGTGCTAACATAATTTAAAAAGGGTTTTCTAATGATCAATTAGCCTTTTAAAATGATAAACTTGGATTAGCTAACACAACGTGCCATTGGAACACAGGAGTGATGGTTGTTGATAATGGGCCTCTGTACGCCTATGTAAATATACCATTAAAAATCTGCTATTTCCAGCTACAGTAGTCAGGGGCATTAATATGGAGTTGGTCCCCCCCTCTGCTGCTATAACAGTCTCCACTCTTCTGGGAAGGCTTTCCACTAGATGTTGGAACATTGATGCAGGGACAGCAGCATTAGTGAGGTCGGGCACTGATGTTGGGGGATTAGGCCTGGCTTGCAGTCGGCGTTCCAATTCATCCCAAAGGTGTCCGATGGGGTTGAGGTCAATCGGACACCTTTGCAGGCCAGTCAAGTTCTTCCACACCAATCTAGACAAACCATTTCTGTATGGACCTCGCGCAGGGGCATTGCAATTCTGAAACAGGAAAGGGCCTTCCCCAAACTGTTGTCACAAAGTTGGAAGCATAGAATTGTCTAAAATGTCAAAGTATGCTATAGCATTAAGATGTCCCTTTACTGGAACTAAGGGGCCTAGCCTGAACCATGAAAAACAGCCACAGACCTTTATTCCACCTCCACCAAACTTTAAAGTTGGCACTATGCATTGGGGCAGGTAGCGTTTTCCTGGCATCCGCCAAACCAAGATTCATACGTCGGACTGTAAGATGGTGAGGCGTGATTCATCATTCCAGAGAACGTGTTTCCACTGCTCCAGAGTCCAATGGAGTCCAACTCCAGCCAACGCTTGGCATTGCGCATGGTGATCTTAGGCTTGTGTGCGGCTGCTCGGCTATGGAAACCCACTTCATGAAGCTCCTGACGAACAGTTCTTGCACTGACGTTGCTTCAACAGGCAGTTTGGAACTCTGTACTGAGTGTTGCAACTGAGGACAGAAGATTTTTACGCACTACGCGCTTCAGCAATCGGCGGTCCCGTTCTGTGATCTTGAGGAGCCTACCACTTTGCGGCTGAACCGTTGTTGCTCCTAGACGTTTCCACTTCACAGTAACAGCACTTACAGTTGACAGAGGCAGCTCTAGCAGGGCAGAAATTTGACGAACTCACATTATTTCCAGTGTTTCACTTAAGCAGTTAGCTTCTCACCTAATCACCTGCTAATAGTCAGAATTTGTCACCTCCAAGAGTGCAAGACTAGTATAGAATGGTGTTTTATTTCAAACTGGAAGCAAACAAAGAGTAAGCTAAAATAGTTAATTTATTGTTTTGTAATTAGTCAGTCAGTAAACAGTTAAAGCGACAGAACAAAAGTGCAGACTGAACCCTGGTTTTATGGACACAAACAATCAATTGTTTTTCCTGTACAGTGCTATATTTGTACTGTATAGTCTCCAGGCACCCTACATTAAGCTGTTTGACCACAGTAGATGTCCTGCAACACTTTATATGACCTAGTTTTTTGTTCAAAATCATTTTGCACTGTGAAATATGTAATGTTATGTCCAATATAAAAACATACTGCATTTCAGCTGATAGGCCACTATTTAAGGTCTGCAAAATGAGCACTGACGCTTCTCTGGGTGAAAACTTTGTGGATTTGGAAACTAGAAGTTCTCCTGAGTAGAATGGGCCCGTCTTTTACCGTGACACAATGTACTGGGAATTATGTATGTATGTTCAATATGGAACAAAGATTGGATTTAAGCTGATTGGCCAATCTTTAACTAGAAGTGCTCCTGAGTTGAGTGGACCCCCCTTTTATTGCAACACAACAGAAAGACAATGTTGTACAGTGAAATAAATTATAGGGTATACACCAAAAAACATTGTTGATCTTTAGGCAAAGAAACATAATATCTCCTAGAATACTTTTAATTATTCTTTGTATGATAACTAGTGAACAATATATCGATGATATATTGATAATTGTGCACATTTTCCATTACTTTCATCTTAATTACTAATTTACAAAGTATACAGGACGGGACTCATATTCTGAAGGATTTCCAAAATCCGTGACCCGAAAGTACTTAGCTATTCTTGTCTGCTTCCCAAGCCATTTGCAGCATAAACACAAAATTGAATGGACTTAAATGAAGCATGAGACAGAGGAACGTGTAGCATTGGGGAAAGTGGTGGTAGGTGCTGATTACATGGGGTGCCCATGGGGCCTCGGATCAGAAATGTCCCCGTGCGAGAGAGGCAGGTTGAGGTTTCCAGGGTTAGAGTAGTGTAGAAGTTGTCATATGCTGAGGCAGTGAAGAAAATAAAGGAAGATGGGTCAAGGGTGAGGGATCCTGAGAGGAGTGGTGTGAGTAGTAGATCTGTACCAGTACAGAGGGAAACACCAACAAGTGATATATGTTTCAGTAAGATTTGATTTTTGGCATTTATAGTAATGGTTATCAACTGTACTGTAAGTCGCAGAAAATAGAGGTTGTGGTGGCAGCTGCAGAGAGGTATAGTGGAGTATGATCTTTTTTTTTGTTTTTGTGTGAGTGTATTATTAGATGGTAGGGTATTTTTAGTAAAACATTTTTTTGTTGTTGATTTTTTTTGGAAAAAATTTAGCTTAGTATAAGGGAGTTATACTCCAGTCTAGTAGGTGGCGGTGATGCAACATTTATTGGATGCCAACCGCCATTAAACCTCACCGAAGAAGAAAGACTTAAATAAAAACAACGTTTACTTCTGCCATTTTGACGAGAGAATATGTTGCTTGTGCAGAGAGTGGTGCTTAACTCCCGACCTGGTATGTGGCGACTTCTCCGCTATGTGATACATTTTATAATTCTCATATAGCGGTCATTGTACCCTAGCAAGTGTATGAATGGCGATAGTTAACTTTTTGAAGCGACTGGTCAATGATTAGCATCGCATTAATGGCGTTACGACTAATGCAGCATTCACGCTCAAGTCGGAACTAAACTCAAATGTACAACTTGCTATCTGGTTGTAGTTATACACGTGCCGTATTCAAGCAGTTAGTATGTCGAAATTGTCCTCTTTCCAACTAGCACGTGAATGCAGCATAACTTCGTCAAAAGTTCCTGACTGCAACTCTTGTAAGGGTAGGATTGCAAATAAACGCGTACAAAACAAACCGGTTTCCAAACGGACATCTTTGGTTGGGTCCCTTGCCCATTTTATTAGCTGTAAAGATAAAAACACTGCAATATTTACACACAGATAGATGTAATTAGCATAGGTGCTAGTCCAAACGCAAGCAGATGGCGATATTGAGTCGTCAAATTAATCATAGTGGGCAGAAAAAGCAAGGTGGGCAGAGCCAAGTACGAGGTAGTGAGATCCTATTGGCGCGTTCTATTTGCATATTTCCGTTAGGGAACACCTACTCTGAAGTGCCTGTGCAATATCTCAATTCGACCTTGCGTTCCTGAACAACGCAATTTTTAGAATGATAGTTTGGAAACAGAACTATATGGAGCTCAAATGTTTAATCAATGAGAGAATATGCAGAATGTTGGCCAAAATCCTTCTCCTACTGTCGGCCACTTGGGTTCCTCATCACCACTTGAACTGACATTTATACATCCGGTCAAATATCTTGCTAATTGTTCTTGCTCATTGCGGTTTCAGACAGAACAATGTCATTATAGTCATCTGCCTGCCTTTTGGCTACGTAAGCGCGAAATTCCAATGCGAGGTGAGCACGGTAAACACTATCAAATATTATTTAATGGCGTTAGCGGGAATGGCTGCGGTTTCACAGGCCTCCTGACCAATTGTGCTCTAGTCTAGTGGTTAGAGCGTTGGGCCAGTAACCGAAAGATTGCTGGATCGAATCCTGGAGCTGACATGGTAAAACTCTGTCGTTCTGCCCCTGAACAAATCAGTTGTAATTTAGAATTTGTTCTTAAACTGACTTGCCTAGTTAAAAAAAAAATATATAAATTAACTATTGTTGGGGTATTTTATGTTTAAAGCATTTCATGTTAATCTACACTTGTTTTCAGAGCATGTGACAAATAACCTCAGTTTAAGGGTGTAGGGGCTTTACTACTATAGCCCATAGAAGGTAAAAAGACAGCCAAAAAATAAATAAGGAAAAAGTGGGGGGGGACTAAACTAGCATATGGAATTGTTTTAAGATCTTACCATGGATGAATTAGCTATTTGCTTTAGGATTTTAGGACCCCTTTAGGTATAAATTAATCTTTAACTAGGCAAGTCAGTTAAGAACATTCTTATTTACAGTGGTACATTCTTATTTACCAGTAGGCCGACATTGTTCCCCAGTAGGCCGACATTGTTCCCCAGTAGGCCGACTTTGTTCCCCAGTAGGCCGACTTTGTTCCCCAGTAGGCCGACATTGTTCCCCAGTAGGCCGACATTGTTCCCCAGTAGGCCGACATTGTTCCCCAGTAGGCCGACATTGTTCCCCAGTAGGCCGACATTGTTCCCCAGTAGGCCGACATTGTTCCCCAGTAGGCCGACATTGTTCCCCAGTAGGCCGACATTGTAAATAAGGATGTTCTTAACTGACTTGCCTAGTTAAAGATTAATTTATACCTAAAGGGGTCCTAAAAAAAGGGGTCCTAACTGCTTTGTTCGGGGGCAGAAGGACAGATTTTTACTTTGCTGGATCAAATCCCTTAGTTGACAATCTTTTGGTTGCTGGCCCAACGCTCTAACCACTAGGCTACCTGCCACCCCAATAAGAGTACTCAGGAAATTAGTTTTTTGTACATTTAACCCCCTTTTTTTTTTTTGCATAAAACTTACTCCATACTTCCTTTTGTTTTGTATGGTTACCTTCAGATGAGTCCTGTGACACTTGTGGGGGTCGTAGAGCGAAACTGAGAGCACCATCACGTTCGTGACACTTTCCAGAATGGTCATAACAGTTTGTAGGCCAAACCGCTCGGATGCTACAGAGGTTTTCATGAGAAAGGTTTTCGGGATGTCCTGGTCTGACAAACACCACTGTAGCTCGGCCACCTTCCACCGCAGATGCTGAAGGTTGATATAGGCGTATGTGGATTGAGATGCAGCCCATGCTGCCAGATTTTGATGTGGATTTTTTTGTTACTTAGATTGATGTACTGGTGTGTCAATGGACTCTTAAGGAATAAAGGGTTTAAAAACTCCATTACCTGTGCATCCTCACTTCCGGGGTCACCTGTGTGCCCAGAAATATTTTTTAGAAAATGAGGAGATTGGAAACTTGGATTCGTATTAACGCCAATTGTGTGCGTTGCCAATGGACCACACAATGTATTCTGGGACAAAGTGCGCAGGTCATGTCTAGAAGGGATGCCGGTAATGTCAGTGACGTCAACATTTGTATAATCGAGTCTCGTCTAGAAGTTTAGCACTTTAGCGAACCTTAACCCTTCTCCTAACCTTAACCTAATTTATCATAACCTGCTGCATAAATGATCCTAACCTCAAAAGTCAGTTATGACCAGGGGTTGGAACCTAAATTATTTTCCAATTGCTCCGTCCCGAGCAGAACCCACTGGGTTTTTTGTTTTGTTCCGGTGTTCCGACCAGAAAATGAAGTTGTGAACCAGTTCGTAACAAAAAAAGTAACGGCTCATTTTCATAAATTTAACCTGTTACCTCAACATCATTATTACATTCAATTAATTTATTAGCTCCCCCCAATTAGAGCCGCTTGCTGTTGAACTGGTAAGAGTTGATTGGTCAACTAAGTGAAGGCGCAAAATGCCACTGAAATTTCACATGTGGGCAGAGCGAGAGAGCGTTAGATATGGGGGATTGGCTTTAAGCGCTGAACATCATGACGTGAATTGGAATGTGTTTAAACTATTACTAGCAATTATAACTTCACCGAATTATTTATATATATCCTACTAGAGATTAGGGATATTTTTGTTACTAAAACATTGTTCACTGGTTCTCAAGATTAAAATAACGTTTCTGTTCTGGGACACTAGAGATCATTTTCGTTCTCGATTCAAATCCAAGTGTACTCCTTCAAGGCGTAAATTAGGCACTAGCTCAAACCCAACATTAGGCATGAAGTAGCAAGATGAGCTCCGAGTGTTCCGCTTGGAAAATATCGGAATCAACCAATGGGCAGCTCTACGCAACAAAACGCACATTTTAACTCTGAATTTCCGAGTTTTTTTTAAAGCACTACCATACTCTGACTTTCTAATAAGGGATTCGTGCCGATTAGCTTGTGACGCTCCGACGTGAACGCAATTGGTCGACAGTATGCTGGGAGGGTTGTTATACATTTCTCCAGTCATTAGCCATCTCATTTCTTTAAATATTTCTGGCGTGCCTATGCTCCATCCATGTGACCATAACCCAATATATAGTGCACTAATTAAGTTTTAATGTACAGAGACAAACTAGACTACACAACAACCAAATAAGTAGGCCAAATGGCTCTTCTATGTTTGTGTTTTACAGGGACTGATGGAGAGCCAGTCCCTGGTCATTTCTGCGTGGAAGAGGCGATTGTAGGACCTTTTCTGAAAGAAGGACAAGTCCTTGTCCGGACTCTCTTCCTGTCTGTTGACCCTTACATGGTGATGCATGGCTGGAAAGAAAAGCTGAAATTTGTCTGCACTTTGCTGACTATATCAAATGTGCATGAAATAAACAAAATGGGACCATTAGTGACCTATGATAAGTTTCCTATATTATATAGGCTATGTAAAGATGTGGGCATGGTTAACACCTGCATGAAATGCAATTATAGGCATAAGAACATACATTTTACTTTCACAAGTGCCCAGTAAGTTATAGGTAAGGTACCCTAAACAAATACACTGTTCATAATGACATTCCATATTCGTCTCTTGTAGCGATGCCGCATGAACGAAGACACCGGTGCTGAGTACCTGGCTCCATGGGGGCTGTCGGCGTGCGTGGACGGTGGCGGCGTCGGGGTGGTTGAGTTAAGCCGCTGCGATAGCCTCTCTGTGGATGACATGGTCACCTCGTTCAACTGGCACTGGCAGACACAATGTTTGATGGATGAAAAGCTCTTACAGAAGGTAGGCTTAGTTTATCATATATCCACCAGTTTATCTATCCTACATTAGAAACTGGGTGGTTCGAGCCCTGAATGCTGATTTGATGACAGCTGTGGTATATCAGACCGTATACCACAGGTATGATAACTTTTTTTTTTACTGCTCTAATTAACCAGTTTATAATAGCAATAAGGCACCTCGGGAGCGTGTTGTGTATATGGCCAATATACCACAGCTAAGGGCTGTATATAGGCACTCCGTGTTGTTTTAAGAATAACCCTTAGCTGTGGTACACTGTATATGCCCAATATAAGTCGGAAGTTTACATACACTTAGGTGTGAGTCATTAACTTGTTTTTCAACCACTCCACATTTCTTTTTAACAAACTATGGTTTTGGCAAGTCGGTTAGGACATCTACTTTGTGCATGACACAAGTAATTTTTCCAACAATTGTTTAGACAGATTATTTCACTTATAATTCACTATCACAATTCCAGTGGGTCAGAAGTTTATATACACTAAGTTGACTGCCTTTAAACAGCTTGGAAAATTCCAGAAAATGTCATGACTTTAGAAGCTTTTGATAGGCTAATTGACATTTGAGTCAATTGGAGGTGTGGCTGTATTTCAAGGCCTCGTTCAAACTCGGTGCCTCTTTGCTTGACAGAATGGGAAAGTCAAAAGAAATCAACCAAGACCTCAGAAAAATAATTGTAGACCTCCACAAGTCTGGTTCATCCTTGGGAGCAATTTCCAAACGCCTGAAGGTACCATGTTCATCTGTACAAACAATGGTACGCAAGTAAACACCATGGGACCACGCAGCCGTCATACAGCTCAGGAAGGAGATGCTTTCTGTCTCCTAGAGATTAACGTACTTTGGTGCGAAAGTGCAAATCAATCCCAGAACAACAGCAAAGGACCTTGTGAAATGTAGAAATGAGTCCTATATCGACAACCTGAAAGGCCGCTCAGCAAGGAAGAAGCCACATGGGGATCGTACTTTTTGATCGTACTTTTTGGAGAAATGTCCTCGGGTCTGATGAAACAAAAATAGAACTGTTTGGCCATAATGAAAATTGGTATGTTTGGAGGTAAAAGGGGGAGGCTTGCAAGCCAAAGAACACCATCCCAACCGTGAAGCACAGGGGTGGCAGCATCATGTTGTTGGGGGTGCTTTACTGCAGGAGGGACTGGTGCACTTCACAAAATAGATGGCATGTGGATATATTGAAGCAACGTCTCAAGACATCAGTCAGGAAGTTAAAGCTTGGTTGCAAATGGGTCTTCCAAATGGACAATGACCCCAAGCATACTTCCAAAGTTGTGACAAAGTCAAGGTATTGGAGTGGCCATCACAAAGCCCTGACCTCAATCCCATTAAATTTGTGGGCAGAGCTGTTAAAGCTTGTGCGAGCAAGGAGGCCTACAAACCTGACTCAGTTACACCAGCTCTGTCAGGAGGAATGGGCCAAAATTCACCCAACTTATTGTGTTAAACTCGTGTAAGGCTACCCGGCACGTTTGACCCAAGTTAAACAATTTAATGGCAATGCTACCAAGTACACTCAATTAGTTTGTAAACTTCTGACCCACTGGGAATGTGATGAAAGAATTAAGTGGAATTCATTCTCTATTATTCTGACATTTTACATTAAAATAAAGTGGTGCTCCTAACTGACCTAAGATGGATTTTTTTTCTGATTTTAAATGTCAGGAATTGTGAAACTGTTATTGCTGAAGTATATCGGTCTAGTGCCCTTTTCATACTCCTGAGATGAGCAGATCCACCGTAGTTGCTGAAATCGTGTCTATAAAATTTAGGAATGAGCCTGTACAGTATAGCTATGTTCTTGGACAGTTTTTTTTCTAAAATTATCTAAGTTTTCTACAGGTTGAGCCACAGCTGGTTGATGGACACATATCCTACTTCCTGGGTGCAGTTGGCATGCCTGGCCTCACCGCACTATTGGGTGTTAGAGAGAAGGGTCATGTGACCGAAGGAGCCAATCAGACCATGGTGGTCAGTGGCGCTGCAGGGGCTTGTGGGTCCATAGCTGGGCAGGTAACCACAAGCATGTTACGTTAACCTGATCTAGTTAAACATAGTATGGTCTCTTTGTGAATACAGTGGTTGTCAATTGTCTATCCTCACATTCTCTATACTTGCCCCAAACACTAGAGTTCCAAGGTCCCTCTGACATTTTCCATCAATGCGTTTTATGAGGAAGAGGTGAGGAGATGGGACGCAAGAGATGAATTTAAGACTACCAGGGTTTCTCTGTGTTCCTCCTGCTCCCCAGATTGGCCGTGTGGAAGGTTGTACCAGGGTGGTGGGGATCTGTGGGTCTGATGAGAAGTGCAGAGTCCTTGTGGAGGATCTGGGGTTCTCTGCAGCAGTCAACTACCGTCAGGGGGACGTAGCCACAGCACTAAAGGAGAGTTGTCCTAATGGAGTGGATGTCTACTTTGACAATGTGGGAGGGTCCATAAGCGATGCTGTAATAGCACAGGTAAGCAGGGTCTTACACTCTTTAGGCATCTTTACGCTGACAGGAGATTGGTATTGTAAGGTTCTACCTGCATTTGTCGCGATTGCGTTATTGACCTAGCCTTCTGTTCAATGTTCTCTAACTATATAGTACTCGATTTGTGTGTTCAGACAGCAGTCATTTGCTGAAATGGCTACACTAGTCAGAGTAACAGCTGTGTGCAGTGGTGTAGGATGATTGGTGCTCCTGTTTCCCGTCACTCGGACGTTATGTAGCAAGATTGTGACGACAGTGCCTGCCGTGGACGTTTTCCTGTTGCGTTGCAGTTTCAAAATCATAGTGTAAGAACACTTTTTTTTTTTTTTTTAAAGCCTCAAAGGATAAGATTATCCTAGTCCTTTTGGGCTAGCCACAGCACTCAACTAGCTAGGTAATGTTAGCTGTCTAGCTTTGTAGGACATTCACTCATTTGCTTGTAAACAATATGCTAGTTGGCTACCACATGTTCATCTCAACAGAATATCTAGCAAGCAACAAGATGCCAAAAAAACATTTAAAACCACAGGGCAAATCAGATTTGACAATTCACATGGCGAGGAATCTGATTTGTTTCTGACTTCAAATCACCTGCGAAAGTGGTTTGAAATGTGGCTTGAAATATCCTATCCAGTGTCCATTTTTGTCTGTTCAGACTGCAGGAAAGAATGCATTTCAGTAGGAAATGCAAAAAATAATTTCAGTCACTTCAAACTGCCAATGTATGCAAGGCTTAAGGGCTTCTCTACACTACTTTGCCGACAAACTAGGTCCAGGAGAGATACTTGTGTAAGGAGACGGATATAGATTAGGATCTCTAAGATGTCTCCCACACTACTTCCGAAGGTACTGTGGGACACGTACATCATCTGAGTGGTACAATGTAAAGACAACGGCTCACACCACATGTTCCTGCAAGAATGACCTTAAACACCTGAATTCCCAACCCTCTCCTCACACCACACGTTCCTGCAAGAATGACCTTAAACACCTGAATTCCCAACCCTCTCCTCACACCACACGTTCCTGCAAGAATGACCTTAAACACCTGAATTCCCAACCCTCTCCTCACACCTGACTCAATTAGTCAACTAATCATCAAGCCTTTGACTAATTTAATCAGGTGTTTACTGTTAAAACAAATGAAAAGTTGGGGGGCTTGAGGAGAGGGTTGGGGGGGGGATTTTTGCTCTGTCCACCCTGATAGTGACTGACACACATCCCTCCCCTCTTCCCTTCATTCGTCTCCAGATGAACAATGATGGTCATGTGATCCTCTGTGGACAGATCTCCCAGTACAACAAGGATGTGCCCTACCCACCACCTCTCTGTGATGAGACTCAGGAGGCACTGCAAAGTAAAAACATCACCAGGTACTCAACGGTCTGTCTCTCTGATAACTGAAGGACCATTTGGAGTTGCAGTAGTACTTTTACATGATTATGGTATACTTAATAGTCATTTGTAAAGTGTATTACAAAATATTTTAATATGTTTGAGATGCCTGAGCTGCTAGTTGGCCTAGTTTGCATTTGTGTTAGAAAGCTGTACTCTATCCCACCAGGGAGCGGTTTATGGTGCTGAACTACATGGAGAAACACGAAGCCGGCATAATCCAGCTCAGTCAGTGGGTCAAAGAGGGGCAGATAAAGGCAAGGCAAAGTCTATCTTGATGTTTTGTATACTTGGAAGTTCAAATCTTTTTAGAGTAGACCTCTCTCGCGAGGGAGGTTCTGCACATAACACAACTTCTACCAACATGGTGCTGTTACTTGGGGCTTTCAACACCAAACTGATTGAATACCAAAGTCAGTGGCCACTACCTGATATTTTCAGGTTTTTCTGATTGACTGAGTCACGTAAACAGAATAGTTGACAAAAGTATTTTCTTCTTCTGATTGAAGCATGCACATTGCTTGCTAGCTAGCTTTCAAATCTGAGTGTGGAAGTCTCCGTCCGCCCTCTAACATATAGGGTAAAAAATTCCTACCGGCCCCTTTACAAATCAGAATGTTGCAAAAACTTCGTTTGAACTTGCTCTACCTTTGTCTGCTGATTTCGTCCTTAGGTGGGTGGAAATTTGAGACAAATTATCCAAAGGTAAGTGTTATTAAAACGACTTTCAGAACGCTTGTCTTTATATTCTTCTGTCGTTTTTGTATTTTCGCAACAGATTAAACGTTTTGCAACGGAATCCGATTCATGAATACACCTCAGATGAGGCGCAATACGACTCCAGCGCTTCCTGCTGATTGACAGGAAATGTGCCTCGGTCAGCAATGTTCGGTTACGTTCAGCTATTGTTTACGTAGTGTGCTTTACGTGTGACGGCATCGAGATTCAAGCCGACAGAACCATATACCTACAGGCGCTCTTAAAAAGTTGGGTAAATTATACTTTCCTGTGGATTTTTTTCTCCTCAAATTATGACCCACAAGGACCAACCGCACAGACGACCGTTAAAATACAAAAGATTTTTGAGCACATGGTGAACGAAGTGGTGCCATGTTGCCAGAAGTAGTTACTCAACCTTCCCCCTCAGCTTGACCCCCATATCTGAGTACCTTATCTTTTTTGCACTGTATGATTTGTCCCTCCATTCTCCCTTCAGGTGTTGGAGACAGTAGTAAATGGCATTGAGAATATGGGAGGTAAGTGTCGCTGGTAATTGTGTAGTTGCACTTAAATGACCGTCTTAAAATCAATTTACTACAAACCTGAGAATTGGACTTCACTTTATTTTGCAGTGGCCTTTTGCTCCATGATGAAAGGAGGAAACATTGGTAAACAGGTCATTAAAATATCAGATTGATTCAAATCCCTGGTGGCACCATCAGAAGCTACTGGAATCACGTGTTTTTTTAACACTACTTCCTGCCTTTGATTTCTATACTGACAATAACTGGATGTACTGAATACAATTATTTGTAGTTACACTGTACTGCATGTCTCTTTACTTGTAACTTTTGTAAAATACTTAACCGATCTGTGACAGTCTAATTATCGACATGCCAAATTGCAAAGATTTCAAGATGTCTTAGATCTGATTCCATTTGACTAAACAACTTTCACAGCACTATAAACCATTAATAAAATCTGAACTTTCTTCATTTCAATGATCAGTTTGAAAATGGCTCCGATTTGACACTTGCCACAATCTATTTTGAGTAACAGTACAGCAAACATATCAAAGTAGTGGTTACCCTCTACCCAGGTGCCAGTTTAGTTCTGCTCTCATGCAAAGTCCTTATGGAATTGTAATGTTTGGCCTGACAAGGAGTTGGCAAAATATCAGACAGACTGGCACCCAGGCTACCTACCTAGCTTGGGGGCAAGTGCTGGAGAAACTGAGCCAGCCAACCCTTCACATTCTGGTGTTAAAGCTGACCATGAATATAAAGTACAGCTCTGGACAATCAAGTCATGAAACCTTTAATCAGCATTGGGCAGCTTGTGAGATACTCTAATGACCCCTGATGCATAGGACCAATACCAACTGATACAATCTATAAAGGAGAACCACAACTCCCTGACTGAAGATCCCATCCCAGGGGAAAGAAGGTCAATGGGACGTGGCCATAATGGTAAAGAGACACTTCAACCCTTGGTGTGGACGCCATGTCACATTACTGATTGTACCGCCCACAAGCAAAGTTTAGTCATTTGTCATACCAACTGAAATTCCAAATTTCTTGTTGAAATTGGACCCCAACCCTAATAGTCCAGAGTAGTGCTTGACTTTGGCAGGAGCTCACCGGAGCAGAGTACTGGCACCTCAACATTTCTACTGCTTGAGCTCCTGTTCCTCTTATAGAATATTAGCTCAAATATTGTGGAGCTCCTGCACCTAAATATAAACAGTACCAGCACCTATTTCAGTCTAAATCGTGCGCCCAGTGCTGGTCTGAAACTCACTAAAATATATGCGTTCTATACATAACAAAGCTGCCAAAATCAACTTCTCAATAGAGAATAATCACAAAATGAAACCAGCACAATCTCAGGTCATTGCACCCTTGCTATTATTTAACATTCATCATGCTTTAAGTGGATAGATTCACCACTGAGCTAATATTGAATATATAAATGGGTCATCAGTCTGTTTTTGGTTCAAGGCCTCCCATTCCTGAGAAACAGCTGATATCTTAAGCCAGATTCCCAAAGAACTCAAAATAAAAATTACAACTACCTCAGGTGGGTGATTGGTCTGCTATAACTGTGTAAAATATATAGCTAGTTTGCAATAACCAAATACAAAACCTGCCAGAGCAGGACTGATTATGTATCCTTTGGCAGTGATGTGTGGCAGTTGGCCGAGGCAGCACTTTGAATTGAATAACTGCTACAAATCAAGCCTCAAGTGGGCAAATAATACATACGTTTTACCACAGCGGCGAGAGACTTCAATGTCTACATCAGCTTTCTGAGGAACAGCAGTCATATTGGCTGAACAATCAATTCTATCCACAATATATGTACACTAAACTAGTGACTTCACAGTAACAACACCTTCATAGCGCTGACTGTGTATAGGGGTGTGGTCTACACATGCAATACACTAACATGCATATGAAACTACTTTTAAACTGTTTAAACATGTGGGAAATATGATCACGAGGGGAAAGAAAGAAACAACTTTGCACAAAAGAGTAGTCTGAAATATGGGATAGAAAAGTAGAGCCAATGTAGTTTGCCATAACTAAGAGAATCCCCCAGTAGAAAGTCAAGAAAAAGTGGTTGTCTTGCTGTCGTCACAGAGACAGGGGGCGGGGCCCTTCCAGGCGCGGTAGACCAATAGCAGGGCGATCCCTACTGCCCACGTGCGGACTGGGGACAGGAAGAAGGCCAGAGGTCCATATGTCTCCAGCAGGAAGTAACAAGAGTATCCCTGCCAGGCTAGCAGCAGCAACATGGCCGTATGCACCCCCAGAGTCTTCCACCGATAGCCCGGACGCAAGAAGTGTGAGCGGAAGGAGTTACCACGACTACGCAGGTGAAGGCTCCAGCACAGGTAACAGGTGAGAGGCATGTTGAAGAAGAGCAGCTGTTGGGAAATGAAGGAGGGAAGAAACAGGGATAAGAGTTTGTCAACTACAGGTAACCCTTAAGGGAAAAAGGACCACTGCCTTAAAGTCTCCCCCTTTTTTATACATCTGGTAGAACTTTACTAAAAGCCACCAGGCATGATGTATTAGAATGCAGTTATAATGCACTAAGACCTGTCATGAGCATGTATGACCGCCGTATCTCTCGATATCATCTCAATGATCCTGACTAAATACCAGCCTCCTCACCTGCATAACCCCAACAACATAAGTGAGACTTCCCTCGAGGAAGTGTCCGTCGATAACCACTCCGAAGGCAAAGCAAGCCCCACTGTGACCATCAATCAACTCTCCTATGAACCAGGGACCTGCAGAGAGACCGAGGGTGAGTAGACGGACACACACAGTCAGTGCTAATTGCCGTATTTCCCCTTGGCCCTAACCCTAAGATGTTTGAGGATATGAAGGGTCTGGATAGGTATAATCAAAGTAAAAGGATTACAGGCTCACACCTTACAGCTCTATAAACATTTAAAGGGACACAGGCAAGGGGTAGGGAGCAAGTTGAGACCGGCTGACAGGGTGAAGAGACGGAGTTTAACAGATGGTTGTCCTCTGGACCCAGTAGGAAACTCACCTAAGGCAGTGCAGAGGTTGAAGAGCAGTAGAGAGTAGTAGAAAGTGTCTGCTTTACTGACCAGGTGCAGGGACAGACAGGCGCAAGAGGACAGACTTGAAGACACTGGGAGACACAGGAAAACAGGTAAGATTCAAAAACTACATCAGCGAAAAGAGTTGTTACAGACAACACGTGTATTTATCAACATGAGGTTATGTGTGTAATGATATATGCAAAAATCCTAGAATTTTATTCACTGTATAGGATGGCTGAGACCAATAACTATGGAAATTTTCACACAGGTAACAACCAGCTTGATACTACCATGGTTGATGTGACAGGAGTGTCTGGCGGATCTCACCTCTGACAGAGGGCAGAGGCATGAACCTGAACGCCACCAGCACTCCAATATTCAGCAGCATCCCTGCGACAAAGGCTACCCGGGCCTGTGGACAGAGAGGACCGTTTATACAGTAGGTCTATAACCCACAGAGCACAGCCAGTCACACCTGGTGAAGACATGATGGTTAAATGTCGGAAGTAACGCACAGTGAGAAAGGCGGGTCAACAACTGGAAGGTCGCCCGTTCGAATCTCAAGTCTGACAGGAAAATCCAGTATTCTTCTTTGTCTACTTACCAGGATGTAGTGGTCAGTGAGCAGGATGAAGGACTGGAAGAAACCAAAGCTGGGGGAGAGGTCCTCTTCCAGGGTGAAGAGCTGTTCTCGGAAAGTCGACCGCCCCACCGCGTCCTAACACAAACACACACAGAATAAGAGAGGCCACATCACATCGCCTGAACTAGTAACAAAACATCTGGCAGCTACCTGAGGAAACATTGGATAACTTTTGAACTACTATTTAAAACATTTGACAACCTCTTAGAACGTCTATATAATAGAAGATACGAGGTAACAGGTGTTGTGTTACCTTCACTTTGACAGTGACAGTGTGCAGCCCAGTGAGGTAGAGCGAGGGTTCCCATGGCACCACATACAGAGGACCTCCAGCAGACCGGCCTTCACCCATCTCCACCCCGTCCACGCTGACGTGAACTGCTGTGACCGGGGCATCAGAGAAGGCCAGGATCCTGAGGGGACCGGAGAGACCAGGGTTAGAATACGGGATGATAGGGGAAGATTATCACACACATCTGCAGAGACAGGTGAGATAAAATGAAACATTGTTCACAAACTTTGTGGTATGGAGATACAGTTGAAGTCGGAAGATTACATACACCTTAGCCAAATACATTTAAAAACTCTGTTTTTCACAATTCCTGACATTTCATCCTAGTAAAAATGTCCTGTCTTAGGTAAGTTAGGATCACCACTTTATTTTAAGAATGTGAAATGTCAGAATAATAGTAGAGAATTATTTCAGCTTTTATTTCTTTCATCACATTCCCAGTGGGTCAGAAGTTTACATACACTCAATTAGTATTTGGTAGCATTGCCTTTAAATTGTTTAACTTAGGTCAAACGTGTCAGGTAGCCTTCCACAAGCTTCCCACAATAAGTTGGGAGAATTTTGGCCCATTCCTCCTGACAGAGCTGGTGTAACTGAGTCAGGTTTGTAGGCCTCCTTCCTCACACACGCTTTTTCAGTTCTGCCCACAAATGTTCTATAGGACTGAGGTCAGGGTTTTGTGATGGCCACTTCAATACCTTGACTTTGTTGTCCTTAAGCCATTTTGCCACAACTTTGGAAGTATGCTTGGGGTCATTGTCCATTTGGAAGACCCATTTGCGACCAAGCTTTAACTTCCTGACTGATGTCTTGAGATGTTGCTTCAATATAGCCACATCATTTTCCTTTCTCATGACGCCATCTATTTTGTGAAGTGCACCAGTCCCTCCTGCAGCAAAGCACCCCCACAACATGATACTGCCACCCCGTGCTTCACGGTTGGGATGGTGTTCTTCGGCTTGCAAGCTTCCCCCTTTTTCCTCCAAACACAACGATGGTCATTATAGCCAAACAGTTCTATTTTTGTTTCATCAGACCAGAGGACATTTCTCCAAAAAGTACAATCTTTGTCCACATGTGCAGTTGCAAACCATAGTCTGGCTTTTTTATGGCGGTTTTGGAGCAGTGGCTTCTTCCTTGCAGAGCGGCCTTTCGGGTTATGTCGATATAGGACTCGTTTTGCTGTGAATATAGATACTTTTGTACCCGTTTCCTCCAGCATCTTCACAAGGTCCTTTGCTGTTCTGGGATTGATTTGCACTTTTCGCACCAAAGTATGTTCATTTCTAGGAGACAGAACGCCTGTCCTTCCTGAGCGGTTATGACGGCTGCGTGGGCCCATGGTGTTTATACTGGCTTACTATTGTTTGTACAGATGAACGTGGTACCTTCAGGCGTTTGGAAATTGCTCCCAAGGATGAACCAGACTTGTGGAGGTCTACAATTATTTTTCTGAGGTCTTGGCTGATTTCTTTTGATTTTCCCATGATGTCAAGCAAAGAGGCACTGAGTTTGAAGGTAGGCCTTGAAATACATCCACAGGTACACCTCCAATTGACTCAAATGATGTCAATTAGCCTATCAGAAGCTTCTAAAGCCATGACATCATTTTCTGGAATTTTCCAAGCTGTTTAAAGGCACAGTCAACTTAGGGTATATAAATTCCTGACACACTGGAATTGTAATACAGTGAATTATAAGTGAACTAATCTGTCTGTAAACAATTGTTGGAAAAATTACTTGTGTCATGCACAAAGTAGATGTCCTAACCGACTTGCCAAAACCATAGTTTGTTAACAAGAAATTTGTGGAGTGGTTGAAAAATGAGTTTTAATGACTCCAACCTAAGTGTATCGAAACTTCCGACTTCAACTGTAGGTGATAAAGAACCTTTTCACACTATTGTGGTGACCCAAACTGTACTGGTTCCAATATTTTCTTTGCATATTACCTTGTCCAGCACAGTTCCAGCAACTGTGGTGGATGTGTAACCAGTGCTGCTCAGTTCGGCTGAGTAGTGTGAAAAGGGTGAACGTTTGATGATGGTATATGTGTGTAAAAAGGCATGAGTGATGGTGATTCTGTATGGTGGTGTAGGTTAGAGGTCATGGCATGGGGTTTAGGGTTGAGGAGAACACACACACACACACACACACACACACACACACACAGGGGACACCTGATGTGGGTAGAGCTCTGTATTCTCCCCAGTGGCTCCACTCCAGGATGGAGGTACTGCGCCTCCTTGGGATTGGTGATGAGTACTGCAGGCCACTGCTGAAACTTCAGGTCCATGAAACTCAGCAGGTCGTGGTCGAACGCCAGCACTCTGTACCTGAAGAGCGGGGGAGAAAGGAAGAAAGAGGGAGAGAAAGAGGGACAGAATGACCCGAGAAAGAGAGAGAAAAGGAATATCAGTGTTGTGTATAAACTTTATTTGTAGCACAATTTAAACAGACCACAAATAAAGGTGTACGCGTTTGTTTGAGCCGGAGTGAGTGAGCGAGTGTGTAAAAAGTATGATGCATCTATAGATTTACCTGCGATTGTCCATCCAGTCAGCTAGTTCCAGTTCCAGGGTGCCCTCGGGGTGTCTGCTGTGTAGTACAGGCATCAGGCCGCCCAGAGTGTGTAGGTGACCACACAGGTACGCTACAGCCGAGCTACACACACGCATAGGTAACAATTACATCACAGATGTATATGGTACAAAAATCTCCACTAACTGGATTCAATAACTGTGCTATTGAGTATGCATAACGTTCTGACACTGTGTTGCAATAGTGCCTTGAAGGAGCTTGTTCCTAAAAGCGTTGGCAATAAATATAATTGAATGGCCTTTCCGGAACCTTATTTTACCATTTCCACTATGCTATTAACTATGTTATAACTATACCGTGACCTATGTCAGAACTGTTATAACAACAAAAACAGTATACTAGTTAATTATCCAAAACCTGTTTCGAGGGTGTTTAAATTAGAGATGCAGACTAACATGAAGACAGGCTTATAGAAACCCACAAACATTATTTTGTTTCCTCATCTCACACACGTGTTACCTCATCACGCCTCTCACCCCTGGAAAGGGGGAGATGACCGTTGAAGTGGTGTAGTGGCCAAACCAGATGGTCTGGTTGCTGCTGTGGCTCTCAGTCCTGAAGGATGCCAACAGGTCCATCTGAGTCTGTAATGTATGGTGTTGCATAAGGACATAAAACAATTATTAAGCAAATAGACTCAAATAGTCTCAGTCTTACGTTTAAATTAATGACAGAGTAGGAATAGAGTAGGGTGGAAAAGTATTTAGCTGTGTTGCGCTAGCCTGGTCCCAGATCAGTTTGTGTTGTATTGTATAGCCAACTCATATGGTTGTTGTAATGCCAAACAGATCTGGGACCAGGCTGGTGTTAAGCTGGTTGGGGGCATACTGTACCTGGTTGAGAATGCCAAAGAAGTTGTACGGCCGCTTGGGTCCGGGGGTGATGGTTGCATCAGCACAGATGAAGGAGTAGTTGCCGAAGGGAGTCTTGTGGACATAGTGGAAGGAGCCAACTTTCTGATTGGCTGAGTACTTCCTGGGAATAAAAACAGGCATCATTATTGTGTGGCCGAGTTCGTGACTGCATACAGTGTGGTGTGCATGTTGCTCTCAACACCTCTGCCCTGTTTTATGATGGAGAAGCGGAGAACCTATTTATTTAAAACGGACAAGGAACAAACCTCAACAATTACCATGCAGACACGAGACAGATGTCATATTTTGAGAGACTGTGTTTCAAAAAGAAAATTAACTACAAACTGTCTGAATACGGTGGAGCAGGTTCTCCCAAACTCGGTCCTCGGGACCCCAAGGGGTGCAAGTTTTGTTTTTTGCCCTAGTACTACACAGCTGATTCCAATAATCAACTAATCATCAAGCTTTGATAATTTGAATCAGCTTGTAAATTGTATATCTGGCTTTAGATAGCTTTACATCTAGCTCAGATTGCTAGAATCAATGTTAACAAGTGCTCTTGTTACACAGACAAGCGAACGCAGAGAGGCAACTCACTCACACTAGCTACACTGGTGGCTAAGAGAGCTGGTTGCTAGAAAGCTAGTCATATAACTAGTAGGATCCTCTGAACATGAATCACAGTGACACTTGTCATATTGCAGGGGTACTCAACCCTTACCCTACGAGGTCCGGAACCCGCTGGTTTTCTGTTCTACCTGATAATTAATTGCACCCACCTGGTGTCCCAGGTCTAAATCAGTCCCTGAGTAGAGGGGAACAATGAAAAAGCGCAGTGGAACTGGCTTCGAGGTCCAGAGATGAGTTTGAAGGGCCTCTACTGTATGTCTTTGACACATGTAAACAACATTCATTCCGGATATAGCAGGCAAGAGTGAACACTGACCTGTAGTAGTTGTTGACACTATCCAAGGAAATAATATTGAAGGCATCTGTCAGAAACATAATAAAAACAGGAATGTAGCTCAGTAAGAGAGACCTTGCAAAACATAATGAAAACATACCATCTTCTGGCAAAGGTATCTAGCCTTGTTATTAATTCCCCCATCCTGTTGATTAACATCTATCCTTACCAGTAACCACAGGAACTCACATAGCCTAGATGTCCTGCTGTTACGATCTATTCTGTACTGAACTAATGTCAACCAGAGAAAGGTTATTTGAAGCGTCTTTAACAATAGGTTGTAGTGGACAGTTGGGCTGTAGGAGATTTCTTGTTTCAACTCTAATAGCATTTGTAATTCAATATCAATGGAGGGCCATTAATAAGCAGTGAAGGGCCTGGCTGCTCAGCTTTGAGGTAAAATTCACAAAGAATGCACATATCTGTAGGTGTGTGTGGATCCTTTACATATTCTACACTCTTAGAAAACAAGGTGCTATCTAGAACCTAAAAGGGTTCTTCAGCTCTCCCCATAGGATATCCCTTTGAAGAACCCTTTTTGGTTCCAGGTAGAACAATTCTGGTTTTAAGTAGAATCATTTTGGGTTCAATGTAAAAACCCTTTCCACAGAGGGTTCTATATGGAACCAAAAAGGATTTTACCTGTAACCAAAAAGGGTTCTCCTATGGGGACAGCCGAAAAACCCTTTTAAACCTTCCAAGTCAAATTCAACTGACTGGCTTTGCAGATTTCTAGACATTTACGACCCAATTCCATACCAATCTATCAACCCTGTTCATAGGATCTTCACGATTTTTTTGGGGGGGGGGGATTCTAGAAATCATGAGGTGTAAGAGAATATTAGAGGAGGTATATTCTATTAGTCACCATGGTTTCCGCGGATGTCAATCCATTTGGTGCGCTCCAGCACCCGAGACCTCTTCAGGATGTCGTGATAGGCCTGCCACTCCACCTCATGCTGCAGGGAGCCCACCTTGCTCTTGGTCTTCGCATCTGTCAGGTCTCCTGTTAGGTGGACAGACAGAGGGACTTAGAGGGAAATAACTCACTTCAGGTTCATGGCTGCTCTTGTGATAGTGCAGAAAGCTGTAATGTTTGGGGGCTCCTACAAAACTAATGAGCAAGAAGCAATGGCCGACGTACCTGTTGCGAGCACAAGAGCAGGTTGGATCACTTCAACGGTATCAGTGCAGAACTTCTCAAAGTCTGAAATTCGTTTTTTGTCATGGAATCGACTGATATGAATGTCAGACACCTGTACGGGTACAGGACATAATTCCGGGGTTAAAAGCACAAACAGGGCATCATCTAGCTCGTTTTGACAAGATATTCCACTTGGTACATCCCCTCCTCTAGTCAACAAATACATTACTTATTACCTAGCTAGTTACAACTGGGTTCAAAGTTTAAAACCTGATGGCTGGCTGGTGCCAACTTTGTCCATGGATGACAGCACAGCACCCAAAAAGGAAACTGGACTGTGACCCCATTCAGTTTAGATTTTTACATGACCACTACTACCCATTGGGCTACTTACTTGCTAACAGCTGTCACCCTGACAATTGATAGTGACAATTGACACCGACAGTCACAACACTTAGTTAGCCAGTTAGCAGTTAGCTAGCAAATCGACTTAGCAGCTGGATCCACTCACCTGCACGAACCAGAATATGTTATCCAATTTGCCACCGGGATACGGAGGAAGACATGTCCTACTAGCCTCCTCTCCATCCCCGGCGTTGAACTGCCGAA
Organism: Salvelinus alpinus; assembly: GCF_045679555.1. Lineage (NCBI taxonomy): Eukaryota > Metazoa > Chordata > Actinopteri > Salmoniformes > Salmonidae > Salvelinus > Salvelinus alpinus. Next base: position 5,386,559 of record NC_092110.1, read on the forward strand.
CATTCCGTTTGGGGTGCCAAGAGGTGTCATAACTCTCCAGCACCCAGGAAGCTAAGCACGCCAGCGCTAGTCCCACAAGAACTAGCGCTCCGAACAGCTTGAGCATCCTGTAGTGACGAAAGAGCGGTGGGAATCTACTGAACAGAATACTGGCGAGAGCAACATCAACACACACTAGACTATGCTAGCTATATTAGCTACTAATGGCCGCTGGCCATTCCCGACCGTTCGATTTCCATTTGCGATCATAGCCAGATCGAGCTACACACGAAACATTGTCCTCTCAGATTGTTTTGAAAAAGCTAGCTAAAAGGAAATACCATACTGACCGGTTGTGCATGGCTACGTCATCGCTATATGACTCACTCCCACAAATCCCTGCGCGGATGTAATTTAGGGTCCAGTTCCAAACCAAATCTCTTGACTCTGTTCCTAGTTTCTTGTTGATTTGCTCGTTGCACTTCTGAAAATAAATTCACAACCAGATAGGTGTAAGCAACATGTGAGAAAACCTAGCACATGCCCGTTCCTAATACTTATTTATAGATAAGCAATGTTCAAAATGGCAAGAATTAGAGGTTGAGATGTAATTGTTTGGGATTGGCTCCAAATCTAAATGAGCCGTTTTTAACACCCTCTTCATGCTCTTTTGAAGTATGTTATTCTTACAAATCTAATGCTTAGCTTTTAGCAAATGCTCAGTGAATTATGGTTATTCATGCAAGGACTCATAAAATGTGGTAGAGAGACTATATGAAAGCACACATGATATTGTGTGGAAGCATGCTGTTATCACACAACAGTATGCTTATGCAACATCTTCTACAATGCTGTCATATCTGGATCTTCATTGATGCAAAAAAAGCCCGATTAAAATGAAAGAAAATATAATATAATACAATTGAATATAATATAATAGAGGGGGTGAAATTCTAATACGAGGCTACACTTGCAAGAGCGTGTAACTAAAGGCTGGGCACCTCCTATCGGGCAAATAAATACGCAATGTACAAATGTATTATTAGGGAATATTGGGCGCGGCCACGCTCATGATTCATAATACACGTGCACTATCGCTTTAAAGCCCACGCTCGTTCACATAGCGAGCTGTTGCGAGGGGGATAGGATCGTGAACGCGCGGGCAGGCAGGCAGATCATCAGAGAAGAGCAGCGAACACGTCACGGATCTGTAGCGACGGAGAGAGAGATGCTGAGTTGACAGCGAGAGAGAAGGAGAAAAGGGACGATTAGATAAAACTCATTATCCCTGCTGCTAAATTCACATGTGTGCGTGTGAACATCAGCTGCAGAATCAACACCACATGGATAACGCACCCACTATGGAATTCCACTCGATGTCTCAACATTCCATCAAGACAAACATAAAGGTTTTTTTGTAACCACACCCGGCTTCTTTCGGATCAAGGATTGGAGTGGCTAAGGTATGGACACCGCTGCTATGCAATCGGATGACACTGACAGCTAGCTAACATTAGCTGATGTCAACATACAGGGATAGAGTAGGCCACATTAGCTACATTTTAAAAGGACTGATGCAATATAGCATCGCTGCCAAGGTCGTTCCATAGCTAGATGCAGTACGATTCTATTCTAGAACGCAACGCTTTCCCCATAGCTAAATCAATGCAAAGAGGCACTCTAGCATAGCCCGTGTGTACGCTGTGCGTGTACGCGCAATCGTAAATCCACTAGGCTTGCTAATTACGCCGCTTCGCTATGCAACAACAGGCGCGGAGGTGGCACATTGCAACCACCAATTAGCCAGTTACATAGTTATTGCATTGTAACAGCTGCCTGTAAGTCATGCGCATTTCTATTGTCTATTGACCACATGCCATTCATGCCATGGTTATGTTAAGCTGACGTGTGTGTGTGTGTTTGTGTATGAGAAAACGAGAGAGAGAGGGGAGGGGGAGAGGAGATGCACAGCAAGCTATAATCCACATGCAAATACATTTTTCATATCAGCTTTGTCACTCAAGTAGTACAGTACTGAATTCATTGCTTGACATGGTGTGGAAAGACGTTAGCCATTACATGATTATTATGCCACCTGATTCAAGATCCAGAACAAGTTAGTTGAGAAGAATATCTTATCAACAGTACAAGGCAAACATTACAATACAGAGGCTTACGAACAATCAATTCCTACTTTATTCAGTCAATTGATCAATTACAGTAGACTACATGCACTGTAGTAAGGTTCTGATAGTGAGAGAGACAACCCCATCATCATTCACTACTATCATGCCCACTCACTCTGTACTGTAGCATCATTCTTTGGGTGGAGATGGAACGGGCCTGGCCGGGGATGGAGCAGGGCCTACCCATCCCATCCCCATGCTGGCAAAGCTCCAGGGCTTTAAACAGAGAGATGACTGAACAGCCAGGCCCATGGCAGCAGCTCGGGAATCAGACACTCACTCCTTTCATCTCCAGAGGAGGGCGTCGCAAATGGCACCCTATTCCACTACGTAGTCCACTGCTTTTGACCAAAACTCGGGCTCTGTATAAGGAATAGGTTGGAAGGTGTCTCTGGTCCACTGGGCCAGGCTGAGGCTGCTGTAATACCCTCTAATTAATTAGATTAAAGCAAACATGGGAGATGTTTCCCCTAGTTTAATGAGCCCTGGTTATCGTGTTGACTTGACGTGTGTGTTTGGGGTGGAGAATGTATGTGTGTGTGTGTGGGGGGGGGGGTCTGTGTGGGTGTGTGACTGCTCAGACTCATAGGAATGGAAGTAGGCCTATCCAACAGATATCCATCTGTCATTTCATCATTCCTGCTCTATTACTGTGGCACGCAGTCTTCCAGTTCTCCGGAGAGCAGGGCAGCAGGCAGGGCAGCAGGCAGCACATTTAAGTAGTTCAATTGCCACGGAGTCAGGCAGCATGATTCACGGCCAGACTGAGATGGGTGGCAAAGATTTATCATGACTGGTCTGAGACCAAATCTCTGCAACCAATGTGTTATTCTGATTCACGATTTGCATTGAGAGGTGTCAGAACAGCAGTGTTGTGTTGACCAGTGAGTCACACAAATATGTCCCAAATGGCACCCTATAGGCTATGGTGCACTACTTTTGCAAAAGTGGTGCACTTAAAAGGGAGCAGGGTGCCGTTTTGGATTCATTCCACAACCATGTGGACCAGCCACCTGCTGGCTGAGTGAAATGGTTCTGGACTGGCTCTGAGGCAGCAGGCTGCTTTCTGGCCCTGTATTCGTAAACCATCTCAAAGAAGGAGTGCTGATCTAGGATCAGGTTTTCCCTATCCAGATACTGTAATCTTATTCACTATGATCTGAAAGTCAAGACTGATCCTAGATCAGCACTCTGAGATGCTTTATAAATACAGATCTTATTTTGTTTAGTGCTTTCATGAACACTTTGAGGTGATTCTGTAAAATGAAAAGCGCTTTACAAATGTAATAAATTATTATTGGCCCAGATGGAGAGATTGAAGAGAGGATACTTCCACTACTTCCACTGTACAAACTAGTGCTGTTTTTCGAACAGAACTGTATCGAACTCCATGGAGGGAGATTGGAATAAAAATCCTCTGTGTGCTTGAAATGTAGGCTTCTGCAGAGTGCGTTATATTAGTGGCTTCTCGCACAGAGACAGGGAGGTTGGGCTTCCCTGACTGTGTGTAACTTTCCTGCCTCGGGGTTTTAGCGGAAGATGGATGTTTCTCATTTTGACCTTCAGACAGAGTTCATTTTAGGCCCTCTGTGTGATTTCATTTTGGGCTGCTGCTGCACTGATTAGGCCTATATTCAGACAGGAATCCAGCCAATCTCTTAACATCACTCTTTTCCCCGACACACTTATCTTTTCTCTACTGTTACTACACCACACTAAATGCATGCTACTCTGCTGGTCTTATCTGGAACGTGAACTATCTGTGTCCTTAAAAAAAAGCTCCTGACATCCATGGAGGGGTGCTTTGACTTCATGACTGCTGTCCTCTGCAGTCTGAAGGAGAGGAGATGGAGGGAGAGAGTGGGAGGAAGAGAGAGAGGGAGGGAGAGTGGGGGAGAGAGGGAGAGTGGGGGGGGGAGAGAGAGACAGCGAGAGTGAGCAGAGAGAGCGCTGCTGCTGAGCTAAGGCCACTGACTCCCAACAACGTGTCAACAACATTGTGTCAGATGTCACGGTCTTGATTTCACTGTGATGTAACGGTGTCTGTCCCTGTGCTGTACTTGACGTTTCCCACCCCTGTCCCATTGCATCTTGGGATTGCTCCTGTGCCGGGGAGACGCTGACACTGATGTCATGTCCTGTGACCAAAGAATGCTCCGCGCCCTTGTTGCATAATGCTGGAGCAGCCTACTTGTTCCACACACAGGATGCTGAAGAAAAGTTCTCATCACGGTGGTAGAGACCAGAAGTTAGAGCAGCCTTAAGGGCAGTAAATAGCAGAACGAGGCAGCAAAATAGTGTCCGGTTTATTAACAGTGAAAGGTTGTTCCAGGTGAATGACGAAATCCAATGAATACTTACATTATCTACAAAGGTATTTACAAAATGAACAGACTTTGAATATACAGTTTTAAATATAAATGGGAAACCTAAGCCTCAGGCCTACTCCTCCAAACCAACTATAGCAGGTGGGGTATACCAAGCTGTGGAGAGTCTCCCCACACAGACGACATACCAGAGCTAGAGCTTAACTGAAGCTGGTCCATACCGTTAATCATGGAGCTCTTTACATAAATATGGAATTACATAATGTAACAGCATCTTCATTATACCCACATTAACATATTTAGGCTCTTAACCATTCCTGGCTTATCCTCAAAGCAGGAATACATTCAATTGAATGAATATAGATGAATTTCATAGCAATAGTTCTGCAGGCCAACAGGCGGCAAAACGTATTGTGCAGCCGCTCACCCGTGTGCGCTCCCATTACGCACAGACATGGCGGACAAGAAGTCATAGAGCGCCCCGAGACGCGAACTTCAAACACATTACAATATGGATATAAACACTCTTCTTTCTCGTCGGTGCAGCGAGTGTTCATGTATCTCTGAACGTCGCGTGCACTTGGAAGATTGAAAAAGTGTCAAATACCGCATTTAAATATGAATCTGAAATGCTTCATAATGCCGCTTCACCAAACATTTCCTCGACACAGAATTAGCCTTGCGCACTGTAAATACTCATGCTATTGGCAAAAGAACATCGGTATATACATTTAGGATACATGAATTACTAGATATATGGGGAAACAATTTAGAAGGTGAATTAAATAGTGCGCGTAGGTGACGAGAGCTACCGAGGCAGCTTCGTCACAATCGCACAATGGGTGTGTGGAGCTGTGGGCTTGAGAGAGAGCTTGCATGAGACACCTGGGAGCAGCCGTTGTGGCAGCTGCACTTAGGCCATGCAGCACAAACGAGGCTTAGTTAGCGCAGGCTACTCCTCAACCCGGGAAGTCAACTTTCAATATCCAGGTTTCAGTCATAAAGCCCATAGGCCCCACCTCAGCTGTCATCGGCATATCATCTACACAGGCTAGTGGACATTCCTCCTGCACACAGCACTTTACACCAACAACATATGCATACGCACTTTATGACATGTGCTGGTGTACAAAGGGCTTTTATGAATCAATTTGATTTGACTTGATGATGCAGCCCTTGGTAGAGGAAGCGTCCATCAAAGCTATGTCTAAAAGGGTTGCAACATTACGGTACGTTGATTGTGGTGGTCTTTCTGTGTGTTCTACCTCTCTCCTGGCCTGCTGTTTAGGTTTCCACAGGGTCCTGATGCCCGGCACAATCGAATAAGGCTGGTCGTCGGTAGCAAGAGTCGCAGCAGGGGAGGAAGCATAAAGAAAGCAGCAGTGAGTCCACCACCGGCGGAATGAGTGCTACGGCGACAGAGGAAGCTGACATCCTAACTGTGCTCGTCCTGGTCAAGGAACGATGGAAAGTGGTAAGCGCGCGTGTGTGTGTAAGCGTATGTCGGTGTGTCTCACCGTTAACTTATGTCATGTTTTCACCCCCTCTGCAAGCACCAATTCCTCACAACAAGGCTATCTTTGTCCTCCAAGCGTCGCTTAAGCTCTCCCCTGTGTCCCTATCTTCTCCGTCTCACCTACTGTCCTGGACAGTTTGGGGTCAACTCCCTTTGTGTGCAGTGCACATGCAGCGTTCTGTCACGAAGTGGAGTGGAACTTAATATAGCAGCAGAGTAGCTATTTGTAGCCACTCGGTGTGCTTTTCTCAGCACTCAGGACTTGGCCCTATCCCCCTGTCCTCTCCGCTCCACCAGGGCGTGGTGTGTGTGTGCTTGAGCGTGTGCGCTTGAGCGACGGTGTGTATGCTTGCGGGAGTTTGTGTGTGTGTGTGTGTGTGTGTGTGTGTGTACTTGCACGAGTGTGTGTGTGTGTGTGTGTGTGTGTGTGTGTGTTTGCATGCCCGTGTCTCCTGGCCATCACAGAGCCAACAGGGAGGTGTGAGGTTAGTGTAGCTGGGACTGGGAGGAATACTAGGCAGTAACAAAGTACAGCGCCATGGCTCCACTTCCTGTGTATAGTACTGACTGAGGAACTGATGTTACGCAACTCTGCCACTGCTAATCCATTTGAGATGAGCTGCTTCTGTCACACACAATTGTGTGTGTGAGTGTCTGTGTGTGGATACTGATAAGAGAGGGAGAAACATGTAAATATGTCTGTGGTAATTGGAAGGGGGAAGTTTGGAAGAGGAAGGGTGATGGGAAGATTTGAAAAATAAAATAATGAAGCCTATGTTTTCCACGTTATGACATGATGTTTTGCCTTGGGATGTGTGTGTAGGCAAAGAAGATTGGTGGCGGTGGCTTCGGGGAGATCTACGAGGCGTTGGACCTGCTGACCAGGGTCAGTGTTGCTCTGAAGGTGGAGTCAGCACTGCAGCCCAAACAGGTCCTCAAGATGGAGGTGGCCGTCCTCAAGAAACTCCAGGGTAAGACAGCAATTACCTGCACTTACCCTGCCCGCTGGCTTCTGCCCCCTGCCCACCCTACACTAAACTCAACCACAACCCCCTGCCCACCCTACACTAACTCAACCACAACCCTCTGCCCAAAACTAAACCACAACCCCCTGCCCAAAACTAAACCACAACCCCCTGCCCTAAACTCAACCACAACCCCCTGCCCTAAACTCAACCACAACCCCCTGCCCTAAACTCAACCACAACCCCCTGCCCTAAACTCAACCACAACCCCCTGCCCTAAACTCAACCACAACCCCCTGTTCTAACCTCAACCACAAGTCCCCTGTCCTAACCTCAACCACCTCGGCCCTAAACTCAACCTCTCCTAACCTGACCAGTAGTAATTTAAAAGTACATTAGGTTGAATGTCTAATCTCAATAAATTGAATTTATGTTTTCTTAAAGGTACATGCTCTATTTTATAAGGCAAGGCGATACTGACACTGAAGGGTAATATGCAGAGAGAGAAAACAAGGAAGTGTTGGCAGCGGGGATACAGGACACAGAGTGTAAAAGGGCATCACTACTGGTGTGTATAGGGGGCTCCCGAGTGGCGCAGCGGTCTAAGGCACTGCATCTCAGTGCTTGCGGCGTCACTACAGACACCCTGGTTCGAATTCAGGCTGTATCACAACGGCCGTGATTGGGAGTCCCACAGGGCGGTGCACAATTGGCCCAGCGTCGTCTGGGTTTGGCCGGTGTACGCCGTCATTGTAAATAAGAATTTGTTCATAACTGACTTGCCTAGTTAAATAAGGTTACATTTATAAATGTAAATGACCCTAGCCTGGCTTCAAATCAAACTCTTGATAAAAATCCTCCTTCATAGCAGCGGATCAACAGACCAATTAGGAGAGGAGTTCCTTTGGGGGGCATTTTGTTTTCTTTTTCTTCCTTCCTCTCTCTCTCCTCCCCGGCCTTCTTCCCCTCTGTCTGTCTTTCTGTTTCTCTCTTTCTCTGCTCTCTTTTTTTATTTTCTTGTTTTCCCTCTCTTCCTTCTCCCTGCCCTTTTCCCCTCTCTGTCAGTTTTTGTGTCTCGTTCCCGAAAATCAATGGCCTGAGAAGGATCGTGTTTGCTTTCTAGTGGTTGTGTGTCCGTGTGTGAGTGTGTGCGTGTGTATAATGGTTGTGTGCTGGAGGATTATGGTTCTGTAGCGTCCTGAGGGAAAGAGGATGTAACTTGAAACGTGCTCAACTCTTCCCGTTCTCCCATCCCCCCAACATGTCTCCCCGAGCTTCTTTTTCTCAACCGACATTGACTGAAAGGCTTAAAGGAAGCCTTTTGTAGATTATTTTATGGGAGAGAAAAAAACGTGTATGGTAGGCCTTCTCACACTTCTCGAGCATTTGTACGCCGTCAAATATAATGATGCCGGGAATGGGAGGAGGAAAAGGACGAGAGAGAGAGAGGGGTCGAGAATGGAGTGAAAGATTGAGTGTACGGGAGAGTAAGAGTGGGGTCTCTCCCTGTGCTGAAGGGTGTGGCCGGAGTCGGGCTGTGCAGCAGAGTCTCCTGAGACTTGCACACACACACACACTCCATAAATCAGCATGGGCCACGGGCAAGCTGTCAGAGGCGAGTTGTGGGCTGGATGGGGGGAGGGGGGGGAGGGGCAGTGGAGCACATTGGATGGCCAGTAGAAATATACACGTGCTGATTGGATAAGGATTAGATTAGATTATGCTTGATCGTTTTATCCAAACTATTCTATTCAATATGAATTGTATTCTATTCTCCCCCAGGTAAAGACCACGTGTGTCGCTTTGTCGGGTGCGGCCGCAATGATCGCTTCAACTACGTGGTGATGGAGCTTCAGGGTCGTAACCTGGCCGACCTGCGGAGGAGTATGACGCGGGGCACGTTTACAATCAGCACCACCCTGAGACTGGGACGACAGATACTCGAAGCTATAGAGAGCATCCACTCTGTTGGCTTCCTGCACCGAGACATCAAACCGGTGAGACGGGGTCAGAGGTGTGTGTGTGAGGGGGTAGGGCTGTTGCGGTGACCGTTTTACCGCCACCGCAGTGAAATCCTAGGTGACCGCTGAGTCACGGTAATCTCCTTTTATGCACTCTGGACATGTGTTGGTAGTACCCAACTCACTAACGGTCATCAGGTCACTAATGGTCTGGTACTCAGGTCTCTGTTGTCCCTCTAACCACTCTGACATCAATGCAAATACAATGGAAAATCACATCAAACTCTTATCATCAAAACAGTATGTGCTTTTAAAACTTACCTCACTGTGATTGATCACTTTGAAGAATGAAGTTCAACAACAGGTGAAACTGAGTGGAAAACTCTCTCTCTCTCTCTTCATCTCTCTCTCTTCATCTCTCTCTCTTCATCTCTCTCTCTTCATCTCTCTCTCTTCATCTCTCTCTCTTCATCTCTCTCTCTTCATCTCTCTCTCTTTCTCTCCTTCTCTCTCTCTCTTCCTCTCTCTCTCTCTCTCTCTCTCTTCCTCTCTCTCTCTTCCTCTCTCTCTCTCTCTTTCTCTCTCTTTCTCTCTTTCTCTCTTTCTCTTCCTCTCTCTCTCGCTCTCTCTTCCTCTCTTTCTCTCTTTCTCTTCCTCTCTTTCTCTTCCTCTCTTTCTGTCTCTCTTCCTCTCTCTCTCTCTCTTTCTCTCTTTCTCTTCCTCTCTCTCTCTCTCTTCCTTTCTCTCTCTTTCTTTTCCTCTCTCGCTCTCTCTTCCTCTCTTTCTCTCTCTTCCTCTCTTTCTCTTCCTCTCTTTCTGTCTCTCTTCCTCTCTCTCTCTCTCTCTCTCTCTCTCTCTTTATCTCACTACCTTCTTCTTTCCCCATCTCTCTCCTAGTCCAACTTTGCCATGGGCCGTTTTCCCAGTACCTGTAGGACCTGCTACATGCTGGACTTTGGTCTAGCTCGCCAGTTTACTAACTCCTGCCAAGAGGTCCGACCGGTAAGTGTCTGTGTGGTTAGACACTGGGGGTCGGTTTCCCGGACACAGGTTAAGCCAAGTGCTAGACTAAAAAGCATGCTGAATGGAGAATCTCCATTGAAATAGCTTCTTTAGTCCAGGACTAGGTTTCCATCTATGTCCGGGAAACTGTCTGTGTCTGTCTGTTGAATGTGTGCTATTGTCATGTACGATTCCTCCTATGTTAGTCGTCCAGCAGCTTGTGAAGTCTCTCTTTCTCCCCCAGCCACGACCAGTAGCAGGTTTCAGAGGTACAGTCCGCTACGCGTCCGTCAATGCACACAAGAACAAGGAGATGGGTCGGCATGACGACCTGTGGTCTCTCTTCTACATGCTGGTGGAGTTCATGGTTGGCCAGTTGCCATGGCGAAAGATCAAAGACAAGGTAAGCATCTAGCTTGAACATTCCTTCCTGTGCGCCGACCAATCAGCAGTCTCTGAAATAATAGTCAGGATACAGACGTACATGACTCGTAGTGGCAACGTTACCTTCGGCTAACACTGACTTACGTCACAGCTCTTGACGTCACTGCATATGAATGTACACATGCTCCTGTGTGCATAGATAAAATAGTTCCATCGTAACATGTGTGAACCCTCCCCAGGAGCATGTAGGGAAGCTGAAGGACACCTATGACCACAGGCTCATGCTGAAACACCTGCCTGCTGAGTTCACTGTCTTCCTGGATCACATCTCTAACCTGGACTACTTCACCAAACCAGACTATCAGGTAACTGTGTGTGCGGGTGGTAACATGACATATCTCTCTCCCTGAACCTACTGCATGTGTGTGTATACGGTATCTGTATCTGTTAACTGTTTAGAACTAAGCACTGCGTTAGTTCCATGTGTCAATATACAGTAAGTCACAGTTAGGGCTGTTGCGGTGACCGTATTACCGCCACGCTGGTGGTCACGAGTCATGAAGGCAGTCAAATTCCACGCGACCGTTTAGTCATGGTAATTAGGCTTCTCCAAGCTCTGATGCTGCTGATGGTCGTTAGTAACTTAACAAACTTGCTCACTGCCTGGTACTCAGCACTCTATTGTCCCTCTAATCACTCTGACATCAATGCAAATGTCTTTGAAAATCGAATCAAACACATGAGCTCATGTTGCGCAACATTTCAATAGGCTATGCAGTAGCGTGAGATAACAGAGTGATGGCTTCTACTTAAAAGGAGGATCAGTATAGGTTAGGCCTACTGTATTTATTTCTCAACTTTCCTAATATTAAGCACACTGCTTCTCTTTACAACAGGAGAATAGCCTTCCTGACCGGCATGAAAATCAACCACGGGGAAAAGCGTCCTCCGTTCGCTATTTAAGTGCATAGATGGTCCTTTCTAAATTAAAACAAATTTCACACGTAGCTTATTTAGTATATGTAAAGATTATTTCAAGAACAGTGTGATGGGTGACAATATTAGCCCATCACTTGTGAATGATATTTTTTCACTTGTGAATGATGCCCAGCACAAGAAGCAATGTATTTTTTTGCCACATTTTCGAATCATAGTCGCACACCTCGTGTAGCCTAGCCCATAGACCTATATGTTTTAATAAGGTTTGTATCACAACTAAAGTGGATCGAGCCTGAAATACATAAGCAGCATATGAGTATCAAGTTTGGGGAAGATCATTTTCACATAAAAATGCACCTTTTATAATAGAAGCATTACATGCATAATTGGGTTTAGGGTCACTTTTGATAATGGTGTTTTCCATTAATGCAACATTCGCACTTATAGCCTACTACCGTGTGCGCATTGCTGCGCTTATAATGTGAGGAAATAGCCTAATAGTTGATCAACATTTTAAGTTAAACGTTCTGATTTGTTGCGTCAGCCTCATTGCGTAAAAAAGCTTTTTTTTATGCTAGTGGTCATATTAATTTGGGATCTATCGCATCCCACAACAGTCCCAGACGGTTTGGAATATTTATTTCTCGCACAGAATAGAATAGGTCGACCTTTTGTACTATGGGGGGATAGTAGATTGACATAGGCTACTTCTTTTGCTGTTCGCTAGGCCTACTCATCTTGTTGGCTGATGAAAAGGAAATGTGGACAGTTCTTCCAATATCTTCAATATGCACCTTGGAATTGGATAAGGAGTGGCGCAGTTGCGTCCCCGATGTGTCTGTCTTCACTTGTAGCCTGTGAGAAAGACCCAATCACATGATGGAGCGCGCAGCACTCAGCAAGAAGGGTACAATGGCCACTGGCTGCAAAAGGCATGGATTATTTTAGGGTGCATTACCTCCACACAAAGGGGATGCCACCGTGAAATTCTAGGCATTATCAAGTGCTTGTCAAATTGTGAATGAGTGACTGATGTGGTGTGTACAGCCTGGGCAAAAAACAAAGCAGAGCTCATGCCTTTCAAGCAACTTTTTTCAAATCATCATTAGAGCACCAGCTGTTCCGGACGACTGTGTGATCATTCTCTGCATAGCCGATGTGAGCAAGACCTTTAAACAGGTCAACATTCACAAAGCCGCGGGGCCAGACGGATTAACAGGACGTGTACTCAAAGCATGCGCGGACCAACTGGCAAGTGTCTTCACTGACATTTTTAACCTCTCCCTGGCCGAGTCTGTAATACCTATCTATGTTTCAAGCAAACCACCATAGTCCCTGTGCCCAAGAAAGCGAAGCTAACCTGCCTAAATGACTACCGCCCCGTAGCACTCATGTCGGTAGCCATGAAGTGCTTTGAAAGGCTGGTCATGGCTCACATCAGCACCATCATGCTAGAAACCCTAGACCCACTCTAATTCGCACACCGCCCCAACAGATCCACAGATGACGCAATCTCAATCACACTCCACACTGCCCTTTCCCACCTGGACAAAAGGAACACCTATTTGAGAATGTTTTTCATTGACTACAGCTTAGCGTTCAACACCATAGTGCCCACAAAGCTAAGGACCTGGGACTAAACACCTCCCTCTGCAATTGGATCCTGAACTTCCTGACGGGCCGACCCCCAGGGGGTAAGGGTAGGTAACACATCTGCCACGCTGATCCTCAACACTGGGACCCCTCAGGGCTGTGTGCTTAGTCCCCTACCGGTATTCCATGTTCACCCACGACTGCATGGCCAAGCACAACTCCAACACCGTCGTTAAGTTTACTGACGACACAACAGTGGTAGGCCTGATCACCGACAACGAGGAGACAGCCTATAGGGAGGCTCTCTATAGGCTCTATAACCTCTCTCTCAATGTGAGTGAGACAAAGGAGGTGATCGTGGACTATATGAAAAGGCGAGCTGAACAGGCCCCCATTAACATCGACGGGCCTGAAGTGGAGCGGGTCGAGAGTTTCAAGTTCCCTGGTGTCCACATCACCAACAAACTATCACGGTCCAAACACACCAAGACAGTTGTGGAGAGGGCATGACAACACCTTTTCCCCCTCAAGTGACTGAAAAGATTTGTCATGGGTCCCCAGTTCCTCAATGTTCTACAGTTGAACCATCGAGAGCATCCTGACCGGTTGCATCACTGCCTGGTATAGAAACTGCTCGGCATCTGACCCTAATGGCACTACAGAGGGAAGTGGGTTCTGCTCGTACATCACTGGGGCCAAGCTTCCTGACATCCAGGACATATATACTAGGCGGTGTCAGAGGAAGGCCAAAACTCCAGTCAGCCGTCATAGGCTGTTCTCTTTGCTACCGCACGGCAAACGGTACCGGAGCACCAAGTCTAGGACCAAAAAGCTCCTTAACAGCTTCTACCCCCAAGCCATAAGACTGCTGAACAACTAATCAAATGGCCACCCAGACTATTTACATTGCCCCCCCCCTCTGTTGTTTTTTACACTGCTGCTACTCGCTGTTTATTATCTATGCATAGTCACTTTACAAATTACCTTGACTAACCTGTACCCCTGCACATTGATTCGGTACTGGTACCCCCTGTATATAGCCTTGTTATTGTTATGTAAATTGATTGTGTTACTTTTTGTTTAATTACATTTTTTTTTTAACTTTAGTTTATTTCGTAAATATTTTATTAACTCTATTTCTTCAACTGCGTTGTTGGTTAAGGGCTTGTAAGTAAGCATTTCACGGTAAGGTCTACCTACACCTGTTGTATTCGGCGCATTTGACAAATAACATTTGATTTGATTTGATTTTGTTACATGGATTTATTAGACTTGTTAAAATGTAGATTTTAGCCAGCAGATGCTAAATGTGTTTATGTTAATTAACGGTCAATTACCGTGAGACCGACAGTTATTTGCTTGACAATCACCGGCTGACTAAATTTTGTGATCGCCACAGCCCTATTCACAGTCAATTTTTGTCTATGAAGGCGAGGAGACAGAATAAAGAAGGATTTTTAAGCCTTGAGACAATTGAGACATGGATTGTGTATGTTAAAAATGTAAGTGCCTTTGAACAGGATACGGTAGTAGGTGCCAGGCGCACCAGTTTATGTCAAGAACTGCAATGCTCCTAGGTTTTTCACACTCAACAGTTTCCTGTGTGTATCAGGAATGGTCCACCACTCAAAGGGCATCCAGTCGACTTGACACAGCTCTGGGAAGCTTTGGAGTCAACATGGGCCAGCATCCCCGTGGGGTGCGCAACTCAATATTAGGATGTCGTGCCTTATGTTTGGTATACTCAGTGTCTTTTTGCAGAATGACTGATTGTCTACATAATATTGGATTGTCTTCAAAATGCCATAGCAGTGAGTGTCTGAATGTCTGATCGTTCTTGGAGTACTAAGTATCAGTCAGCCAGTCAGTCAGTGATGTCGTACAAGCCCTTAGGTATCTCAGGATATGACATCATGTGACTTCCTGTTGTGTCGTAGCTGCTGATGTCAGTGTTTGACAACAGTATGAAGACCTACAACGTGGTGGAGAATGACCCGTATGACTGGGAGAGGACTGGGTCGGATGGTACTCTGACCATCAACGCCACAGCCACCACACCACAGCACCACACACGCCTCACGCCTGCACACATGGGGTAAGAGACTGGGAATCATGGACTAGCTGTTTGAAAGTCCACTGAGGTTTTAGGGGTTTCTTGTCTCTTTCACAATCGCACACTGGTTTTAAAAACAACTATAACTTGTTTACAGAATGAATGAATCTACCTGTTGAATGAATGGATGAATCTTCCAGTTGCTGTCAGTTAGTGACACCATAGTAACATCTACTCTATGATTCCAGAATGGCGAATGCGTCCCTGGTCCCTGGGGACCTGGCGAGGGAGAACACAGACGACGTGCTGCAGGACGAGCAGCTCAGTGACAATGGGGAGAACAACCCTCCTCCAGAACGCCTCCCTGGATCCCCCAGCATGCCCCGGGCCAACCAGGAAGCTGACGTCTGGGAGATGCTGGACCGTGACCGCAACCGCATCAGGACAGCTGTCTGGAAGGTACACACACACACACGTGAACACACCCACACACACGTGAACACACACCCACACACACACACACACCAGCACACACGTATACACACCCATATCCCTTACCACTCCATCCCCTGGTTCCATCCCCACCAGGCAGCCACAGAGGAGGAGCACAGCAACAACCAGGGGGGTCTCCAGAGCCCACACGCCAACCCCAGTCTGGGCTCTCCTGTCCGGGTACACTCTGAGATGGTGGGGGCCTCAGGGCAGGACGGTGGTGGTCCTCTGCTCAGGAAGCTTCGTAACATCCACAGCTTTGAGCTGGACAGGAGGTTGACCCTAGAGGCCAAGCCCAGCCCTGAACGCTTCCTGGAGGCATGGTCAGTACCCTTACTAACCACCTGTATCTCTATGCTTCTACGCTATTACTTGCAATCAGGAATGGGACTTAGCTGAGAAATAAATGTATTAGTACTAGAAAGCTGGGATCCTTCTCTTTTTAGCGGCAACCATCAAAACTCTGCTTTCACACGAGATTGCATGTAGAAATGTCTGGACTCATAAGAACACTTATTTCACTACATGCGTCAAACCTGTTTGAGGAACAGCCTCTCGCTGCACGACAGGTGATATTCTACCTAAACTCTGTATGCCATGGGCTCTCTAACCCAGTTCCTGCAGCTACCTGGTGCTTAATTTTGGGAAACTAAGTGAAATCTGTTTTGGAACATCGACAGAAACATGTTTTCCCAACCAAATATATTTTATTAAGCTGTTGACAGCCCCTCTCCCTCTACGCGCTCGAGAAAGGAATGAACAAATTCACTATAATCGTAGACAAACTACTCTTAAGCCACCCTGCGCAATCAGTGAACCAACATCATCGACTTGGCCTATTCGTTCTCTCCCAGACTCATGGACAGAACGTTTGGAGCGGAGCATAAGGCCATCCAGTATTCATAATAACAGTCCACACTCAAAGGTGATTACTAGAGTTTTGTTGAATTTTGTATATTAGGCTATTGTTATTTTAATTCAGGCTTTTTGGGGGGGGATTGAGGCCGTATAGACCTATGCTTATGTATAAACTCTAAAATGCAATGGGTGTTCTACATGCAACTTCTTAAATGCTTAAATGAATCACCACTTTAGTAAGAGTCCATTTCGTTGCGTATCCAATTGGTAGTTACAGTCTTGTCTCATTGCTGCAACTCCCGTACGGACTCGGGAGAGGCGAAGGTCAAGAGCAGTGCGTCCTCCGAAACACGACCCAACCAAGCTGCACTGTTTCTTGACACAATGCCCACTTATCCCGGAAACCAGCCGCGCCAATGTGTCGCGATGGGACAAGGACATCCCTGCCGGCCAAACCCTCCCCTAACCCGGATGACACTGGGCCAATTGTGCGCCGCCCCATGGTTCTCCCGGTCGCAGCCGGCTGCGACAGAGCCTGGACTCGAACCCAGAATCTAGTGGCACAGCTAGTGCCATAGACCACTGCGCCACTCGGGAGGCCGAGTGTTTGTGATTTTCAAATGTATTTGCATTGATGTCAGAGTGGTTAGAGGAACAATAGAGACCTGAGTACCAGACAATTTGTGACCTGATGATCGTTAGAGAGTTGGGTACTACCAACGCATCAGTGCCATTCATGTCAAAGCGCATAGGAGATTACCGTGACTCAAACGGTCACGTGGAATTTGACTGCGGTCATGACTGCAGGTGTGGAGGTAATACGGTCACCGCAACAGCCCTACTCCTGTCCTGTCTTTTCTGAATGCCCTTGACTTTAAGGTGTTCTCTACATAAGAACACCTGCCAAATGACTAACATGTTAATGTCTTTCTGTCTGGCTGTCTCTCTCTCTCTCTCTCTCTCTCTCTCTCTCTCTCTCTCTCTCTCTCTCTCTCTCTCTCTCTCTCTCTCTCTCTCTCTCTCTCTCTCTCTCTCTCTCTCCAGCTCAGTGAAGCAGCAGGGTTGTGGGCAGGAGAAGGGGTCTGAGGTGGGCCAGGGTCTGTCTGTACCCGCTGTTGGTGCCACAGCGCTAGGTCGAGCTGGTGGCTCTGACCGAGTCTGGCACTACGACGAGGAGTTCATATCTGGTGGTGGCACCAACGGTAGCTCGCCCAAACCTGTCTCCCCTCACTCCCCTGGCTCCCTGGAGCAAGGCGAGGGGGCACCCAGCAGCGGCGGCTTCGTGGCCCTCAACCTGAGCTCCGGCAGGGGGGAGGTGGACTCCAGGGAGTGGGTGATGGTGGAGAGGCCCAGCGAATCCCCAGGGACAGGAACTGGGGCGAAGGCTACGACCAGCCCCTCTGAGGAGGAAGAAGAGGACCTGGAGGTGCTGGAGGTACCCCTGGGGGCAGGGGAGGGGTCAAGGGGGAGCCCAAGTCCTGGTCAGGTCCATGGGGACAGGAATGGGAACCTCCAGGGGTCACCAGGGTCCAGGAGAGGACCCCCTAGAGTGGACAGGCTGGAGCTGAGTGTGGGACACCCGGGAAGCCTGCCCCCCATCACCCCGACTAGCCCTGCTGAGGGCCTGACTGAGGGAGTACTCACACAGGTAAGGACCTGTCGTGTCTTTGGCTATGCCGGATTAAGTGATATGACATGCTATTCTATAAAATCCTTTCTATGTAATTAATATTACCTGATTGAGCTAATCATGTAAATGTAATTAACTAGAAAGTTGGGGCACCACGAAATAATATTTATAGAGCAGTTATCTTCCGAATAAACTCTTAAAGACCTAGTAATATTTTACATCAATAGCAGTCAATATTTATCGTCACCTTATTTCAGTCTCATCTGAAAGTTGTAAATTCTTGGTTATCTTCACGAACCCTGGCTAACAAGTTGAATCAGCAATACAAAATTGGGTTTAATTATTTATTTACTAAATACCTAACTAATCACACAGAATTACATATACACAGAATTAATCATACCTTGATTACAAATGATGTCATAAAGGAAAATGTCCCTAGCGGACGGAACAGATATGACAGCTGGTTACACAAAGAAAAGGGGGTTGGGTTTGAGTGAAAGAGCGGGAAGACTGAAGAACAAAGGGAGAAGCGATGTCTCTATCGGGCCGTAGGCAGCTACTGTATCGTAAATACAGAATCTTATGCATTCTAAATTACCGCCCATTTGGAAAAGGAAAATGCTATAAATATTTACTCTGAGCTGCGCTTCAATAGGTTGTTGGTAGATGGAAGCCCGTGTTGCCCAACAGAGTCCTTTGTCCTTTGAAGTGTGTCTCTGGTGGTGAACGGATTACGTTGTAGTGTCGTCGTTGTGTGGTAGACGGGATACTCTGTCTCTTCTCTTCTAGCCCTCGTTTACAGCGGCCGTTGCTAACTCAACGGCTAGGAGGTATCACTTCTGTAGTGAATAAGAGTTCAAAGTTCATACCATTCGCAACCAAAGCTCACGCTGAGGTTGGCTTCGTTCTGTAGTTATTATCTGAATCCTTCTGACATCGGACCGTCATCCTAATGTACCGTTTCGTCAAGGGCTTATATAGTGGAGGGAGAAGGGTGTGTTTCATAGTTTATAAACCATGTGTCTTCAAGGGGCGGGCCACTGATTGAGCAGAGCCCTAACCTTATGAAAACCCAAATCTCTCATTTGGAAGCTAAAGTTACATTTCATCTTTTCACAAATAATTTTATATTTAAACATTTGAATTGCACAACAATTACATGTGAATCGGATAACTATAATGTGTAGACTTTCCCGGATACAGTTTAGGTCGTCCCGTCATCAGTCATAATGTCTCAGATGACAACCGAACTGACATCATATTCATTAAGTACCAACGCATATTTTCAACTGGTTCTATTACCGAAATATGGTTCCTTTCCCTCCACTTGTTTGATGTTCCCAGACTCTCTATGTTTAACAAAGAGTCCCTCTGTAGAGTCAAGAGAGAGGGAAGGGAGAAAGGTATTTATGGGGGGGGGTCATAAACCTTACCCACAGGCCAACGTCATGACAGACCTCATGGACTAGTATTGCACAGTTCACTGTAACACACTTCACTATTATATTACATACCTCACTGTAACACACTT
This sequence comes from Salvelinus alpinus, assembly GCF_045679555.1. NCBI lineage: Eukaryota > Metazoa > Chordata > Actinopteri > Salmoniformes > Salmonidae > Salvelinus > Salvelinus alpinus. The sequence continues at coordinate 5,405,978 of NC_092110.1, forward strand.
CACTATTATATTACATACGTCACTATAACACACTCACTATTATATACTTCACTGTAACAAACTTCACCTTTATATTACATACCTCACTGTAACACACTTCACTATTATATTACATACTTCACTGTAACACACATCACTATTACATCTCGCTGTAACACACTTCACTATTACATCTCGCTGTAACACACTTCACTATTATATTACATACTTCACTGTAACACACTTCACTATTACATCTCGCTGTAACACACTTCACTATTATATTACATACTTCACTGTAACACACTTCACTATTACATCTCGCTGTAACACACTTCACCATTATATTACATACCTCACTGTAACACACTTCACTATTACATCTCGCTGTAACACACTTCACCATTATATTACATACCTCACTGTAACACACTTCACTATTATATACTTCACTGTAACACACTTCACCTTTATATTACATACCTCGCTGTAACACACTTCACTATTATATTACATACTTCACTGTAACACATGTCACTATTACGTACCTCATTGTAACACACTTAACTATTATATTACATACCTCATTGTAACACATGTCACTATTATATTACATACTTCACTGTAACACACATCACTATTACATCTCACTGTAACACACTTCACTATTATATTACATACTTCGCTGTAACACACTTCACTATTACATCTCGCTGTAACACACTTCACTATTATATTACATACTTCACTGTAACACACTTCACTATTATATTACATGCTTAACTGTAATACACTTCCCTATTAAATACCTCACTGTAACTCACATCACTATTACATACCTCACACAGGTAAAGACATATCATGCAATGTTCACTGAAAGTGTAATACACCTTGCACAGAACTAGACACGGTAGGATACTTCATTCATCTGGGTCAACAGTATCATCTTGCTGTGGATTGAAGTGAAATGTGATTGTGATCACTAATGTCATGTGAGCTTGTTTCTTTTCTTGTGTGAGCTTGGTAAAGCTACAGATACTCCTCAGACAATGGTTTTGTTTGAGAGTGGCTGTTGCTTGAAAGGGCACTTTGATTTGCATTTGATATCATTATTTGCTCTTTATTTACAACTTTCGTTTGCTATGTTGATTTTTCTACGCTTGAATTCTTGTCCTGGGTTGACCCTTTCACACACGGTGCTATATGAAGAAATAGATTGTACACTGACTCATGGGATTCCTCTAAGGAGACGTTTTAGATCTCAGGATTCCTCCCACCTCGCCGCCCGCTCCCGCAAAGTTTTAAATATATGCTATACTCCTCCTTTCTCACCTCCACCCCCACCCCCATGCCAATCCGCCCATTTCCCCCACTCTCTTCTCTCCCCACTCCACCTTCACCTCTTCCCATTTCTCTCCCCGCACTCTACCTGTTCAAACCATCTCTCCTCTTTCACCACCTTCCCTCTCTTTTCACCCTCCCTCTCATCACCTCTCACGTCACACTCCCTCTCCTCCTCCTCTCCCATCCCCCTCTCCCTCCCTTCCTCTGTCCCTCCCTCCTTCCCTTTCCCCCCTCCTTCCCTCTCCCCCCTCCTCCCTTACTCTTAGCTCCCCACCTCTCCTCCGTCCCTGCCTGAGGAGGTTTTGGCCAGGACGTCCAGTCCTCTGCTCCTGCGTTCCCCCAGCCCGCACACCCAGACCCTCCTCACCACCCTGTCGGACCCCCTGCACCAAAGGGACCCTCCTGGAATGAGGCACAGCTATTCAGCCAACCACCACCACCAACAGCACCTCCTCCGTCCCACCTCCTGTTCCTCCTGCCACGCCTCCCTACCTCCACCACCTCACCCCGGTTCCGCCCGTAACCAATCGCCCACCGGGCGCAGGAAACTGCCCGCGATCCCGGCGGGTGCCGCCAACAGCAAGTTCCCTTCCGTTATACGCATCACACGTGCCCAACTCCAGCAGGTGATGACCAAGCCGCCCACTCTGCCCCGAGGCCGCTAACCAATCAGTCGTATCTATCTTAACCATAACACACCGCCTACCTTCCTCCCTCAGCTATTAGTTACTTACCGTCCTTTTTTACACGTTTTGTTTGGTTGTTCCATTTGCTTCTTTTCTGTTTCCTTTTGCTGCTCGTGCGTTTGTTTGGCTGTTGTGTTGTCATGTTGTTGTGTTGTCATCAGGCAGGCTGCTCTCTCCAGGGAACAGCAGATGATTGTGATGCAGACTGAGCACGCTCAGATCAATGTGTCCTCGTGTCAGGGGAAGGAATTCGGTCTATTCTATTTCAATTCCTTTTCAATTCAGTCAATTCAGAATGTAAACTGAAATTGCACTTCCACTTTTCTTTATTGAAAAGCGACGTTGAAAATTGGAATTGGAATGTCAGTTTACTTCCTGAATTGAACTAGAATTGAGCCCAACCCTGCTCAGGGAGCTTTCTGATTGGAGTACGTGTGTGTTTAGAATGTGGAGCCATGACAACAGGTTACGTGACAGTAACTTTTGTTTTGGTGATTGTCTCTGTCTTTTGTCCTTTCCTCTTCTCCTGTTCGCTCTCTCTTTCTTTTACTGACCCTGACCCCCTCTCTCTTTTCTAGTCCCATGCATGGTTGTGTAACTGTTTTTGTTCTTGTTGCAGACCTGGATCAAATACATGTGTCAAATAATTGAGGGGTACTTAGTTTAGCTTTCCAGGTAGAATGGAATAGTCCCAAAACTCCAAGCTAAATAAAATACATTATCTATACTATTTGACCCAGGTCTGTCTTGTTCCTGGTTTGATACTGACTAACAGCTTAACTGACATTGCCTTGATCTTAATTAAATCTTTTCACGTGATCTCCTACAATGTTGCCATTTGACTCTATTTCTCTCTCTGTTTTTCTCCCTCTCCCCCTCTCTCACTGTAGTTGACAGCTCAGCGTTCCCAATCAGGCTCAGACAGTGCTCCACATTGCCTCCTGATGGAGAGACGAGGTGAAGCAGCAGCTGAGGCCAAGCAGCCGCAGGATACTACTGCTACCGCTGATATCCACTCCTCCCAGGGCCAGGAGCACCTGCCCACCCCTAACCACACCTTTACCCAGCCTGGCAGCCTGCCCGGCAGTCCCACCACTCTGGATGACCTCCTGGCAGATACCCTGGTCAACGGAGGAGACACCCACACCAAAGCCCACAGTCCTGTGCCAAGCCGAATGTCTTCTCCTCACTCCCCTCGCTCTCCCGTTTCTCCTAATTCTCCCCGTTCTAATTCTCCACGCTCCCCCCACAGCCCAGTGTTAGGGCTAGTCAACGGCCATCTCTCTCCCCCAGCTTACGGCCAGGGGGATGGCAGCAGTGGAGCCTTCCCAGAGCTGAAGGACCATGAGAGTGACCAGCCCCGGCCAGACAGGGGAGATGGGGTGGAGACCAGTGACCCAGCCCCAGCTTTAACCCCCTCCTCCCTGCCCTCCGCCCCCCGTAGGGACCCCTCCCGCAGGCTGAGCCGTATCCCTGTCCTGGAACCCTCCAGCCTGCTGGACCTCCTCCCCACTCCTGGCTCTGCCATGGAGAAGCTGCTTCAGAAGAAAGCCCACCACCACCAGGGAGGAGGCCACCACCCAGCCCCCTCTCCCACAGCCTCTCCCTCCCACCGCGGCTCCATCATGGCCTCACTCCCCCGCGGGGAACAGCTGTCCTCTGCCTCGGACCGCTCTGAGACGGCCGATGAGTCATTCCTGGGGTCACGCTCCGACCGCCAGGGGGATGATGCCCCCTCCCTGTCCTCCTCCTCCAGCCCCCTGTCCCGTAAGAGCAGGATCCCTCGCCCCGTTAACCTTCCTAACCCGGCCCCAGAGCAGGAGCGAGCTGCACAGTACCTACCACGCCCACCCCCGGGCAAGCCACCCAGTCGCCCTGCAGTGGAGGGCAGGTAATATAACTCTTCATTATTCGTTTTTATTACCTGTCTATGCCATCTGTCATAGTAGCCTGGTCCCAGATCTGTTTGTGCTGCCTGGCCAACTCCTATGGTCATTGTCATGCTACTGTTTGGACATAAACAGATCTGGGATGAGGCTACTATCATTCAGCTGAATTACTCTCATTTTGCCTTAATGATCTCAATTTACAATGTATATCTAAAGTTCCAAACCCATTCTCCATATTCCATCCTCCACCCAAGGCTGAGGCGTTACCGAATTCGAGCGGGCAGCACCAGCGACTCAGACCTCCTGACCTGCCTGGCCCAGCTCATGCACCATGGTCATGGTGGTGGTTCTGTCCGCGGCTCCCCCCACCACGGCCGCTCCTCAGCCCAGCACGGAGGCTCCCGGATGGGCGTGTGTAGCCTGACCAGCTCCCCCCACCACCACCGGAGCTCCAGCGCATCTCCACGCAGCTCCTCCTCTCTACAGCGCTCTGTCTCCTCCTCCCCCTCCCGCCACGAACACCGCGGGGGAGAGAGAGGAGGAGGGGTTTGTTTCGGTCGGTCCCGATCCCCTCCTAGCTTCTCCGGGTCCCCCCCTCCTCCCCGGCGCTCCTACCCTCACCACCAGGAGACTTGCTGCGGTCGCCAGGCCCGCGCCGGCCCCTTCCACCAGCACGCCCCCAGGGGGAAAGTCTGCAGCCGCGAGGAGAGAGAGAGGAAGTGCTCCAGCAAGCTGAGCAGCAGATAGTGGCCCACTGCTCAAGCTCTGGTCCAAGCCTGGCCCATAGGAAGCTCTGGGCCTATTTATTAAAGTGTCTCAGGGTAGGAGCAGGTCCCCTCTGTCCATGTAATCTTATTCATGAAGTACGTAAATAATAATAAATCACTAAACTGATCCTAGATCAGCACTCCTATCCTGAGATGCTTTATGAGTAGGCCATGGGAGTCAGTGTTGTTGCCACAGCAAAGGGTGGGATGTCCATACAGACCAGACGATCATGCTCGGGATCGATGAGGACCTGAGGCCTCTGTCAGAGAATACTGAACTTAATGCCCCCCCCCCCCTCTCCTCCCCGTTCAGTTTCTCCCCACACCCCGCTGTCCTCTATCTCTTTCACTTGTAAATCCTTCACTCTTTCTCCTCTCACTCCTTCCATTTTGTCATTGTTTAATCACTCATTTATAAGCCCACTTTAAGTGTTCATACTTCATGCAAAAAAAGTATCCAGATGCGTCATGCTGTGTGGAAAATGTAGGGGTACTTACTTCCCTCATCTCCTCAGTGAAAGTGAACACACTCCGTTCAGATTACCCTAGGACGCTAATGGTGGAAATTCAGTGGATGAGCACTCATGTATTAATCACTAACCATTATATTGGCTTGTTCTATTGTGTTTTCTCTGTACTGACCTAGGGAGCGCAGTGCATAGCAGGCCTACATGTATGGCCCTGAAGCTCTCGAGAGAAATGTACACTATCTACAGATCTTATTTATTTCTATTTTGACGCGCCTGTCACACCAGTTACACACTCTCTCTCCGTCTTTGACTTCAGATGTACTGTATAGCGAGGGTTCTTTATTTTCGAAGGCATCTAAAGCAATCGATCGATCAATGAGAGAAGTGATCATTTTGAGTGATCCTTCCTTTAATACAATCGTATAGTGTGTGTGAGCTCACACACCTACTTGTGCCTACTGTGTTGATTGATTGATTGATTGGGGGAACTTAAATGTCAAAGTAAATGTGTGATTGGATACTAGTAACTGGGCCTTGATTCCCTTTGTATGCTCTTCTTGAGGAAGGAGTCTGACTTTGCGTTCCAATTCTTTACCCTTCTGCCCTGGACGTAAAAGTAATGGGTTAAGAAATATGATGGCAACCCTCCCTAGCCTTGCCCATGCTTACACCAATCCAGCGATTTTAAATGCATGGATGGGAGGGAACTGCACACTTGGGGAGAATTGGGACGCAGTCTGCTGATAAATTATGGTACTATTTATAACAGTAGTAGTGAATACAAGGCAACACTAAGTTATAATGATTATTACTGTATAATAAATACTTGTCTTAATGTGTGCCTTGCCTTGGCACTTTGGGCAGCTCCTGGTTTCACTACAAAGTAGGCTATGATTCTCATTTTTACAAAATGACCCCCTGCAAAAATTGTGCCAGCTGCAAAGACAGTCCTCTTCATGTGAGTGTAACATTACATTATTCACTACAAGAAAAAGGAAGCAAAGTGAATGTTTTTATTTTATTTATTCAGACATTATTTTAAGAAAGAACATTTTTATTTAAGATATTAAAGAAAGGGAATGTTTTAAACTAAAACTTCGATATCCTGTTTGTCAAAATTGTATGACAGGTCCAATATTTATGTAAAAAAATGTCATGCTATTTATGCCATATAAATATCATGTATCATATACCAAATCAGTGTTTCAAACTTCCCAAAGGATAAAAAAACAACATGTTGCAAGAGAATGTTTTGTTTCTTTTGTAAAGACATGCTGTATGTTGTGTGCACTATTACCTCAGAGTTAATGTATTGTTTGAGAACCAACCACATTTTCAATGAACACTATCATTTAAAACCTCCTTCACCTGACCTTTCTTATACCTACTAAACCCCCCCCCCCCCCCCCCTCCCTTCTAGCCTGAGATCCAGAACCGGTCTTGTTCTGACATTCCACTCCTTGTACTCCATGTTATTGCCCAACATTGGAATGAAAAGGAGTAGTAAGGAGTGGAATGATAGCAGAAACCGACTGATACACAGGCTACCTCTCCCCACCCCTCTGCTTGTAAGATACTGTGATATAACGAACTACTGCTTTCAGCACTATTACTCCTTGCATGCGCTGCCTACCAAGAAAAGAGAAAAACCAAACAATCAACCAATCAGTAAAGTAAGCAGCATACCACTTCCCATAATGCATTGTGAATGTCTGAAAGGGAATTCTTCTTCTTGTTGGATAGTACCGTATGTATTTTGGTTGGAATATTTCATTTGTTTCCTTTTCCATTTCTCCTCACAATCTCCATCACTCTTCACTCTTATCGTCCCACCTGGTCCACAGCATTGATCTGCTTTTCTAGCTCTCCTAACGCTCATAATCCTAGGAGCACTGCACTGACTGATTGGGTAATACACCTGAAAAAGGATACTAAAAAGGGATCTAATGTATTTATTTAGCATCTATTTTGATTGGCTTATTATCATGATGTGACACATGCATAGTACAGTATGTAAAGAGGAAAAGACTTGCCTGGAGTATATACATTATACAACCTAGGCTTGGCGAAATACCGACGGTATAATTTTTAATATCGTTTAAAAAACAACTAAACATTTTGTTTTGTTTTTATTTGGGGGGAGGGTTGGGGGGGTGCGTGCTACGCCACTGCTGATAACTATAAGTTAAGTATAGCTATAAGAAATCTAAAATGTGTCAAATAAATTATATCCAGCTCAGGGCTCCAGCTATGCATTTAGTTTCCTAACTTGCTAGCTAAGTGGCAAGATGTCAAGATCAAGCTTCTTGGATATAACAGAGACATTCAACTCCCAACTGGATCAAGATCCCTGTTGCCTAAATTGTTTTGTGCATCAAAAAATCCCCACAAGGTGCACTGAAAAATAATATGTATAGCGCCCCTTGTGAGCACTTCCGGTAATACTGTATGCCCCGGTATGGTACAGAAACGATAAGACGCTATGAAAATCTGGTTACCACTCAAACCTAATACAACCAATATGCAGTGGGGAGATATCTACTATACCACAGCTCTATGAGATGGACTCAATTGCTCTGTCATGATATACAGTACTGTATGTCAAGTGAGTTGTTTTACTTGGTCCATTGTGATAGATTGTCTTGGTACCTGGCTGCATACAGCCTGGTGGCGTTCCAGGCTGCTTACATTGCAGACAAGCTGATACAGATCGGATTCAACGTAGATCTCTACATATGTGGGCGTAGTGTTTAACATAGCGGGAACCCGATCAATTACTTCATGATCTGATGATCTATGCAACATGTGGGCAACCTTGAAAAACCCCTCTGTCTCACAGGGTCGTCACTATCTGGCCAAGTTGCAAAGTCATAAGCCCTAGCCTATTTCTACAAGTTCTATTTTTAAAATCTGGTTTTAAAACTAACCTTAACCCTAACCTCAGTGCTGACCTTTTGCCTAACCTTCAATTAAGACCAAAAAGCTCATTTTGTTTTTCTGCAGCCTGCCCATCTAGTGGGAACCGTTTCACAGAGCAGCTATGCTATGACTTATCCCAAGGCTAGACACAGACAGTGTTCAGTCAGTCGGTCGCCTTAATCATGTCTCTTCTCTTCCCTTGGCTGTGTAAGCAAGGGATGACTGAACTATGTCTGTCTGTTTGTCTACTCTGTGCTGAGGATCACTCCACTGCTTAGCCACCAAGCTACTGTCAGGTTCTTCCATAGACTGTATAGGGTTCTCCCGAGTTCCTTTCCATCCTTGACAGGTGTGTTGTCCGTCCCGTCTTGCCTGCCTTTACAGATCTGTGGAAATTATTTATCCAGCAAATTAGAGGCAGAGTATTGGTGTTTGCCTTTCAGATGTATAGCTTTTCTTTCTGTGGGCACCTCTGCTCTTATTGGCCAATTTGATCCAATCAAGTTGTCCGTAGGACTGGACAGAATGTTTGAAGTCACCGGCAGTAGCCAATAGCCATTTGACCACTGAGCTGTGTCTGGATTCTGGAATCAGAAATGAGTTTGAAGTCATTTTTAAGGTGTATGATAAAGCTCTGTTTTTACATCCAGAGATTGTGATACGAATGTACAGTACATAGACAGTAGTACCACACCAAGCAGTGAGTGATCTTTTCAATTCTAGGTTATATTCGGAACCATAAGCCAACTGACTTCAGCTGTAGTTGCTCAAAATGTTTAATATATATATATACCTGTAATAGGTTTAACATATTTATTTAAAAGGTCATCTTGATTAACCGTAACTTATTGCTTTAATAAAAGGAAAGTGCTAAAGGAATAAAGAGTGCTGTTGATTTTGGGAAAGTATCATTAATCCATTCATAATATTAGCATTTTATTGTTATTATTGCACAAACAAAGTGGTATATTTAAGCAATAAGGCCTGAGGGGGTGTGGTATATGGACAATATACCACGGCTAAGGTCTGTCCTTTTTTCACGACGCAATGCGGAGTGCCTGGATACAGCCCTTAGTAGTGGTATATTGGCCATATACCACAAACCCCCCCCTGTTGCCTTATTGCTATTATAAACCGGTTACCAACGTAATTAGAGCAGTAAAAATAAATGTTTTGTCATACCCGTGGTATACATTCTGATATACCATGGCTGTCAGCCAATCTGCATTCAGGGCTCAAACCACCCAGTTTATAATGTTACTTTTTGGACTGAGATTATGATTTGCCACTGACTGTATGGTGGTGTGATTGTAAAGGTGTCACAAATGTGTCATAGCCTGCCTGTATCTGTGGTCCAATGATTGTGCTCATTCATGGCCACAGATACTGTGTTTTTGGGCCAATAGGCCAAATGTAAAAACAACAACAACAACAAATTGATTTATTGATGTATTGGGTAGTGATGCTCATCGTTGACACCCATTGCCTGTGTGACTTCAGTTTTAGATATTTCTCGAAGTGCTTCACGTTTTAGTCCTGTGTTGCAATGTAACGGTTTTGAAATGTATGTACAGTCACAAGGAAAGAATGTAACGAGGAGGATCGACATTGTACATAACTGTAATTATGTATGCTTATTTTATCATTTGTACCATATCAATGCCTTGTACAGTGTTTTTTTTCTGTTCGTTTACAATTATTTTGTATTTTATTTTTATAAACTGGTTATAAATAAAATACTCATTCCGCATGCAGAAAACACCTGACTGTCTGCCTATTTATTTTATTTGAGAAGTGGTCTGCAACAGTGCACTATTGTAATGCAAATGTCACATTTGCCTAGTATTTGCACGTAATATTGGAACAGGTTCCGGTTTGAGTGCTGTTTGCACTTAAACGTTGCCTTGTCAGTCACAGAAAGTGATCTGACTGAAGTAGACATGCTGTCCTATTTCTGGAGCGCGCCCCAGGGCAATGCGGTAGCAACATTCGCGCGCCTGCTCCCATTCTGGTCCGCCCCCAACTCCAAGCAGCAGGCAGAGTGCCAGACAGCGCCTGCTCAGACCAGAATGGCGGCTCTTTTGGAATCGCTGCTGCAGAAGGAAGTGGAAGCTATCAAGGCCGTCGAATGGCTAAAACACGACGGGGTAAGTGACAATGCAAACCCGAGATTAAGTGGATTTCGTGGGGTCTGGTTTCAATAGTTTTGCATGCCCTGCGAAATGTCATCGTGGGACGGATGTAAACAAAACTTTTCCACTGCTCGCTCACCTGCTGTTTTCAATATGGAAACTAGGCTAGCTAGCCAGTTTGCTAGCTAACTGTTATGAAATCAATAGCTTACCAGCTAGTCAACTGGCAGCTCGCTACCTGTCGTATCATCTTCAGAATGATGTAAATCAGGTCATCAACTAACGTAGCTAGTTCTTTAGGAAAGTATTGCTAACGATGACCACTTCAAGATAACTAGCTAACGTTAGCTAGTTAACGTTATGTAGCTAGATATTTTTGTTCTCATACATTTTTCCTACTGTTATTGTCACAACAGGACAGTGACAGCTTGGCATGGTGTAAGCCACTGAAGATTGAAAGACAGGAGTTTGTTCCTTTCCTGTTGAACTTCCTGCGAGAGCAGAGCTGCTCCGCCCTCACCCATGGCCCTGCCACACCCGCCAAGACCCCCAGCCACCCCAGGGTCTCCCAGCCCTCTCAGCAGGGGCCAGGCTTCTCCAGTGAGCGTAGGGGGGGCTGCAGATCTACCGGACCTGGAACCGGTCCTCGTAGCGCCAGCCGTGTACAGCTATTCTCCTCCACTCCCTCCCTGTCCCCTGGGGCTGAGTGGGATGCTACCCACCCCCCATCTGGCTCCCACTGCCTGGGTGAGATCAGTGCCCTCAGTAGTCCTTCCTTCAGCTCAGCCAGGAGCCCTGCTCCAGCCTCCACCTCCAGGCACACTCCCTCAGAGCGCCGCTCCGACCAGAGAGCCAGTTTGGGGGATTTCATGCTGTCACCTCCAGAGCTCCAGCACCAACACAATCTCAGCCTGGGGGTCCAGCAGCCGCGTGGCCGCAGGAGGAGTGCCGGGATGGGAAGGCAGGGTGGGGGGCGTGGTGTGTTCCAGACTGAGGAGGTGGGGCCAGGAAGATCTGAGGGTGGTGGGAGGAAGGGAAGGGGAGGAGGGGCTAATAAAATGGGTGACACTGCTGTGTCACCTCCAATGGCTCCGATGACAACGCTGGTCCAGCTGAACTTAACCAATCTGGAAGACTTCCCACCTATGGGGATGTCGCATGCATCACCAACGTGAGTTCTGTTCTATGCCTTGAATTGAATTTCAGAACACCGAATGAAACGTCTCACCTGTGAATTAAGAGATCAATCAAAAATGTCTTACTTCAACCAAAACAATGAACAACAATGTTATTTTTATCATACTGTTCTGTCCCCCCCCCCCCCCACTTCTTTCTCCACTAGACTGCTTACAAAACCATCTCGGAGGATCAACCCAACCCCAGTCAGTGCAGAGCGGCCGCACTCCAGACCGAAGACCTGTTTCACTTCCACCCCGTTCAGCACCAGGCCCTCCAGCCCTCCCCCAGTCCCAGAGGCAGTCACTGGGGCCATGGAAGGGAGCATCACTGGGGCCCTGAACGTGGGCAGCCCCCCTCTCAGTCTGCAGGAGGAGAGAGAACTGCTAAAGAGAGTGAAGTAAGTGGGTTAAGAAGGCCAGTCACCATTATAACACACACCTCTTTTCCTTTTATCCAGACTTCTAGGACTGATTTCCCAAACGGAGTCAGCCAAATCCTGGACAACTTTTTTTTTTAATGGAAAATCTCAATTGAAAGTGTTTTTAAAATCCAGGAGTAGTCTTATTTGGGATCATGAAACCAGTCCTTTTTCTACCTCTGTCAATCTCAATTATCTCATTTGTTCCTTTGCTGTCATTTTCAACCTTTTACTTGTTTCTTGTAGGTGTAAACGAGCCCAGCAGGTGGGATCCCCTCTACCCACCTCTTTGGACCCCTGTACCCCTACAAAATCAGTGCTCCGGCCGGTATCAGGCTCCAAAATGACCCCTGTCACCCAGGGGTTGTGTCCTGACCCCTCTAAAGTCACCTTGACCTCTGAACTGGACCTTCTGGCTGACCTCTACTGCACTTGCATCTCTGGTACATGACCTGTAGGGGGAGACAGTGTTTCGTGCTAGAGGGGGGTTAACCTGGTCCTTGTCATAGAAGTTGGCACGACAGCACAACAGATCTGTGACCAGGCTAGGGTTGGCTAGCTATATAATCAAAATGTCTTCTTTTGGAAATCTGCTTTTGTGTAAGATTTTAAGTACTTTAGTCGAAGTAATGTGCATTTAGTGCGATTATGATTTTATTTTTATTTTTTATTACTGTGGTGTCATAACATTAATTCTGGTGAAGATTCTAATGTTGTGTTTTGGTCTATCTCTTTCTGACAGAGAACCTAGTTCCCAACGTGTTCCTGGAGCTGTTCTTTGTGCTGCAGCTTCTGACATCTAGAACACCGGCCGTCACAGAGGAAGAGGACAAGGATCTAAGTATGGGGAAGTTAGGTGAGAGGTAGAGATTCTTTAACATGACCGGTAATCAGTATGGATGGAGTTTTGTAATATTCTTTCTTTCAGCTCAAATGTATTTATTTCAATGTATGGGTTAATTCATGTTTTATTGGTGACAATATGACTTTGCTAAACCCTTTGTTGTGTTTGATCTACTCAGATGTCCTGGAAAGAGGTTACCTCAGCAAGGTGCACAACTGTGTCTACTTCTCTGTCAGGGTGCTGGAGAATCAGTTTGAGTGAGTTCTTCCTTCTTTATGGGCATGTTATACTGAACATTTTAAGATTTGAATCCTATGATAGTCTGGCTCCATATGTGTTTGTACCGGACCTGCACTCTTGGCTAGGTCTCCCTTGTAAAAGAGGTAATTTGACGTCAATGTGACAACCTGGCGAAATAAAGGGTTAAAACAATATTTTTCTGTGTCAGGTTGGTGTCTCACCTGGACAAAGACACCCTGCGTCTCTTGGCTGAGAACGAGAGGGTGACCTGCTTCTCTCCATCCCTGAGGAACAGACTGACCCTGGCCCAGGACCCCAGCACAGCCAAGGTACATAACCCAACATGATAAGAGCACTAATACACTCATCTTTCGTTCTCTTCAGTCAACTCCGAAGTAAACAGCAATTAAAATTTTCCAAATCGCAAAGCAATGAATTGAAATGTAATTGAGCCCAGCCCTCTCTTCCCTTCCAGATCTCGCCCTCTGTGGACACCTTCATCCACTCTGTCCCGTTCCAGCCTGCCACTGACAACCGCTCCAACTTCAGCAGTGACAAGGCCTTCCACACCTTCAAGAAGCAGAGGGATATTTTCTACGAGGTGCTGCGAGAGTGGGAAGACTTCCACAAGGAACCTAGATGGGAGTTTGAAGTTGAACTAGGCAGTAGGGTTAGGTAAGACCAATACTAGTGGTACCAAACTAATGGCCAGTTTCACAGAACGAGGTTAAGCCTATTCCTGGACTAAAAAGGTCTCTGGTCTCTGTTTTTTTTATAGGAGTAGGCCTAGTTATTGGTCATGTTATAATGGTGGTGCTGTTGTGCTTCCTCCTTTCAGAGGAATGGTGAGTCAACTGAACTCCACTGGAAACCACTCCCATTTCGCCAGACTCTTCCTGAAGCAGTTGGTGCAGGTATGGCATTGGGATGGTGCAATTACACACACGCGTGCTCTCTCTCTCGCTCACACCCCTCTCTCCATCTAGATGTGTAAAGGTCCCCGTGCTCTGGGCTCCCCGGGCGACACCCCCGACGCGGACCTGCTAGGCATGCTGGGAGCAGACAGCCTGGGGCGTCTAAAGCGTCTGGAGGAGCGTCTAATCCAGCCCCAAGGCATTCTGGGACCCTGTCCTCCACCTGCCTTCCCAGGACACCAGGAGTTCTTCAGGGACTTCTTAAAGACCGCAAGCTGGTGAGGTTGACAGTGGTGATCCACCTTGGATACAATGCAGTCGCATTTTGCAGATGACCATGTTGTCAAATCATATTGATCGGGTTCCTGCAGTGTTAAACACCACCTGTGCATTTTGCGGCGATCTTATACGGACTGATTGTTCTCAGATCTATACAGATGCGGAAGTGTACTGATTTGTCATTTTGGGTGAACGTCTACCCGTAACCCTACCTCTCTGTCCTAGCTGCCAGCTGAACCAGCACCTGAAGGACAGTCTGTGTCAGCAGCTCCTCCAGCTGGACGAGGTGTCCGTCCTGGCTCCTGTGGTCTCCAGTACCGAGGGCGAGGGAGACATGGAACAACAAGTCAGCACTGATTACTCTGTAGACCGGGTGCAAGATCTCTCACCTCATTCAGAATGGGGCTTGGTGGGGAATACGTTTTCTTGTTTTAATATCCCCCTTTCCCATATCTCCTCTCGCCCTCTCTCTGTGCCACCTCATCTCTCTCTCTCTCTCAGGACGAGAAGCAGCGTTTCTCCTCTGTCCTGCTGTTGGCTCGTCTCCTAGCTAAGTTCCTGGGTTATATCTCCTTCCTGCCGTACCAGACCTCTGAGAGGCCCTCCAGGGAGATACAGGAGGCTGCCGCCACCCTCCGCAGCAAGGTACTGTGGCGCCAGACTTGGAATAGTAGTCTGTGGAAGCAATTCAGGAAGTAGACTTCAAACCAGAAATGAATGAATTGAAATGTCACTGACCCTCACCCTGGTTGGAAGAGGTATATGTTTTCATCCATCTGCAGAAGATAACAATTTTATTACAAGTCAGTAAAGTACTAGTTTCTTACCAGATTGTGGCTTCCCTCCGTTGTGCTTTTTCCTTCCCTCCATTCTCAGAGTATGTCTGTGCTGGATGTGTGTGCGGTCCTGCGTAGCTGTGTTCGTAGGAGACGGACCATCCTGACTGTGCCCTGGCTGGTGGAGTTCCTCTCCATGCTGGACTTCACCGGTCCCTTCCTCCTCTGCTACAGGACCGTTCTGGGACTGCTGCTCAGCCTATACAGGTGTGTGTTACTTTCTCTATCATTCTCCTTTTTTTAGTGCTTTCACTCTCTCTCTTGCATGTGTTCTCACTCCTCCTCCTCTCTCCTTCTACCTTCTTCCTGTCTCCAGTTTCTTCCTTCATTTCTCCCTTTCTCTTTCTACCCATCTCTCTCCTTCTCCCTCTATTTCTCCCTTTCCACTCTGCTTCCCCGTCTCTCTCTCTCGTGATCTGAAGTCCTGACCCAGTGTGTGTGTGTCTCTTAGGCGGATGGTGCTGTCCAGAGAAGGAGAGGTGTGTTACCTGAATCAGCTTCTCATGGTGGCTGTTCTTGGCTGGCTATTCCAGATCCCAGTGATCCCGGAGGAGCTTTTCTTCAGTACTGATTTCACTGTAGCTGTAGAGCTAGAGGAGAGCCAGACCAACATCCAGGGACTTGTGAGTAAACTGGAATGGCTCTTCTCAATTAAAATTGAAGGCGAAATGTCACAGTCTTTTCATGAGTTTTGATGAACTTTTTTTTTTTTTTAGGACTGTCTCCCCCTGGTGGACCAACAGCTCCTCTACACCTGCTGTCCTTTCCTGGGTGGGTACATCCATAGAAATCAAATGAGTCATTTATAGTAATAGACAGCGTTGGGTCTGTTACTTTCTAAATGTAATCCGTTAGTTGCTAGTTACCCGTCCAAAATTGTAATCAGTAACGTAACTTTTGGATTACCCAAACTCAGTAACGTAATCTGATTACATTCAGTTACTTTTAGATTACTTTCCACTTGAGATTCATTTTAAGAAGACAAAAATGTATGTTACCAATTGAACGACATCTATCGCAGAATAAATCAATGTTAATGTTTACATAGCTGGCCATATATGGATGTCAAATTTTACTTTATTGGTTGGTTATGTAGGCTTCTTCTAACCATCACTTACTGCTACATTACTTTATATCTTTACATTGATATAATTTATAAGTCCAAAAATGTATGTAGAAACTACAGATTGCCCATTTTTTAATTCTATCAAAAGTGTGCGAGTTTGAGCATGTGTCCATTAGGCCTATGGATTTTTTTTTTTATCAGCATGAATTAGATTGAGCAATAAAAGACCCACTTTTATTCCATAGGCTGGGATCCGCACTATGCATCTGTTGCAAGAGCACATTTTTCACTGGCTGTCCACTGGTTTCAAGAAGAATGATTGATAGGCAGCTTTAACTTCTTGAATTCAACCATTATTTGCTTCAAATACACATTTAGATTTGTGAACAGCCATCCACAATCCGTAAGGTGCAAATAGCTAAATCAGAGAGTAGCAGTGTGATTCACATCAGTGCGCTATGCAGATATCAATAATAAGTGATATCCGTATCGCCGTAGACTACACCCCTTCTGTCGGCCTTCCCTCCAAGCCTTTATTCAAGTTGGATAATCTTTGGATGCCGACAGCAGTCGCACCATTGGAAGACATAGCTTGGACTGTAGCCGAGTCGCTCAGGTGGAACAAACTTAAGCTTGCGCCTTTTTTCAATGTTGATTTGAATGTCATTGAGAAAACAACAGACGTGTCAAAGATTTTTTTTTCTCGCAAACATCCGTTCTGAATTTCAAAGTAATCTAGTTTTTCAAAAGTATCTGTAATCTGATTACAATATTTTTGCTGGTAACGGGTTACAGTTGTTTTTGTAATCCCTTACATGTAATCCGTTCCTCCCCAACCCTGGCAATAGACAATAGTTATTCTATTTCTGTGTGTGCAACGTCTTCTGCAGGGGCCCCGAATGGTGTTCTCACAATTGTAGCTGTTCGATTATCTGTTCTATCTCCTGTTTTCAGGTGAGTTCCGTAAGCTCCTCGCTGCCTTTGTGGCCGGTAGCTCTGCCAGGGGTGGAGGCCTCATCCGTAAAATCACCCCTACCTCTGCTGAGCTGAGAGGAACCCCCACCACCACCAGGTCACAGCAGAAACTACAGGTACGGTTCTAGGAGTAGCTGGCCTAGTGGTTACTCTCCTCCTATCTTTCTTACCATCTCTCCTCTTTCCAGCAAAGCGTACTAAACAGGAAGAAATGTGTCTCTTGAAGCACGTTGGTTTGACTGTGTTGTTACCTTTGTCTGTAAAGGTGGATTTGGAGCAAGCCTTCTTCCATAACCAGCCTCCATCTCTCAGACGAACGGTGGAGTTTGTAGCTGAGAGGGTGGGATCCAACTGTGTCAAACACATGAAGTGGGTACTGTCGTGTGTGTGTACAAAACATTAGGAACACCTTTCTAATATTGAGTTGCACCCCCTTTTGCCCCCAGAACAGCCTCAATTTGCCAGGGCAGGCACCACTCAAACCGTGGTGCCTGGAACCTATTATCATACCCCGTTCAAAGGCACTTAAATCTTTTGTCTTGCTTGTTCACCCTCTGAATGACACATACAGAATCCATGTCTGAAGGCTTAAAAATCCTTCTTTAATCTGTCTCCTCCCCTTCATCCAGATTGATTGAAGTTGACATCAATACGGGATCAAAGCTTTCACTTGGTCAGCCTATGTCGTGGAACGAGGTGTTCCTAATGTTTTGTACACTCGTTGTATGTAATGTAGTGATAGTACGTATCCACTGTTTTGTAGGTGTCTGTGTTGATGCATGTAGGATCCTCATGTGACTGTGTGTGTTGCAGGGTCACATTGGTGTGTGAACTGGTCCGTGGTGGAGAGCGGTTGCTGAGGGAGGGGCTGATCTCACCAGGGGCCAACCCTCTGATACTCAACGACTCCATCTGTGCTCAGCTCTGTGACGGGGGCCAGGAGGCTCTGGAGAGAGCTACCAGGTACACATGGTTTCGTCTATGTGTGGTTATATACTTGATTCATGGAGCTTGCCAATGAAATGGTCCTTAAAGTGCAAGCCCTGCCTATGGTACTATTTTAAACCCAGGTGTGTATGGGGTGTGACTATAATTTATGTGGGGCTTTGACTACAGACTCTTGTGCGTTCAGGTTTTGCAGTGAGAAGGGTCCAGAAGCCATCCGGGTTCTTCTTCCTGACGAGACGTCTCCCGCTGTAAGTCTATTCAGCGTTGCTCTTTTAACTCTTGTCTACTTTGACATGCTAGTCATTTAGCAGACGCTCTTATCTAGAGCGACATACAGTTAGTGCATCGGTCTAAAGATAGCTAGGTGAGACAACCGCATTTCACACTCATGGTATAAAAGAAAAACGTAATAAAATAGCTATAGCTAAATCAGTTCTTCCTGACGATGCTAACATGCATTGTCTTTCCCGCCAGGTTCTCACTACGTCGGAGAACATCACCAAGCGCCTGGCCACTGAGAAGGCCTGTAGCTGGCTCACCTCCAACATCACAGCCCTGGTCAAGCGAGAGTGGAAAACAAAGTTTGACCGTGTGATGAAGTCTCTTCCCAGCCCAGAGGCTAGTGGTGTGGAAGGTTCTGGTTCTGGTCTTGGGGCTAAAACTGGAGCTGCAGCAGTTACCCAGGAGCAGTCACGTACCCCAAAACGGGACATGGGCAAGGAGGAGGCTGTGACGTCCTGCCCTCCAGACTGCCCCCACAGTGCACCACTACCATCTGATGTCCTGGTAGAGATTAAGGTACTGTTCTAATGAATGTAGAATACCAGGATGTAATGCCATCGTTATTATAGACACTAGTTTGGAGCTAGGAACACAAGCATTTTGCTACACCTGCAGAAACATTCACTAAATATCAATAAAATTTGATTTGACTTTGATAGATGGCATAAAATCAATCATACTTCTATCAGACTAATGGTATATTATGTGAGGTTCAACTCTGGTGAATCAGTCTTATTGATAATGATATAAAAGAGGATGCTTGTGCCCCCTACAGGAGGTGTTGAGTATTGCAGTGGGCCCGAGGTCTGAAAAGGAGGTGCTGACTTGTCTACAGCTGAACGCTCTACTGGGCAAAGTAGGAGACGCACTGAGCTGCAAAAAGGTACCGCAGGCTGTTGTCACCTTGGTCCTGATTAACACATGCTTTATACTCCCACAATGAACATGGGTTTATGGTTCAGATAGAGGTCCTGCATTGGGCTGTTGCGGTGACAGTATTACCTCCACACCTGCAGTCGTGACCGCAGTCAAAATTCCACGTGACCGTTTGGGTCACGGTAATCTCCTATGCGCTTTGACATGAATGGCACTGATGCGTTGGTAGTACCCAACTCTCTAACGATCATCAGGTCACAAATGGTCTGGTACTCAGGTCTCTGTTGTCCCTCTAACCACTCTGACATCAATGCAAATACAATGGAAAATCTCATCAAAACAGTGTCATGCTTTTAAAACTCACTGTTAGTCTACATTGTTTGACCTCACTGTGATCGATCACTTTGAAGAAAGTAGTTCAACAACAGGTGGAAACTGAGTGTAAAACATGGTCGTTGTGGATGTTGTTTCAAAGCCAAACACAACTAAATGGACAGCGCTTTCCAAGGTGATGATTAATGCTAAGCATTTAAGACATCGCATGTAGAACACCCATTGGCATATTAAAGCTTATGCATAGGCCTGTATAAAGCCTGAAGTAAAATGCCATTATCCAATAGGCCTATATAGCCTACCGCATATTACGCACGGTAGAAAAACATTTTAAAAACATTAAAAAATAAAAAAAACAGATTTAAGATACCCTATAGGCTACTCCAAAATTCAACAAAACTCTAGTAATCACCTTTGAGTGTGGACTGTATTATTATGCATACTGGATGGACTGGTTACATTATGCTACGCTCCCACATTTCTATCCATGAGTCTGGGAGAGAAGGTATAGGCCTAGGTGATGCAGTTGGTTCATTCACTTACGGAGTATAGTTAGCCTACAATTATAGTGAATTTGTATTTGATCTTGAATAGACTACTAATAGGGTCTTTTTAAAAATATTATCAAAATTAATATTACATTTACATTTAAGTCATTTAGCAGACGCTCTTATCCAGAGCGACTTACAAATTGGTGCATTCACCTTATGATATCCAGTGGAACAACCACTTTACAATAGTGCATCTAACTCTTTTAAGGGGGGGGGGGTTAGAAGGATTACTTTATCCTATCCTAGGTATTCCTTAAAGAGGTGGGGTTTCAGGTGTCTCCGGAAGGTGGTGATTGACTCCGCTGACCTGGCGTCGTGAGGGAGTTTGTTCCACCATTGGGGTGCCAGAGCAGCGAACAGTTTTGACTGGGCTGAGCGGGAACTGTACTTCCTCAGAGGTAGGGAGGCGAGCAGGCCAGAGGTGGATGAACGCAGTGCCCTTGTTTGGGTGTAGGGCCTGATCAGAGCCTGAAGGTACGGAGGTGCCGTTCCCCTCACAGCTCCGTAGGCAAGCACCATGGTCTTGTAGCGGATGCGAGCTTCAACTGGAATATAATATCATAATATAATATAATAATATAGATAATAATATCTCACCACCATGCGTTTCCGTCTCTTCTCTCTCCTTCAATACTTTCTCGAGCACGCGGATACAGGGGCTGTCAACAGTTTAATGAAATGTGTTTCTTTCTCAGATTTTGCTTGGTTTCCCAAATTTAAGCACTAGGTAGCTGCAGGAACTGGGTTAGAGAGCCCATGGCATACAGAGTTTAGGTAGAATATCACCTGTCGCGCAGCTAGAGGCTGCTCCTCAAACAGGTTGATGCGTGTAGTGAAATAAGTGTTCTTATGAGTCCAGACATTTCTACATGCAATCCCGTGTGAAAGCAGAGTTTTGATGGTTGCCGCTAAAAAGAGGAGGATCCTAACTCTCTAGTGCTAATATATTTATTTCTCAGCTGCTGATATTAAGCACATTGCTCTACTGTAAAACCGGAGTAGCCTATCCAGCATTAAAGGAACCGCAGGAAAGCGCAGCCTACATTCACTATTCGAGTGCAAATGGATGACATGTCTTTTTTTCCCCATGCCTCTGTTTCTGCCCATTTGATAATGGCCCATTCTAAATTAAAACCAATTTGACATAATAGTGAAGACAAGATTACATTTAGAATAGTGAAAATATGATCACTTGATGAGAGAACGGTGTGTTCAGCCTGAGGCATGGAACAGAGCGCCAGCTTTTTTTTGTGTGCAACTTTCTCAAATCATCAATACCCTATAATCGCATCATGCAGCCCATGTCTTTTCTAAGGTTTGTATCATTCACAACTAAAGTTGCCAAGTAACTCTAAATCTAGTGTATAGGACCTGTTTCAAATTATCACTTTTACTCTCAACATAGCCGCTTCATATGCGTAGTGCGCACTCACTCGGGAATGGGGGAAAAAGGTAAATTATGTTCTTACTATAAAATCATTAAATAATGGCACAGGATTTATAAGCATATCTTGATCATTTAACAGACTACCTACAGCCGAGGCTTGGCCAGATAACGTGCATTAGGCCGACTCAGAATACACTATTTTGTTCTTATGAAATACATTTTAATGTTTTTTTTTAGACCTGCCTAACCCTAAAATAAATGCAGTGCATTCGGAAAGTATTCAGACCCCTTCACTTTTTATGTTACAGCCTTATTCTAAAATAGATTCAATTGTTTTTCCCCCCTCATCAATCTACACACAATACCCCATAATGACAAAGCAGAAACAGGGTTTATGAAAAGTTTTCAAATGTATTAAAAATAAACTGATATCACTTTTACATAAGTATTCCGACCCTTTACTCAGTACTGTGTTGAAGCACCTTTGGCAGCGATTACAGCCTTGAGTCTTCTTGGGTATGACGCTACAAGCCTGGCACACCTGTATTTGGGGAGTTTCTTCGATTCTTCTCTGCAGATCCTCTCAAGCTCTGTCAGGTTGGATGGAGAGCGTCGTTGCACAGCTATTTTCAGGTCTCTCCAGAGACGTTCGATTGGGTTCAAGTCCGGGCTCTGGCACGGCCACTCAAGGACATTCACAGACTTGTCCCGAAGCCACTCCTGCATTGTCTTGGCTGTGTGCTAACGGGTCGTCCTGTTGGAAGGTGAACCTTCGCCCCAGACTGAGGTTCCGAGCACTCGGGAGCAGGTATTCATCAAGGATCTCTCTGTACTTTGCTCCGTTTATCTTTCCCTCGATCCTGACTAGTTTCCCAGTCCCTGCCGCTGAAAAACATCCCCACAGCATGATTCTGCCACCACCATGCTTCACCGTAGAGATGGGGCCAGGTTTCCTCCAGACGTGACTCTTGGTACTCAGGCCAAGGAGTCAAATCAGACCAGAGAATCTTGTTTCTCATGGTCTGAGAGTTCTTTAGGTGCCTTTTAGTAAAAAGGCAGCCCGCTTGGAGTTTGCTGAGTGGCTTCCGCATAAAGGCCTGATTGGTAGAGTGCTGCAGAGATGGGTGTCCTTCTAAAAGGTCCACAGAGGAGATGGGAGAGTAGTACTAGACCAGGAGTGACCATTGGGTTCTTGCTCACCTCCCTGACCAAGGCCCTTCTCCCCCGATTGCTCAGATTGGCCGGGCGGTAGTTCCAAACTTCTTCAATTTAAGAACGATGGAAGCGACTGTGTTCTTGGGGACCTTCAATGCTGCATACATTTTTTTGATACCCTTCCCCAGATCTGTGCCTCGACACAATCCTGTCTTGGAGCTCTACGTACAATTCCTTCAACCTCATGGCTTGGTTTTTACTCTGACATGCATTGTCAACTGTGGGACCTTATATAGACAGGTGTTTGCCTTTCCAAATCATGTCCAATCAATTGAATTTACCACAGGTGGACTCCAAACAAGTTGTAGAAACATCTCAAGGAGGATCAATGGAAACAGGATGCACCTGAGCTCAATTTCGAGTCTCATAGTAAAGGGTCTGAATACTGAATACGGTATTTCTGTTTTTTTTTATTTTTAATACATTTGCCAAAAATCTAAGCCTGTTTTCTCTTTGTAATTATGGGGTATTTTGTGTAGATTGATGAGGGGAAAAAATGTATTTCATCCATTTTAGAATAAGGCTGTAAGTTAACATGTGGGGTGTGAATACTTTCCAAATGCACTGTAGATGTTTCAACTGCCACCACCAGCAGTTTGTATGCATGCCGGCTTGGAGATGCTAAACGTGTCTGTTAAATAATGGTCAAATAAACGTGAGAACAGTTACCGGCTGACGAAATGTCATGACCGCCACAGACCTAGACATGTATACTGCAAATTTGTTTTTGATTGTATTTATTCTCTCCCCTCTCCCTCCTACCTATTACTTCACAGTTCTCATTCCCAATGCCTGAACAGATGCTGATACGTTGCACCGTCCTACTAGCCTGTAAACTAGGTAAGATTACAAGAGCTGGGACTATGGGGAGATACACTGAGTGTATAAACATTAGGAACACCTGCTCTTTCCATGAGAAGGAGGTGAAAGCTATTATCCCTTATTGATGACACTTTAATCAATGTAGATTGAAGGGGAGGAGAGATTTTAAAGCCTTGAGACATGGATTGTGTGTGTCATTCAGAGGGTGAACGGGCAAGACAAAATATTTAAGTGTCTTTTGAATGGGGTATTGTCGTAGGTGCCAGGCGCACCGGTTTGAGTGTGTCGAAAACTGCAGCGCTGCTGGGTTTTTTACGCTCGACAGTTTCCTGTGTGTATCAAGAACGGTCCACCACCCAAAGGACATCCAGCCAACTGGACACAACTGTGGGAAGCATTGGAGTCAGCATGGGCCAGCATCCCTGTTGAACGGTTTTGACACCATGTCCCGACACCATGTCCCGACAAATTCAGGCTGTTCTGAGGGAAAAGGGGGTGCAACTCAATACTAGTAAGGTGTTCCTAATGTTTTGTACACTGTGTACATTAATTTGCCTGTTGCCAAGACCTCCATTGTTATCAGGCCCTCAATGCATGTCCTGTATGACAAGGGTTGGCTACAGCATATACATTATGGAATGAAGCCAGATGAGACCTAATGTTTATCATTGTTGAATTTGTTTATATGTGTGTCTGCACAGTTTCAGGGGAGCTGCCCATGGTGTTCCCACAGGAGGAATGTGGTAGGACAGTGTCTCCTGGTCCAGTACTACCAGACTCCCCAGTCCAAAGGGTAGGCTGTTCAATCAAAGCCCTGCTGGAGCAGTTGATCCTCCTGTGGGGGAGAGACTACTGTTCATCAGCCCCCCTCCACCTGCTCTTCACAGAAATGACACTCAGTGCTGTCCTCGTGGCCGGCGACTCACAGGTACGTCTCAGTATAGCCTACATGTGCATAGCTACTTGGTGTATGTTATGTTTTGTGTATACAGTTGAAGTCGGAGGTTTACGTACACTTAAGTTGGAGTCATTAAAACTTGTTTTTCAACCACTCCACAAATTTCTTGTTAACAAACTATAGTTTTGGCAAGTCGGTTAGGACATCTACTTTGTGCATGACACAAGTAGTTTTTCCAACGATTGATTACAGACAGATTATTTCACTTATAATTCACTGTGTCACAATTCCAGTGGGTCAGAAGTTTACACACACTAAGTTGACTGTGACTTTAAACAGCTTGGAAAATTCCAGAAAATGTTGTCATGGCTTTCGAAGCTTCTGATATGCTAATTGACATAATTTGAGTCAATTGGAGGTGTACCTGTGGATGTATTTCAAGGCCTACCTTCAAACTCAGTGCCTCTTTGCTTGACATCATGGGAAAATCAAAAGAAAATCAGCCAAGACCGCAGAAAAACAATTGTAGACCTCCACAAGTCTGGTTCATCCTTGGGAGCAATTTCCAAACGCCTGAAGGTACCATGTTCATCTGTACAAACAATAGTAAGCCAGTATAAACACCATGGGACCACGCAGCCGTCATACCACTCAGGAAGGAGACACGTTCTGTCTCCTAGAGATGAACGTACTTTGGTGTGAAAAGTGCAAATCAATCCCAGAACAACAGCAAAGGACATTGTGAAGATGCTGGAGGAAACAGGTACACAAGTATCTATATCCACAGTAAAACGAGTCCTATATCGACATAACCTGAAAGGCCGCTCAGCAAGGAAGAAGCCACTGCTCCAAAACCGGCATAAAAAAAGCCAGACTATGGTTTGCAACTGCACATGGGGACAAAGATCTGATGAAACAGAAATAAAACTGTTTAGCCATAATGACCATTGTTATGTTTGGAGGAAAAAGGGGGAAGCTTGCAAGCCAAAGAACACCATCCCAACCATGAAGCACGGGGGTGGCAGCATCATGTTGTGGGGGTGCTTTGCTGCAGGAGGGACTGGTGCCCTTCACAAAATAGATGGCGTCATGAGGATGGAAAATTATGTGGATATATTGAAGCAACATCTCAAGACATCAGTCAGGAAGTTAAAGCTTGGTCGCAAATGGGTCTTCCAAATGGACAATGACCACAAGCATACTTCCAAAGTTGTGGCAAAATGGCTTATGGACAACAAAGTCAAGGTATTGGAGTGGCCATCACAAATCCCTGACCTCAGTCCGAGCAAGGAGGCCTAGAAACCTGACTCCGTTACACCAGCTCTGTCAGGAGGAATGGACCAAAATTCATCCAACTTATTGTGGGAAGCTTGTGGAAGGCTACCCGACAAGTTTCACCCAATTTAAAGGCAATGCTACCCAATACTAATTGAGTATGTAAACTTCTGACCCACTGGGAATGTGATGAAAGAAATAAAAGCTGAAATAAATAATTTTCTCTACTATTATTCTAACATTTCACATTCTTAAAATAAAGTGGTGATCCTAACTGACCTAAGACGGGGCATTTTTACTTTGATTAAATGTCAGGAATTGTGAAATTGAGTTTAAATGTATGTGGCTATGGTGTATGTAAACTTCCGACTTCAGCTGTATGTAGTTGAAGCAGAATATGTATACTACCGGTCAAAAGTTTTTGAACACCTACTCATTCAAGGGTTTTTCTTTTATTTTCACTATTTTCTACATTTTAGAATAATAGTGAAGATATCAAAACTATGAAATAACACATGGAATCATGTAGTAACCAAAAGTGTTAAACATGTTTGAGACTCTTCAAATAGCCACCCTTTGCCTTGATGACAGCTTTGCACATTCTTGGCATTCTCTCAACCAGTTTCACCTGGAATACTCTTCCAACAGTCTTGAAGGAGTTCCCACATATGCTGAGCACTTGTTGGCTGATTATCCTTCAGTCTGCAGTCCGACTCATGGGTTGAGGTCGGGTGATTTGTGGAGGCCAGGTCATCTGATGCAGCACTCCATCACTCTCCTTCTTGGTCAAATAGCCCTTACACAGCCTGGAGGTGTGTTGGGTCATTGTCCTGTTGAAAAACAAATGATAGTCCCACTAAGCCCAAACCAGATGGGATGGTGTATCGCTGCTGAATGCTGTGGTAGCCATGCTAGTTAAGTGTGCCTTGAATTCTAAATAAATCACAGACAGTGTCACCAGCAAAGCACCCACACACCATAACACCTCCTCCATGATTTACGGTGGGAAATAGACATGCGGAGATCATCCGTTCACCCACACCGCGTCTCACAAAGACACGGCAGTTAGAACCAAAAATCTCCAATTTGGACTCCAGACCAAAGGACACATTTCCACCGGTCTAATGTCCTTTGCTCGTGTTTCTTGGCCCAAGCAAGTCTCTTCTTATTGTTGTCCTTTCTTAGTCGTTTCTTTGCAGCAATTCGACCATGAAGGCCTGATTCACAGTCTCCTCTGAACAGTTGATGTTGAGATGTGTCTGTTACTTGAACTCTGTGAAGCATTTATTTGGGCTGCAATTTCTGAGGCTGGTAATGAACTTATCCTATGCAGCAGAGGTAACTCTGGGTCTTCCATTCCTGTGGCGGTCCTCATGAGAGCCAGTTTCATCATAGCGCTTGATGGATTTTGCCACTGCACTCTTGAAATTTTCCGTATTGACTGATCTTCATATCTTAAAGTAACAATGGACTGTTGTTTCTCTTTGCTTATTTGAGCTGTTCTTGCCATAATATGGACTTAGCCCTATTTGGTAAAGGACCATCTTCTGTATACCCCCCTACTTTGTCACAACACAACTGATTGGCTCAAGGAAAGAAGGAAAGAATTTCCACAAATTAACTTTTTAAGAAGGCACACCTGTAAATTGAAATGCATTCCAGGTGAAGCCTCATGAAGCTAGTTGAGAGAATGCCAAGCGTGTGCAAAGCTGTCATCAAGGCAACGGGTGGCTACTTTGAAGAATCTCAACTATACTATTCCATATGTGTTATTTCATAGTTTTGATGTCTTCACTATTATTCTACAATGTAGAAAATAGTAAAAATAAAGAAAAATCTTTGAACGTTTGACCGGTAGTGTATGTATTGAAGAAATTACTTGCATTGACTGATATGTGGTTGTTTTACCTACCTTTGTTGAATGCACTTACTTTTTTATTTTTTTATTTTATTTTTTAAATTTATTTTACCGTTATTTTACCAGGTAAGTTGACTGAGAACACGTTCTCATTTGCAGCAACGACCTGGGGAATAGTTACAGGGGAGAGGAGGGGGATGAATGAGCCAATTGTAAACTGGGGATTATTAGGTGACCATGATGGTTTGAGGGCCAGATTGGGAATTTAGCCAGGACACCGGGGTTAACACCCCTACTCTTACGATAAGTGCCATGGGATCTTTATGACCTCAGAGTCAGGACACCCATTTAACGTCCCATCCGAAAGACGGCACCCTACACAGGGCAGTGTCCCCAATCACTGCCCTGGGGCATTGGGATATTATTTTTTTTAGACCAGAGGAAAGAGTGCCTCCTACTGGCCCTCCAACACCACTTCCAGCAGCATCTGGTCTCCCATCCAGGGACTGACCAGGACCAACCCTGCTTAGCTTCAGAAGCAAGCCAGCAGTGGTATGCAGGGTGGTATGCTGCTGACTTTAAGTCACTCTGGAAAATGGCATCTGCTAAATTACCTACATGTAAATGTAATTATGTCAACCTTATTTCAGGGACAATTCTGTAGACGCGAGTATGTGAAGCTCTGGTTTTATGCCCCCCAGATAAACCAGCATGCTCTCTGTCATATCTCTACAGTGGGACAACTTCCTGTTCCTGGTCAGACAGCTGGTAGAGCGGGGGATTCTGGGAGAGAAAGAAGTGGTCTCTCATTGGAGGAAGCTGTCACAGTTACCCTGGCCAATGGTGATTGTGTGCTTGAAACTTGAAACATGTCTGTCTCCTCTGCACTGCATGGAACAGGAAATCTGTTGTGCTCATTGTAATAATTGTTCAAAAATAATTTAGTCAAGCGAAACCTGACAACTGTTCAAGACACATATACACTCTATGACTGCTTGTGAATAACTATCTCTCTTTTCACTATTTAGGAGTTCATAGAGAAGATCCAGCAGCAGTCCTCTTCCACCACATCCCTTCCTCCGCCTGAGCTTCAGAACCACATGGACATGTTGCAGGTCTCACCACAACCTGTAGAGGGAGCCAACTAACGACCTAGACAAAAAAACACATGGCTCTGAGAGACACATGCTCTGTTGGCCAACACTGCCCAGTCTGTTAGAAGACATATGTCACTGACAGGTGTAGCTGAACTCTACTACTCTGGCCAGTCAGTCCATAGTGCCGTTCTAGGTTCCTGAGATGTTAAACACACACACAGACCGCTTTGAGATGAACAGCCATTGTGTACAGAACAGAGGAGACAATCACCTGGAACATCACTCATCGGCACAGCCAGCCACAGTCAGTTCAGACTAAGCCCTAGCCGCAAAACATCGTTAGGGTTAGGGCCAAAGGGATGCGGTAGGGAGCGAGTTGGGACCGGCTGACACCGTCCTGTTTTAGAGGTGCAAATGGGAACCAAAAAGTCCTGCTGCTCGGGAGCAGTGGTGGAGCCATAGGCCAGGGGGAAGGGTGTACCAGAAGGCTGAGGACGAGGGGTGCAGTATCAATAAAATAATAACTAACTTGATGGACAGACGCTAGTAAATCAAAAATGGACAACAAAAACATGAGAAACCAATCCTTAATCGACCCTTACTGCCGTAGACATATGTAGGTCTGAAAGGATTTTAGTAACTGTATGTGTCAGCATTCAGGAAGGGCTGTCTGGGGGATGATTTGTTATTGGGCCAAGGAATTTTGTCATTTATAAACGTTCACAGATAATGTAGTCATATGTGTTAGTCTCAGAAGCACAATGCCTTTAACCGTCACTGGTGATTTTGTGTGTTCATGGATGCTTTTTCTGTGCATTTGTAATACTGTTTAGTTCACGTTGGACTTAATGGTACCATGATTGTCTGCTGCTTTTAAACTTTACATTTTCGCATGCTGCCTCTCACATATTGAACTATAATAAAGATGTATTCTTTGGGACTAAACGGTTAGAAATGTTTTTATAAGTAGGCCTTGGCTATGTCTTTTCAATGCTTTTGATTGAACTAATGAAGATATATTCTTGGGGTGGGCCTCTTTTTCAATCTGTCGTTTTTCATACTTTGTCACTGTAGGCCTGCTGTATTTGCATGAACACATTTTCATGAGGGAATTTAATGCACTTGTGACATCGTATATGCCCCATGTATTCTAATGGCAAGGCAAGCATCCCCTGAGCTGCTCCGCCTCACTCGGTCTCTACACAGACTCGCCAGGCTGAGACTCCAGGCCAGCAGGAAGTTGCGTTCAGTGTGTCCCGCTGTCCGTTGAGCGTCGGGACGAAGAGGCTCTTTATCGTGAGAAATGTCTTGATTGACGGACGGTGAATACACATTTTCCCGTTTTAATAACGGGTGAATGTAATTATTAAGTGGTGTTTATATCCTAACGAGTCGCCTTTACCAAGAGAGGAACTATGGCAAACGTGAAAGTCGCCATTCGAGTTCGCCCTCTCAACGCAAGGTAAATTCACCCCGTTTCTCTTCTATTCTAAGTTCACTGTCAATAAAGTTGGACTAACTAGCTTTGCTTCATTATGCAAATTGTCATTTTTAGAAGAGATGACAATAGTTGGGATTTATTCTGCTGTTGTGTGTTGTCAGTGTTACTACGCATGGGAATTGGACTGAATTGGGCAGCTCCAGCTCTAGTTTCTGATACAACGTATTTAATGTCATGATGATGCGATGTAGGTAGCCTATATGCCTTAAATGTGCATGCTTATGTACTGTGCATACACCCTCGGTCTCAGTTTGCAAGTTACTTATTGAAAAGCCACCGACAGCATGCATAGGGCAGGCTACACTGTCAGAATAAAAACATTTACGTTGACATTTTGAAAAATCTATTGGCTCCACTCACTCCATTATTATGCAATTACTAAAGTAGTAATCTATATGCCACAATAACAACAATATTGTAATTACAGTGTTAGAACAAATGAATGTGTGTGCTGCCTTCTAAAGAATACGTATCCCTTTTGTTATATTGCTCATATCACCATCTAACATGCAACATTTGTTGGTGAAACACTCATGGGAAAAAATTTTTTGGTCTATTTTACAGCGGCATAAAAATGATTTTATTGGGGTAGCTAGACTAGTGCAGTAAGTGTTGTGCCCCACAAGGACCCGCCTATTAGCCCAAAGTACAACAGTATGTCGAGTTAAAGGTCCTTTGGGATGCTTAGGGGGTGGGGTTGTACAGTTAAATCAAATTTAAGTTAGCTGTATTTTGCCATTGCATTTGGCCAAGCAACATAGGCCTAGCTTTAAAGCATTTTTTAACGTCTTTGCCTGAACATCATTGGTTGTTTTAAATCCTTTCCTTGCGCTTTGCATTACAAAAGGGGACTTAATAGCTAACATTCACTGTCATGCAAATACATGCTTCCTGGTTGTGTCTTTTACAGGGTTTTGAGTTGGTGCTGTTGTGTGTGTGTGTGTGTGTGTTGTGCAGTGTGTGTGTTCATGTGTTAAGGGAAAGTGTTTTGCCCTTCGGTACAGTTTAATTGTAGCTGTCATGCCATCATTCAGGCTTTGCATTGTGACACAGAGATAACAGGAGAACACAAGCCGTGACATGTTTCTCAAAGGACTAATAGGGCCCTACGTCATCTATCCTTTGCCTACTGACAGCCAATCCGACTCTTTCCAATTGGCTACAGTATGTTGTGAACCCTTTGGAGAGTGAGAGAGAGAGAATGAGAGAGAAACAGAGAGGACAGCACTAGCTACTACATGTGTTACAAAGTGTCAATCCGTTTGAGAAATAGTTCAGTTTGTGTCAAAACAGAAGAGGCCTCTTTTTATTTTCCATCTCCTTCCTTCCTCCTTCCATTCATGCTGGTCAAACCCCGGTTAGAAGCCGTCTCTCTTGAGGTTGTCGTGGTTTTGGGTTGGGCTGCTGGGGTTGGCAAAATGAATCCCACGTGGTGGAGCATGTGCTTATTACAACTTCCAACAGAGTCCCTAGTGTGATTTATCTACCCCGCCTCACACACCCAGACCAAGGACAGAGAAGTAATTTGTACTATTGCAGTGTCCCGCATTGTTGCAATCCCCCATTATCGCTCAAGGAGTTTTAAAGTCATTCAGCTCTACTCTTCTACAGCCTCAGATTTCATTCTGTTGCATCATATGTGTCCAGAACAAGCAGCTGGAGCACACACACACACACACACATGGGCTTTTGTCCAAGGAATGGCTCAAGCTTTCTCACCCGAGGGACTCTTTGCAGGGCCCGTTTGGACTGTTTTCTTTTGAATAAGAACTGGACAGTATTTTCCAACTCTGATTCAGGGATTTTTGGGGATTGTCTTTGACACCATGTAATAGTCTCATGTCACTACTCTCAAGTAGCACTTGTTAGATTTGTCTGCAGTCCCTCCTCCTTTAAAAGTCACAAAAAATAAAGGACATAAAACAGAGTGATCTGGCATTTGAGAAGATAGTACAGATTGAATGATGTCTCTGTAACAACCACTAATATAATAATGATCGGTCTCATGTAGCCATCCTGCCTGAGTAACGTGGGTAGATCAGAAGAACCGATGAATGAAGGACATGGTCTGGTCACCTCATTTGTTTTTGTTATTACCTCTCACACTCAGTTAATATAAAATAATACATGTCATTTTAGCAGACGCTTTTATCCAAAGCGACTGACAATCATGTGTGCATGCATTTAACACGGGGGGTCCCAGGAATTCAACCCACTATCCTGACTTTACAGGTGCCATGCTCTACTAACAGCGACAGAGGACCACCAGTTTGTGGTCATGTCTGTCCACCGTGACTTTCCGTCTTCCCCCGCGTCTGTTACCCGTCTCCCCAATATACCCCCTGACTGGGCGATTATAATGTGTAGTTAATGTGAGCAAATGCATGAAACTATAGAAATGAAAGTATACTAACACAATGTCTGTCTCTCTGTCTTTCACAGGGAAGGTGTGGATGGAGGGAGGCTAGCTGTGCAGGTGGAGGACAAGTTGGTTAGGATAAAGAATACTAAGGTGAGTGCCATACTGTCTTTTTACCCAGCATGTAACTGCACAGGTGACTCTGATACACACACACACACACACACGTCTCCTAAATAGTATCAGATTGCAATGGACACAAGGTTCTAAATGGAACCTGTATTGGGCTATAAAGAACCCTTTCCTAAGGTTCTATAAAGAACCATTAAAAAAAGGTTCTATGTACTACAGCGGAAAAGAGCTCTGCTATAGTTACAACCCTTTTTTTATGGTTCTTTATAGAACCTTTATGGAGAATGAGAAAGGTTGGTTCTATAAAAAATCTGAACGGTTCTTTTGTAGATCCTTTTGTAGAACCATACAGGTTTTCTTTTTATTCTGGTCAGCCATAGTATATTGTTACATTTCCATAGGTGTTATTATTGTGTTAATTGGCTAGTTCAACCAAGTGAGCTACCTCTGGAACAGCTGGGGGTCCCTGGCTGATTTAGTCAACTGTCCTCAATTGACACAAGGCCATACGTGAGTCTTTCACAAGACACATTACTGGCCATGGTTTTACAGAATGGCATAACACAACAGATTAGATCAACTGGAATGACACTCTTCACTCACGGTTGCACAAAAAGATCTGTGCTCAAACTACGCCCCAGAACATTGTAATCAGCCGCCTCCCCTACATTTTACTCATCACCAAAAGAGCAAAGAACCCTTTTATGAACTGTAAAGAACCATCGCAAGAGCTCAAAGGGTTTTTTGAGTCATCATGGTTCCACAAAGAACCCTTGAGGAACCCCTGATACTGTATGTGATATTCCCATGATCTATTGCTCTTTGATATTGGCCAATATATCTGTCAATCAACGTCAGAGCTGAGGCGGCGATCTTGACGTACTGTTTATGTGTGTAGGGCGGGTTGAGGGTAGCAGGTTTTGAGGAGGTGGGGTCATCCAGAGGGTATGTGTCTCTTACACACAGGATGTTTACACTCAGGACTGGGCCCTTTGCTGTCTGATTCCAATATTGTTTATAATGATTGTGCAGAGCCTACTCTCCCTCACACACACTGCCTCACACACTCGGAGACACTTAGAGGGAGGGACGGTCGTACACAGGGCCCACAGGCACGCACACACCTGTAGAAACACACACACACAGGCAAAGGGACCCTCCCACAGACACCACGACACGCATACACACACTCAAATAGGACACTCAAGCCTCTGCTATTCGGTGGATGATGACAAGTTGTGAACCCAAGTTACAACCCTCACACCTTTGTTAGAGCGAGTGGTTTAAAACCGTCTCTGTAGCGTGACTGAGTATCTGTGACAGCTTCCCCCCAACCACAATCTAATTATTGCCTCCCAGATCCAGCAATTAGGAGGAAACTGCTTTATTACTCCCTCTTAGTGACTCAAAATCATGTTTCTTGAGTGTGTATGTTCAGCTTTACAATATTATCAATATTATCACTGGTTGTTCAGGGCTGGAGATGTTTACGGCAGAAGTTAGAGAAGGGAGAGGATATGTGTTTTGGAAATGATGTGAAAGAGACGAGCCACATATGGTGTCCTGCTGTTACAGAGCTGCCCGGAGCAAGGTCCCATGGGAATAATTATTTTAGGAAAGTGGGACAGTTTGGATTAAGATGGAGAAAGTGAAAAGAGAGGAAGAGGAGAATAAACACACGCGCGGATGGGAGAGAGAGGGCGAAGTTGAAGAAGGACGGGAGAACAGGAGAGTGAAGGAATGGAGCAGACAGAAATGGAGATAGAGGGATGGATAGAGTAATGACCACAGAGACAGGCTCACCCACCACGTCTAAGCCTGTGTGCTATGTGGTTCACTCTCAGGTCAGCCATCCGAAGCAAGGCTATTGTTGAGTATCATAACAATGGTGCATGGCTGAAGTAGCAGGTTTTAACTGCAGTCAATTGGCTGTGAGGAATGAATAGCTTCAGTGTGGCCTAATGCTGCTGTTAGAAACTTTGTTGACGATTGACTTGATTACTGTCAGACTGTGCAGAATCCCTGATCTACAACTGTGTATCCCAAATAACTACTCGTATGTGCCCTGCTCAACCTGATCCCCTTAAACGGAGTGTATTCTGAAACGATGGTGATGTCAGCTGTACATACAGTGCATTCGGATAAAGTATTCAGACCCCTTGACTTTTTCCGAATTTTGTTACGTTACAGCCTTATTCTAAAATGTATTTAAAAAAATACATGTTTCCTCATCAATCTACACACAATACTTTACTCCTACCTACATGTACAAATTACCTCGACTAACCTGTACCCCCACACACTGACTCGGTACCGGTACCCCCTGTATATAGCCTCGTTATTGTTATTTTATTGTGTTGCTATTATTTTTTACTTTTTAGTTTATTTAGTAAATATTTTCTTAACTGCATTGTTGTATTCGGCGCATGTGACAAATAAAAATGTATTCGATTTTTTATTGGATTTGATTACAAAGCAAAAACAGGTTTTTAGACATTAGGTTTTTAGACATTTTTGCAAATGTATTAAAAAGAAAAATCTTACCATAATTGCATAAGTATTCAGACCCTTTACTCAGTACTTTGTTGAAGCACCTTTGGCAGTGATTACAGCTTTGAGTCTTCTTGGGTATGACGCTAGAAGCTTGGCACACCTGTGTTTCTGGAGTTTCTCCCATTCTTCTCTGCAGATCCTATCAAGCTCTGTCAGGTTGGATGGGGAGAGTCGCTGCACAGCTATTTTCTGGTCTCTCCAGAGATGTTCATTCGGGTTCAAGCCACTGCTGTGTTGCCTTGTCTGTGTGCTTAGGGTCATTGTCCTGTTGGAAGGTGAACCTTCGCCCCAGCCTGAGGTCCTGAGCACTCTGGAGCAGGTTTTCATCAAGGATCTCTCTGTACTTTGCTCTGTTTATTTTTCCCTCCTTCCTGACTAGTCTCCCAGTCCCTGCCGCTGAAAAACATCCCCACAGTATGATATTGCCACCATCATGCTTCACCGTAGGGATGGCGCCAGGTTTCCTCCAGACGTAACGCTTGGCGTTCAGGCCAGATATTTCAATCTTGGTTTCATCGGACCAGAGAATCTTGTTTCTCATAGTCTGAGAGTGTTTTAGGTGCCTTTTGGCAAACTCCAAATGTGCTGTAATGTGCCTTTTACTGAGGAATGGCTTCCGTCTGGCCATAAAAGCCTGATTGGTGGAGTGCTGCAGAGATGGTTGTCCTTCTGGAAGGTTCTCCCATCTCCACAGAGGAACTTTGGAGCTCTGTCAGAGTGACCATCAGGTTCTTGGTCAAATCCCTGACAAAGGTCCTTCTCCCCCATTTGCTCAGTTTGTCCGTGCGGCCAACTCTAGGAAGAGTCATGGTGGTTCTAAACTTCTTCCATTTAAGAATTATGGAGGCCACTGTGTTCTTGGGGACCTTCAATGCTGCATACCCTTGATACCCTGTGCCTCGACACAATCCTGTCTCTGAGCTCTGTGGACAATTCCTTCGACCTCATGTCTTGGTTTTTGCTCTGACATGCACCGTCAACTGTGTGACCTTTATATAGACGGGTGTTTGCCGTTTGCCGAAACAGGATGCAACTGAACTCAATTTGGAGTCTCATAGCAAAGGGTCTGAATACTTATGTAAATAATAAAATCAAAAAATGTTTTTATACATTTGCAAACATTTTTACAGTTTTCACTTTGTCGTTATGGGGTGTTGTGTGTAGATTGATGAGAAATCCATTTTGGAATAAGGCTGTAACGTAACAAAATGTGGGAAATGGGAAGGGGTCTGAATACTTTCCGAATGCACTGTACGTGGAGACAACGATATCGACGCGTTAAGATAAAGGTTAGACAGTATCATGGTGAAAATACATAAGAGGTCGACGGTTTGTAAGGTCTCGTGCACAAGATGAGTGTACTGTTTGTGAAATGATGCTCAGTGGCTGTAAACTAAAGTTGTCCACAGCAACAGCTCAACAGTCCTGTCCGGGCGTGTAGATACATGCTCTGCTTCAGTTGCCCTTTTTCATGGCATGGCCCTTAGTCAACAGTCAACACCAGGGCAGTCAGTCTCATTAGTAATGCTGACACTGTAGTTGATTTAAGTGGTTGTCTCTAGTAGGAACACAGGTTCTCTTGTCTGGGCTGTAACCCTGTAACCTCAGTCCCGTAAAGCATAAGCTTCGACACATTATTTTGAAGACCTGATTGAATGTGCAGCAAAACGTGCGCGTGTGTCAGTACAGCTTAAACCGTACCTCATCTTTTGATAAGCAAGACATTTGTCCCTGAGAGTCTCTAACTGTCTCACTGTCTCTCTGTCTGTGCCCCCCCCCCCCCCCC
Organism: Salvelinus alpinus; assembly: GCF_045679555.1. Lineage (NCBI taxonomy): Eukaryota > Metazoa > Chordata > Actinopteri > Salmoniformes > Salmonidae > Salvelinus > Salvelinus alpinus. The sequence goes on from NC_092110.1 coordinate 5,442,788, forward strand.
CCCCCCCCCAGCTGGATGGACGTCAGGACGGACATGGAGACTCCAGGGAGAAGGTGCTGGAGTTTGGTTTTGACTACTGTTACTGGTCTGTGGCCCCAGAGGAACCACACTACGCCTCACAGGAGGAGGTAAGTAGGAGTCCTGCGTGTTGTGTTTGTTTTTGATTTGAGCTGTTTTTGTTCCTGGGTTTCGTGCCGGTTGAGTGGCGGCATCGGGCATGTGCGTGCCAGGCAGGGGTGGGTGTCAGTAAGCATGAAATTGGAGTGAAAGGTGCTATCTGTACTTGTCCAAACAAGTGTTTTTCCACAGTCATGATGTGCACTAAGGAACGCCACCCTGGCGTTTGCGTGTGAAGCAGCCGGGGGGACGTTGGGCAGGGTGGGCACGGGGAATCACAACCTGGACTGAAGGAAGACGTCCAGGGGAAATAATACTGTGTTTGGAAAGAAACAAAACGTCTCGGATATTGATATCAGCTCCATCTGTTCTCCGGATTTGTGCGGGCCTCAGATTCCCTTTTATGTCTCTGTGATTGGCTGATTAAATCTGTTTGTGCTGCTTGGATTGGTGGGTGCTACCGTTTTTCCTGGTACTGACGGGAGGAGGAGCCAGAATAAGACCCACCCCCTCAGATACAGACTAGCAGAGGCCATTGTGTCATGTTAGTTGGACCTCCGTTTATAGAACTCAAACTTGATGAATGCTGCATTGTCTTGTTCTGATTCCTGGCTGATTTATTTACAAACCAACATTCCCATTAAGGACAAGCTATGCAAGCAATGTTGCCTTTGGTGTTGAAGACAAGTACCATGCCATGGGAAAAGCCTTGGGCCACCCTGGCTTGGTCTAGATCCAATGATTTTGTTCTGGTCTCTGTCTGTGAAGACTGGAGAGTTCCTCCCTCTCTGCTGTCACCTCTCCTCCCCTGAGAAGTGTGTGTGTGTGTGTGTGTGTGTGAGTGAAAGAGCTGTGACGGCCCACTCTCTGAAGCAAAACACAGCGCTCGTCCCTCTCGCGTTCTCTCTCAATTCAATTCACAAGGCTTTATTGGCATGGGAAACGTATGTTTACGTTGCCGAAGCAAGTGAAATGGATAAACAAAAGTGAAACAAACAATTCAAAGTGAACAGTAAATATTACACTCACACCAGTTTCAAAAGAATAAAGACATTTCAAATGTCGTGTTATGTCTATATACAGTCTTTCTCTCTCTGTCTGTGTCACTCTTTCATCCCTCCCTCTCTCGCTGTCTCTTTCTCTATTGCCCCATTCTCTCCACCTCTGAGTTGTGCCCAGTCAGAGGGTGCTGGTGGGGTGGCCCTGCCACTACATTCCTCTGGTGACCCGTGGTGGGCGAGGAGGAGGGGCAAACAGGGGCACGGCATAGAGATACAATATATTGTTGTTAGTGTGTGTGTTTTCTCTTTACTTCTGTGGAGCAGGGTCACAATCTGACCTCTTTCCGAGGCCTTTAAGTGTGTGGCTGTTCCACACAAACTCTGACACAGTGGCACCAGAGCTGACATTTACTGGCCACACGTCACAGATAGTTGCTAGGTCTACCCTTCTCTCTATGCTCTGTCCCAAAGAATGTAGACTATACACTATTTACAGTGCTGTATGTTGACAACATTTGAGTACAGTGTTGAATAAAACGACTCGTGTTAGGTGACCTGAGGCTAACACTAAGGACAGGTCGTAAGGGCAGATGACGAAAATGTTCTGTTTGTGCAGTTTCAGAACACTTAATTCCCTCAGCAGTTCATACTTTCCCCAGACTTTCATACGCAGACATACAGTTGAAGTCGGAAGTTTACATACAGTTAGGTTGGAGTCATTAAAACTCGTTTTTCAACCACTCCACAAATTCAACCACTCCACAAATGTTAACAAACTATAGTTTTGGCAAGTCGGTTAGGACATCTACTTTGTGCATGACACAAGTAGTTTTTCCAACAATTGATTACAGACAGATTATTTCACTTATAATTCACTGTATCACAATTCCAGTGGGTCAGAAGTTTACACACACTAAGTTGACTGTGACTTTAAACAGCTTGGAAAATTCCAGAAAATGTTGTCATGGCTTTCGAAGCTTCTGATATGCTAATTGACATCATTTGAGTCAATTGGAGGTGTACCTGTGGATGTATTTCAAGGCCTACCTTCAAACTCAGTGCCTCTTTGCTTGACATCATGGGAAAATCAAAAGAAAATCAGCCAAGACCTCAAGTCTGGTTCATCCTTGGGAGCAATTTCCAAACGCCTGAAGGTACCACGTTCATCTGTACAAACAATAGTACGCAAGTATAAACACCATGGGACCATGCAGCCGTCATACCGCTCAGGAAGGAGACACGTTCTGTCTTCTAGAGATGAACGTACTTTGGTGCGAAAAGTGCAGATCAATCCCAGAACAACAGCAAAGGACCATGTGAAGATGCTGGAGGAAACAGGTACAAAAGTATCTATATCCACAGTAAAACGAGTCCTATATCGACATAACCTGAAAGGCCGCTCAGCAAGGAAGAAGCCACTGCTCCAAAACCGCCATAAAAAAGCCAGACTACGGTTTGCAACTGCACATGGGGACAAAGATCTGATGAAACAAAAATAGAACTGTTTGGCCATAATGGCCATCGTTATGTTTGGAGGAAAAAGGGGGAGGCTTGCAAGCCGAAGAACACCATTCCAACCGTGAAGCACGGCGGTGGCAGCATCATGTTGTGGGGGTGCTTTGCTGCAGGAGGGACTGGTGCCCTTCACAAAATAGATGGCATCATGAGGATGGAAAATTACGTGGATATATTGAAGCAACATCTCAAGACATCAGTCAGGAAGTTAAAGCTTGGTCGCAAATGGGTCTTCCAAATGGACAGTGACCCCAAGCACACTTCCAAAGTTGTGGCAAAATGGCTTAAGAACAACAAAGTCAAGGTATTGGAGTGGCCATCACAAAGCCCTGACCTCAATCCTATAGAAAATTTGTGGGCAGAACTGAAAAAGCGTGTGCGAGCAAGGAGGCCTACAAACCTGACTCAGTTACACTAGCTCTGTCAGGAGGAATGGGCCAAAATTCACCCAACTTATTGTGGGAAGCTATTGGAAGGCTACCTGAAACGTTTGACCCAAGTTAAACAATTTAATGGCAATGCTACCAAATACTAATTGAGTGTATGTAAACGTCTGACCCACTGGGAATGTGATGAAAGAAATAAAAGCTGAAATAAATCATTCTCTCTACTATTATTCTGACATGTCACATTCTTAAATTAAAGTGGTGATCCTAACTGACCTAAGACAGGGCATTTTTACTAGGATTAAATGTCAGGAATTGTGAAAAACTGAGTTTAAATGTATTTGGCTAAGGTGTATGTAAACTTCCGACTTCAACTGTACTTATTAAAAAAATAATAGAGTTGTGTTTTCTCCCTTAATAATACCACTGGTGTAATAGACCTACCTATAATTTCAACAGTCTTTAATTCCATAAAAAAAGTCTCACTATTATAGATAAGCGTCAGATTTTTTCCCTCTCACTGGTGCCAAGCACTATTTTAAAGTCACAATTTAGTCTTGTGTTTTTCTCAAGCTACATGTCGGAGCGCTGTAGTGTAGTTGTGTGTGTCCAGAGAAGACGTCGTCCTCCTGGCTTAACTTCCTGTTGAGCCCTGAGGGACTGAGTCAGTCTGAGACCCATGGCGGGGGAGGGGAAACTCAAACCTAACTCCTGCTCCTCCAGTCTCTACCCGACCACACCCCTCTGAGACTGGCCAGAGCAAACCCCCTATGCTAGACCTCTGCTGTGTTGCACTGTACTGTCTGGATGTGCTGTATATGCCACAGAATGAAAAATAACACATACTGTGGGGTCTGCAATTATTGACACCGCTAAAGATTCTTATAAATAAAGTAGTTAATAGTTTAGTGTTTGTTCCCGTATTCCTAGCACGCAATGATCTTTGACCCCTCTGTAACTTTCTCACTCATCATTATTCACGATTCATTCAGGATGATCTGTAATCATGTTAGCATACACATTCATGCAGAAGTGTTTAGAAACCTATTCTATTCTTATTTACAATAAAAGTCACCCCAGTATGACACTGCACATTATTTACCATTTCATTTCTATTTTGCACAAAATGATCTGAAACGCAACCAAAACAAACAGCAAATGCATCCAACAAGTGTGTAGAGTCACAAGCTTGATGTAATCATTGCATGCCCGGAATTTGGGCCCTGATACGAAATATTTGACTACTTTATTTATAGGAATCTTTAGGGGTGTCAATGATGTTGACTAGTTATGGTATGTGCTGCAGTGACAGTGAGCTGATGGAGTGTTCTCCAGAGTCGGTTCACCTGCATGCTCTTCACTCTAGTCAGAAAGAAGGAGTGAACTGGAGAAGAGAGAGGGGGGGAGTAGAAAGGAGGGGAAGGTGAGAGGAGGAAGAGGGCGCAAGAGAAAGAGAGAGAATGCGAGATCCTAGGTATTCACTACGGAGTTAGGCTTTGGAACAGAGCTGAAGAAGAGATGTAATCCATAATGGAAGCCAGCTGTTGAGGTAGTGGTGAACTAGAGAGAGAATGGACCAGCTTATTTAAGCGCTCGTTCTGTACGTGTTAGATGTGTATACTTACGGCGTAATATATTCTCTTCTATGTTTAATTAACATGGGACATTTAACCGTAACTCTTTGATGAACTGGGGCATTTAAATAGATGGGAAATGGCTGAGAACTGGGAGTCATCTGGAGCACAGAGAGAGGAGGGTGGAAGAGGGAGAGAGAGAGGGGGGATGAGAGGGAGACAGAGAGAGAGGGAAGGGGGGAGGAGGAGAATATATTGGGGTAGAGAGAGTTGGAGAAGAGAGAACGAGGAGGGAGGGAGAGCAAAAACAGCCCGGTCCAAGCTCCAAGCTGACTTCATTTGGTAATAAAACCCAGCATTGAGCTCCAGATTCAGATCCTGTCCAATGACGTCTTTTGGGCTGAAATCTAACTGTGAAAAATGACTTAGTGGAGCAGCTGTGAGTTTGGCAGACGAGAAATGGGCGGTTCTGTCGACCCCCTGCCCATTCCCCTCCTCCACCTCTGGAATTCTCTCTCGCTCTCTCTTATTCTCCCCTCTCTCTCGCTCTCTCTCTCTCTCTCTCTCTCTCGCTCTCTCCCTCCCCCCATGCTGTGTTCATGACTTGATTCTGCTCTTGGTGTTTCTAGGTCTGTGTGTTAGTCGTGCTATAGGGAGAAGAAGAACGGCTCTGTGCTTCAATGTGATTGGTGTGCATTTTCCTCTCACACTGTATTCCACACTAGTGAGCTTGAATCCAACTTTACTGATGACTGGTTAAAGGAACCATGACTCCCGCACATATTTGATCTTGTTGTGGCAGACTATTAGACTAGGTACGGACACTCACAAGGCACAAAGACATCAATAGTTTGGTCTTGCTTAATCGCTTATAAAATCCTGATTTAAAAAAAATGTGGAGCACCTGTGATGGACAAAAAAGTATTCTAATTTAATGTTATCTTAGTGTTATCTCACACGGTGTTGCTACCCATATCTCTGTATACTTGCAGTTCTCTGGACCAGTGATGGTAATAGCAAACCTGCTATTCAGGGGGACAGTCCAGTACATAGAGTACCCATGTACACTACCATACCAGAATCCCCCCCAGAATAAACCCCTATACTGTACCCCTATAGAGAGTATAGCAGATGAGACAGCCACCCCATACAAAAAAAACACATGAAAAAAATATCACAATGTTGAAAGAACACGTGTGAAAAAATCACAGACATACAGTGTGTGTTTCCCCAATATTTCCAGTCCAGTATAAGTATCACGTGTGCTTTTGTAACTGGCGGGTTTAGAACCCGTGACTCCCACAGGAGAAGCCAACGTCTTGACCATGAAGGACAACACTCATTTTTAATAAGACGCAGGCGGGGCTACCTCATCACGTGACCGTGAGCAACCATGACCGCCTTGTGTCCTATACACTTTCACATGTGCATTTCCACATTTTAATGTCAATTAGGGTTGTCAAACGATTCAAAAATGTAATCGAGTTAATCGCAGGATTTGCTGGGATTACCAGCAAATTCGTCATTTGCTCAAATTGAGCGGTAATTTACAAAAAGTATTACAATAATATTTGCGTCTTCATTTTGTCCAAAGGAACGGTTAGCAAAATCGGGTAAATTGATGAACACACTTTCTTTAACCTCAAAGTCAATTTGTTTTGCCTTTGCGTTGTTTTTAGCTATATAGATGATGTATGTTGATGTTTTCAGTGAATTTTAAACGCTTTCAGACAATGCGGGAAAAAAATATATACAGATAGTTAACTTGAGGCATGGAGGGACAGAATAAGTTACAAGAAGAACAAAAAGAAATGGAGGAACATAGTCTGGATGGTCTTCAGAGATAGATGAGAGGGGTTGAGGGTGGCTGAAGGTTGGTATTAAAACAAACAAAAGATAACTATTGTAAAATACACTGTCTGTAAAATGTATATAGTATGTATAAGCTGAAAGTAGAATCCTAAGTATTGTTGTCCATTAGTTTCTCCAATTAGGGGAGGGTTGGTAGGGTTAGGGGAAAATATATACAAAAAATATATATACAGTGCATTCAGAAAGTATTCAGACCCCTTGACTTTTTCCACATTTTGTTACGTTAAAGCCTTATTCAAAAATGTATTAAATTCTTTCCCCCCCTCATCAATCTACACACAATACCCCATAATAACAAAGCAAAAGCAGGTTTTTAGAGGTTTTTGCACATTTCTTACAAATAAAAAAACTGAAATAACACTTTTACATAAGTATTCAGACCCTCTACTCAGTTCTTTGTTGAAGCACCTTTGGCAGCAATTACAGCCTCGAGTCTTCTTGGGTATGACACTAGAAGCTTGGCACACCTGTATTTGGGGAGTTTCTCCCATTCTTCTCTGCAGATCCTCTCAAGCTCTGTCAGGTTGGATGGGGAGCATTGCTGCACAGCTATTTTCAGGTCTCTCCAGAGATGTTCGATCGGGTTCAAGTCCGGGCTCTGGCTGGTTCACTCACGGACATTCAGAGACTTGTCCCGAAGCTACTCCTATGTTGTCTTGGCTGTGTGCTTAGTGTCGTTGTCCTGTTGGAAGGTGAACCTTCGCCCCAGTCTGAGGTTCGGAGCACTTTGGAGCAGGTTTTCATCATGGATCTCTCTGTACTTTGCTCCGTTCATCTTTCCCTCGATCCTGACTAGTCTCCCAGTCCTTGCTGCTGAAAAACATCCCCACAATATGATGCTGCCACCACCATGCTTCACCATAGGGATGGTGACAGGTTTCCTCCAGACGCAACACTTGGCATTCAGGCCAAAGAGTTCAATCTTGGTTTCGTCAGACCAGAGAATCTTGTTTCTCATGGTCTGAGAGTCTTTAGGTGCCTTTTGGCAAACTCCAAGCAGGCTGTTATGTGTCTATTAGTGAAGAGTGGCTTCCGTCTAGCCACTCTACCATAATGGCCTGATTGGTGGAGTGCTGCAGAGATGGTTGTCCTTCTTGAACTCTGGAGCTCTGTCAGAGTGACCATCAGGTTCTAGGTCACCTCCCTGACCAAGGCCCTTTTCCCCCGATTGCTCAGTTTTGCCGGGCGGCCAGCTCTAGGAAGAGTCTTGGTGGTTCCAAACTTCGTCCGTTTAAGAATGATGGAGGCCACTGTGTTTTCGGGGACCTTCAATGCTGCAGAACTTTCACAAGTGATTTTACATGTGAAAATGCTCATTTGTTTTGTAAGGGAGGCTACAGCCCGGGGAAGCCATTCCCTGTCTGCCTTCCCATTCTCTGTTTTCTTTCCCTGTCATTAAAACCTTTCGGCCAGAGAGGGCTCTGGGTGCCTAAACATTCTCATTCCCTGGACCCTGCCATTAACACTGCTATTTCCCTCTTTCTCGTTAGCGCTCCCTCTCTCTGGTTGCTTTAACAAGCAGTAGGTCCCGTGTGGCTCAGTTGGTAGAGCATGGCGCTTGCAACGCCAGGGTTGTGGGTTCATTCCCCACGGGGGGACCAGGATGAATATGTATGAACTTTCCAATTTGTAAGTCGCTCTGGATAAGAGCGTCAGCTAAATGACTTAAATGTAAATGCAGTAGAGGGAGGAGCAACAGAGTCGTTACAGATATGGGCTAGTGTTATTTATATGTTTAAGGTCGAGCGTTTGCACCAGTGTCAGTTAGAGTTAGAGATGTTTGCTGAAAAGTTGAATGCCTTGGCATGCCAGCACACCCCCCCTCTCTCACTCTCTTTCCCCGACGTTTTCTCCCTCCCCTTCTTTATCGATGCTGTTTTAGGGCTCCTGAGTGGCGTAGCGGTAGAAGGCACTGCATCTCAGTGCTAGAGGCGTCACTACAGACACCCTGGTTCGAATCCCGGCCGTGATTGGGAGTCCCATAGGGCCGGCGCACAATTGGCCCAGCGTCATCAGGGTTTGGCCGGTGTAGGCCGTCATTGTAAATAGGAATTTGTTCTTAACTGACTTGCCTAGTTAAATATAGGTTCAATCAAATTTAAAAAATATAACAATCAAATTTTCCCCTCTTTCTCACCCTTTCCTGACGTTTTCTCCCTCCCCTTTACTATATCCCTTTCCCCTCATCCTCCCAACTGTCTCTCTCATTCTCTCGCTCTCTCTCTCTCTCTCTCTCTCTCTCTCTCTCTCTCTCTCTCTCTCTCTCTCTCTCTCTCTCTCTCTCTCTCTGTCTCTGTCTCTGTCTCTGTCTCTGTCTCTGTCTCCCATGTGTAGGCAGGCATGAATAATGTCCGACAGCTTATCTGTGTAGCCCTCAGTGTCTCCCTTCTCTCCCTCCCGCCTCCCTGCCCTTATATGCTAATTTGACCTACAAATTCTGTCAAAGTATGTCAAATGAATGAGAACACTGTTGAACTCCAGCCAATGTTCTTCCTCCCTATCTCTCTCTGTCGTTCTGTCTCTCTCTGTGTTTCACTAGTTTTTCCTGCCCACCTCCCCCAGCGTCACTATCTGTCTCTCTTACCCTTTTTCTCTCGCTCATATCGCAGAAAGTTAGGATGCATGTTAGCCGACTAAACCCAGCTCCGCGATTTGCGATGGAGTTGAGCCGGCGACTAGTGTGAGCGTAATGGAACTCCGACGTCACATGAAGTTACGTTTTGATAAAATAGCTTTTTGATTAAAAACGTCCTTTTATGCGACGTCGGTAGTAGCCACACGAGTATCCGCTCAACTCCATAATCGTGTGGTCGAGTTTAGTCGCCTCCATCTCCAATAACATGTATGTATTCCTCAGGCTAAACAAAAGCTCAACTTTTGTCTAATATCTGCTCAGGGTCCAGCTGCAGTGTTGGTGTAACCTAGTTGGAAAGTGTGGGACTGAAACGGACTGACTGACCCATGTTGTAGGTTCCAGTACCAATGCAGCTGTCCTGTCCAGTCTTGGACAGAGTGCAGCACTGACCGTGAGACCTGGGCCTGTATTCACAAAGAGTCTTAAAGTAGGAGTGCTGATATAGGATCAGTTTTGCCTTTTTAGAATAAGATTACATAGAAAGGGGGGACCTGATCCTAGCTCAGCACTCCTTGTCTGAGACGCATTGTGAATATGGCCCTGGTTCTGTCGGATTAAGGCTGCTGTGTCTGTTTCTTTACTTTTCCTGATTGCCCAACCAATGCCCACTGTTTTAGCCCATGGAACCCCCTTACTATATGAGGGTTTGTGTAGTGTGTGTGTAGTAGTAGGAAAGTAAATTGTGGGGGTTTTTGTCTCTTCAAACCCGGAAAGTGGTGAGGCGCTGACGTTTTTCGGGCCGTGGTTTCTTAGAAGAGCACTTGCATTGACAGACAGACCGACCGACAGAGAAAAGTAAGGAGTTTTCCAGTCCAGGGGCTGGTGTAGAGCAGGCCACATGAAAACAGACCCAGCCACTGTAGTCAGTCCACCACAGCCAACGATTAGTAGACTGAGATCATTAATAAGCACCATCACAGCTGCCTGCCTCCATCTCTCTTTTTTCTCTCTCCTTCTTCTCCTCATCTCGCTCACTCTCTCTCTCTCCCCCTCGTTCTGTTTTTCCTTTCCATTGACACGCTCCAGACATACAGGCTTCCGATCTAAAAAGTATCCACGTTTCAAAACAAGCTCTTATAAACAGCTGTTATCCAGGTTCAGATCTCTGGCGACAAATCTGCCCTTCCCTTGTTTATCAGAAGACGTCATGGTCCTGAGAGAGAGGGGGGGGGGGATTCTGGGTCGACTCGCTCCAGATCTGACCTCTGCTTGGACTGACCCACTTCTGGAGTGGACCCTCCTTGTCCCCATACGCACTCACGCATGCCCACACGCACTCGCATGCCAACACACGCGCTGTAAAACCATGAAACACGTGACACGTTTATAACCTAAACATCAGTGTTTACAATTTAGAGATTAGGCATTTAGATTAGCCAATAAGTGTTCTTGTAACGTCCTGACCAGAGTTCTTATGTGTTTTGCTTGTTTAGTGTTGGTCAGGGCGTGAGCTGGGTGGGAATTCTATTTTGTGTGTCTTGTTCGTCTGTTTCTGTGTCCAGCCTAATATGGTTCTCAATCAGAGACAGCTGTGAATCGTTGTCCCTGATTGAGAATCATATATAGGTGGCTTGTTTTGTGTTGGGGATTGTGGGTGGTTGTTACCTGTCTCTGTGTTTGTGTTCTGCACCAGATAGGTCTGTATTGGTTTGCCACTTTTGTTATTTTGTTTTTGTATCGTGTTCACTGTTTATTTGTTTAATTAAACATGTTGAGCACTGGCTACGCTGCGTGTTGGTCCGATCCCTGTTTCACCCCCTCTTCTAGTGAAGAGAGGGAAGGCCGCCGTTACAGAACCACCCACCACCAAAGGACCAAGCAGCGTAGCAACGGGCAGCAGCGACAGCAGCAGCAGCGGCCCAGTACACAGGACTACTGGACATGGGAGGACGAGCTGGATGGTAAAGGACCCTGGGCAGAGCCAGAGGAGTATCGCCGCCCCAAAGCAGAGCTGGAGGCAGCTAAAGCGGAGAGGCGGCGGTTTGAGGAGCTAGCTTGGCAGCAGGAGCCTGATCTGGGTTACACCACTTGGGAGGAAATAAACAGGTGGTCGGTTGACCCAGGGAGAGTGCCGGAGCCCGCCTGGGATTCGATGGAGCAATGTGCGGAGGGATACCGCCAAATGAGGTTAGCACGACAGCGCGGTAAGAAGCCTGAGAAGAAACCCCAAAAATTTATTGGGGGGGGGGGGAGGTAGGAAACCTGCGCCCACTTCCCATGCTTACCGTGGAGAGCGGGAGTACGGGCAGACACCGTGTTATGCGGAAGAGCGCACGGTGTCTCGTGTACGTGTGTATAGCCCGGTGCGGGTTATTCCACCTCCCCGCACTGGGCGGGCTAGAATGAGCATTGAGCCAAGTGCCATGAAGCCGGCTCAACATATCTGGCCTCCAGTACGCCTCCTCGGGCCGGTGTACATGGCACCAGCCTTACGAATGGTGTCCCCGGTTCGCCTACACAGCCCAGTGCGGGTTATTCCACCTCCCCGCACTGGACGGGCTACGGGGAGCATTCAACCAGGTAAGGTTGGGCAGGCTCAGTGCTCAAGGGAGCCAGTACGTCTGCACGGTCCGGTATATCCGGCGCCACCTTCCCGCCCCAGCCCAGTACCACCAGTTCCGGCACCACGCACCAAGCCTCCTGTGCGTCTCCAGAGCCCTGTACGCACTGTTCCTTCTCCCCGCACTCGCCCTGAGGTGCGTGCCCTCAGCCCGGTACCACCAGTGCCGGTATCACGCACCAGGCCTATAGTGCGCCTCGAGAGTCCAGTGTGCTCTGTTCCTGTTCCACGCACTCTCCCTGTGGTGCGTGTCTCCAGCCCAGTGCCTCCAATTCCGGCACCACGCACCAAGCCTCCTGTGCGTCTCCAGAGCCCTGTACGCACTGTTCCTTCTCCCCGCACTCGCCCTGAGGTGCGTGCCCTCAGCCCGGTACCACCAGTGCCGGTATCACGCACCAGGCCTATAGTGCGCCTCGAGAGTCCAGTGTGCTCTGTTCCTGTTCCACGCACTCTCCCTGTGGTGCGTGTCTCCAGCCCAGTGCCTCCAGTTCCGGCACCACGCACCAAGCCTCCTGTGCGTCTCCAGAGCCCTGTACGCACTGTTCCTTCTCCCCGCACTCGCCCTGAGGTGCGTGCCCTCAGCCCGGTACCACCAGTTCCGGCACCACGCACCAGGCCTACTGTGCGCCTCAGCAGGTCAGAGTCGGCCGTCTGCCCAACGCCGCCTGCACTGCTCGTCTGCCCAGCGCCGTCTGAGCTGCCTGCACTGCTCGTCTGCCCAGCGCTGTCTGAGCCATCCGTCTGCCCAGCGCCGTCTGAGCCATCCGTCTGCCCAGCGCCGTCTGAGCCATCCGTCTGCCACGAGCCTTCAGAGCCGCCCGTCTGTCCCGAGCCATTAGAGCCGTCCGTCAGTCAGGAGCCGCTAGAGCCGTCCGTCAGTCAGGAGCTGCCAGAGCCGCCAGCCAGTCAGGAAATGCCAGAGCCGCCAGCCAGTCAGGAAATGCCAGAGCCGCCAGCCAGTCAGGAGCTGCCAGAGCCGCCAGCCAGTCAGGAGCTGCCAGAGCCGCCAGCCAGTCAGGAGCTGCCAGAGCCGCCAGCCAGTCAGGAGCTGCCAGAGCCGCCAGCCAGTCAGGAGCTGCCAGAGCCGGCAGCCAGTCAGGAGCTGCCCTACAGTCATGAGCTGCCCTCCAGTCATGAGCTGCCCTCCAGTCATGAGCTGCCCTCCAGTCATGAGCTGCCCTCCAGTTATGAGCTGCCACTCAGCCCGGAGCTGCCATTAGTCCGGAGCTGCCCTTCAGTCCGGAGCTGCCCTTCAGTCCGGAGTTGCCCCTCTGTCCTGAGTTGCCCCTCTGTCCTGAGCTGCCTCTCTGTCCTGAGCTACCTCTCTGTCCTGAGCTACCTCTCTGTCCTGAGCTACCTCTCTGTCCTGAGCTACCTCCTAAATCATGTGGGGGCCTTAGGGAGGATTCTTAGGCCAAGGTCGTGGGCGAGGGTCGCCACTCAAAGGACGCTAAGGAGGGGGACAAAGACAGTGGTGGAGTGGTGTCCTCGTCCACCGCCGGAGCCGCCACCGCGGACAGAGGCCCACCCAGACCCTCCCCTTGAGTTTTAGGGGTGCGTTCGGAGTCCGCACCTCAGGGGGGGGGGTACTGTAACGTCCTGACCAGAGTTCTTATGTGTTTTGCTTGTTTAGTGTTGGTCAGGGCGTGAGCTGGGTGGGAATTCTATGTTGTGTGTCTAGTTCGTCTGTTTCTGTGTCCAGCCTAATATGGTGGCTTGTTTTGTGTTGGGGATTGTGGGTGGTTGTTACCTGTCTCTGTGTTTGTGTTCTGCACCAGATAGGTCTGTATCGGTTTGCCACTTTTGTTATTTTGTTTTTGTATCGTGTTCACTGTTTATTTGTTTAATTAAACATGTTGAGCACTGGCTACGCTGCGTGTTGGTCCGATCCCTGTTTCACCCCCTCTTCTAGTGAAGAGAGGGAAGGCCGCCGTTACAGTTCTCATCTTAAACCCAGGCGTTTAGAATGCAAGATTAAACATGATAGACATGTTTTTCTAGTTTCCAACCAGGAGAACACCTGTATCTATTTTAAACACTAGTGTTTCATTAGAAATTGATGTGACTTTTCCATTCCATCAGTGTTAGGAATGTCTGGCACCTTACCTACATTTCAGCCCAACTGAACATGACATGATAATATATTCCAATTGTTGGATATCCTGGCTCTGGCTGGAGACCACAATGTTGAGGATAAGTAGGCCTTAACTAAATGCCTTATGAAATGTATAATATGTGGTCATAAAGGGTTTACTTGTAATTAACACTTTAACTTAGGCAGTCACTTGGTGAAAGCTTCTGGAATAGAAATGATTGAATGCAACAACCATACCTCTGTCACTAACAAACACTGTCATGGGTGGGTATCTCTCACATTCACTCGAAAGGCCTGCTGGGAAATATGCAGATATGGCTTTACGCCCTAGATTTTTAGAACAACCCCCCCAGTGTTTAGTGTTTAAAATCTAAACACCTTGTGCTGAATAAACATCTGCATATGTTTAAAAAGTGTTACAGTGAATTAACATGTTCTGGGGTTTACAATCTAAACACTGTGATGCGTTTTCATTGAAATTCTAAATGCCTTGGCACGTTTAAAAAGTGTTACAGAAAAGTGTTTAGTTGTGTGTTCAGATCCTACACACACACACACACACACACAACACAACACAACACAACACAACACACACACACACCAGCTACACCTTCAGTCGGTCACCAGGGTCTCCCACTGCTTCCTGTCCCCCTGTTTGGCCTGATGGTTTTGACCTGTGTTTCCTTGCCAGAGTGGAATCTATATTCTGCTTTCCTCCCTTCATTGTGAAGCAGGTTTGTATTTGTTTCTGTTTTTGTCAAGAGAAGGAAAGCAAACGCCAAGCCTTTAGTCATTGTATTCAGATGCAGTTTCCTCTGGGCCGGTTGGACACATGGCAACACCTACACAAACACACATTTACTCTCACACAGACAGACAGACAGAGCCTTCCTGTTGATGGGAGTGAGTTCAGTTTGTCGCGGTGTGTTTTGGGCGATCATTCTACAGACTCTCGCTCTGGCCCTTCTCTCTGTTGGCTATTCTCTCTATGAGCTGCTTGAATCTGGATCCGTAGTTAGTTAGTCAGCAGCCCCATAATGCACTGTGTCTCTTACCTCACAGGTCTGCTTTGTTGGCCACATACCTCCCAGTTTTCTGTGCCGCCAGGCCAGTTGGCCAGGCCAGGGCTCTGCGAAAGTAGGTTGGAGCAGTGAGAGCCTATTGTGTTCTTTCAGGGATGCCGTCCGCCAAATGATTGTTATATGACAATGAGACACAATAGACTGATTCAGATGATGTCGGGGCCTGTGTTATTCATCGTCAATAAGAATACCTCCCTGCCGGTGGAAGTCATTGTGATAATGGAGAGGTATGTGCGTGTGCATACTCAAGGTCAGTATCGAAAGAGTTAAGAGTCGACAGTAGTGTGGTGACGTGGAGTTTCGTGCTCTTTGTGTGCTGAGAGTTTCTGCTTTAACAAGGTTACTATTGATTCTGTCTGCCAGTGAGGACAGGGAGGAGAGTTTGAGCTATCGAGAGAGGTGGAGGGGGGGGCAGTAGTGTGGGGGGGGGGCAAGATTGAGGTGGAGAGAGGGGGACAGGAGTGAGGGGAGAGGGGGCAAGATTGAGGTGGAGAGAGGGGGACAGGAGTGTGGGGGGGGGGGGCAAGATTGAGGTGGAGAGAGGGGGACAGGAGTGAGGGGAGAGGGGGCAAGATTGAGGTGGAGAGAGGGGGACAGGACTGTGGGGGGAGGGGCAAGATTGAGGTGGAGAGAGGGGGACAGGAGTGAGGGGAGAGGGGCAAGATTGAGGTGGAGAGCGGGGACAGGAGTGAGGGGAGAGGGGGCAAGATTGAGGTGGAGAGAGGGGGACAGGAGTGAGGGGGGAGGGGGACAGGAGTGAGGGGAGAGTGGCAAGATTGAGGTGGAGAGAGGGGGACAGGAGTGAGGGGAGAGGGGGCAAGATTGAGGTGGAGAGAGGGGGACAGGAGTGAGGGGAGAGGGGGCAAGATTGAGGTGGAGAGAGGGGGACAGGAGTGAGGGGAGAGGGGCAAGATTGAGGTGGAGAGCGGGGACAGGAGTGAGGGGAGAGGGGGCAAGATTGAGGTAGAGAGAGGGGGACAGGAGTGTGGGGAGAGGGGGCAAGATTGAGGTGGAGAGAGGGGGACAGGAGTGAGGGGAGAGGGGGCAAGATTGAGGTGGAGAGAGGGGGACAGTAGTGCGGGGGGGGCAAGATTGAGGTGGAGAGAGGGGGACAGGAGTGAGGGGAGAGGGGCAAGATTGAGGTGGAGAGCGGGGACAGGAGTGAGGGGAGAGGGGGCAAGATTGAGGTGGAGAGAGGGGGACAGGAGTGAGGGGAGAGGGGCAAGATTGAGGTGGAGAGCGGGGACAGGAGTGAGGGGAGAGGGGGCAAGATTGAGGTGGAGAGAGGGGGACAGGAGTGTGGGGAGAGGGGGCAAGATTGAGGTGGAGAGGGGGGGACAGGAGTGTGGGGAGAGGGGGCAAGATTGAGGTGGAGAGAGGGGGACAGGAGTGAGGGGAGAGGGGGCAAGATTGAGGTGGAGAGAGGGGGACAGGAGTGTGGGGAGAGGGGGCAAGATTGAGGTGGAGAGAGGGGGACAGGAGTGTGGGGGGAGGGGGCAAGATTGAGGTGGAGAGAGGGGGACAGTAGTGCGGGGGGGGGGCAAGATTGAGGTGGAGAGAGGGGGACAGGAGTGAGGGAGGAAGGGAGAGAGAGAGACAGAATCCAGCGTAACGAATGGTATGGGGACAGGAGTGGCACGGCCCTTTGTGGTGTGGCTGGGGAACCCCTATTCAAGCGGCAGAGTTAAACGGGGGCATAGCTTGGTGTTCTGGATTCCACTGCACTACAGTCAGCATAATTTACAACCAAACACACAATGTACTAGTCTAGCTTCTTCAACAGGTGTCAGCCAAACACATCATGTAGACTAACTACAACAGCACAGCATTCGTAATGGCTACTCATTTTTGCTAGCTCTGCTAATTGACTTTACACACAAACACACTGGATTTACCACTACTCCTCCCATAGCCTGGTCCCAGATCTGTCTGTGCTGTCTTGCCAGCTCCTATGTTCATCATGGTCATGATGGAGTTGACTATACAGCACAAACAGATCTGGGACCAGACTAGTGCTCCCGCCCTCTGTGCACTTATCAAACCAATAGGTCAGCGGTTCCCAACCTGTTCCGTCACGGGGGCCACCTCATCACTGTCAGAAGCTCCTGAGGACCACCATTCACGAGTCGAGGATTTTTTTAAACATAAAATATCTCGGAGGTCAAATTTAGTTCATTTTAGCAGTGAACTATTATTGTTATTGTAAATATTTTGCATTGTCAAAAGCTTATAATACCATTTACACTCCCCACTGTTATTATTAGTGGGTTGAAACCCACTGCAATAGGTTTTGTTGTGCATTCCTTTGTAGGATGACAACAGCCTACCCAGTACCCTCTCTCTCTCTCTCCTACTGTTGAGGCATCCTCTGGGGACGTTGATAGACTGTTACTGCCGTAAGGGTTTGCCTGTTAACACGTAGACACGTACACATGTCTTTATTGGGTTACTGGGTGCTGTAGTTTGACTGTTTCTGTGTTGGCGTGTGGGGAAATAGCCATTAGATAAGACACAAGGCTACTGGTGGTAATTGCGTAACCAAACCTCAAATCTCACGTGTGTTGGCCTGCTGCTAGCTGTTAGGAGAGACAGGATGCATTGCAGTAGTGATGCTGTTGATTTTCGTCTGAGATACTCTGTGTTTGGTTGTTTCTGTGTTGGCCTGTGGTCAACGGCAGTTAAGACATAAAACTACTGGTGTCCTCTGTGCTGTTCTCCATGTGCTCTGTCTGGCTGACTGACTGACTGGCTGACTGGCTGACTGGCTGACTACACCTCTCTAGTCAATATTGACCCTCTTTACTGACGGAAACAAATGTTGAAACTAACCGTTTGGTTATTATGCGAATCTTATTGGAGGGTCTTTACGTGGTCTTTCATAAAATATTAAAAGGGGCATCCAGTCATCCAACCAAAACATTGTCCTGGTCGTTGAGGGCTTTATCCAACCAAAACATCATCCTGGTCGTTGAGGGCTTTATCCAACCAAAACATCATCCTGGTCGTTGAGGGCTTTATCCAACCAAAACATCATCCTGGTCGTTGAGGGCTTTATCCAACCAAAACATCGTCCTGGTCGTTGAGGGCTTTATCCAACCAAAACATCGTCCTGGTCGTTGAGGGCTTTATCCAACCAAAACATTGTCCTGGTCGTTGAGGGCTTTATCCAACCAAAACATCGTCCTGGTCGTTGAGGGCTTTATCCAACCAAAACATTGTCCTGGTCGTTGAGGGCTTTATCCAACCAAAACATCGTCCTGGTCGTTGAGGGCTTTATCCAACCAAAACATCGTCCTGGTCGTTGAGGGCTTTATCCAACCAAAACATCGTCCTGCTCTTTGTGTACATTTGAGGGCTTTTCTCTGGGTTTGTGTAACGCATAGCTCCAGTAACGTATAGCTCCAGTTCTGTTGGTCGTTCTGTTGGCTGAGAGCTTCTAAGGGAGGAGTAGAACTGTGTTGAAACCTGTGGGATCGTTTGTGCTGGGGGAGCAGTGGCGGAGCATTCCTCCCCTCACGCCGTCTCAATGTTCCCTAGACTCTCAGTGGGTCTGGGCCCCCTCCCTGATCCCGTGTGTTATGGTTATGAAGGAGAATGTGCTGTGTCTGGGGTCTGGCTCTGGATCAAGTTCCTGCTGCTGCTGGTGTGTTTACCTGGGTCTGGGCCTGCTGGCTGGGCTGCAGGGGGTCAAGCATGTCCTCAGGCCTGGGCAGCGGGTACTGCTTCAACCCCCTCTCTCTGATCTCTCCGTGGCCGAGGGGAGGAAGGAAAACAATGTGCCCATACTGGCTCTGTGGCTATAGGTATGGGACCTCCTCAGGAACACTGCGCTCTGAGCTCCACGCCTCTTTCGGGAGGTTTATTTTCCTGCTCGGCGACTCGCTTTCAACTCCCCCACCTATCCGCCCTGCCACCCAGCCTCCCGGCCCTCCTCCTAGCTCTAGCAGGGTGTTTGCTCTCAGTATTAGCTGACCTCCTGACTCTGTTCTCCTTAGCTACCTCCCTGGCTCTGCTTCCTAGACGAACACCTCTGCAGGAGAGCAACAACCGAGGCCACTGGCTGGGTTCCTCAGCGTTGTGTCTGGCTAGTCTGAACACAGCTATAGAAACACTCCGTGACACAATGTATCACACCGGGGACGCTAACTGCTCTCGCCCCATACCTCCGCCCTTTAACAGTCGCCTTTACGCGTCGAATTTAAGAAAACACTGCTTGTCTGTTGTCGTCTTGTCGCCCGGCACTATGTCGTCTTTTCTTCCTGCTAGTTGTGCGTTTGTGTGCTCTCCTGTAGGTGTTCCAGGACCTGGGGGTGTCGGTGCTGGCCGGGGCGTCAGAGGGCTACAACGTCTGTCTGTTTGCCTACGGGCAGACTGGCACTGGCAAGACCTACACCATGATGGGCACGCAGGTGAGGAAGGGTTATAACTGTCACATGGTAACACTTGACTTTAGGCAGGTATAATGCATTACGACGCACTTATAATGTGTCGTAAGGACGGTGTTACCTATCATATGATCTGGAAAATCCCTGTTGGCGTTCTCTGCCGTGTGATGAAAGGAGGCACAGGGATTTGATTTGATTTGGAGGCACTCTTCTCTTCTGATTCTTCTCTTTTCCTCCCTCGCGTTCTCCTCCTCTTCTCCTCTCAGGACTCCATGGGACTGACCCCCAGGATTTGTCAGGTAAGGAAACGGTCCCATAATTCAGTCGAGAGGGTCTCGTGAGGTAGTGTTCTGGCCGTTGACCTGTTCTACCTGTCTGGTATCTCCAGGACCTGTATAGTTGTCGTAACGTTTCCTCCTATGCACGCTGAACAAGGGCTCATACCCGAAATCTTCACGCGGCAATAAAAAGATGTTCATTTAAGTTATTCACAGGAGCGCTGTACTATTTTTGCTCTGTGGATTACATAAAACGATTCAGCACCAGATTGAGGGCGTTTGATTTGATTGTTTATCTTTTCCCTCCAGGGGCTGTTCAGATCTGACGCCACCTTCCCTGAAGGACAAAACTCCAGCAGGGTTGAGATCAGGTAAGAGGGGGCTGTGTGTTTGCCTACTTCTCCTTGAGTGATCGTCTGACTCCAGCTATCAGTGAGTGCACATTGGTATCAAGGTGTCGTGTCAGTTTATACTCTCCTTCACCCGCAGCTTCCTGGAGATCTATAATGAGCGTGTCCGTGACCTGCTGCGAGGCAGAGAGCAGAAGAAGAAAGCCTCCCTACGGGTTAGGGAGCACCCTGAGAAGGGACCCTACGTACAAGGTGAGGGGGCCGAACAAGTGTCTACTACATGAAGCAGCAGTGGATGGTAGATACAATACCCATTAAGTCCAAATTTACACCGATCCAATGTGTGGGGAGGAATGCGTTTGTGCAGGACAGGACTCACTCACCAACTCAGTGGATATGTTGTGTAGCTGTTATGAGCAGTATAATGATAAAGGTTTGCATGCTTTTTTTAGAGGTCAGTCTTAGTGGGATGTTGTGGTCCTCTTGGTCTTCTAGTCTTTTGTTCAGGACTCAACTTTGATTATTAACAGAGTTGCAATCGCGGCTTGAACCCAGGCTCTGCACTTTGCACTCTCTTTTTCTCTCCCTCCCTCGCTCTCTCTCTCCCCTTGCCTCTCTCGTTCTCTCTGCCTCTCTCTCTCTCTCTTTCTTACTCTCTCACTCTCTCTTTTTTCTCTCATCACTTCCCCTTCTCTCTCTTTCTCTCTGTCTCCCCTTCTTCCCTCTATTCCTTCAAGCCCAACATCCACTCATTGTCTGTATCAGGAGAACTCCCCGAGCATCACAGGAAGGGATGTCACTTCCTGGTGGCAGCAAGAAGCACATTGTCCTACTCTACACACAGACCACATTCTAATGTTTGGTTCTCCAGAGTCCCTCTCTCTTTCTCTATCTGGTTCCCCCAACCCCTTTACCACCATTGAGTCTCTTGGTCTGAGAAGCGTGCACAAATGTTTTCCTCACCACTGACTTCTACGTTTACTGCAGAAACAGGAGGATGTTACGTCATCATTTGGGAAGTTAAAAGATATTGGAGTGTTTTTTTGTGGCTGTGCGAGACGCCAAACGTGATTCAGCTGAACCACACTGTAGTGATATAGTCCCTCATCACTTCCTAATCGCACCTCACTGCCAACTCAGACAATGTTGTTCAATTAAACATGATTACTCTGCTTGATATGATTCTGCATATTTTTAGCTGGTATTGATAACTGCTTTCTGTCTGTCTGTTCATCTGTCCTCTCCACAGACCTGTCCCAGCACGTAGTGTCTGACTACAAACAGGCGGTGGAGCTATTGGAGGAGGGCATCGCCAACCGCATCACCGCGGCAACACACATCCACGATGCCAGCAGCAGATCCCATGCCATCTTCACCATCCAGTACACCCAGGTGAGGTCTCAACCCGGCGTCAATCCCATCCCAGCGCTTAGATTCACTCGCCCAGGTCACGACCCTGCCAATGCGTCAGTCACAGTAGTTATTCCAGTCTGTTTATTCGTCCCCGTACAGGCTATTCTGGAGAATAACCTTCCCTCAGAGATTGTCAGCAAGATCCACCTGGTAGACCTGGCTGGCAGGTGAGTTTGTTGAGGAGCTTAGCCCTGCTTATTCCCAGATGCCTAATCATCCCACATACAGGTCTCAGTATCCGTGAGCAAGCTGCCTCCTAGTGGACCGCTTCTGCCATGACTGTGGGTTCACTGACCCATTTTATCCCACGATAGCTTTTCGCTAGGTACCATTTCCAGCGTTGCGTTTCTCTGGAATGTGTGACGTTCAGTGTGTTGTTGTTGTGCTGCCTGACAGTGAGAGGGCAGACCCCCACTACTGCAGAGACCGACTCACTGAGGGATCCAACATCAACAAATCCCTGGTGACCCTGGGTATCGTCATCTCTGCTCTGGGTAAATATTAAACGGGACTTTTTATTGTTGAAGTACTGCCTTTTCTATCTGTGTTCTACCATCTCCGTGTCAGAACCCACTTAGCTTACAGTACACAGATCATACTATACATACATGCACATTTTTTATTCATACAGGCTGATATTTGTAGATGATGTGCTCTACATACAGCAGTGTGCCTCACGTAGCTGACCCAGTGCCCTACTTCTGTTCTGTTCTGTAAGACTGGCCAAGTGAGACAACCCTACTCCTAACCCAATCCCCCCCCCCCTGTACCTGTATCTCTCCCTGTCCTTGTCTCTTGTCCTTCCCTCTCATTGTCCCTGTCTCTGTCCCTATTTTCTGTCTCTGTCCCTGTCCTTTCTCTTTCTCTGTCTCTCTAACCTAACTCTCCCCTTGTCTCCCCTGTGTGCGTTTCTCTCCAATAAACATAACACTTGAACTGCGTCTGTCCCCTTTCCAGCCCAGAACTCCCAGATGTCCAGTAGTTGTCAGAGCATCAACAGCGTGGCCAGCGAGGGCGATGCCGGCAGCACTGTGGGCAGCCACACCAGCTCTCTGTCTGGGGGAGGTGGTGGAGGAGGAGGAGGAGGAGGAGGGAGAAGACACTGCTTCATCCCCTACAGGGACTCTGTCCTCACATGGCTCCTCAAAGACAGCCTGGGAGGAAACTCCAAGACCATCATGATCGCCAGTGAGTGAGGAATATTGGCATTGCATTGCACATTTGCGTCAACTAGTGGGAGCGGAAATAGTGATCACATTTTTTTTGTTGCACTTATGATTTCGTCATTTAGCAATGTAAGATGGGCAATCGTTTGTCTTTATCAGTGCTGTAGTATAGATAGTTGTTGCTGGATGAGTCCAGGCAGTGGTTGTAATGAGGGTATTGTAGAGTTATTATTCCAACAATAAATCTGACCCCCCTGCCTGTGTCTTGCAGCCGTGTCCCCGTCCTGCAGAAGCTACAACGAGACTCTCAGCACCCTGCGCTACGCTGCTCACGCCAGGAACATCGTCAACAAGCCGCGCGTCAACGAGGCGAGTGTTCTGAGCATTCTGTCGAACGCTGCCGCGACCTCTAGTCCACCACCTAGTGAACCTTGTCGAGAGGTTATGACCTCTCGACGTAACGATAGAGGTGTCGGACTGACAGTCGTAGGGACCTGGGTTTGAGTACCGGTTGGGGCTACAGTATTATTGGTGCCGTTTGCCTTGTGTTTGGTTGTGCTGGTGTCTTGAGTATCGTAAAGGATCATGTCTCGTCTCTCGACAGGATGCCAGTGTGAGGTTGATCAGAGAGCTACGTGAGGAGATTGACAGGCTGAAGAGCATGCTGCTCAGCTTCAAGATGGTACTGGTTCCACGGGATCGGGGTTTTCACTAGGAATTATAATCGCCTGCGCAGGCTGTGTTTTTTGGGGGAAAAAACGATTTGAAGTTATTTCAATTCTAGGTTACTACTGCCTTTGTCTTGTAACATTGACCAAAATGTCTGGTAATTCCTTCACAGCAGCGGAATCCCAGCCCTTCTCTGAGCGATGAGCGAGACGGCAGTCTGTCTGACATGGTGTTACAGAACGAACTAAAGGTAGAGAGGCTCATCTCTCAGACTTTCCACTTTTAATAGTAAATATTAACACATCTTGTCCTTTTTATACAATCTATGCTCCTGACGCTTCTCCGCTCTGCCTGACCCTAATCTTCCTTCCTCCAGGTGGATCAGCTGACGAAGGACTGGTCAGAGAGCTGGCGGGACAAGAAGGAGCTGTTGGAACAGTACAGTGTGGATATCAACAGAGACCGGGCTGGTTTTCTCATCCACTCCCTGTTACCACACCTTATTACACTGGACCGGGATGTACTCAGCACCGGGGTCACCTTCTATCACCTCAGGGTATATATAATACACACCTTCGGATACTAACACACATATATCCTCATCCACGCCCTGGTACCACACCTTATTTCCCTGGACCGGAACGTACTCAGCACAGGAGTCAGTTTCTTTCAGCTCACGGTACGAGCGTGCATATGCATGGACGCTGGCACACAAGCGCACGCACACACACGCACACACACACGCACAGGCACACACACACGCACATCCACATAACTCACATTCTACATGTACCTCTGCACAACACTGTTCTTCTTTTGCTTCTTTCTCTGACTGAAATGTTTCTCTTTTTTTGTCTACTAGATTCTCCCTCCCTGTTCTTCCTTCTCTCTCTTTGTACTGCTCGATGTTAAGACGAGGTGTGTTTTCACTCTGTCCCCTTTTCTCCCCCCATTGTGAGGCACGGGCTCTGGGGACCTACGCCCATCCTGATTCTGACAGCGACTAGAATGGCTTTAGGTCCGATCATTATACCACTTCCTGTATTTAAAGAGCTGAAACCACCTTGGAATCCATACTGCTCCTGTAGTGGGACTGTAGTTACATAACCCAGCCTTTTTATCCCACAAGATAGCATTTGGTAAACAAATACTTGTTTCCCTGAAAGCTAGCCTAAGTGTAGGGCTCTGAGTTCCGTGAGAGTCATGCTTAGTGTAGTAGAACGTCATGTGGTAGTAATTTGATCTGTTATGAAATGTTTGTTTTAGGCACACCCAACTGTGTGTTTGTTGACATGTTTTTTCCCCCCCGTCCACTGTTTAAATCCTCTGTCATCCTGAACTCTTGACGACCCTCTGTTGTAGGAGGGGGTGACCACGATTGGACCTCAGGACAAACTGGTTGAACCACAAATAGGTAGGCTGATGTCATATTGATATCTCCTGTGTTCAATGTTTATTATCTGTCATATTGATATCTCCTGTGTTCTCTGTTTATTATCTGTCATATTGATATATCCTGTTTATTATCTGTCATATTGATATCTCCTGTGTTCTCTGTTTATTGTCTGTCATATTGACATCTCCTATGTTCTCTGTTTATTATCTGTCATATTGATATCTCCTATGTTCTCTGTTTATTATCTGTCATATTGATATCTCCTATGCTCTCTGTTTATTATCTGTCATATTGATATCTCCTGTGCTCTCGGTTTATTATCTGTCATATTGATATCTCCTATGTTCTCTGTTTATTATCTGTCATATTGATATCTCCTATGTTCTCTGTTTATTATCTGTCATATTGATATCTCCTATGTTCTCTGTTTATTATCTGTCATATTGATATCTCCTGTGCTCTCGGTTTATTATCTGTCATATTGATATCTCCTACGTGAGTATTAGTTAGATCTCGTGCATGCAGTACATGTCATTTGCATCCTCAAATGTGTTTTGGAGTTCCTTAGTGTATGTCTTTCCCCTCCAGTCCTCCAGGGCGGCGCCACCTGTGAGATAGAAAACCAGTCTGGGGTGGTCACCCTGAGGCCGCTGCCAGGGAGTGTCTGCATGGTCAACGACAGGGAGGTGACAGAGCCCTGCAGACTGGCCCAAGGTAGGCCCTCACCTAGTTCTCAAACACTCTCTTCTGAATCCCTTGTCAAAGAGTTTCTGTCTTGTTACACTTCAGTTTACAGTAACAACAGTGCCAGAGTAAGCTGTGCCGCTAGGAGCGTGTTGAGTAGCCCTTGGAGGCCCAGCAACTGTGTAACATTTTTTGGTATATATCTCTCTGTCCTCAGGGTCAGTGATCACTATTGGAGGTGTTCACAAGTTCCGCTTCAACCACCCAGCAGAGGCTGCAGTCCTGAGGGAACGCAGACGGGTGGGTACTGCTGAGCATAAATATGATGATGATGATGATGATAGTGATGGTGGTGGGGATGATGATACCTAACAACATCCTCTTCTTGACAGGCCAGTGAGGGTGCACTGAACTGCAGCTACAGTGACCTTCGATCCTCAACCTCCGACCCCAGGTAAACGAACACACACAAACTAACCAGCACCCACTGACAAGCACAGGCCAGGAGCATCTCTGCAATACAATACACTACGTGCTGAAAGGATTCTGCTGAGCTCTCATAGTAGACTCACGGAATACATCTTTTCTATGTATTTTATGTAGTACAACCTACCACTGGTACAAAGGATACATGTCTAGTAATGCTTCATGGATGTTTCTGTGTTCAGAACGATAGAGAGAGAGTACATAGACGTGACATAGACTGACCAGGTGAACCAAGGTGAAAGCTCTGATCCCTTATTGATGTCACTTGTTAAATCCACTTCAATCAGTGTAGATGAAGAGGCGGAGACAGGTTAAAGAAGGATTTTTAAGCCTTGAGACAATTGAGACATGGATTGTGTATGCGTGCCGTTCAGAGGGTGAATGGGCAAGACAAAAGATTGAAGTGCCTTAGAACGGGGTATGGTAGGCGCACCGGTTTGAGTCAAGAACTGCACCGCTGCTGGGTTTTTCACGCTCAAACAGTTTCCTGTATGTATCAAGAATGGTCCAATTAACACAACTGTGGGAAGCATTGGAGTCAACATGGGCCAATTTTTTTTCTCAGTGTCTTGGTGGAATCATAGCTTGTTGTTTACAGACAAGGCTGGGCCGTTGCTTGGTTACAGGAGAGACGCTGCATTAAACTCTAACAACATTAGCTCTCATTAAAACTCTGCTTAGGCAAGGAGCCAGAGGTCTCAGTGTTTTAGGGATCTCTGTCCTTAACGAAATCTTTACTGCGCTGAGGTAAAATGATTGTTGTAGAACATCTTTGAACAGATTACTGAAAATGTGTAGGCATGATGAAGATTTTTTTTCAACTCTCTATTCCATTGGAATGAATTCTGCTTTTATTTGGTATTTGGTCGTGTCTGTGTTCTGGCCCTACTTCTCTCTTATTTGTATGTATGTCTATGTGAACAGGCTTGGAGGAGAGGTGGTCCCGGGACAGACCGGGTACTGTGTGGCTGAAGGAGAGGATCCAGCCAGCAAGCAGCAGTGTGTAGAGGACCAGGTGAAGTACGTGGAGGAGCGAAGGGGGTACGTGGAGTGTTTACGCCAGGAGATCCAGACTGAACAGAGACGGGCTGAGAGAGATCTGGAGAGCGAACAGGCCCATCTGAGACAACAGCACATTGACAGTGAGTAGCACACCTTCGTCAAGTCACCCAGTGCCCAGTACAATACATAACTGATGGTATACTTTGAGAGAATAGCTTGAATGTGGATTTTATGTGTCTCTCAGTAGAGACATGTTTTGATAAATTAGAGATGTAAAGAGAAATAGATACATGTTTTGCATTTTGTCACAGAACATTATACACTCCTCTACGTATTTAGTTGGATAGTGAAGCTAGGACTTTTAATTTGACTCTAGCATAGCGTTAAGAGAGTTCGGCTAGTAACCTAAACGTCGCTGGTTCGAATTCCCGAGCCGGCAAGGTGGAAAAATCTGGCGTTCTGCCCCTTGAGCAAGGCAGTTAATCCCCAACAACAACTGTTCCCCGGGCGCCGATGACGTCGATTAAGGCAGCCACCTGCACATCTCTGATTCAGAGGGGCTGGGTTAAATGCGGAAGACACATTTTGGTTGAATGCATTCCTAAATTCCTAAATGAAGATCAAATGTTTTAGTTTCATAACACTTCTACATTCATGTGGATGCTACCATGATTACGGATAATCATGAATGAATTGTGAATAATGATGAGTGAGAAAGGCTTTTAAATATTATACACCCCCAAAATGCTAATATTGGTTATGGTGAGACGTTAGCTTGTCTTGGGGGTAGGATATTTATGCCTCTAACTTTCTCACTCCTCATTATTCATGATTCATTCATGATTATCCATAATCACGGTAGCATCCACATGAATGTAGAAGTGTTCAGAAACATCTTCTATTCTTATTTACAATAAAAGTGACTCCAAAATGACACAATAGATGATTTACCAGTAATGTATATTGGGCACAACATAATATGAAACACAACAAAAACAAACTGCAAATGCATCCAACATCTTTGTAGAGTCACAAGCTTGATGTAGACTTTGTGTTAGGAATATTGGGACCAAATACTCAACTTTTGACTACTTTAATACACATACCTGTGTAAGTGAATTTGTCAAAATACTTATGACACCTTCAAATGTGGGAAATAGATACATAAAGTGCTTTCATTTCTAAATGGTAAAACAGACATGTATGAAAATAACCTTCAATAAAAGGTGACATTCTGTACAAACATATGATTTAAAAAATGCTAAAGCATAGAGCCAAATTAAAAGTTTTAGCTTCACTGTCCAAATAAATTCGTACGGGAGTGTATCTGACAAATATGTTGTTAAAGTTTGTATGTGCAGATAGTGCTTATTTAATTCATGCATGTCATTTGTTTCCTCTGTCTACAGTCCAGCAGTGGATTCTGCAGGAGAAGCAGCGTCTGGCAGCTATAACGTTAGAGGAAAGAGGAACTCAGGAGTTTGGTGTACAGACTGATCCTATTCCATCTCCCATCCTAGACAGCCTGCTAACGGAAGGTTCGGGAGGTTCTGAGGAAGGGTGTGGTCAAACAGTGGCCCCTCCCTCTAAAGTTGTCCTAAACAGGAAGAAGGTTGTTCAGGAGGAGCTGTTACGACATCACGCCTTGCGGCGCGCCGAGAGCCGATTTCGACGCAAAAGACTTCACTACCAGCTGGAGAGGATCGCTCGCAAGCGCCATCTACTAGAGGCTAAGAGGGAACTGCAGTGGCTGGAGAAGGCCCTGCCACCAGGTCTAGAGAGCCCTGCTTCCCCTGAACTAGGGTCCTCCTCAAGTTCCAGAAGACGTCAACCTGTCTTGCGCAGGCATTCTTTCTCATCAGACCTTCTGTCCCGATTGTACCCCCAAAACACCCCAATCTTCAGGTCAGTATGAAGTCTCTCATTAATATATCTATTCAAGCCAATATTTGACTAGTATAAAGGAATTACACAGGAATGGTGTAAAGGATAATGTATTTCTTTACCCCCCGTTTTGTTTTCCCCAACAGCCACTTCCTGAAGAGAAACAGACCGTCTGAACTGACATTTGGATCCATCAACTCAAGACAGTGGGTGTCTGACGAATGTCTTCCACGCGAAAGGACGAGGAGTCGCTCCAACACGTTCTCCTCGGGAACAGGACCCAGTAGTCAGGAGCAGGGGTGGAGGAGCAGAACCAGTTCCTCTGAGAACCTTAAGCTGCCTGTGAAGGACGAGGAGGAGGCCCTAGCTCAGCCACCATGTCGTGAAAGACCTGAGAGGAAACCACTGCTTCCAAAACGTGGGCTTGAATTTACATTCAAGAACAATCAGAACCCATCGCAATCACAAAATGGTGGGACTTTACAGTCAAGCAGTAATGTCATCGTGAAGGAACCAACCGTTACAGTAAGCGAATCCAGCAGTCAGACTCAGAAGGCTCAATGTAAGGCAGTGAAGAGCCTTCCCCGTGGAGGTAGAAAGGGCTTGGAGACCATCCGGAAGGTCTTATCACACGCAGTCGGTCCTGGAATAAAGACCGCGTTGGCTAGGGTCTTTAGAAAGCCACCATCAGGACTGAGTAGAAGGACCAAGCCCACTGGTAAAACAGCAAGCCGATTTCACTGGAAACAAAACCGAGGTGTAGAAGAAGCCAATATGAGCAGGAAGAAATGCACGATGAAAACAACTGTCTCGTGTGAGGATCTTGATCAGAAGACTCCTTCACATGATTGTAGGCAGAGACAAAGACGGTGGCACAGTGCAGAGACTCTGATAAACCAGACTAGCATCCTAAGGTGGGTGGAAAGACCGCAGGGACTGGCAGGATGGGAGGAGTATGACAGTGAGGAAGAAGAGGAAAGGGAGGGTGACCACTCCTCAGACTGTGACAGCTTGTTCTCCATGGACTCCCTGTCCTCGGCCTATGCCACAGCTTTGGCAGAGCAGCTGAAGCAGGAGGAGGCTATCCAGAGCGAAGCAGAAAGCGAAGACAGTCAGATGTCAAAGGACTCACTAGCTATGGAGAGCAGAGGGAAACATGTTGCATCTAGGCTGGCACAGAGATGGACTGGGGTAGTACCCAGTCACTCTGTGGTGAGGGGTCTCAATCCCTCGATTGAGAAGACTACGAACATGGCCTCAGATAATCAGCAAACTGGAGAGGGAATAGAAGACATTGGGAAACCGAATGAAATGCCAGCAGAAGTTTACTGGAGCCATCATGGCGGTCCTAAAATAGGAGTCAATGAAGCAACCGGCGCGACAAGGGAATCGCGGTACCAGAAGCAGTCAGCGAAAGAACCCAGGTGTAGAGACACTGTATCAAAGTTGAGTGAAGAGCTTGGGCATGTCCACACCTTGTTGACCAGCAGTCCTCGCTCTCTAAGTAGCTGTAGTGTGAGGGAGCCAGAGAGTTTGCTAGCGCTTACAGACGCCTGGTCCTCCACTGATGCAGCAGATAGTCCCAGGATACCCAGGGACTCTGCCGTGTTGAGGAAGAGGACGGTGTTTAGTCATGGTGCATTGGACAGCAGCAGTTGTCCCAGCCCCGTCAGTGCGGATCTATCTGACTGTCTGAGTGGATTTGGATCCACTGAATCCCATAGCTCCGCATCTACTGATGACACAGAGGGAGAACATGTCACAGTAGAGGAACAAAGACTTGGGGTTTCAGGGGGGACAACTGATACTTTGAATTTCCATCATTCTCAGCTCCTCCAAACGTCAGCACCACATATAATGATACCATTGATTCAGGAGGCAGTATGTTGCGAAGACTATTTTAAAAGGCAGACAGTCAGTACAGAAGGTTTGCTGAAGGTATCTATTGATGATCCAGGCTTTTGCAACAATCAAAATAGAGATGTCTCATCAGAGCTTCCTTCGCATAGATCTGCATTTTCTCCAACCATTGACTATAAGACTCAATGCATCTCATCAACATTGGAGGCTGCAATGTTCCATGGGCATCAGATGCAGCAGGAAACATTACCTAAACCTGAAGGTGACATGTTGAACGAGACATTGGACATTGAAAGTGCCCCAAAGAATCCTTCTGGAGATAATGACCTATTCAATGTAGATAGAGACATGGAAGAAGTCAGAGAGGAGGAGTTTTGTGAAGCTAGCAATGCCAAAGACACATCAATTAAAAGTGAGTTTAAATTGCTGCAAAATCTTGGAGCCAAAGTCACAGAGCAGAATTGTTTGTCACCAGAGCAGGAGTCTTTCAAAGCATCTTGTAAAAATTCCAGAAAGAGGAACAAAGTCCTGCAGGACAGTTTAATTGGCAGCTTGAAAATTCCAAAGAGGAGCAATGGAGGGGATTTTTTAAATTTCTCCACTGTCAAGAACAGCCAGGATGTTATTTGGTCAGATGATAAAAATAACACTAGTGAATTAAAAGACAAACACACTTCATTTGCAGTTGATTCATTTAAACTCAATCTGGGCTGCAATGAAGATAACTTCAAACGAGATACCTCAGCTTTAGTAGCAATGTCAGTGTCTGTGCACATATCCCAAGAAAATTTCTCCCCATGTGACCATAAAACCATTGACACAGATGGCCATAAAGGCATTCCTTTCGGAGAGAATGCAGTTATTATAAAGATAAGAGAAGTAAATCATGGTGAAGAAATAGAAGTTCAAAAGCAGGGTGAAAAGCTGATCTCAGATAGCAAGAGAAGAGATGTGGAAAATGGTAGATGGGGACCTCACCATGGGGACAGTAACTGTAGTTCAATAGACCAGCGAATCTCAGAGGTGGTAAAGGAGCATATGAGGATGTCAGGTATAGATGGGGATGGAGACAACAGTAACAGTGAACTAGAGAGTCAAAGTAGTCAAAGCCTTAATGACTTGCCAACATGTAATCCTAACAAATGTGATTCCCCAAAGGATCTACAAATAGTTAGTAATCATCAAGTAGTCGCCCCACTGAGGACCATTAAGCCTGTCTCTTGTTCGACGTCAGAAAAGTCTCTTATCTGTCCTGAGAAGATGGAGAAGATGGACAACATGACAGACATGGAAAATCTAAGCCATGAAAAAGTTCTTAGACACTCTACTTCCCTCATATTAATTTCCATGAATCAGTCAAGTTTCATTACCAAAGACAATGATTCAGACGGTACGACAAAGATCCCCTCAGAGTCCCAGTTAAGTCAGAGCATTCGAAAGAAAGTGAGAGACGTGCAACTGAAACATGGAATAACTGATGTTGACAAGGGTCTGGATGCTTCTGGCTGTGCTGTCATAACAGCAAATGATCAAGCAAGCGTCAATTCTGGTGCTGCATCTTTCATTGTAAAAAGCCATGAGATCAAATTAAGTCTGGCATTGAACAACCAAGGGCAACCTGAATACATCAACAAACCTGTACTGCTACCAATGGGACATTCTTCAGGGTCTACTTTCACTTCCACCATACCCAAAGAATGTTTAGTTTCTCAAGGGAAAAGGTTGGAAAGAGATGCCCCTTTTCCACATATGGGGAACATAAAGAAACAAACAGGTCCTGAGAAGTATCATCCTCATCTTAACTGTCTTGGTAATGATGATAAACAAACTGTCAACCAGGCTGGTTCACCTCAGCAAACCCTGAAACCTAGTGCTCTACAACCTCTCCAGAACTGCCAAGGAACAATGTCCTTAGTGACTACGCCACCAAATAAGGCCTTTGCACATTTAAGGGACATCATAATGGATTCAGAGGTTCAAGGCAAAACCAAGAACCAATGCAAATTGATCTCCCCAACATGTGCAGGTGGACAACTTGATCTAAAGGATCGTGATCGGCATGCAGCTGTAGATTCCCTCTCTAACAAAGGCAGACTTCAACGTACACCGGAAGACATTGACAAGCAATACAGCAGTCAAATAGAGTCAAATAATCCACAGTCTGTCGATGCTATAAAAACTGTGACGGTCAGTCTTCACTGGGACAATTTATGTGAATCACAGAAGCTAGAGGAGAAAGAGGTCAGAAAAGAGTTCCAAAAAGACACTCCTTATGCCACAAATCTCAGTAAGGAACTACCACAGTCAAAGTGCTCATCTGA
This sequence comes from Salvelinus alpinus, assembly GCF_045679555.1. Taxonomy (NCBI): domain Eukaryota; kingdom Metazoa; phylum Chordata; class Actinopteri; order Salmoniformes; family Salmonidae; genus Salvelinus; species Salvelinus alpinus. The sequence continues at coordinate 5,475,519 of NC_092110.1, forward strand.
AACTCAGGTAGACACATTTCATAACACTTGTGTAACTGTCGATCCTGATCCTAAAAATAAACTTCCCAGTGTAAAACACAACAAATGCCATATTGAAAAATGGCTGAAGGCTCAGTGCAATGTGAGAAACTTTGCCTCGGACAATACCAAAGATTGCCAAATGACAAACAATGAAGAGGGGTCAATGACAGAAAAACCACTGACAAAGTCTCCTGTAACCTTGTTTGACGTACCAAGTGAAATGAACAGTAATGGATCTTCTACATCCCAAATAACACAGGGAAGTAGTGATGCTAATATGAAGATATTGGGTGACATTTGCGGAGATATCATGTCCAGAAAGGGAAATAACAAAACATCTAATTTCAGGCAAGCCCATCAGTTCAGTGGTAGTAGTGTTGTTCATTGCAAAAAGGGAACGTCCAAGAGGTTCAGAAGGTCCAAAGTCCAGGCACCTCCTAGCTCATCCTCTGACTCCACACTCAAGTCTTCCTCAGACGAAGAACAGAAAATAATTCCCAGGTTGCATCGAAGCAGATCTTCATCAACAAGAATGAAGCCTGAATCTCAAACTAATGGGAAATTAGAGGTCAGTCAATGCAATGGTGCAGCAATTCCTCCAGTGAAACGACAATCTCCACAGTCAAAAGACAATCACAATATGGAAGCTTGTACTGTCCAGACCCCGGGTGAATATGACGGTAAAGCTGGAGTTGGCGTCAGTTTGGGTAAGAAAGAACACAGCCCCAATGGACAATCAGCACATACTCTTGCAATGGAGAAAAGGGCCATTCGGGAGAAAATCATGTCTTCCAGTATCAAAGAAACTGAGATGTCACACTACACACCAAAGCCTCAGGATTCGCCAATGCATTTTGCCTCCAGCGACGTCAATCCCTTTGTTCACCAATGGCAAGAAGAAGAGCCAAACCAAAGGTGCTACAAGAACCAGGTGTTTGGAAGTGCTGCTGACATATCTTGCAAATCCCCCATGCTGGATTCCACTGACAAACGCATCACTAGATGCTGCAGTGTCGACAACGGTTTAAACGTACAGAACTCTCCTTTCAACTCCCACCTGAGCACTTACGCCAACAACAAGGTACTCTCCAGCACCCTGAGCAGCATGGAAGAAGATTTAAAAGGTCAAACGTCCCCCAAAGCCCATCTGAAAGGATGTACTAACCAAGCCTCTAGTATTGACGATCACAATCAACCACTGATCCGGACCATGAGTTGTAACTCTTCTTCTTGCAATGATGTATCTGGAGATCCTGGTAACAGCTCTGGCCAGGTAGATGAGATCATGTTGGTCTACTCCTCAGAGCAGGAGTCTCAGTCTAATGGGTTTCAGAGTCCCGAAACACACACCACATGTGACCACAGCACCCAGACAACCATGACTCAAGAAACCACGACTAAGACAACGATCAACCATAGTGATCAACAGAGGAGAAACAACCATCACAGACGGAGCAGCACTCAGGTACCAGTGTTGCAGAAGAATACAGAGGTCAGTAGAAAGACCACCACATGGGCCAGCCTTCAAAACATGTCTGAGCATCTCTCTCAGCTGATACACAATACTTCCGATCTTCTGGGAAATGTTCAGGATATGAGGTCTGGCGATAGCTTCAGACATAGTCCGATAAGAAATGTTAAATCTTCATCTCATCTGTACTCCCTCAAAGATTGGACCAAGAGAGACTGCTCAACGCAAACTGCAGTAGATATTGGGATCCAGACTGAAACTTCAACAACCATTCAAGATGAAATGTTTATCCACCAAACTCCGTCCACGGAGAGGTCCAAAGCTCATGAAGTTAATGTGATAGTCAAAGTGATTGGCTCAGAAGTTCTTAATGTGTCACAAGAGAAAGAGCTCCCCCTTCAACATCAACTCAAGAACAGGCCAGATGATAGGATTCAGAGCATTCCTGACCTGCGACTCAATGGCTCCACTGTTAACCAAAGGTATATCTTGGAACCAGAGCGTGTCCCTGACAAAGTGCCTTCTCTGGAGACTGTTGTCCAACGTCACAGCCATTCAAATCCTGCCGTTCATTGTAGAAGCAATGAGGACTGCAAACCCGAGAGAGTGTCCTTCTCCAAAAGCTTGGGAGTCTCTGAAGTCTGCAATAATTTGTCAGAAATACTCAGACCAGAAAGCCGTAACGTCTTGAGAAGGAGTGACCCGGGAATAGGCTGTATAAAACAAGCGAGCTCCACAGATCGTGCGTGCTCACCCATTCTCACTGTAGGTCCTAGGGCTGGTTCCAACCAGAGCAGTAGAATGTCTTTACAGACTCTCAAAGAACAACAGAAGTTTGAGATGCAAAATAGAAGTAAAGAACACATTTCGCACCGAAAAGAGTGCCAGTCAACACCTTGTTTAAATTTCAGCGAACAGAAAACATGCATATCTTTCACAAAGAATGATAAGATATCAGGACATGACTCCCTTCATCTTTCTGGGAAGCCTTGTGATATCTCCACCACAAAATCAGCGGGATCAATATCTCACGAGAATGTGAGTGCCCTCAGCAATTCAAGCCCAAAAGGGTCTGATGGACACTCAGAAAGTCTTAGTTCATCCATTGATAAATACATCCACAATGAAACCAGAATTGTCAGCCACGAAGAAGAAGGGGAAATGAGCACATGGCACAAAACCAGCCAAAGTCCAAGATGTTCTCTTCCTTCTGTTCTATGCAGTAATGGAGTCACTTTACGGAACCACACCTCTCTCACCTTCAGGCAGACTGATGTGTCCAAACAGGAGGAGAAATCCATCTCTTCTTTTGGAGATCAACTAAGCCACAGGAGACATTCAATAGATTACCACCACTGTAGACCATCAGAGGGCCCAGTAGAGTGCTTCTGTGGTGCTTATGATCATTCCCCTCTCAGTGACAACACCATCCAGGTTCAGGAGGATGACATGGTGTCATTGGCCCCAAGTGAGTGCAACACAGACGTCCTTGTGAACATCAACCCAGTCACCCACACTTCCAACTTCCAACACCAACACTCCCCACAGCAGCGAGATTGCCAGTGTCTCCCTGAGGACCTACCGGTGCACAACAAGTTTACCAACTGGTCCGGTATCAGCCAGCATCCATCTGACAGAGGACAGATTAGTAGTTCAATGAAACCAGCCATATATCTACCCACTGGTCACAAAGCACAGAGGAACCAGACAGAGTGGTCCAGTCTGAGTCCAGAGTCCACGTTCCAGAAGATCAGGAAGACGAGGGAGATAGAGAGGCTGCGTAAGGAGCGAGAGCAGGTCATGGCTACAGTCCAACTGAACATGAACCCTCATCAGCTGACCGTGGAGCTGACTGAAGCAAAGCTACACTACGGTCTGGGAGAGACGGACATGCTGTTGAAGATCCTAACATCTGGAGGAACCAAGGAGGAGGAACCATCCGCTGTCCCTACTAAACAGCAGCTCTATGACCGGTAAGGCTAGAAATGGCCCTATGTATGTGATTAAGGCTGAAAAAGGCCTTATGTATGTGATTGTCTTGATATTATGTTGTAATTAGATAACTATACAATTTTAGTTTTTTTACATTTATGTTCCTCTTGTTTCAGGCACCGGAGCAGCATCGAGGGTTTGAGGCAGGAGAGGGACACTCGGCTTCAGAACTGTCGTCGGGCTCGCAGCCTCAGCCCCAGCAAACATAACTACCCCCATTCCCCTCCTCAATCCCGATCCCCTTCTCACCTCCGATCCCCTCCTCAAAAAGCCATATCCTCCTCCAGGGTTTCAACCTTGCCTAGCCAACGCAGAGAGTACCTCCAACAGCTCCGCCAAGAAGAAATGGAAGGCAGTAGGTAAGACAGGATCCAGACCAAGTTATATTTGTTTTGTGCTAAATTGCTCAACAGTTTTCAATGTCCGATTATTTATTCTCTGTCGTAAAGAGGGTTATATCTGTGGATTCATTTATCAATTGATTGATTGTAAATCTGTCTTTCCCCAGGATCCCAGATCCACCCAGAGGAGAGGGTCATTGTCCCTCTGAGATAGAGCAGCTGCTGCGTGACTACGGCCGTGCCCGTGAGGAGGCCAGGACGGAAATAGCGCATGCAAGGGAACGGCTCCGCGAGAGGACAGAGCAGGAGAAGAGACGTCTCCAGCAACAGGCTCTGTCTCAGGTGGTCAAGGTTAGTCACAGCAAGAAGTCCTAGTTTCACACTCCATAGATAGTCGAAAGCCTCAAGATGTATTCAGCATATTTTTTTCCATTAATTCTATAATAAAACCTTTCAGTCACCTCCCTCCGAATCCATCCCTGTCAAAATAAAGGTTAAATAACCCTGGTCAGGGATTAATATTGCACCATTCCTGTTAGTAGAGACCTTGAGGAGTAGGAATATGAAAATAATAGTGAAAATGCAGTAAAAAAGGACGGTGGCCTATAAGAATAAGGTATTTAAATTTTTTTGAAAATACTTATTTTGGTAAAAGATGCGATTGAATTGCTGACAACACATTATATTAGGCAACATACATTGGTTAATCCACATTTCATGTGGTCAATTAACCAATATTCCGACTTAAGGTCGCCTATAAAATAATGCCTATAATAGTAATAAAAAACTGCACTTTGTCATATATTATCTCAACATGTAGTCTGAAGATGGTGGAAGAACCTGGATCATTTGAAATTGAAGAAAAACTATTTTGAGGAACATTGCACTATACACTACCTGAAAACACATTAATTGATATAAAAAAATGTAAGGTATTTTTTTTTAAATAATTTTTTAACTGCATTGTCAGTTGGGGCTTGTAAGTCAGCATTTCACTGTAAGGTCTACACCTGTTCTATTCGGCGCATGTGACAAATAACATTTGATTTTATTTGAATATTCATGTTTGGACACACAAAATTACCATAATTTGTAAACATTTGACATCAGTCCTTATTTCACAATGCTTACCTACCTAAAAAGCCATTGAAGCAGACCTAAAGTATATCTTTTTTTAGATTGTTGAAATTGGTGAAAATGCTATGCAAATGTTCTGACCTTCTTTTGACATATCAACCGCCTGGTAGAGAGCTCTGTTATTTCCAAAATAAACATCAAGTTGGGGAAAAAAAATAGATTGGAAGTTCTTATTTGAGTTACGAGAATGGCTTCCCAAGAAAAACTTTCAAAATGTCTAATTAGAGGTAAAAAGCTCTCTACAAAAAAGGCAGAGATTGATTTCTTATTGCTCATGTTCAAATTTCAGCAACAGGAGGTGATATCGTATATAAACTAAAACAAAGAAATTATTCTGCCAGTACTCCTTAGACAATGCGAATCCAAAGGGGCTAAACTATAATTTTTCACTGTCCTCGTTTCTATAATGGTGTTGCCTTGATTTTTTGGGGGGTCTCTGCATCTCCTGATTCACAGACATCCAAATATCACCCATGTATATTTTGACATGGCCTATTGATTAACGAGACACACTATTTATATTTTTTATTTTGTGCTATAATTTACCATTTACCTTAAAACAATTATAATGATAATGTTTCATCTCAATGAGCCACTAGGCTATAAATAAAAGCTAAGTGCAATACAAAAAATGAAAGAAGCGAATGGTCACCTGAACTCTTATTTGAGTTGTTAGTAATAGGAATTTAAGGTGAAATAATTGTTTCAATGTTTTTCAATGAGAGACAGTTAAAGGGATACATATATAAATACAATTGATTAGAAGGTTTTTTCATGAAAAGAACTCCCCTTATATTGAAAGACTTACACTACATGACCAAAATTATGTGGACACCTGCTCATCGAACATTTCATTCCTAAATCATTGGCATTAATATGGAGTTGGTCCCTCCTTTGCTGGTATAACAGCCTCCACTCTTCTGGGAAGGCTTTCCACTAGATGCTGGAACATTGCTGCGGGGACTTTCTTCCATTCAGCCACAACAAGATTAGTGAGGTCGGGCACTGATGTTGGGCGATTAGGTCTCGCTTGCAGTCGGCGTTCCAATTCATCCCAAAGGTGTTCGATGGGGTTGAGGTCAGGGCTCTGTGCAGCCCAGACAATTCTTTCACACCGATATCGACAAACCATTTCTGTATGGACCTTGTTTTGTGCACAGGGGCATTGTAATGCTGAAACAGGAAAGTGCCTTCCCCAAACTGTTGCCACAAAGTTTGAAGCACAGAATCATCTAGAATGTAATTGTATGCTGTAGAGTTAAGATTTCCCTTCACTGGAACTAAGTGGCCCGAACCATGAAAAACAGCCCCAGACCATTATTCTCACTCTATCAAACTTTACAGTTGGCACTATGCATTCGGGCAGGTAGCATTCTCTTGGCATCCGCCAAACTCCTGCCATCCGCCAAATTGTGAAGCGTGAATCATCCCTCCAGAGAATGCGTTTCCACTGCTCCAGAGTCCAATGGCGACAAGCTTTACACCACTCCAGCCAACGCTTGGCATTGTGCATGGTGATTTTAGGCTTGTGTGCGGCTGCTCAGCCATAGAAACCCATTTCATGAAGCACCCGACAAACAGTTATTGTGCTGACGTTGCTTCCAGAGGCAGTTTGGAACTTGGTAGTGAGTGTTGCAACCGAGGACAAACTATTTTTACGCTATTCCCATTCTGTGAGCTTGTGTGGCCTACCACTTCACGGCTGAGCCGCTGTTGCTCCTAGACATTTCCACTTCACAATAACAGCATTTACAGTTGACCGGGGCAGCTCTAGCAGGGCAGACATTTGACCAACTGACCTTTTGGAAAGGTGGCATCCTATGACGGTGCCATGTTGAAAGTTACTGAGCTCTTCAATAAGACCATTCTACTGCCAATGTTTGTCTATGGAGATTGCATGGGCTGTGCGCTCGATTTTATACACCTGTCAGCAACGGCTGTGGCTGAAATAGCCGAATCCACTAATTTGAAGGGGTGTCCACATCATTTTGTATATATAGTGTATGTTGTCCCCTGATCTGTGCTGTTTTCCTAAAACAGCTATCTTTCTTCTTCTCTGTCTACTGATGATTCATTCACATTTAGGATGACTTGCGGTATCGGACCAGAGTCAGCAACAGTACACTATGCACAGGGTCGAGTCTGAGCCTATCATCTGGACCAACCTCTGGCTACAACAGTGGCAACACAGCTCAGCTGAGGGATGGCAGGAGACCCTCACTGACACAGGAGGTACTGTACTAGTTTCTGAAGACATTTTTTGTTGCTTTTTTACGCCCAGGCACTGCACTTGGAAACGAGCCGGCTGGTTAAAACGGGCACACTTACAGTTATGTTGATGAATGTGCGCTGTCCCTGAAAAACGAAATGTTACGAAGTAAAGCCTAATGGTAGACCTACTGTAAACCAAACTTAAAGTAACTGTCCAGTGAAAATCTCACTTTTTAAAAGTTCATATTCTGTTAACTCAGACGCAAATATTGTTGGCCATACATATGGCCAAAGCACAAAGCATATGGCCAAAGCATAAATTGGAGAATATATATATTTTTAAACCACCTCAAACTTGTATCTGAAACAGACTGTTTAAAAAATGCTTGCTATTTTCTCATAGAGGATGATGTCATCCTCCTGAGGAGGATTAGCTGGCTAATCAGTGGACTACTCGCATGAATATTTTTAATGACCGGTATTCACCCACATCATTCTGTTGTTGAAGTACGCTGACACCATTCCAACACAGTAAAGCTGCATTGTAACATACAGTACCAGTCAAACGTTTGGACACAACCTACTCATGCCAGGGTTTTTATTCATTTTGACTTTTTTCTACATTGTAGAATAATAGTGAAGACATCAAAACTATGAAATAACACATATGGAATCATGTGGTAATCAAAAATGTGTTTAATAAATCTAAATATATTTTATATTTGAGATTCTTCAAAGTAGCCACCCTTTGCCTTGATGACAGCTTTGCATACTCTTGGCATTATCTCAACCAGCTTCATTAGATCTAGCCTAGGCTACTTATTCATGTTCTTCAACATAAACTAGTCACAAGCTGCTTCTACTACAATTGGGATCATTTGCTTAAATCTTTTGACCTGAGAACTACAACAAAAACAGTAACTAAAAGGAATGGATGTCCTGTTCAGATTAAAATAATTGTGGGAAGTTAGTTGAATCAAGAGGCATTCGGCCATGGCATTGTAAATCTTATTTTTTGGTTAGCTACAGTAGCTAGCTAACGTTAGCAGAATTAGCTAGCTACTTCTATTTTTTACATTTACATTTACATTTAAGTCATTTAGCAGACGCTCTTATCCAGAGCGACTTACAAATTGGTGCATTCACCTTATGATATCCAGTGGAACAACCACTTTACAATAGTGCATCTAACTCTTTTAAGGGGGGGGGTTAGAAGGATTACTTTATCCTATCCTAGGTATTCCTTAAAGAGGTGGGGTTTCAGGTGTCTCCGGAAGGTGGTGATTGACTCCGCTGACCTGGCGTCGTGAGGGAGTTTGTTCCACCATTGGGGTGCCAGAGCAGCGAACAGTTTTGACTGGGCTGAGCGGGAACTGTACTTCCTCAGAGGTAGGGAGGCGAGCAGGCCAGAGGTGGATGAACGCAGTGCCCTTGTTTGGGTGTAGGGCCTGATCAGAGCCTGAAGGTACGGAGGTGCCGTTCCCCTCACAGCTCCGTAGGCAAGCACCATGGTCTTGTAGCGGATGCGAGCTTCAACTGGAAGCCAGTGGAGAGAGCGGAGGAGCGGGGTGACGTGAGAGAACTTGGGAAAGTTGAACACCAGACGGGCTGCGGCGTTCTGGATGAGTTGTAGGGGTTTAATGGCACAGGCAGGGAGCCCAGCCAACAGCGAGTTGCAGTAATCCAGACGGGAGATGACAAGTGCCTGGATTAGGACCTGCGCCGCTTCCTGCGTGAGGCAGGGTCGTACTCTGCGAATGTTGTAGAGCATGAACCTACAGGAACGGGTCACCGCCTTGATGTTAGTTGAGAACGACAGGGTGTTGTCCAGGATCACGCCAAGGTTCTTAGCACTCTGGGAGGAGGACACAATGGAGTTGTCAACCGTGATGGCGAGATCATGGAACGGGCAGTCCTTCCCCGGGAGGAAGAGCAGCTCCGTCTTGCCGAGGTTCAGCTTGAGGTGGTGATCCGTCATCCACACTGATATGTCTGCCAGACATGCAGAGATGCGATTCACCACCTGGTTATCAGAGGGGGGAAAGGAGAAGATTAATTGTGTGTCGTCTGCATAGCAATGATAGGAGAGACCATGTGAGGATATGACAGAGCCAAGTGACTTGGTGTATAGCGAGAATAGGAGAGGGCCTAGAACAGAGCCCTGGGGGACACCAGTGGTGAGAGCACGTGGTGCGGAGACAGATTCTCGCCACGCCACCTGGTAGGAGCGACCTGTCAGGTAGGACACAATCCAAGCGTGGGCCGCGCCGGAGATGCCCAGCTCGGAGAGGGTGGAGAGGAGGATCTGATGGTTCACAGTATCAAAGGCAGCCGATAGGTCTAGAAGGATGAGAGCAGAGGAGAGAGAGTTAGCTTTAGCAGTGCGGAGCGCCTCCGTGACACAGAGAAGAGCAGTCTCAGTTGAATGACTAGTCTTGAAACCTGACTGATTTGGATCAAGAAGGTCATTCTGAGAGAGATAGCAGGAGAGCTGGCCAAGGACGGCACGTTCAAGAGTTTTGGAGAGAAAAGAAAGAAGGGATACTGGTCTGTAGTTGTTGACATCGGAGGGATCGAGTGTAGGTTTTTTCAGAAGGGGTGCAACTCTCGCTCTCTTGAAGACGGAAGGGACGTAGCCAGCGGTCAAGGATGAGTTGATGAGCGAGGTGAGGTAAGGGAGAAGGTCTCCGGAAATGGTCTGGAGAAGAGAGGAGGGGATAGGGTCAAGCGGGCAGGTTGTTGGGCGGCCGGCCGTCACAAGACGCGAGATTTCATCTGGAGAGAGAGGGGAGAAAGAGGTCAAAGCACAGGGTAGGGCAGTGTGAGCAGAACCAGCGGTGTCGTTTGACTTAGCAAACGAGGATCGGATGTCGTCGACCTTCTTTTCAAAATGGTTGACGAAGTCATCAGCAGAGAGGGAGGAGGGGGGAGGAGGGGGAGGAGGATTCAGGAGGGAGGAGAAGGTGGCAAAGAGCTTCCTAGGGTTAGAGGCAGATGCTTGGAATTTAGAGTGGTAGAAATTGGCTTTAGCAGCAGAGACAGAAGAGGAGAATGTAGAGAGGAGGGAGTGAAAGGATGCCAGGTCCGCAGGGAGGCGAGTTTTCCTCCATTTCCGCTCGGCTGCCCGGAGCCCTGTTCTGTGAGCTCGCAATGAGTCGTCGAGCCACGGAGCAGGAGGGGAGGACCGAGCCGGCCTGGAGGATAGGGGACATAGAGAGTCAAAGGATGCAGAAAGGGAGGAGAGGAGGGTTGAGGAGGCAGAATCAGGAGATAGGTTGGAGAAGGTTTGAGCAGAGGGAAGAGATGATAGGATGGAAGAGGAGAGAGTAGCGGGGGAGAGAGAGCGAAGGTTGGGACGGCGCGATACCATCCGAGTAGGGGCAGTGTGGGAAGTGTTGGATGAGAGCGAGAGGGAAAAGGATACAATTATATACAATACAAAAAAAAAGATACAATTTTTGTGATCAACTTTTTATTTAGTTTGTCATTTTTTTCAGACGGGAGGTACAGGAATAACATTCAAAATAATATTAATTCAGATATGTTCATACATTCAGTTATAATATTTGCCTTTCATATTTCATACTTTACGGTACCAGTTGTTTGCCACTTGAAAAACAACACCAGCATCCTCCCTCCCCACCTGGAAACCATGTTTCCCACCTCTTCCCACCCGCTAACTTTGACAGTCCTAGTAGTTTGTTTTTGTCCGTATTTAAATAAACAAAAAAGAAATAAAAGAGCCTAATGAATTCTCTGTGTTGTTTTTGTCTGGTCCAAGGTCACTGGAGTCCCGGATAATGGTATAAATGGGCTGAAGGTCAGGTCTCGCCCTCCCATCTGTGGTTCTCAGAGTGTGAAGACCCAGCGTGCCTGGCTCTCTGCCCAAGGTAAGGATGGAGTGACTCAGTACCACCAGCCGCTTTCTTCATGCACAAGGCAGAGACCACATCTCTCCACTTCTGATGGTCTAAAGCAGGGGTGTCAAACTCATTCCACGGAGGGCCTAGTGTCTGCAGGTTTTTGGTTTTTCCTTTCAATAAAGCCCTAGACAACCAGGTGTGGGGAGTTCCTAACTAATTAGTGATGTTAATTCATCAATCAAGTACAAGGGAGGAGCGAAAACCCGCAGACACTCGGCCCCCCGTGGAATGAATTTGACACCTGTGGTCTAAAGCCTGTTTGGCAGCCTGGCATCAATTCCTTTATCAAATCAAATCACATTTTATTGGTCACATGCGCCGAATACAACAGGTGTAGACCTTACAGTGAAATGCTTACTTACAATGCAGTTTTAAGAAAAATAAGTGTTAAGTTAAAAATACAAGTAAACAGAGCTTCAACTGTTTTTCTTGTTTTGGGGCGTCTACGTTTGCCTCTTCCGCCTGGAGTCCCCCTGAGCCACTCTCTAATTCCTAATTTTCAACAAAACAATTGTAATATTTTGATTACTCATATTAACCATTAGCAGTGTTTCCTCTGAAAAAAAATCTTTTTTCAGTGGGGAGAAAAGGTAGCTGAATCTCAGCTATGGTGACTTTTTAAAAGGACGTTCTACTCCAAAATGAATGAAAATAGAATGATGCTGACACCATCTAAAATAGAATTTCCACCTCCAGAAATGAGCCCAATAACATATTGGTAAAACATTGGACCATGCATGTAGCCTATGCATGGTTCATATGATCAGGTATGCTATTAGCAATAAGCATGATCACCTGTAGCCCAACTGATGCAGCATTATGGCTATAAACAAATAGGCTGAATCATAGGGTTGCCTATCTGCATTTACCCTATTGGGCTCATCATTAGCTAGATCTAAATGGGATATTTTAACTATACTGAACAAAAAATATAAGCGCAACATGTAAAGTGTTGGTCCCATGTTTCATGAGCTGAAATAAAAGATCCCAGAAATTTCTCTCACATTTTGTGCACAAATTTGTTTGCATCCTTGTTAGTGAGCACTCCTTTGCCAAGATAATCCATCTATATCAAGAATATGGTTAAACAGCACGATCATTACACAGGTGCAACTTGAGCCGGGGACAATAAAAAGCCACTCAAAAAACACAATGCCACAGATGTCTTAAGTTTGACAGCGTGTTTCAGTTCCTGCCTATATCCAGCAACTTCGCACAGCCATTGAAGACGAGTAAAACATTCCAGGGCCACAATCAACAGCCTGATCAACTCTATGCGAAGAAGATGTGTCGCTCTGCATGAGGCAAATGGTGGTCTCACCAGATACTGACTGGTTTTCTGATCCACACCCCTAACATTTTTTTTAAGGTATCTGTGACCAACAGATGCATATTTATATGCCCAGGCATGTGACTTCTATAGATTGGGGTCTAATTTATTTATTTCAATTGACTAATTTCCTTATATGAATTGTAACTCAGTAAAATCGTTGAAATTGTTGCATGTTGCATTTATATATTTTTTCAGTATAGTTAGCATCCTGTTGAATTTTAGGTCCCCAAAAAACTTGCATAAACACAGTGAATATAATGTAGGCTTACCTGTTAGGGTAACTTTGGGTGACCTGCCACCCACCTGTACTTTTCACAGAAACCACTTCATGTCGCATTTTCCCCCCCCCCAACACTTTCCCTGGTTGCCACTAGTCTCGCTCAACAAAAAATGTCATCTGTCTCATCACTATTTTTTAAGTCACTACAATTATAAAAAAAAATTGTTGGTAGGTTGGTGTTTCACACCATTAAAACCGTTAAAGCTGTTTTCACCCGCGATTGCAAGAATTGTTGTCCATTGACTGCTTGTCAGAATATATATTTCCCTCCCTATGGCACTCGTAACTTGAATGCACCTCGAGATGAATGTTTCTCTCGAATAGAACACAGCTCTAGCATCTTCAAAGTGTGCCTCGCCAGAAATATTCTTTCATGTTCCATATTTTGTGGCAGCGCCACAGCTGAAATGACTGCAGCGGAAACACTGCCATTCGTGTGTTTTTCTCCTGTGTCTTCTGTAGATGTACGGCTGGAGCCCGGTGTGTCAGGGTCTGACCCTCTGATGTCATCCTCGCCGTCATCTCCCACAAGCCTACGCCCGCGCACAGCCTCCTTTGGCTCTGCCTCCTCTATGTCTACAGCCTATCAGGACCTCACATCCTGTCTGCTTGGCCGAGCTATGGCTGAGGTAGAATATGACGCTTCTCCATTAAAAGTAGAACCTGTTCATCCTATTTCTGTGGCTTCTCCTCCTCGCCATCCACCAGTTACACAACCTTCAGCCATTGTTGTGGATGTACTGCATGCTCTGAATAATTATGTAATGTCAACATTATTTCTGTGAACATTGTGCAGAATAAACAGCTGTGCTGTTCTCACCTGTGCCTCCAGGTGCGCTTGGCTGCTGCTGGTGACATGGGGAACCTAGTAAGGGGGACGGCTGCTGCTGGTTGGAGGTGAGTTGCACTATGGTTTCTCCTCCCGTCATTTTCATAATCATTTGCAAAGACTTCTGAGAGAGCACATGGTTAACACTCCACATAACCCATATCATAACACATGACAAATGCTCATGCACCCGTATAAGTTATAAAGCATCAAAAAGTACACCATCAGGCTTCAAGTAAAGTGTTACCAAAACATGTTATACGCGACTGTAGGTACACAAAAATGAGATACTATGTTTTAACCACCTCCCTGTCCTCTCTCTTTCAGGTACGAGGGGCTAGAGCGAGGTGTCCAGGCCTTCTACAAGCCCTCCTCTAGTCCGTCAGTGCACTCCTTCCTGGGGGCGGTGGAGCTAGAGAGGCCCCTGGCCAGCCTGTGGAGCATGGTCCGAGACCACTCCAAGACCCACCTGTACCACAAGGCTATCCACTCAGCCCGGACACGGCCACTAGATGACAGCACTCAGCTGGGTGAGTCTGCTGGCTGGAGCATAGCAGGGTTGAGGTCAATTCTCCACTTGAAAATGGTGAAAGCCTGCAATGCTGCTGCCCATGCTAAAACAGGCGTTTTGGCAAATGCACCATCTTTCCATGTCTGAGTCATTCCATTTCAGTCCAGACAAATGACTTCCAGGAAGTAAAGTGAAATTCAGATTCCAATTCTAATTCTCCTCATGCTTTTCCATGTGTTTCTCCTCAGTGTATCTGTTGACAGACCCGTCCAGCTGCCACCTCAAACAGCCCAGAGACTTCTGCTGCATCAGCACCCAGTCACGACAGGTCAGTAGGGTCAGAGGTCACAGGTCAGAAGCTCCACACTTGATGGACCTCCAGTTGACTCAACTGCTCTTTCTTACCAAGAATTGTTTGAAATGTTTAACTGCGCAGCAAATTGGCCAGTGTTACCTAGTGTTGATTTTTCAGTGTAACATTTCTAGAGTTGATTCAGGTGTTAAATTAACTCTCTTAATAAGTGTTCAATTAACAGCCATTGGTGTAAAAGAACACAAGTGTTGGTGTTAATAACCCGTGTTAAACAAAAACCTTGCCCATCATTATCATATTTCCCAGCATGCTCTGTTGCAGGTAGATTTTTTAAAATAGTTTTATTTCAATATCTATGTTTTTGCATGTACTGTACATTTATTTATTAATCTTATGCTACTCAAATATAAATATATTTTTCTAAACTTATCCAATCTGTTACTTGGACTTATTGCACCTGTTACTGAAATGGTTGTTCCAGTTTAGATGCTTAAGGTAATTCTGAATGCAGGTTGTGGGTGAATAAAAATTCAAATTGCTGGATATCCCCACTCTGGCTGGATTCCAATAGGAATTCTACATCATGATAACATAAATAAGCTTAGGATCTTAGTTGGTGAAGGCCACAGGACTGAAAATGGATGTCTCTGTCACTAACAAATATAGTGATGGGTGGTAACTCACTTGAAAGGCAAGGCACTAAGCAGTGTGTTCATTTAACACTGAAAAGTGTGGACCCGTGTAGACACTGGACCAGTGTTAAATTGAAAACTGTCAGTGTGGATTTAACACTGAAGAATTTGCTGTGTGGAATAAGGGGGACAGAGAACATCCTCATTTCAGGGGCAATGATTCTTACTGCCCTATAGCCAGGAGTTGTTTATATGTTACTGTCACATACACCGGATAGGTGCAGCAAAAGGCTACATGTCACCCTTTAAAAAAATATATATATATATTTTTTTTTTTACATGGTCAGGAAAAAGCCTAACTCTTCTCTCTCCTAGGATGACTTTTGTGTGCTGGCCATGCAGTCTGTCTTCGAGGAGTCTCTCCCTCGGCCCAGTGTGGAGGCAATCCGAGGGGAGATGTTGCCTAGCGCCTGGGTCCTTCAGCCAATCACACGCCATGGCCGAGAGGTTGTCAGGGTCATCTACCTGCTGCAGGTGAGACAGGAACCAGTTTACTATATGTCAATGTAAAGTGGTCTGAAGAATCTGTCAATCAATTCATCAAGATTATTTCTCAATCTTGTTTTACATCAACAGTTCTTAAGAGCACTTCAGATGCAGATATGCTTAATGATTCCTTATCTCAATGTGGAGTCTCCCTTCCTCTCTCTTTCTTTTCTTCCTCCCCTTCTCTTCTCCATCCCCCCCTCGGCTCACTTTTTGTCCTCCTGTCTTTCAGGTCGACCTTGGCACTCCATCCTTCCCACAGAGGCTGTTGGGATCCGTGGCTAGGAGACAGGCTGCAGTCCTGGCAGAGCTCGATTCCCTTTTCTCTCTGTGAGACTGACAGCTGGCCAGGGTCGCGTTCATTAGTCACCAAATTGAAGAAAACTGACTGAAAAAGTGAGGGGCTACCTGGACTTGTTCAATATGAAATAATCATTTTCGTGTTATGTTTCAAAACATTTTGCTACAGGGTGCCTTAATGAAGAGGCCCCAGGTTAAAGGCCACAGATGTAACAGTGAGCACTTAGACCAATGTCCGGAATCTGATCTGTGACCTGTCTCTCTTTCAATTTGCACCTGAATTTATTTACTTGATTTTAACCTTATGATGAGCACTGATGACATTGATTTTGTGATACCAAGTATCATGCAGCTTTTTTTATGTACATTTTTTTTTTAAATATATGTATGTCAGTACATATTTGAGTATTTTGTGTTTAAAATGGTTAATTGTAGATCTGTGTTTAATATGTATGCTTTTAGCAATCATAATCGTATCTTGCTGAAGTTTGAGTGGTGTAGACTGGGTGTCAGGGAGGATTCGAGGGGCTGGCTCCTAGATTTGACCCATTCAACAGATCTTACTGCGTTACTGCAACTTCTGATCAGAGAGACCCCAGGCTCCTAAAGGTTTACAATTCCCCAAACGTTTCATAATAACACTATAATAACACCGATTTATATTTCACGCAAAATTATGTCTCCTACTGCCCATTCCTCCATTTAATCTATCTGTACTTTGAGCCTCAGTTCTACTACTTCCATAATTACTGATTTATGATACAGAATGATTTGTCTCCCATTTCACAGGCCTCAGCCTCAGTCCGAACCACTATAAAGACCACTTAATGACATGATTCTTATCTTCTGAATCCTATATGGTAACGTCCCAAGGCACAGCACACTTTACCCACTCACTACCCTTAAAGCTAGAATCCTTAGTGTCTACATCAATTTTCAGACTTCTAAATGAATGATATATACCAATTGATTCTTGAAGAGTATAACTTAGAAATGCCCCATGGGCTTGGTTCAACTGTCGTACCCCGTCAGAACCCAAAATAGAAGCTTGTTTTACTCCGATGTCTGTAAACCATGTAAATGTATACGAACGGCGTGTAGCCTCAAAACGCGATTAGAACTATAATGTTGACATCACGGATGGTCAATCCTTGCATCCACAGCTCTGGCTATGAGTTTTAGAGTGGTTACATTTCTCCAGGCCCATCCCTCATCTTTTTACCAAAAACAGAAGCAGGGTGAGCACTTTTTTTATGAGGGCTAAGGATTGTAGTCTAACGGAAGAAAAAAATATGCAACCACTTCTTTGGGGTAACTGTAAAGCTAACACTAAGTGACATACTGTAAACTATAGCCCCAAAACCATATAAGATGAGTCTATAGGTCTATAGCTCCTTATCTGTTTCTTAGTCAGATTTGTATGTACCGTACTGTTTTGTTTCTACTGTCTCCCAATGACAATGTTATTAGCGCTGCATATATGCAATACTGGTAATTTCACATAGAGGCATGTAGTAAACCATATGCTTGAGGATGTAATGAACAATGGGTTTTCCTCTGAACGTTGCTTAACAAGACGGCACAAACAGGTCTCTGACCAGGCTATGATGGAAGGTGTTCGCAATGGTGTTGGCGAGAGAGACGACATATTAATTGGTCAATAATAGACCACGCCTATTCATCTGTTAGTTAGTTGACGCTTCAGGCAATTCATGCACTATTATTGGAATCCAACCTTTAAAAAGCCATATTATGTGTTTTGTTGACTTTTCAGGACATTATTTTTGCTCTAGTTGTTGTACTGCACAGTGTCACAGTAAGAAGGTCCCCGGGGAAACCAAAGAAGAAGGAACTGATATGAAAGATCTAGTTTCCCCGGGGATAGAACAATGAAGTAGCTAACTGACAACCTTTTGTACTGAGTTTTATTTTTATCCATATTTTTTTACAAGTGCCTATTATGTGACATGAATGTATAACACCATGTCAATATGTATAATTATTTTGTTTTATTATTATTATTATTTTAAATTACTATATATTCTAATCCTAAAGAAATGCAAATGAGCGTGTGTTATTTTCCTATATAAACTTGACATATTTTAAAATGTGTACATACGTGCACCTTGTCACTTGTTTAGCTGTGTAAATATTAGCTATATTCATTGTAAATTGTAGGGCTGTTGTCCAGTTCCTGACTATAGCCCCTAGACTTAAACATATCCATGATGTATTAAGTTAGCCTACTCAACAGTATGTTCTTATGTATGTTGATTGTTGCCGCCCTCCTATTTATTTGTATGGTATGCAATATTGGCCATGATCAACAGTGTTTTAAATTTGACCACAATCAATGAATCATTACATAAAATAGTGGAGCGTCTACACTGTATGTACACTGCTATAGCCTACTGGAGTGAAGCACTGGTTTGTTTGAATGAGGACACTGTGGGAGCAGAGTAGTGGAGGGGACATTTCTGGTGGGGGCGGAGGCTGTTATGTGTTCCAATTAGACCAGACCGACAGCCAGGCAGTGAGAGGAGGGGAGGGGGCGCACCCCACCACACAGAAGTGTGTCTATAGCTGCCATTTAAAGTCACCAGCTCATGACAGGAATGTCTGTCCCCCTGCGCACAGAGATCATGTACTAGATGCGTCTACTTTATTTTTAACACATTGGATGGGTCAAACGATGGCTCACTGGCTGACGGAAATGAGGAATGAGCGCGCTGAGTCCGCGGCCGCAGCTTTTGGACCGCAAGATTTACAACCTCTTTCTCCACCTTGCCCCCTCTGGCTCTCCAAGACCATTCCCTCTGTGCGGAGTCCACTGCCGTGACCAGGACCAGTGGAAAACTTCAATGGGATTATAATTGGGTTTTAATTCGAGGGAAATCAAAAGGTGTATATTTTCCTACAGGATTAAATCAAGCAAAGGTGAGTTTCTTTGATCGGGAAACGTTTCATGTAAATGAATACAGGTGAACTATTTACATTCTTAAAATTATAATGGTTATGTGTTAGATTATTATTGAGAATACTGTTTACAAATATATTTATTGACATAGTGGTCTTTAAGTGCGATTCATTTCTAAATGTAGACACCAAAGGCACATTTTGCTTACCACCTGTTGTTGCTCAATGCAAAACTTGTTGAAGGACATTCCCTCCCTTTCAAATACCACGATGGATAAACTGTTGTAGCCTTGGCTACATTTCAGTTTTGTATTTCTTGCTTATTGTTCTGACACATATATTATTCAGATTGTATCATTTTAATTGTGAAAGGATTTAATTCGGTACTCGGTAAGTAGGCGGGTGTTTAGGTGAATTTTTGGCGCGCGCGCTATGCGGGGTCATAACGGTCTTGATGCATGCTCTGCGCGCTTCTGCTGACAAATCCAAAGTGCGCTTCGCTAGCTGCCCATCATTTCTAATGTTATTGGAAACATTACATCGTTTTCAAAGAGAGGGGAGAGAGTTGAAGACAAAAATATTGTCTCAAAGTTGTTGACTGCTGGAGGGATACGACTTTCTTTAATCCTCTTCATACACAAGGCCACATAGAGCTCTCTCCACTCCTTGCCTTTGGCACATGGATAATAATATGATCAAATATAATAGATATTTTCTTTCCTTAAAGGGCAATTCGGTTGCTGCAAGAATACACAGACTGGGTGCTCCTCTCCACACTAGGAGTATGTAACTGTTATATCATTTTACTTACATGCTGCACTCTACATGAGTGGGAGGCAGTATTGAGGCAAACAACTATTTCCATACTTATTCAAGGTGTCATAAAAAATGCAATCCCAACCCCAACATAAATTATCTTTTCACATGACCCTCCCCTTGTTAGTGTAAAATAATTGCACACCCTCCCCCATCATAGAATTAACTACAAATAATATTGACGACCACAAATAATAACCGTGTGTTTATAAACGTGGATATAGACCACACCAGCATGCTTTTGTGGCGCAGTCGGTGCCACGCAGGGCTACCCGCCAGAAGGTTGAGGTTTCGCGGATCACCACCACGGACGAGCTCACTCTCCCTGCCTGTTTCATTAGGCCTGCACTATGACCAGAGACAGTCAAAATTTTGGACACCATACTCATTTAAGGGTTTTGTTTATCTTGTACTATTTTCTTAATTGTAGAACAATAGTGAAGACATCAAAACTATGAAATAACACACATGGAATCATGTAGTAACCAAAAAAGTGTTAAACAAATATTTTTATTTTATATTTGAGATTCTTCAAAGTAGCCACCCTTTGCCTTGATGACAGCTTTGCACACTCTTGGCATTCTCTCAACCAGCTTCACCTGGAATGCTTGGAATTCAACAGTCTTGAAGGAGTTCCCATATATGCTGAGCAGTTGTTGGCTGCTTTTTCTTCACTCTGCGGTCCAACTCATCCCAAACCATCTCAATTAGGTTGAGGTTGGGTGATTGTGGAGGCCAGTTCATCAATCAATCAAGCAAGCAAATGTATTTATATAGCCCTTTTTGCATCAGCCAATGTCACAAAGTGCTATACAGAAACCCAGCTTAAAACCCCAAACAGCAAGCAATGCAGATGTAGAAGCACAGTGGCTAGGAAAAACTCCCTCGAATGGCTGGAACCTAGGAAGAAACCTAGAGAGGAACCAGGCTTTGAGGGGTGGCCAGTCCTCTTCTGGCTGTGCCGGGTGGAGATTATAACAACATGGCCAAGATGTTCAAACGTTCATAGATGACCAGCAGGGTCAAATAATAATAATGACAGTGATTGTAGAGGGTGCAACAGGTCAGCACCTCAGGAGTAAATGTCAGTTGGCTTTTCATAACCTATCTTTCAGAGTTAGAGACCGCAGGTGCGGTAGAGAGAGTCGAAAACAGCAGGTCCGGGACAAGGTAGCACGTCCGGTGTACAGGTCAGGGTTCCATAGCCGCAGGCAGAACAGTTGAAACTGGAGCAGCAGCACGACCAGGTGGACTGGGGACAGCAAGGAGTCATCAGGCCAGGTAGTCCTGAGGCATGGACCTAGGGCTCAGGTCCTCAGAGAGAAGAAAAAGAGAAAGCGAGAGAGAGAATTAGAGGGAGCATCCTTAAATTCACACAGTTCATTTGATGCAGCACTCATCACTCTCCTTCTTGGTTAAATAGCCTTTACACAACCTGGAAGTGTGTTTTGGGTCATTGTTCTGTTAAATTAAATGATAGTACAACTAAGTGCAAACCAGATGAGATGGCATATCGCTGCAGAATGCTGTGTTAGCCGTGCTGGTTAAGTGTGCCTTGAAATCTAAATAAATCACTGACAGTGTCACCAGCAAAGCACCATCACACCTCCTCCTCCATGCTTAACGGTGGGACCACACATGCAGAGATCATCCTTTCACATAATCTGCGTCTCACAAAGACATGGCGGTTGGAACCAAAAATCCCAAATTTTGACTTATCACACCAAAGAACAGATTCTCTTTAGTAGTGGTTTCTTTGCAGCAATTTGACCATGAAGGCCTGGTTCACACAATCTCCTCTGATCAGTTGATGTTGAGATGTGTCTGTTACTTGAACTCTGTGAAAGATTTATTTAGGCTGCAATCTGAGGTGCAGTTAATTGCTGATTTATGAGGCTGCTAACGCTTAAGAACTTACCCTCTGCAGCAGAGGTGACTCTGGGTCTTCCTTTCCTGTGGCGGTCCTCATGAGAGCCAGTTTCATAGTGAATGATGGTTTTTGCGACTGCACTTGAAGAAACTTCTTGACATTTTCCGGAATGACTGACCTTCATGTCTTAAAGTAATGATGGACTGCTGTTTCTCTTTGCTTATTTGAGCTGTTCTTACCGTAATATGTACTTGGTCTTTTACCAAATAGGGCTATCTTCTGTATACCACCATTACCTTGTCACAACACAGCTGATTGGCTCAAACACATTAAGAAGGGAAGAAATTCCACCAATTAACTTTTAACAAGGCACACCTGTTAATTGAAATGCATTCCAGGTGACTTCCTCATGAAGTTGGTTGAGATAATGCCAAGAGTGTGCAAAGCTGTCATCAAGGAAAAGGGTGGCTACTTTGAAGAATCTCAAATATAAAATATATTTTGATTTGTTTAACACTTTTTTGTTTACTACATGATTCCATATGTGTTATTTCACAGTTTTGATGTCTTCACTATTATTCTACAATGTAGAAAATCATATTTAAAAAAAAAAAAAAAAAAACCTGGAATGAGTATGTGTGTCCAAACTTTTGACTGGTACTGTATGTAAATGTGATATTTCAGAATTGTATTTTTAATACATTTGCAAACATTTCTAAAAACCTATTTTTGCTTTGTCATTATGTGGTATTGTGTGTAGATCGATGAGGTAAAAAAAACGATTTAATACATTTTAGAATAAGTCTGTAACGTAATCAAATGTGGAAGAAGTCAAAGGGTCTAAGTACTATCCGAATGCACTGTATATACACACATTACAACGGTTTTCAAAAGTGACCGTGATTGCGCAATAAAGTCAGGACTTATTTCCAGTGTGGTCCCTATCTTTTTTTGTATATAAATAGATATAAATGACATAGATACAGACACATTACAGAGATACAATCCCAAAAATACTGTTCACACATAAGGCAGCTTTTGACCTTATCTTAAGAAGTGGTTACGGTTGGTATGGCTTTGAGTTGCTATGGTAGTTTGTTCCACTCAAAAGCGCCGGTATTTAATAATGTATTCCCACCAGATA
The DNA here is from genome assembly GCF_045679555.1 of Salvelinus alpinus. Classification (NCBI taxonomy): domain Eukaryota; kingdom Metazoa; phylum Chordata; class Actinopteri; order Salmoniformes; family Salmonidae; genus Salvelinus; species Salvelinus alpinus. Next base: position 5,498,105 of record NC_092110.1, read on the forward strand.
GACTCATATTTAAAACAGTGAATATTAGAGTGTCTTAGGTATTTTCTTAAACTGCATTGTTGGTTAAGGGCTTGTAAGTAAGCATTTCACTGTAAGGTTTACACCTGTTGTATTCGGTGCATGTGACAAATACAATTTGATTTGATTTGGACACTAACAAATAAAATAAATTGGGATAGGTACCTGGGGCTGAGTGAGTGATAATTCTGTGGTTCAGACCAAGTTCAATTAATACTATTATTTTTTCCACTGTTTTTCGGGTTCCCCAACTTGCAGCCCACAGGCCAAATTGTTTTCTGAGCAATTTTTTTAAATGTTTATTATTTTTTAATTTTTTTTATTCTTCATTGTTGGACATAAAACACTAAAAACACAAGGAAGTCAGCTCCAAATGATTTTGATTTTGGAACTATTTCCCCAAGTATTCCCACACATAATAAGGAGATGTTATCTTATGCAAATGTAAGCAAGTTTTGAAATTATGATTATGTTTTAGTAAAAAATGCTATATGTTTGGGCTTCTAAATCTAGTTGATGATCTCTGCTTTAGGGGGTCTATAGCTAGGTTTCCACTCTTGGCCGACTGATGGTTTTGTCACTAAACATGTTGCGTAGGTATAGCGATTGTGCCCTGGTATTGCCACTTGGGCTCTAGCCAATAGCTCGCGGATACAGTGTGGGAATAGCCAACAAAAAAGATTATTAGGGACAAAATTGAGAGATTGTTTTAATTTGTCAAATGGCAGCCAAGTACCAATCAACATGTCACAAGAATAAGACCCTCGATATTTATTGAATGGAGCATCAAGATCATCCCCATGCACTTTCACCACCCTGTGAAGTTCATCATTATTTAACATGTAGCCTAATACAAGGTTTCCCAAACTTGGTCCTGGGGCCCTGCCTGGGTGCACGTTTTGGTTTTTGCCCTAGCACTACACAGCTGATTCAAATAATCAAAGCTTGATGCTGAGTTGGTTATTTGAATCAGCTGTGTAGTGCTAGGGCATTAAACCAAAACGTGCACCCAGGAGGAAACAAAACGTGCACCCAGGGGGAACCAAAACGTGCACCCAGGAGGAAACAAAACGTGCACCCAGGTCGAAACAAAACGTGCACCCAGGGGGAACCAAAACGTGCACCCAGGAGGAAACAAAACGTGCACCCAGGTCGAAACAAAACGTGCACCCAGGGGGAACCAAAACGTGCACACAGGAGGAACCAAAACGTGCACCCAGGAGGAACCAAAACGTGCACCCAGGGGGAAACAAAACGTGCACCCAGGGGGAAACAAAACGTGCACCCAGGGGGAACCAAAACGTGCACCCAGGGGGAAACAAAACGTGCACCCAGGGGGAACCAAAACGTGCACCCAGGTGGAACCAAAACGTGCACCCAGGGGGAACCAAAACGTGCACCCAGGGGGAAACAAAACGTGCACCCAGAGGGAACCAAAACGTGCACCCAGGGGGAACCAAAACGTGCACCCAGGGGGAAACAAAACGTGCACCCAGGGGGAACCAAACCGTGCACCCAGGGGGAACCAAAATGTGCACCCAGGGGGAACCAAAACGTGCACCCAGGGGGAACCAAAACGTGCACCCAGGAGGAACCAAAAAGTGCACCCAGGGGGAACCAAAACGTGCACCCAGGGGGAACCAAAAGGTGCACCCAGGGGGAACTAAAACGTGCACCCAGGGGGAACCAAAACGTGCACCCAGGGGGAACCAAAACGTGCACCCAGGACAAAACAAAACGTGCACCCAGGGTGAAACAAAATGTGCACCCAGGAGGAAACAAAACGTGCACCCAGGAGGAAACAAAACGTGCACCCAGGGGGAACCAAAACGTGCACCCAGGGGGAACCAAAACGTGCACCCAGGGGGGCAGGACCGAGTTTGGGAAACTCTGGCCTGATAAACTGCATTCTTTCCCAGGACGTGGTGACAGTTTTTAATCCAACATGTACTTTACTTGGTTGAAACCTGGTTGATATCAAGCCATTTTGAGGATGCTGGAATGACATTTTGGACGAATGTGCGTATGCCTAGAGGAAACTTTTAAAGTAGACAAATCAGATGAAAACATGGTGACTGGTTGTGTTTATGCCACATATACAGCGTAATACATGTTTAAATGACAAATATTTAGGTTATATCGAAGCGTTCTAGGTGCACGAGGAAAAGCCCTCGTATTGGAGAGGAGGCAGAGCAAGCATTAAGCTTGCTCTGCCTGTATTGTCTCTTAACAAGATCAATAGGGGATCATTTCCAGCTGCGTGTCTCATGTCTTTACTCTTCTTTCATGCACAGTGATGCACCTGGCCTCTCCACTGCCTATCAGCTATTCCTAGTTGTTATTGTGGATTCATATTGAAAATTGATGCAGCTTTGAATGCTTTTACGTGTGGTATGATTGCTAATAGCCTATTGCCAATATGTACAAATGCTCCACCTACCACTATTGTCACTATTAGTAGTGGATAGTGGGCAGGATAGACAGACTGGTAGACTATATTGACCTGTGGTATAGTAGAAGTTACCGTGCAGACAAACGTAGCGCATAAGGGTAGTACCAAAACACCTTGATATAGGGGAGACGCATGTAAGCAGATGAAGACATTTGGCTAGGATGGAAGAAATGATATAGTACAACCTGCAATAGAGCGAATGCAAACCAGGGAGAAAAATCTCTACCCTCCCCTGTGCCCAATAAAAAACCACACAACTCTCCCCAAAGCCCCCCAGAAGTTTGACAACCCTCCCCTATTTTGGAACCCCCAATCCTGTCCCTAACCTCTCCCAAGATCAAACTCACGTGCTATGGCGGTCCAAACAGGGTTTAGTATTGCCATTGTAGTAGGCTACACGTGGTATAGTAATATAAGATACTGTCATGTTCATATCCTAAATGAAGGAGGGTTTAACTCAATATTAAAATCTACATGAAGCCACTTGACTGTTCCGTTTCAGTCATTTTTAGCAGACACTCTTATCCAGAGCAAGTAGGGTTTAAGTACCTTGCTTAAAGGCACATCAACAGATTTCACCTAGTCAGCTCAGGGATTCAAACCAGCAACCTTTCAGTTCCTGGCCCAACCTCTTAACCGCTAGGCTACCACCCAGGCCATGATAGAGCTATTACATATTCTTTTCTATTTTATTCTATAAGAAAAACCATGCAACTTCATCTCACTGGGCAAAAACTGGTTGAGCCAACATTGTTTCCACGTAAATTTCAACCCCCGAATTGAAATGTGATGATTTTTCTTAACCCAAATTGAATGTCATGGTGACATTTTCTGTTGATTTCACGTTGAATTCATGACAACTCAAATGTAAATCAAAAATAGACATTGAACTGACGTCTGTGCCTAGTGGGATCTTTTTATGTATATGTATGAAAAGTATATGGTGTAGTGTTGTCTCTGTCTGTGTGGCCGGTATAGTTGTGCATTAGAGGACCATCTATAGATATTAACAATCTATCAGAAGCAGGAACGACAGATCTCAGACTGTCCCGTGAGTGTAGGGGAGCAAGGTAGACGATTGCCTCTCCTGTCTCTCTCTGTCACACTCTTTGATATAGCTTCTTCTTTCTTCACTGTGGGGCAGCTTCCCTGGCACAGGTTAAGCCTAGTTCGGCACTAAAAAGCATCTGAATACTTATACGTATTAGTGCAGTACCAGGCTTCATTTGTGTCTGAAAACATGGTACTATTTGTTTGCCTCTACCAGATTTTCACCATGCGAAGGCAAGATGTCACAGACCTCACTCCAGCTGTCGCTGGTACACTTTCCCACACGTTGAGTCACTAGTCCTCCTAACCACACCCATCTGCCATTTCTCATTTCTCCCTCTCCACTTTCCATGCTACTCGGAAAATCCAAAAATTACAGATGAAACATCGGCTGACTGTGTTCTCTAGTTAGTTGCCACGGTTCATGCTCGGTTGTTTTGTGTTGGCCTTTATATTTCATACAAAGGGAGGTGTTTTTGTATTTCCATTTCCCTCTCTAGCTATCATGAAATTCCTTTGCAAAGGTTTGAATCGACACTCTAATCGCTGTTCAATCAAGACGACTGATTGAAAGATGTATCTTGCTGAATGTACCCGGCTGGTGTTTTTGATATTATAATTGGTGAGGACTGTAATGGGGCTAAGGTTTCTGCCTCCACCTGAACTAAGCTGTGCCTGGGTAGAGGCTGCCACTTCAGTGAAGAGGTAGTCTTTGTCCATGCCATGTAGCATCCAGAGAGGCTATGCCATGACATGTGCTCCTGTCGTCAGTTTGGCCCAGACCAACATGGCATCCTGGGTTTCATGCAGTTAGGCTAGTGGATTTAATGGTGTCAGCAGACATGCACGTCACATAGCGTAGGGACATGCCTGCTCTGTTGGAGCTAGCCCAGGTTGTGTGTGCGGTGATAAGGGGATCCCCTGTGCTGCTAGTCAGTGGGTGGAGGTAGGGTTATGTCTGATAACATCCCCCTGCACGGGACTGATACAGAGATGAGGAGGAGGGAGACCTGGGCCTGAATTCACAAAGCGCCTTAGAGTATCTCTGTTCCTTACTGACCAGATCAGTCACTCAGTACAGTCTTCGTTCACAGTCGCTGCTGTCCCTGTCTGTTCCTAAGGCTAGAACTGAGATGGGGAAACAATATTTGTCCCATAATGCCCCTTCATCCTGGACCATGCTTCAAAAGATAGTTAGTGAAATTAGGGAGTTAGTCCTTGCCTGTTTTTAAGACTCTGATTGACTGTTTGTGATAACTGCAGTTGTTTCTAATATTCAATTGTATCCGTAACTCGTGACACTTTGTCTTTTGTGTGTATTTTGTATATGTTTTTTGTCATATTCTATGTACACGCTGCCATTTCCCTGTTTTGCCTTCTTGCCAGGTCGCCCTCGCAAAAGAGGTTCTCAATCTCAATGGGTCTTACCTGGTTAAATAGAGGTGAAATAAAAAAACAAATAAAAATAAGTGCTGACCTATGACCCTCCCTCTTATTTATTATGATTTATAAAGGCGAAACTGAGTCCAGATCCACCACCACAACACCACTGTATACTACGTAACCACAACCAGGGCCCCTTCTCTGAATGGCAAAGAACCAGTCATCCTTCTATCTCCTTCAAACCAGAGGTTGACTTTGTCGTGTAAGGGGAGGGGAGAGGTAATGTGCATAGTGTGACTGTACCTCCACAATACAGATGGTACAGTCACACCTCTGGACATGTGAATAGAACTCGACGTAATAATGCCGGGTTGGGTTGAATCCTTGAGACGCAGTTGAGATACAGTATATATCAAGTTTCGAGCTTTATTAGTAGTCGTGTGTACAGGATACACATGGTGTTCGCCGTCCAACGAAATGCTTCCTTGCAGGCTCCTTCTCGACAATGCAACAACAATAAGAAATAATCAAAAGATAAGAATACGAACATAAAGTCTGTGTGTTATAACTAACTTTCTCCCAAATCCCTGTTGACATCAGTGTATGATTCACGTGAAGGTTCAAGCTGCACGTGCATAGCTCAAGTCAGGCGCTGGCCACATTGTAAACATAACTGGCAACAATATCTATGATTTGCATTGAATTATGACTCTCTAGTACTAATATCTAGTATTTCTGCACTACAGGAGAACACCACCCAAGGACTCTCTCCCATATCCATTGGACTGTACAGACACATTCCCACACAATATTTAGCAGACACTCCTATCCAGAGCAAGTAGTGTTATGTGCCTTGCTCAAGGGCACATCAACCGATTTTTTGCCTAGTCAGCTCAGGGATTCAAACCATTGACCTTTCTGTTACTGTTCGGCTACCTGCCTCCCAGCCACACTAACATTAAACCAGATGTAGCTAGCAGAAACACACAGACCCACACACCCACGTTTACAGTTGAAACGTTGACGGTACCACATCACAGGAAGGCGGTTTGTACGTAACATTCATCAAGTTCCCCAGTAGAGACAGATAGGGGGTTGCCCTTCCCTTGTGTGAGGTGATAAGAGCGGCACGCTGCGCTAAGATAGAGCTATCTTGGTGGCTAACCTTTCCACACACACACACCCCACTCTGTGACGGTTGGGGGATATGTCAGGCTCAAAATGGCCACGGCTGATGAGGGATGAGTGAGTTGAGGAGTGAAGGGAACTACTTGTGATTCCTAAATAGCAGCAAAAGGTTGTAAACAAAACAGTATACATTCCTAGGATGTATGTTACAGCATTTCTTCTCTGGGAATTTTTGCTTTACATTCAGAACAGTTTGTTGTCTTCCTATAGTCTGCCATCTTTTTGTTTGAAATTGTAGGTATGGACAGGCAGTCTTTTTTTAATACTAAATGCTAACATACAAAGGGAGGTGTTTTTGTATTTCCATTTCCCTCTCTTCCCTAACATCATTTAACAGACACTCTTATCCAGAGTTAATTACAGTAGCAATTAGTGTTGAGTGCCTTGCTCAAGGGCACATCGGCAGATTTGTTTCACCTAGTTGGCTCAGGGATTCAACCAAGCAACATTTCAGTTACTGGCCAAACCCTCTTAACCACTAGGCTACTCGCCACCAGTATATTTGAGTAAGACTTCATGTAGTGGCGATTCCCTATGAAAAGCCACTGGCACAGGAGATAGCTGTCCATAACACGTCCACAGAAATCAACTTTCCAAACATTACTCTTTTTGGGTGAAATTCTCATTTATTGGGTATATAAAATATAAATAGCGGTAACACGGTAATAACTATATGTGCTCTCCTCTCACCTGTGCTAACACTTCCTGGTCACCTGTGCTACCTATATAGACACACTGACCAGTGACCCATGACCCCAACATATAGTGCCCTCTGGTGTACAAAACAAGTAAAAATAACCATTGACAGACAACATATGCACAACACATAAAAAGGTAATCTTCTGGGTTCTTTATTTTGTTTTATGCATACACATAATACAGCTATCATACCCATAACATAATACAACTATCCTACCCATAACATAATACAACTATCCTACCCATAACATAATACAACTATCCTACCTATAACATAATACAGCTATCCTACCCATAACATAATACAACTATCCTACCTATAACATAATACAGCTATCCTACCCATAACATAATACAACTATCCTACCTATAACATAATACAACTATCCTACCCATAACATAATACAGCTATCATACCCATAACATAATACAACTATCCTACCTATAACATAATACAGCTATCATACCCATAACATAATACAACTATCCTACCTATAACATAATACAACTATCCTACCCATAACATAATACAGCTATCATACCCATAACATAATACAACTATCCTACCCATAACATAATACAACTATCCTACCCATAACATAATACAACTATCCTACCCATAACATAATACAGCTATCCTACCCATAACATAATACAACTATCCTACCCATAACACAATACAACTATCCTACCCATAACATAATACAGCTATCCTACCCATAACATAATACAACTATCCTACCCATAACATAATACAACTATCCTACCCATAACATAATACAACTATCCTACCCATAACATAATACAACTATCATACCCATAACATAATACAGCTATCATACCCATAACATAATACAACTATCCTACCCATAACATAATACAACTATCATACCCATAACATTATACAGCTGTCATACCCATAACATAATACAGCTATCATGCCCATAACATTATACAGCTATCATACCCATAACATAATACAACTATCATACCCATAACATTATACAGCTGTCATACCCATAACATAATACAGCTATCATACCCATAACATTATATAGCTATCATACCCATAACATAATACAGCTATCGTACCCATAACATAATACAGCTATCATACCCATAACATAATACAGCTATCGTACCCATAACATAATACAGCTATCATACCCATAACATAATACAGCTATCATACCCATAACATAATACAACTATCATACCCATAACATTATATAGCTATCATACCCATAACATTATACAGCTATCATACCCATAACATAATACAGCTATCATACCCATAACATAATACAGCTATCGTACCCACAACATAATACAGCTATCATACCCATAACATAATACAAATATCATACCCATAACATAATACAGCTATCGTACCCAATACATAATACAACTATCAAACCCATAACATAATACAACTATCCTACCCATAACATAATACAACTATCATACCCATAACATAATACAACTATCCTACCCATAACATAATACAACTATCGTACCCATAACATAATACAACTATCCTACCCATAACATTATACAGCTATCATACCCATAACATAATACAACTATCATACCCATAACATAATACAACTATCCTACCCATAACATAATACAACTATCCTACCCATAACATAATACAACTATTGTACCCATAACATAATACAACTATCCTACCCATAACATTATACAGCTATCATACCCATGACATAATACAACTATCAAACCCATGACATAATACAACTATCCTACCCATAACATAATACAACTATCCTACCCATAACATAATACAACTATCCTACCCATAACATTATACAGCTATCATACCCATAACATTATACAGCTATCATACCCATGACATAATACAACTATCAAACCCATGACATAATACAACTATCATACCCATAACATTATACAGCTATCATACCCATAACATTATACAGCTATCATACCCATGACATAATACAACTATCAAACCCATGACATAATACAACTATCATACCCATAACATAATACAACTATCCTACCCATAACATTATACAGCTATCATACCCATGACATAATACAACTATCAAACCCATAACATAATACAGCTATCATACCCATAACATAATACAACTATCCTACCCTTAACATAATACAGCTATCATACCCACAACATAATACAGCTATCCTACCCATAACATAATACAACTATCCTACCCATAACATAATACAACTATCCTACCCATAACATAATACAACTATCCTACCCATAACATAATACAACTATCATACCCATAACATAATACAGCTATCATACCCATAACATAATACAACTATCCTACCCATAACATAATACAACTATCCTACCCATAACATAATACAACTATTATACCCATAACATAATACAACTATCCTACCCATAACATAATACAACTATCCTACCCATAATACAATACAGCTATCATACCCATAACATAATACAACTATCCTACCCATAACATAATACAACTATCCTACCCATAACATAATACAACTATCATACCCATAACATTATACAGCTGTCATACCCATAACATAATACAGCTATCATACCCATAACATAATACAGCTATCATACCCATAACATAATACAGCTATCATACCCATAACATAATACAACTATCACACCGATAACATTATATAGCTATCATACCCATAACATAATACAGCTATCATACCCATAACATAATACAGCTATCATACCCATAACATAATACAGCTATCATACCCATAACATAATACAGCTATCGTACCCATAACATAATACAGCTATCGTACCCATAACATAATACAGCTATCGTACCCACAACATAATACAGCTATTATACCCATAACATAATGCAACTATCATACCCATAACATAATACAGCTATCGTACCCATAACATAATACAACTATCAAACCCATAACATAATACAACTATCCTACCCATAACAGAATACAACTATCCTACCCATAACAGAATACAACTATCCTACCCATAACATAATACAACTATCGTACCCATAACATAATACAACTATCCTACCCATAACATTATACAGCTATCATACCCATGACATAATACAACTATCCTACCCATAACATAATACAACTATCCTACCCATAACATTATATAGCTATCATACCCATAACATTATACAGCTATCATACCCATAACATAATACAGCTATCATACCCATAACATAATACAGCTATCGTACCCACAACATAATACAGCTATCATACCCATAACATAATACAGCTATCGTACCCATAACATAATACAACTATCAAACCCATAACATAATACAACTATCCTACCCATAACATAATACAACTATCCTACCCATAACATAATACAACTATCGTACCCATAACATAATACAACTATCCTACCCATAACATTATACAGCTATCATACCCATAACATAATACAACTATCATACCCATAACATAATACAACTATCCTACCCATAACATAATACAACTATCCTACCCATAACATAATACAACTATTGTACCCATAACATAATACAACTATCCTACCCATAACATTATACAGCTATCATACCCATGACATAATACAACTATCAAACCCATGACATAATACAACTATCCTACCCATAACATAATACAACTATCCTACCCATAACATAATACAACTATCGTACCCATAACATAATACAACTAGCATACCCATAACATAATACAACTATCCTACCCATAACATTATACAGCTATCATACCCATAACATTATACAGCTATCATACCCATGACATAATACAACTATCAAACCCATGACATAATACAACTATCATACCCATAACATAATACAACTATCCTACCCATAACATTATACAGCTATCATACCCATGACATAATACAACTATCAAACCCATAACATAATACAGCTATCATACCCATAACATAATACAACTATCCTACCCATAACATAATACAACTATCATACCCATAACATAATACAACTATCCTACCCTTAACATAATACAGCTATCATACCCACAACATAATACAGCTATCCTACCCATAACATAATACAACTATCCTACCCATAACATAATACAACTATCCTACCCATAACATAATACAACTATCCTACCCATAACATAATACAACTATCATACCCATAACATAATACAGCTATCATACCCATAACATTATACAACTATCATATCCATAACATAATACAACTATCCTACCCGTAACATAATACACCTATCCTACCCATAACATAATACAACTATTATACCCATAACATAATACAACTATCCTACCCATAACATAATACAACTATCCTACCCATAATACAATACAGCTATCATACCCATAACATAATACAACTATCCTACCCATAACATAATACAACTATCCTACCCATAACATAATACAACTATCATACCCATAACATTATACAGCTGTCATACCCATAACATAATACAGCTATCATACCCATAACATTATACAGCTATCATACCCATGACATAATACAACTATCATACCCATAACAAAATACAGCTATCATACGCATAACATAATACAGCTATCATACCCATAACATAATACAACTATCCTACCCATAACATAATACAACTATCATACCCATAACATAATACAGCTATCGTACCCATAACATAATACAGCTATCGTACCCATAACATAATACAGCTATCGTACCCACAACATAATACAGCTATCATACCCATAACATAATACAACTATCATACCCATAACATAATACAGCTATCGTACCCATAACATAATACAACTATCAAACCCATAACATAATACAACTATCCTACCCATAACATAATACAACTATCATACCCATAACATAATACAACTATCAAACCCATAACATAATACAACTATCCTACCCATAACATAATACAACTATCCTACCCATAACATAATACAACTATCGTACCCATAACATAATACAACTATCCTACCCATAACATTATACAGCTATCATACCCATAACATAATACAACTATCATACCCATAACATAATACAACTATCCTACCCATAACATAATACAACTATCCTACCCATAACATAATACAACTATTGTACCCATAACATAATACAACTATCCTACCCATAACATTATACAGCTATCATACCCATGACATAATACAACTATCAAACCCATGACATAATACAACTATCCTACCCATAACATAATACAACTATCCTACCCATAACATAATACAACTATCGTACCCATAACATAATACAACTAGCATACCCATAACATAATACAACTATCCTACCCATAACATTATACAGCTATCATACCCATAACATTATACAGCTATCATACCCATGACATAATACAACTATCAAACCCATGACATAATACAACTATCATACCCATGACATAATACAACTATCCTACCCATAACATTATACAGCTATCATACCCATGACATAATACAACTATCAAACCCATAACATAATACAGCTATCATACCCATAACATAATACAACTATCCTACCCATAACATAATACAACTATCATACCCATAACATAATACAACTATCCTACCCTTAACATAATACAGCTATCATACCCACAACATAATACAGCTATCCTACCCATAACATAATACAACTATCCTACCCATAACATAATACAACTATCCTACCCATAACATAATACAACTATCCTACCCATAACATAATACAACAATCATACCCATAACATAATACAGCTATCATACCCATAACATTATACAACTATCATATCCATAACATAATACAACTATCCTACCCATAACATAATACAACTATCCTACCCATAACATAATACAACTATTATACCCATAACATAATACAACTATCCTACCCATAACATAATACAACTATCCTACCCATAATACAATACAGCTATCATACCCATAACATAATACAACTATCCTACCCATAACATAATACAACTATCCTACCCATAACATAATACAACTATCCTACCCATAACATTATACAGCTATCATACCCATAACATTATACAGCTATCATACCCATGACATAATACAACTATCAAACCCATGACATAATACAACTATCATACCCATAACATTATACAGCTATCATACCCATAACATTATACAGCTATCATACCCATGACATAATACAACTATCAAACCCATGACATAATACAACTATCATACCCATAACATAATACAACTATCCTACCCATAACATTATACAGCTATCATACCCATGACATAATACAACTATCAAACCCATAACATAATACAGCTATCATACCCATAACATAATACAACTATCCTACCCTTAACATAATACAGCTATCATACCCACAACATAATACAGCTATCCTACCCATAACATAATACAACTATCCTACCCATAACATAATACAACTATCCTACCCATAACATAATACAACTATCCTACCCATAACATAATACAACTATCATACCCATAACATAATACAGCTATCATACCCATAACATAATACAACTATCCTACCCATAACATAATACAACTATCCTACCCATAACATAATACAACTATTATACCCATAACATAATACAACTATCCTACCCATAACATAATACAACTATCCTACCCATAATACAATACAGCTATCATACCCATAACATAATACAACTATCCTACCCATAACATAATACAACTATCCTACCCATAACATAATACAACTATCATACCCATAACATTATACAGCTGTCATACCCATAACATAATACAGCTATCATACCCATAACATAATACAGCTATCATACCCATAACATAATACAGCTATCATACCCATAACATAATACAACTATCACACCGATAACATTATATAGCTATCATACCCATAACATAATACAGCTATCATACCCATAACATAATACAGCTATCATACCCATAACATAATACAGCTATCATACCCATAACATAATACAGCTATCGTACCCATAACATAATACAGCTATCGTACCCATAACATAATACAGCTATCGTACCCACAACATAATACAGCTATTATACCCATAACATAATGCAACTATCATACCCATAACATAATACAGCTATCGTACCCATAACATAATACAACTATCAAACCCATAACATAATACAACTATCCTACCCATAACAGAATACAACTATCCTACCCATAACAGAATACAACTATCCTACCCATAACATAATACAACTATCGTACCCATAACATAATACAACTATCCTACCCATAACATTATACAGCTATCATACCCATGACATAATACAACTATCCTACCCATAACATAATACAACTATCCTACCCATAACATTATATAGCTATCATACCCATAACATTATACAGCTATCATACCCATAACATAATACAGCTATCATACCCATAACATAATACAGCTATCGTACCCACAACATAATACAGCTATCATACCCATAACATAATACAGCTATCGTACCCATAACATAATACAACTATCAAACCCATAACATAATACAACTATCCTACCCATAACATAATACAACTATCCTACCCATAACATAATACAACTATCGTACCCATAACATAATACAACTATCCTACCCATAACATTATACAGCTATCATACCCATAACATAATACAACTATCATACCCATAACATAATACAACTATCCTACCCATAACATAATACAACTATCCTACCCATAACATAATACAACTATTGTACCCATAACATAATACAACTATCCTACCCATAACATTATACAGCTATCATACCCATGACATAATACAACTATCAAACCCATGACATAATACAACTATCCTACCCATAACATAATACAACTATCCTACCCATAACATAATACAACTATCGTACCCATAACATAATACAACTAGCATACCCATAACATAATACAACTATCCTACCCATAACATTATACAGCTATCATACCCATAACATTATACAGCTATCATACCCATGACATAATACAACTATCAAACCCATGACATAATACAACTATCATACCCATAACATAATACAACTATCCTACCCATAACATTATACAGCTATCATACCCATGACATAATACAACTATCAAACCCATAACATAATACAGCTATCATACCCATAACATAATACAACTATCCTACCCATAACATAATAAAACTATCATACCCATAACATAATACAACTATCCTACCCTTAACATAATACAGCTATCATACCCACAACATAATACAGCTATCCTACCCATAACATAATACAACTATCCTACCCATAACATAATACAACTATCCTACCCATAACATAATACAACTATCCTACCCATAACATAATACAACTATCATACCCATAACATAATACAGCTATCATACCCATAACATTATACAACTATCATATCCATAACATAATACAACTATCCTACCCGTAACATAATACACCTATCCTACCCATAACATAATACAACTATTATACCCATAACATAATACAACTATCCTACCCATAACATAATACAACTATCCTACCCATAATACAATACAGCTATCATACCCATAACATAATACAACTATCCTACCCATAACATAATACAACTATCCTACCCATAACATAATACAACTATCATACCCATAACATTATACAGCTGTCATACCCATAACATAATACAGCTATCATACCCATAACATTATACAGCTATCATACCCATGACATAATACAACTATCATACCCATAACAAAATACAGCTATCATACGCATAACATAATACAGCTATCATACCCATAACATAATACAACTATCCTACCCATAACATAATACAACTATCATACCCATAACATAATACAGCTATCGTACCCATAACATAATACAGCTATCGTACCCATAACATAATACAGCTATCGTACCCACAACATAATACAGCTATCATACCCATAACATAATACAACTATCATACCCATAACATAATACAGCTATCGTACCCATAACATAATACAACTATCAAACCCATAACATAATACAACTATCCTACCCATAACATAATACAACTATCATACCCATAACATAATACAACTATCAAACCCATAACATAATACAACTATCCTACCCATAACATAATACAACTATCCTACCCATAACATAATACAACTATCGTACCCATAACATAATACAACTATCCTACCCATAACATTATACAGCTATCATACCCATAACATAATACAACTATCATACCCATAACATAATACAACTATCCTACCCATAACATAATACAACTATCCTACCCATAACATAATACAACTATTGTACCCATAACATAATACAACTATCCTACCCATAACATTATACAGCTATCATACCCATGACATAATACAACTATCAAACCCATGACATAATACAACTATCCTACCCATAACATAATACAACTATCCTACCCATAACATAATACAACTATCGTACCCATAACATAATACAACTAGCATACCCATAACATAATACAACTATCCTACCCATAACATTATACAGCTATCATACCCATAACATTATACAGCTATCATACCCATGACATAATACAACTATCAAACCCATGACATAATACAACTATCATACCCATGACATAATACAACTATCCTACCCATAACATTATACAGCTATCATACCCATGACATAATACAACTATCAAACCCATAACATAATACAGCTATCATACCCATAACATAATACAACTATCCTACCCATAACATAATACAACTATCATACCCATAACATAATACAACTATCCTACCCTTAACATAATACAGCTATCATACCCACAACATAATACAGCTATCCTACCCATAACATAATACAACTATCCTACCCATAACATAATACAACTATCCTACCCATAACATAATACAACTATCCTACCCATAACATAATACAACAATCATACCCATAACATAATACAGCTATCATACCCATAACATTATACAACTATCATATCCATAACATAATACAACTATCCTACCCATAACATAATACAACTATCCTACCCATAACATAATACAACTATTATACCCATAACATAATACAACTATCCTACCCATAACATAATACAACTATCCTACCCATAATACAATACAGCTATCATACCCATAACATAATACAACTATCCTACCCATAACATAATACAACTATCCTACCCATAACATAATACAACTATCATACCCATAACATTATACAGCTGTCATACCCATAACATAATACAGCTATCATACCCATAACATTATACAGCTATCATACCCATGACATAATACAACTATCATACCCATAACAAAATACAGCTATCATACGCATAACATAATACAGCTATCATACCCATAACATAATACAACTATCCTACCCATAACATAATACAACTATCATACCCATAACATAATACAGCTATCGTACCCATAACATAATACAGCTATCGTACCCATAACATAATACAGCTATCGTACCCACAACATAATACAGCTATTATACCCATAACATAATGCAACTATCATACCCATAACATAATACAGCTATCGTACCCATAACATAATACAACTATCAAACCCATAACATAATACAACTATCCTACCCATAACAGAATACAACTATCCTACCCATAACAGAATACAACTATCCTACCCATAACATAATACAACTATCGTACCCATAACATTATACAGCTATCATACCCATAACATAATACAACTATCATACCCATAACATAATACAACTATCCTACCCATAACATTATACAACTATCATATCCATAACATAATACAACTATCCTACCCATAACATAATACAACTATCCTACCCATAACATTATACAACTATCATATCCATAACATAATACAACTATCATACCCATAACATAATACAACTATCCTACCCATAACATTATACAGCTATCATACCCATAACATAATACAACTATCATACCCATAACATAATACAACTATCCTACCCATAACATTATACAGCTATCATACCATAACATAATACAACTATCATACCCATAACATAATACAACTATCCTACCCATAACATAATACAGCTATCATACCCATAACATAATACAACTATCATACCCATAACATAATACAACTATCGTACCCATAACATAATACAGCTATCGTACCCATAACATAATACAGCTATCATACCCATAACATAATTCAGCCATTGACCTTTGATAGAAAACGCTGTCTCCACACATATGTCTGTGAATCAAAGATGGAAAAAAAATCAATGCTAATAGCTCTTTATTTCTCCTTCTTTCAGACATCCTGCTGTGTGAGGTCCATTCTACTGTATCTCTCCCTCCTCCACTCCTCCTCCTCCTCCTCCCCTCCCAGAGCAGCTGAGGCTGTCCCCGGCCCCAATTACCTCACCCCAGCCAACGGCCCCCGTCCCACCGCCAAGCTGGCTGCTGCCATGACGTCCACCACGGACTTCGACAACGTGGAGATCACTCAGCAGTATAGCCGCATCAACACGCGCTTCGAGCTGCTGGAAGAGGAGCTGGACAATGACAAGAGCTCTGTACGACTGTTTGAGAGGTCACGTATCAAAACCCTAACAGGTGAGTTGGAGCTGGGAGGGGAGACCTAGGGCTCTGATGTGGGCTGGGTTGTGTTATTGGGGTGTTTTTCCCTTTTGGGTCGTTCTCTGTCACCTACTGTCTCTTGAAATCAGCTATTATGTGAATCAGCCTCTTGGCAGAACGCTATGCCTGGGGATGGTCTAGCTAGCCACAAGCAGCTAGTACCACCGCTTACAGTGCATGTCTGCATGGGATCGAATGCTGGTCCCACCACTCCTTGTATTTCCATTTCCATCCATATGTCTCATCTATTTCAATGTCTATATTCTGTCCATATAAGAAAACATGAAAGATGGCAGTGGCAGAATACTGGCAGAATAATATCTAGGCTTGTTTGTGCTGTGCAGTATGTTTAATAAGTCTACCTGATAGCTTTGAGCCTTGTATCATCATGTCTGAGTTTGGCTGTCAGCCACACACACTCCCAGCAGAGCAGTTCAGCAGTTCAGACCCCCCCCCCCCCCCACACACACACACACATACACACCCCTAAAGTTGCTGGGATCATTTGCACATTCCCAGAATGCTCCAGTGTGAGCGATGTGGACAGCTGCCCTCCCGTTGTGAGTCCCAAATGGCACCATATTTCCCTATTTAGTGCACCATTTTGACCAGGACCCATTGGCTCTGGTCAAAAGTAGTGCACTATATGGAAATAGGGTGCCATTTTGGATACGGCTCAGCCTTCCCATAGCTTGGATCTCTGGGATATCTGCCTGAGATCGCAATCAGTGACACACCTTTGGGACCAATAGGTACTCACTCTGAAGGCCTTTTAAATAGTACCTCCGTCTATGGAACAGGGGAACAGAGGAACCACGGGACTGGAGATGCAGAGGTGAGGGCCACATAGCTCTATAGCCACAAACAGTGGTAGGGTCAGTGATGCCGTGGACAAGTGGTTCCACATTATTTACAATTTTTGTTGGTACTTTTGACCCCTTTTTCTCCCCAATTTCGTGATATCCAATTGGTAGTTGCAGTCTTGTCCCATCGCTGCAACTCCCGTACGGACTCGGGAGAGGCGAAGTTCGAGAGCCATGCGCCCTCCAAAACACGACCCCGCCAAACCGCACTGCTTCTTGACACACTGCTCGCTGAACCCGGAATCCAGCCGCACCAATGTGTCGGAGGAAACACCGTACAACTGGCGACCGTGTCAGCGGGATCAAACCCGGATCTGTAGTGACGCCTCAGGCACTGAGACACAGTGCCTTGGAAAGCTGCGCCACTCGGGAGACCGAACCAAATAGGTTCTACCTGGAACCAAAAATGGTTCTCCTATGGCGACAACCAAAGAACCCTTTTCGCACCTTTTTTTCTAAGAGTGTAGCTAGCTGGTGTGTTGTGTTACTGCACTGATGTCTCTGTAATGCAATCAGAGTGTTCTGTCACAGACAGAGGGGGGGGGGGGGGTGAAAGAGAGAAGGTGAGAGAAAGAGCGAGGGAGGGAGAGAATGAAAGAGAGAGGGGAGGGAGAGAGATAACAAGGGAGGGGAGGGAGAGAAAGAGCGAGGGAGGGGAGGGAGAGAGAGAACGAGGGAGGGGAGGGAGAGAAAGAGCGAGGGAGGGGAGGGAGAGAGAGAACGAGGGAGGGGAGGGGAGAGAGAGAACGAGGGAGGCAATGGAAAGAGGAAGTAGTAGCTCTTACACATCAGTGTTGATTTTCAGCTTGTGGACAAACCAAGTATGAGCTACATCTACTGTCTGAGCTGTTCATAATGAGATTACACTTACATGACACAACATGTTAGACCCCTACAACAAACATTGACTCTACATCCAAAGTCATAACCTCCTAAAATTCAGGTTGGGAATGCCTTGTCTGATCCACTGTGATGAAGATGTTCACCCACTGTTTAAAATGTATGATCACTGAGGCATGTGCAAAGGATTAGCCCTCCAACCTACATGTCCCATTTAGTCGGGGGGGGGGGGGGGGGGTGCACAGCCTTGTCAGGAACACTTGTGTGCAGCCTGGAACATATTGTATGCATGGCTGGTGTGCTGGAGAAATAACCACTCCGAGCTGAGCTGAGAAAGAGAGCGAGGGAGAGAGAGAGAGAGGGGTGGGAACAGGAGAGAGTCATACGGGAGAGGTAGAGGGAACAGGAGGAGAGGACAGAGTGAGAGAGAGCGAGAGAGAGAAGAGGAGAGAAGTGGAGTGCTGCTGAGCTGAGCATCTCTCCCAGCTCCATACTCCAGGTCCTGCAGACTCCCTCCACTGTTGGGGTCAGGACTCAGGACTCAAGATGAGCAGCCCGTCTCCATGTCTGTTGCGCGCCGTCACCCAGCCTCGGCTCCGAGAGGTGAAGATCAGCCTGAAGACCAGGGTGACCCGGGAAACCAACAGGGAGACCTCCACAGACCTCCGATCCAGTGGAGTGACGCTAGGGAGGGACAGGGACAGTTACAGAGAGGCCACCAGGGACAGAGCCATCACCCCAGGAAGAGAGACCCCGCTCCGGGCAACTCTGAGCAGCAGCAGCCGCAGCCGGAGCACCCCACCCATCCACAGAGCCCTGAGGAGGGAAGCAAAGGGCGATGGGAGGACCAGGCAGGAGCCAGAGAACCAGCCTGAGAGGAATGGGACCCTCCGGGTTATACCCAAGACAGGATCTGGAGCACCTCATCCTCTGAGACTGGGTCTCTCCCCCATCTCCTCTTCCTCCTCGTCCTCCTCCACCTGCACCCCCGCCAGACGTCCGCAGCGTCATGCCCCCTCTCTCCCGCGCCCCGCTCCGCCCCCTACCACCTCCTCCTATGCCTCCACCTCTGGCAGGAGTATGAAGAAGGCGAGGTGGCTGAGCTACAGTACCTCCAACATCTGCTTCAACTCCATCCTGGATGGACGCTTCAGGCAGCTGCAAGGTACCTGGTGTCCAGACTGGTCTGGGGGTGATGGTGTTGGTAGTGGGTTGGACACTAGCTACATGTTACTGTCGAGGTCCAGTCTTCGGCTGGGGGTGGTGATGGTAGAGGTGGGTTCACGGCCCACCCTCTCTCATTCCCACCCCTCAGGGTTAGGGTTAAGGTCCAGTCTTGCAGTGGTGGTGGTGGGGATTTGTCCCTTCCACCTCTCACCTCCAACCCCACAGTGGGTCAAAAAAGAGAGCACCGTTTCCTTGTGTGCCCTTCCCATCCCTCTCTCTGTGTTTGGGGCAGATTAAGGCGGGGGAGGGGTTGATGGCGAGGTCTAGCTTGTGATGAAAGCGAGCATGTGGGTGGTGAGATTGTTCCTGCTGTCGTGTGAGCTGGAGAGTCGGGGGAAAGTGCTGCGCTTCCGCTGTAGTGGCCCTTTTTGAATGTGTGTGCATTTATTTATTTCTTTTCAGGAAGCAGTGGCTGTGCCCCAATTGTTCGCTGACTTTGATCTGAATATTTCATGGAGCAAACTCCTAAAAAGGATACGCCGTGTTTTTCTTTTCCCCCTCTGCCATTCACGGCAGGCCGTTGTGGTAACCTTTCATTCCCATCTAATCAGAGCGGGATTGATTATGTATGAAATACGTGTTCACCGAATTGTCTTCTTAGCTACAGCTACATTCATATTTTACGCGAACTATTTTCACCTGCCGTCACCGTGGTATGACGTAACATAAACACTGGCTGTATTCATATTCATTTGGTTTCTTTTCTCCTGATGAGCTATGGGACAATTCAGAAACGGTATATTTGCCACAGATGACTGTATTGAACATCTACTGAATAATCCATCCCTCCTCTCTTCCTTTTCTCCTTCTCTCCTAACTGCTAATTTCTCTCCCCGTTATTCGATTTTCAAAGAGAGCGGTTGTCCGTCACTGTGAATTTACGTTAAGCTTGTTCTAGCCAGCTCCCTGACGACAGAAACACATTAGGAAGAGGAGAGAGGAGAGGAGGAAGAGAAGAGGACAGGTTGGAAGGAGAACGAGAGAGACATACTTTCATTTATCCTCTCTGGTATATTTCAACATTTAGCCGACCGCTGCTGTCTAATGGGCTCAGGGGATTCTTATAGAGATGTGAAACTCTTCAAAGTCAGAGTGTTTTGAATATAGCCCCCCTGGATTCACCCAAATGCTGATGCACACGACTCTCTTACCCATGATGTAACCTGGTACTCTCTCTCTCTCTCTCTCTCGCTCTCTCTCTCTCTCGCTCTCTCTCTCTCTCTCTCTCTCTCTCTGCCTCTCTCTCTCTCTCTCACTCCCTCTCTCTCTCTGCGCCTCTCTCTCTCTCTCTCTCTCTCTCTCTCTCTCTCTCTCTCTCTCTCTCTCTCTCTCTCTCTCTCTCTCTCTCTCTCTCTCTCTCTCTCTCTGTGTTTCTGTTTATGTCTTCATCATCTCTCCTGCCTCATGTTGATTCATGACCTATGCTTTTGTTATTCCATCATGCTTTTGTTAGTGTTAATGTCTTTCTGTCTTGCCTGTGTGTTATATCTCCGTTATTCTGTGCTCCGCCAACTGTACTTCATTCTGTCTCTGTTGTGTGTCTTTGTGTATCTGCTAGAGTAACAATGTCATACATTGTACCTGTCTGCAATGCATTGTTTATTTCTACCTCTACTTTGTCTCTGTCCTCTCACCCTGCTCCTGTTCCAGACTCCTTCAGGCGGCTCCTGTGTTGAGTTGAAATGATGTCATTAAAATAAAAGAATTTCCCTCTGCCTGCTTAGCTGTGCTGGGTGCCTCTGCTACCCCAGTGTCTCTGTCAGTCTGTCCTCTCATCAACCATGCTCCACACCAGACCCAGACTCCTGCAGCACTCTTCCCAACGGACTAAACTGGTCAGGTTGTCAGGTTGTATTCTGGTTATAGAAGGTTATATACGTTTTTTTGGGGGGGAAACAGAAGGTGAGACAGGCAAGTGGGAGAATAGTAGAAAAGGTGGACGTGGGGATTGAACCCGGCTTCTGGTGGGAGCATTACTACTAGACCACAGGTTTTGTTAATGTCTTGTTCTGTCTCTGTTTCGACTGCTGCCGATGTGTTGCGTTGTGCTCTGTCTGTTGTCGTGTTGTGTTGTGCACTGTAAAAAATGTAATACAGTGTATAGTTGGTAAGGCAACCAGCTGCAATAGGATTGTGAATTTGGGCATATAACTTTAGCTGAACCAACATACATTCTCAAGTTTGAATTGCATGTTCACTCAACTTAGAATTTTAGGTTGCGTGAACATACAATTCAACTTGAGAATTGATTGTGCCTTATTTGCATATTTCCCGGTGCAAAATGAAAGTGTTTATGAACTCTTTATGACAATTCAGAGCCATGCAGTGGCTAGCGACACTACAAACATCATTTGACCAGTTTCCCACACAACCTGCATTGATAATGACTGTCAGGGCATGAAAGAGTGATTACTGCGAGTGCCTATAAACTGGAACAGCCATCTGTCTCGGCAACGAGTGCAAAAAGTCAAACTACTAAGAGATTGGATTGGTTTAGAAAAATTTATGTTTGTGTAGCATAAAATGAATCAGCCAATCAGTGTACATGCAGAAACACAGGTATTGAAACCAACAGTTGTGGAAATCAATAGAGCACACTGAGAAATAAGATGGTGATGGGCGTGGTTCTGTGTGGTTTTGAGCAAACATACATTTGTCATTTTACTCAACAAGCTCGTTCGAATTCAGCTCACTTCGAGCAGACTTTGCCGATTCAACGTACTGTGAGGCAACCAGCTGCGATAGGATTGTGAGTTTGCCCAACACTTGGGCATGTAGCTGAACCAACATACAGTGTTGACTTACAAAGGCAAACGTACATTTAAAAACATTGACTCAACACGATTTTATACATTCAGCTCATTGTGAGCAAAGTTTGTTGAGTGAACAAACTTGGACACGTTAGCTACATTTCTTGTCCTTATGAAGTCCACCCAACTCCCAGAATAACGCTGATTAAGCAATTGGTTGGCTTCTTTTTAAGTGTGTTGTGTTCTCTGGTCTTGTGTTTAGCCGTGGGCAGTTGCAGAGCCCGCTATAGTCTCTCATGACAGACTTTAAACATTAATATAACACACGGAGTAGCTAGTCAACACAGTTGATTAAGTTATGGATTCCAAGTCGAGGTTACATACCAGCTAAACTAATCTCTCGTGGACATCTACGTAAACATAAACCAAGATTTTAGTTCTGGGTTAACCGAGATGACATACCCGCAGGTAACACTACCAGTCCTTTCCTCTTTACGTCCTATGGTCTCAGGCTATGCTGGGCTGACTCTGCTGGGCTGACTCTGCTGGGCTGACTCTGCTGGGCTGACTCTGCTGGGCTGACTCTGCTGGGCTGACTCTGCTGGGCTGACTCTGCTGGGCTGACTCTGCTGGACTGACTCTGCTGGGCTGACTCTGCTTGGCTGACTCTGCTTGGCTGACTCTGCTGGGCTGACTCTGCTGGACTGACTCTGCTGGATGTGGCTAGCCCAGTTCTCTGCTGGGACTCTTAGAATAAAGGGTTCCAAAAGGGTTCTTCGACAGGGTTACCCTTTTTGGTTCCAGGTAGAACCCTCTGTGGAAAGGGTTCTACCTTGAACCAAAAAGGTTCTACCAGGAACCAAAAAGGTTCCTCAAAAGGTTCTCCTATGGGGACAGAGAACACCTTTTATTCTAAGAGTGTGGCTCTCTCTCTGGCTCTCTGGCTCTGCCTGTGTACAGGGAAAAACCCATCAGCATCAATAAGTCATGTGTCTTGTGGCTGTCGCTCGCTGGAGTCAGAGTGCGGATAGGGCTGGAAATCAGTGGGAAGAAGCAGCATGTGAACCAACATAGTAGTATTTAGTGCAACCTGTACTGATACAGACCTGGCCTGGATGGGAAGAGTGTGGGCTCTGGTCAAAGTAGTGCACTACGTAGGGAATAGGGTGCCATTTGGGACGCGCGTTGTGGCATTGTTTTGGATGTTTTATTTGTCATGACTTTTTCATTATGGGGGTGATCCACGTGAATGTTGTGCAGTAGGCTCCTTGTTATTTACCAGGCAAGAAACAGAATGGGGCATGACTCATTTAACAATACTGCCTGGTCTCTCATGTAATATAGGACCATATAACATGGTCAAAGATGACAGATTTGTTACATTTTGACGATGCAGAGAATAGATGTGAGAGCAATGATGACATGTCATTTTGAGAGATTCAAAAGCAAGGACTCTTTTTTCCCCCAAATGTTCATATTTTGGTCTATACAGACCAGGCTTAAAAGCTTACATCTCTCTCTAGTCCCCACTAGTGTCATTTTCTCTCTATCCCCCTTTTCTCTCATTGACCTTTCCCTCTAGCTGCTTGTCCTCCTACTTTCTCCCTCTATCTCGGGGTTACCTCCCTTCCGCTCTCTTAGTGTGTGTTGCTCTCCCTCTCTTCCCATGCCTCCCTCTCTTTCTCTCTCCCACTCTTCCCATGCCTCCCTCTCTTTCTCTCTCCCACTCTTCCCATGCCTCCCTCTCTTTCTCTCTCCCTCTCTTCCCATGCCTCCCTCTCTTTCTCTCTCCCTCTCTTCCCATGCCTCCCTCTCTTTCTCTCTCCCTCTCTTCCCATGCCTCCCTCTCTTTCTCTCTCCCTCTCTTCCCATGCCTCCCTCTCTTTCTCTCTCCCTCTCTTCCCATGCCTCCCTCTCTTTCTCTCTCCCTCTCTTCCCATGCCTCCCTCTCTTTCTCTCTCCCTCTCTTCCCATGCCTCCCTCTCTTTCTCTCTCCCGCTCTTCCCATGCCTCCCTCTCTTCCCATGCCTCCCTCTCTTCCCATGCCTCCCTCTCTTTCTCTTTCCCACTCTTCCCATGCCTCACTCACTCTCTCTCTATCTTCCCTCTTTTCTATATGCCTCCCTCTCTCTTACCTCTCTCTCTTACCTCTCTTTCTCTCTCTCTCTCTCTCTCTCTCTCTCTCTCTCTCTTTCTCGCTCTGTCTCTCTCTCTCTCTGTCTCTGTTCTCCACAGGCTGAGGGCCTGAATCATTTATAGTACATTCAAGTCATTAAGGATGCAGTATTTTGCACTCTTATATTTGGGACACACACACACACACACACACACACACACACACACACACACACACACACACACACACACACACACACACACACACACACACACACACACACACACACACACACACACACACACACACACACACACACACACACACACACACACACACACACACAATGGACCCTGGTCAAAAGTACTGCACTAAATAGGGAATATGGTGTCATTTGAAACGCTGAAAGTGTGTTGATGGGGACTTTAAAGTGTGACTGTGATCTCCTGTTCCTAACCAGTAGGGAGACATGATGCCACCAGGTGGGGAGTGGTATTCACTATTCGAACTTACATAACTCACAACAACATTGATGTTCCTACTCTCAGAGGCCTTGTGGATTGTAATGTCTGTCCTCAACACTTACTCAGTCCAGCCTTGAGTTTTTCTTCACGCAACTGCCCACACAAACACATGGTTCGTGTCCTGCTACGTTTCATACATGATACGTTCCATAATGTACACCCCCCCCCCCCCCCCCCCCCCCCCCCCGTAAAGGATAAAGCAAGAAGGATGACACTTCTTTTACAGTTCAGATTCCACTGGTACAGAGGTGCTTGGGTGAATGAACCCCAACAAAACAAACTCCTAGGTTATTCCTGTCTAACCAGGGGGATGTCTGACCTAGCTCTCTTTCTGTCTACCTCCAGATGAGCGCGAGGCGGTCCAGAAGAAGACCTTCACTAAATGGGTCAACTCCATCCTGTCGCGGGTCAACTGCCGTATCTCTGACCTGTACCTGGACCTGAGGGATGGACGTATGCTCATCAAACTGCTGGAGGTCCTCTCTGAAGAGAAACTGGTACGTGGGCGTGTGTGTGGACGGTATGTGTATTTATGATGTATTGTATGTGTGTTTAGTCTGGGTGCTTTTTTTTGTCCCTGTTATGACATGATCTGATGATGTCCAGATCAGAATGGAAATACTCGTCACAATCTCATTAATCACTTCCCTGCACTAAATAGCAACACACTACACGTTTACGTTCTATTCCCCTCTCGCTCTCTCGCTCATGCTTCTCTCTCTCTCACGCTCTCTCTCTCTCTCTATCTTCTCTCTCCCTTCCTATCTCCCTCCCCCCTTCCTCTCCATCTCTCCCTCTCTCCCCCCAGCCCAAGCCCACTAAGGGTCGTATGCGTATCCACTGCCTGGAGAACGTGGACAAGGCCCTGCAGTTCCTCAAGGAGCAGAGGGTCCACCTGGAGAACATGGGATCACACGACATCGTCGACGGCAACCACCGCCTCATCCTGGGACTCATATGGACCATCATCCTCAGATTCCAGGTGAGTTAGGATTCTTCTTCTTCTAGCCAACCACAAAAAAACACAGGTTACAAAATGGCCTAAATTTAAACCACCCTCTGCTAGCCTGGTCCCAGATCTGTTTGTTCTGTATTGCCAACTTCTATGTCTAGGTGGCAAGATAGAACAAACTGATTTGGGACCACCAGGCTTGGTGAGTTAGCTAACCACTATAACACTGGTTACAAAATCAACTAGAACTCAGCGTAAACCCTCTCTGGCTGGAGCTGTATACAGTCTGGTTTCAGCCAACAGCTGACATTATCTGGTGCTAGAACTAAAACCACATCCCAAACAAAACATACCGTGTGTTCGATTATTTGATCTGGGAACAGGCTGATACAGTATTTATTTTCAATTTGACAGCCTATTGTTATTTTTAGCTTTGCTAGTTCAAACAATATGCCCTCGTTGCTGCATTATTTACACCTTCAAAAAGGAGGAGAGGGAAAAAGAGGAGGCGACTAGCTCGCCTCTGTCGGCATCCCTACGTAGCATCAGAACAAACGGAGGAGAAGAGAAGCAAAGCGGTGCTAAATTTAGCCTCTCTGAGGAGCGGTACGTCTCACAGATAAAATCACTGTTCTAATTACTGACAGTGTGTGTGGGAAAATAGGTGTGTCTGGATGTGTGTGCGTTCGTTCGTTCGTTCTGGTGTGTGTGTGTTGGTGGGAAAATAGCTGTGCGTGTATGTGTGTGTACATGCATTTGTGTGTGTGTGTATGTGTGTGTGTGTGTGTGTGTGTGTGTGTGTGTGTGTGTGTGTGTGTGTGTGTGTGTGTGTGTGTGTGTGTGTGTGTGTGTGTGTGTGCTGGTAGTTAGTGGGAAAATAGGAACCTTGATAATTAACAGTTTTAACTAAGGATTACTTGATCATAGATTCATGGTGATAACATATACACTTTGTACTTCAACCTAAAATAGGAAATGGGCAGTTTATGCCTCAACATTCTCCCATTTTCAAATATACAATATATATACACTACATGCCATATAACATTTAGGTTTCGTTATGTAGGTCTTGTCTCCTCTACCACGTAAGAACTATCTAGACTAGTGTCCACTCCATTGTCGTTACTGTAGTTGACTGTCTGTCCCTCCTGTCCCTGACCTACAGATCCAAGACATTGTGGTGGAGATGGGACAGGCAGACGGGACTCAACGGGAGAGCCGCACAGCCAAGGACGCTCTGCTACTCTGGTGCCAGATGAAGACTGCTGGGTGAGATTTAAAAAAAAAAGAGTCTTATTTAGTAGACTATTTTATCCAAAGCAGCTAACAGAACTGTCAGCGTTGACAGAGACACATATATTCAGGATGTTTGGTGCGAGAATAGGACCCATTGAGCTTCGATATGGAATATTTGTGCTAGAACCCACAGCCCTGATGTAGCCAACAACCATGATCTAACTCACTGAGACATTGGAACCGCAAAATGATCAATGATCAGGGTTGCCTGGATAACGCCATCTTGATTAGAGATCACTTTCTCTGATTACGCTGCTAAGTCCTGTAAACTACTGGGATCAGTTTGTGATTGAGGTCAGTCCGTGACATTGACTCTTTGTCTTTCTTCTTGTGTTTCTACAGCTATCCGAACGTGAACATCACCAACTTCACCACCAGTTGGAAAGATGGCATTGCGTTCAATGCTCTCATACACAAACACAGGTAAGAAGAGATATAATGCCGTGTATAATGCCGTACCATCTCCGATGGAATCTCGCTGCAGGCATCTCTCTCTCTCTCTCTCTCTCTCTCTCTCTCTCTCTCTCTCTCTCTCTCTCTCTCTCTCTCTCTCTCTCTCTCTCTCTCTCTCTCTCTCTCTCTCTCTCTCTCTCTCTCTCTCTCTCTCTCTCTCTCTCTCTCTCTCTCTCTCTCTCTCTCTCTCTCTCTCTCTCTCTCTCTCTCTCTCTCTCTCTCTCTCTCTCTCTCTCTCTCTCTCTCTCTCTCTCTCTCTCTCTCTCTCTCTCTCTCTCTCTCTCTCTCTCTCTCTCAGGCCAGACCTGGTGGACTATGGTGGCCTGAAGAAGTCCAACCCAACCCATAACCTCCAGAACGCCTTCAACGTAGCAGAGCAGAAGCTTGGCGTGACCAAACTGTTAGACCCTGAAGGCAAGTGACAATTTCCTGTTCCCTCATCTAGAACTAAGGGTCATTTTCCCATACACAGATTAAACCTAGACCTGGACTAAAAAGCTTAATGGGATAATCTCTATTGAAATAGCTTTTTAGTCCAGGACTACGCTTTACCTGTGTTTGGGTAACCTGTCCTTTCTAGTCTTTATGAGCTGAACTCAAGGCTGAAATAAAAGACTCCAGTGATCTTCTAGCTTTCATGGACTGTCTGTTTGTTTGCAGATGTGTTCACGGAGAACCCAGATGAGAAGTCCATCATCACATACGTTGTGGCATTCTACCACTACTTCTCTAAGATGAAGGCACTAGCAGTGGAGGGGAAGAGAGTTGGCAAGGTGAGGATGGGATAAATAATGCAGTGTGTGTATGCTTGTGTGTGTGTGTGTGTGTGTGTGTGTGTGTACATCCGTGCCTGCTTTGTTTACCCAAACACCAAAGCGTTTGGGTAACCTCGCCCTCTGTGTCCATCCTCTAGGTGCTAGACCATGCCATCGAGACAGAGAAGATGATTGACAAGTACGAGACCCTATCGTCAGACCTGCTGATGTGGATAGAGCAGACCATCATCGT
Source organism: Salvelinus alpinus (assembly GCF_045679555.1). NCBI lineage: Eukaryota > Metazoa > Chordata > Actinopteri > Salmoniformes > Salmonidae > Salvelinus > Salvelinus alpinus. The sequence goes on from NC_092110.1 coordinate 5,528,558, forward strand.
CCTGAACAACCGCAAACTGGCCAACTCTCTGACCGGTGTCCAGCAGCAGCTCCAAGCTTTCAACTCCTACCGCACCGTGGAGAAACCACCCAAGTTAGTCACACCAGCATGCCTTAATACAATATACCCCATCTAGGGTTGCAATTTTCCCCCCAAAACATCAAGGTTTTCTAGAAATCCTCCATGAATCCTCCAAATGCGAAACTGGGAATTTGGGGAACATTTCCGCAAGTTTGTAACACCAGTTCTAGCATGGAAACACGTTTGATACCAGTCCACTTGTTCCGCTCCAGCCATTACCACAAGCCCGTCTTCCCCAATTAAGGTGCCACCAACCTCCTGTGCTGGTCAACAAGTTCTGGTTCTGACACATTGTTTATTGTTTTGTCTGTGATGTACAAGGTTCCAGGAGAAAGGTTACCTTGAGATGCTGTTGTTCACAATCCAGAGTCGCATGAGAGCCAACAACCAGAGGGTCTACACCCCCAAGGACGGGGCTCTAGTGGCTGATATCAACAGGGTAAGAGACCGGAGTTTTCAGTAATACTGAAACAAAGAGTGTAAGTTTAATTTAGCCGGCTGGTTCCGTACTTACTGACGCTATTTTGAGTCTGCCGGGATTCCGGAATGGAGGAGACACAGTTAGTAAATTCAGTAATGGGTCATTTATTGATCGACAAAGACACAAGCACAAAGACAGAATAATGACTTATTATAACAAAATCCTACGGTAGCCGTCCGGCACTTTAAACAACCACGTTGTCCTCTGCAGGCCTGGGAGCGCCTAGAACGGGAGGAGCATGAGAGGGAGCGTGTCCTGAGAGACGAGTTGATTCGTCAGGAGAAGCTGGAGCAGATGGCCAGACGCTTTGACAGGAAAGCTGCCATGAGAGAGACCTGGCTACTGGAGAACCAGAGACTGGTGGCACAGGTAATATGTCCACTTGGACAGCACACCTGCACACATATAGTCCATAACAAAACAGACATGCGCTATTCATTTTGGGGCCAATTCAGAGCTGAGATAAGTGGACCGAAAATCATTCATTGATGTCAGTGGAATAATTGAGGGAAAACTTGCACAGATCTCAAGTCAGAATACCCTCCTTCTCCAAATAGACGTACATAACAGTTTAATCTCTTCACCTCTGAAACCTCCCCCACCTTCCTCCTCCAGGACAACTTTGGCTACGACCTGCCGGCGGTGGAAGCGGCGAAAAAGAAGCACGACGCCATCGAGACGGACATCGCTGCCTACGAGGAACGCATCCAGGGCATAGTGGCCATCGCTAAAGAGCTGCAGTCTGAGCGCTACCATGACGCCAAGCGCATCGACGTGCGCAAGGAAAACATCCTGAGGCTAAGGGATTACCTACTGGAACTACTGAATGCTCGCAGGGCACGCCTGGACAAGAACCTCACCCTGCAGAGGATCTTCCAGGAGATGTTGTACATTATCAACTGGATCGATGAGATGAAGGTAGATTATTAATAATAGGGTCATAGAAATGATCTGTTGAAGGTGACTTGCAGAATGTTAGATATTGACAGGGATATAGTACATATTGTATTTACTATATTTAGCCCCTGCTGCAATCGAACCCTTGTGTTACTTGCTAGTTAACCCACTGAGCCATTGGAACCAGACACAACAAAGGCCAGGGGTCGGCAACAGGCGGTCCGTGGGCCCCCAACGTTTTTAGTACTTTATATATATATATATATAGAGAGAGAGAGAGAGAGAGAGAGAGAGAGAGAGAGAGAGAGAGAGAGAGAGAGAGAGAGAGAGAGAGAGAGAGAGAGAGAGAGAGAGAGAGAGAGAGAGAGAGAGAGAGAGAGAGAGAGAGAGAGAGAGAGAGAGAGAGAGAGAGAGAGAGAGAGAGAGAGAGAGAGAGAGAGAGAGAGAGAGAGAGAGAGAGAGAGAGAGAGAATTTAAACATTTTTTTAAAATTGGTCAAAAAAGACCCCAGGAATTCAGTTAAACATTTGTATAATTTAGGAAATCTGTTCCTAAGTATCGCCTCAAATAAAAAAAGAGACATGTCTCAATGTAATGAAGGTATGAAATTATTGTTATTTTCAAATACAATCTCTTTGGGGCTTTGTTTGGGTCAATTTGCAGTGTACAAATGATTATAATGATCCGGCACCCTGACCATCCACTCCGAGGAAAATTGTTCCGCGACTGAATCTAGTTGCCTACCACTGTCATAGGCCGTGTGCAGAATCTATAAATTATGAATCTGAAAAAGCCATGTTTGGTTAAGGTTAGAATTAGCTTTCTCCCTGCTATAGCTATAGATGTAGGATCTTCATTTAATCTCTTTTGTTGGTGAGAATTTTCCTGCACCAGGAAATGCAGATGAGCTTCATGATGTACATAAATTCACTGAAAACCCACACTAACACATGGTTATATTAACAGTATTGCACTTTAGCCTAACCACCTATATCAAGCATCATTATGGACTAAACGTTCACATCCTGTTTCTGCAGTAATAATTTGTTGCGACAAAACTACTGGTCAAATTAGGCACATCTGTATGCCAGAACATTCCTTTGCCTTGTTTGATCCCTAAAGGTTACCACCCCCACCCCTTCCTCTCAACCCTGACCTCTGACCCTGTGGTATGTCCCCAGGCTCGGCTGCTGTCTCCTGACTTTGGGAAGCACCTGTTGGAGGTGGAGGACCTGCTCCAGAAGCATGCTCTGGTGGAGGCTGACATCTTAGTGCAGGCAGAGAGAGTTCACAATGCCAATGCAGCTGCTCTCAAGTTTGCCAATGGAGACAGTAAGTGTAGTCAACTTTCCTATTCATTTAATTGCCCCTCCTTAGCAACTTGTTTTGGACCGTACATCTCATCTTACAAAAGAGGGTAACACTTTACATGATCCTTTTTGTGTATACCTAGATGTTAAGTGTAATCCAACAGTTACCTTCAGGTAAAGTGTAACCCAAAACATACCTTCATCTGATGACGTGGATGTCGATTCAGGCAGCCCCCCGCACCTCTCTGATTCAGAGGGGTTGGGCTAAATGTGGAAGACACATTTCAGTTGAATGCATTCAGTTGTACAGCTGACTACGTATCCCCCTTTCCGTTTCTTTCCCTTTCTAAAGTGTAACCCAAAAGATACCTTTGTGTAAAGTGTTAACCTAAAAGATACAGCACATAATCATGCCAAAAGGTAGCTCTTGTTTGTAAATCTTCCCCCATCCTCACCTCCCAGGCTACAAGCCTTGTGACCCCCAGGTGATTAAGGACCGGGTGCAACACCTAGACCTGTGTTACCAGGAGCTGTGTGCACTGGCAGCCCAGCGCCGTGCCCGACTGGAGCAGTCACGACGTCTCTGGAACTTCTTCTGGGAGGTATGTAGGCTACAGAGATAGGCAACTGAAAGGTCTTGCCCTTAAGCCAGGCCCTACTGCAGGGGCGACGCACTATGGTGGACCCTGTCCTCCAACCCTCTCCGTGGGTGTTTGTATGTGTGTTTCTCAAGGGGTTTTTGTGATAATTGACTATAAAATATATCTTATTTTTATGATAAAGAAAAATGCACATTTCAGTGTCTCTGTGATAAATGACTATGGAGTATATCTTATTTGATCTTAGATGGCCGAGCTGGAGAGCTGGATCAAGGAGAAGGAGCACATCTTCTCCTCGCTGGACTACGGCAAGGACCTGACCAGTGTGCTGGCTCTGCAGAGCAAACACAGTGCCTTCGAGGACGAGCTGGGGGCCCGCCGTGCCCACTTGCAGGAGATCATGGACGAAGGAGACAACATAATCCAGGCTGGACACTTCGGCACACCACAAGTAGATTCTTTCCCCACGTTGACTGTATTTCATTTGTTTGTAACTGTCTATATCATGTGTTTATACATGACATGTCTTGAAATGTCTGCACATGGCCACAAATACAATGTGCCCATGGGGACAATAAAGTCATTATTTTGTTTATGTTATCTTAAGGTCGGGGATCGCATGGCGGACGTGAGGAGGCAGTGGCAGCAGTTGGAGGAGCTGGCAGCGTTCAGAAGGCAGAACCTCCAGGACACCCAGAGGTTCTTCCAGTTCCAGGGAGATGCTGATGACCTGAAGGCCTGGCTGCTGGATGCCAAGAGGCAGATGACTAGTGATGAAGTGGGTCATGATGAGTATACCACCCAGAGGCTGCTGAAGAGACACAGAGGCCTAACGGACGACGTCGCCAAGAACGGAGCCACCATTGACGCTCTGACCAAACAGGTAAATAACTGACTGACCAAATGGCTGGTTCTTGCCTATAAAACTGTTTTACTATACTTTACATAGCTTTACAATTAAGATCTACTAGATTATGTTAGCGTTATGATTTAACCGCTAGTTGTCACATATGTGTATATTTGTTGATATTCATCCAGATTATTCTTACTGTTTTTAATGCTGTTTTTATTGTAAGAGCTCTGATGATTTCCCCAGATTTCCCCAATGTATTTATTACATATGGCTAATAAACCGGAACTTTTTATGACCAGGCGGCGGCGCTACCTGAGGAGCTGCGTCACACGCCGGACATCCAGAGACGTCTGCAGGAAGTCAGAGACCTGTACATGGAGCTGATGTCCCTGTGCGACCTGCGACAGAAGAAGCTGGATGATGCCATGGCCCTGTACATCATCTTCAGCGAGACAGACGCCTGTGAGCTGTGGATGGGCGAGAAGGAGACCTGGCTGGTCGGGCTGGATGTGCCTGAGAAACTAGAGGATTTGGAGGTGGTGCAGAACAGGTACAAACCACAGATATGACGTCATGTCATATTGTTGGGGTACCAGCAATGTTAAACAGTACTTTAACATTTGTATAAATCTGACACCAATCACATCTGTATCAGATCTCTGCAAATGTGCATGTACCAGTATGCTATGCGGGTTATAGTTGGACTGACTGATGGGGGATTGGTTGCTGCTCTGAATATAACCAACTTGCTCTGGTGCATACTGTTTGATTTAGTGCTTACAATTTTTTTCTTCTCAGGTTGAGTATACTTTCTTCAGACATGGCTAACGTCCAGTCACGGGTTGATGATGTCAACAAAGCAGTGAAGCAGCTTGAGGACAGCAGGCACCCTCGTACCAAAGAGGTGAAGGAATGCCAGACGAAACTGAATAAGAGGTGAGACTCATGATGATGTGATGCTCATGTGTAGACGTAGTATATACTCATAGCAAGAAGGACATGTCGTCATTATGATCCACAGTCTACAGTAACGTTAGTATTAACCCTCTCTTCTCTTCTCTTCCAGGTGGGAGGCCTTCAAGGCCATGTTTGAGGAGAGGAAGCGGAAGGTGGACTCTGCTCTCAGCTACCACAACTATGGCCTGGAGTGTGACGAGACAGAGTCCTGGATTCAAGACAAAACCCGGGTCATCGAATCCACCCAGGAACTGGGCAATGATCTGAACGCTGTCATGACCATCCAGAGGAAACTCTATGGCATGGAGCGCGACCTGGCCGCCATCGGAGACAAGCTCACCTTCCTGCGGAGTGAGGCGGACCAGCTGGCCAAGGATCACCCGGACAACGCTGCAGACATCCTGGCTAGACGAGCCGAGCTGGACGCTGCCTGGGATAACCTGAAGGACACCCTGAAGGACCGGGAGGTATGTGTGTGCATCTTTGTGCGTGTGTGTCTGGGTCTACGTCTGTGTCGGGAAACAAGCAGAAAACACATTTATGTTGTGCACTTCTCCATAACAAATGGACTAATAAAGTTGTATTGTAGGACTCTCTGGGAGAGGTGTCCAAGCTGCAGAACTTCCTGCAGGACATGGATGACTTCCAGTCCTGGCTCTTCAAGACCCAGAAGGCCGTGGCGTCCGAGGATATGCCTGAGACTCTGCCCCAGGCAGAGCAGCTGCTGAGCCTCCACGACGCCGTGCATGATGACATGGGCACACACGAGGAGGACTACTACAAGGTTAGTTTCAAGTTGTAAAGTGTAAAGTTTGTTAAGATTTAAAGTAAATCTTACACAAATCCACAACACACAGCTAGAACAGTGGGCATAGTTTTACAAATTATCTTTTCAAATTATCTTATCAAATTAACTGCCTTGAGTTATCAAGGCAGTGACATAAATATGTGATCCTGTGTGGCTCCGTTAGTAAGATCGTGGTGCTAATGATGCCAGAGTCGTGGGTTGGATTCCTGCTGGGGCCACATATACTGAAATGTATACAGTTACTGCACTGCTTGGATAAAAATGTCTGCTAAATGGCATCTTATGATTACTATTACGTTAGGTGAGGGACACGGGCGTGGCGGTGACCCAGGGCCAGCTGGATGACCCTCAATACCAGGAGTTGGACAAGAGGCTGAAGGGTCTGGACCGCGGCTGGGACGAGCTCCACAAGATGTGGGACAGTAGGAAGGGCTTCCTGGACCAGGGCCTGGGCTTCCAGCAGTTCATGAGGGACGCCAAGCAGGTGGAGACCATCCTCAACAACCAGGTGAGATAAACCAACGTTGTGATACCAGGTTGTTATATTTAAAGAAAGCAATTGTTTTCCTTAACCAGGTTTCCATCCAACCTTTTTATGTGAATAAAGTACAGGCTGTCACAACCTGATGGAAACAGCACATTTTTCGGTAAACTTTCCAAATGTCGACAAAACAAAATACCCTAGCTTTTATGCGCAGGTATTGATAGGGTAGTGCATACGGCCCAGTACATCACTGGGGCCGAGCTCCCTGCCATCCAGGACCTCTATACCAGGCGGTGTCAGAGGAAGGCCCAAAAAATTGTCAAGGACTCCAGCCACCCAAGCCACAGAATGTACTCTCTGCTCCCGCACGGAAAACGGTACCAACCAACAGGACCCTGAACAGCTTCTACCCCCAAGCCATAAGACTTGTAAACAAGACTGCTAAATAGTTAATCAAATGGCTACCTGGACTACCTGCATTGACCCTTTTTTGTACTAACTCTCTTGCACCGACTCTATGCACACCCACTTTACCCACACACTCACACAGTAAGTATTCAGACCCTTTGCTATAAGACTCGAAATTTGAGCTCCGGTGCATCCTGTTTCCATTGATCATCGTTGAGAAGTTTCTACAACTTGATTGGAATCCACCTGTGGTATATTCAATTGATTGGACATGATTTGGAAAGGCACACATCTGTCTGTATACAGTCCCACAGTTGACAGTGTATGTCAGAGCAAACACCAAGCCATGAGGTCGAAGGAGTTGTCTGAGAAGCTCCGAGACAGGATTGTGTCGAGGCACAGATCTGGGGAAGGCTACAAAAATGTCTGCAGCATTAAAGGTCCCCAAGAACATAGTGGCCTCCATCCTTCTTAAATGGAAGAGAAGTTTTGAACCACCAAGACTCTTCCTAGAGCTGGCCACCCAGCCAAACTGAGCAATCGGGGGAGAAGGTCCTTGGTCAGGGAGATGACCAAGAACCCAATGGTCACTCTGACAGAGCTCCAGTGTTCCTCTGTGGAGATTGGAAAACCTTCCAGAAGGACAACCATCTCTGCAGCACTCCACCAATCAGGCCTTTATGGTAGAGTGGCCAGATGGAAGCCACTCTTCAGTAAAAGGCACATGACAGCCCACTTGGAGTTTGCCAAAAGGCACCTAAAGACTCTCTGACCATGAGAAACAAGATTCTTTGGTCTGATGAAACCAAGATTGAACTCTTTGGACTGAATGCCAAGATTCACATCTGGAGGAAACCTGGCACCATCCCTATGGTGAAGCATGGTGGCAGCATCATGCTGTGGGGATGTTTTTCAGCGGCAGGGACTGGGAGACTAGTCAGGATCAAGGGAAAGGTGAATGGAGCAAAGTACAGAGAGATCCTTGATGAAAACTTGCTCCAGAGCGCCCAGGACCTCAGACTGGGGCGAAGGTTCACCTTCCAACAGGACAACGACCCTAAGCACTCAGCCAAGACAATGCAGAAGTGGCTTCAGGGCAAGTCTCTGAATGTCCTTGCGTAGCCCAGCCAGAGCCCGGACTTAAACACTATCGAACATCAATGGAGAGAGCTGAAAATAGCTGTGCAATTCCCCAAATACAGGTGTGCCAAGCTTGCAGCTTGACTCGAGGCTGTAATCGCTGCCTGTAAATGTGATGTTTAGGTTTTTTATTTTGAATAAATTTGCCAAAATTTCTTAAAACATGTTTTGCTTTGTCATTATGGGATATTATGTGTAGATTGATGCGGGGGGAAAACAATTTGATCCGTTTTGGAATAAGGCTGTAACGTAACAAAATGTGGAAAAAGTCAAGGGGTCTGAATACTTTCCGAATGCATTGTATAGTCATGTTACTTTTACTCTATATTTTTATTCGTTATTCACTGTGTATTTATTCCTCATCTCACTATTTATATATTTTCATTGTATCATTAACTCAGCATTGTTTGAAATGGACCGGTAAGTAAAAATTTGATTTGAATTTGAACTTGATTTGAATAACATGGCAAGCGATGCCATGTTGTGTCGTCCTCCCAATACGATTTGGGAAAGCACGCCATTTATTAGGCTACAGATTAAATACGTTTTGAACTTCACAGGGTGGTGAATGTGCAAGGTGACGATAATGCGATAATATATGTCATTTAGCTTTTATCTATTATGTGCATATGAGCTTGATGCCCCTTTTCCAATAAATATCGAGAGTCTTATTCTGGTGACGTGATGATCGATGCTTGGTTGCCATTTGACAAATAAAAATAATCTCGCTCTTTTGTCTATAATAATCTCATCATGTAGGCTATACCCGCACTGTATATGTGAGCTGTTGGCTGGAGCGCACGTGCCAATACCGGTGGTCACACTCGCTATATATATATATATTTTAAAAAATGTGACGCCAGTAGAGTTGAAAATGTGATGGAAACCCATTTAAGTTGTTTATTTAATTCGGTACATGGAAATTGAACTGCAAAAGTAATTTTTTATGTGCACTACGTCATCACGCACAGCCTTTTTGTCCACAAGTGAATTTGATGGAAATACATCTCTGGTGGGAAAATACGCATATTGTTTCATGTGGATTATACAATATTCACATGAAAATCTGTCGCCAATTGGATGGAAACCTAGCTAAATAAAGCGAAATAAAGGTTTACATACGTATGAAGATAAACAAATAATGTTGTGATTTTCCCTTTACTACAGTATCGCATTTCCCTGTTGTCTTTGTATTGTGTTTTTACTGTGGGTTTTACTGTGAATGCTGGAGTGAGTAGGATTTTCGATGTATTCATTACACATGGCAAATAAAGTGAACATTTAAACATGGAATATGAATAGAGTTAAAAACCCAATGAAAATCGAAAAACTGTAAAGCAGAAAGTGAACAATTTGAAGGGTGCTGTGCTATGTTTGTGACTGTGGTGGGTCAAGAGTACATTGATGTAGTTTATCTTCTGTTAGTCAGCACCTAACGTAATGGTTGTGGATTCTTTATTTCTTTACTTCAGGAGTACACTCTGGCCCACACGGACAAGCCTGACACCCTGGACGGAGCAGAGCAGGCCCTGAAGAGGCACGAGGACTTCGTCTGCACCATGGACGCCAACATGGAGAAGATCGCCAGCATGCTGGAGGGGGGACAGAGATTGGTTGACAGGGGGAACCTCTACTCCCCCAGGATCCAAGATAAGATGGACCTAATCCAGGACAGGTTAGTCTTGGATCTTTTTCTGGTCTCATATTTGCTTAATTAAAATTTAAAAAATTAAAAAACACCCAAAGGACATCAGCTTTCTTTGAAAAGACTTCTTAGTTTATGAACTATAAATGAATACAAATGGCTCTCTTTTATACAATTAATTCTAATGTCAGCCATGGGTTTATAAGAGGATCTGTCTGTACATATTGTAATGAACTTCCACAGAGAAAATCTCTACTCTACATTATCTGACCTATTGACCTTTACTTGTTTCGTCTGTTCCCTCAGTAGTGAGTGTTAACCACATACTGTAGTTCAGCTAGCTATTATCCTGCCACTTTGAGGAGCATGAAACACATAGGGTGTGTCCCAAATGGCACCCCATTCCCTTCATAGTGCAGTACTCCCTATGTAGAGCCCTATGTGTCCTGGCTAAAACTAGTGCACTATAAAGAGAATGGGGTGCCATTTGGGACGTACACATACTGTACAGTAGTTCAGCTTGCTATTAGCCTGCCATTCTGAGTCAGCTAGGTCAGCAATACATAATTAGTGTTAACATTGGTCTAGTGGAGAGGGGGAGAGGCGAGGGAGGGAGCTCCTTCTCCCATTAACACACGCCATTATAATCCCATCCGGCTTCACTCTACTCTGCTGGGAGGGAGACGGTTGGAGGGCGCCGGGTGCCTGCTATGATGGGTATTGATCGCAGAGAGAGTGTTCTTCAACCCAGAGGAGGTAGTGATAGCTATACTGAGAGATCAGGAGGGGTGGGGGGCTGTGGAAGGTCTTTAGTAAAGACTCTTTACTGTGTGGCGCTGGGGCTGGAACTGGAAAGGTTCAGTAGAGGGGATTGCATGTGTTGTTTACACCCTACCATCAGTCTCTGTTGTGGGGACCTGGGTCATGTTCATTAGGCACCAAACGGAGAAAAATGGACTGAAACAGGGAGGGACTTCGAATAAGAGATGCTCGTTTTAGTTGTCTTTTCAAACATTTTTCGTTGCGTGCCCTAATGAACACGACCTTGGCGATATGGGACTGAGTCTAACGTGTTGTTCTGTTGTGTCTGTGTGTTTTCGATCTGCAGGTACCACAAGAACAGAGGCAAAGCCAACGACGTTACAGGGGTACTCAAGGATAACCGTGATCTTCAACACTTCCTGCAAAACACACAGGATGTAAGATATTTTATTCAGTTTTTGGTAACACGATACAGCAAATGTGTTCCTGTCTTACTTCTTACTTCTGACTCTGTGTTGATCTCCGTCTCTCTATCCTCCACCTCGCCACTCCCTCTCTCTATCCTCTCCACTCCCTCGTTCCATCCTCTCCCTCTCCACTCCCTCTCCCCATCCTCTCCGTCTCCATTCCCTCGTTCCATCCGCTCCCTCTCCACTCCCTCTCTCCATCCTCTCAACTATCCTTTCTCAATCCGCCTCTCACCTCCATCTCCTCACCCCTCCATCCTCTCCTCTCCCCCTCTCAATCCCTCTGTCCATCCTCCTCCTCTCCCCCTCCTCTCCATACCCTCTGTCCTCTCCCTCTCTCCAGCTCACTCTGTGGATAAATGAGAAGATGTTGACGGCTCAGGACGTGTCATATGACGGGGACAGGAACATTCACACCAAGTGGAAGAAGCATCAGGCCTTCATGGCTGAGCTGTCCTACAAAAAGGACTGGTTGAACAAAATAGACCAGGTGTGTGTGTGTGTGGATGCATGCGTGTGTGTGTGTGCAAGGTGCAAAGTGACATAGCTACACTGAGCTGTCAGAGCCTGTACGCTCGCTCCACTACAGTATCAGTTTCTATGTGTCCTTGTGGTCACATCCTTGCTATATGCCACATGGTGTAATAAGTAACAATATTTTCCATGTGACGTTTAACATCAACCCTGCTCTTCGCAAAGGCATCTAGCTTAACTGGCTTCTGTTTCTGTTCACTTAACATTATGATTTTGGATTGAAATAATAATATACAAAGTAAGTCGCCTTGCCCCGAGCCAGAATGTCCCAAAAGGCATGATCTTCTGTTTGTGGATCGTGAGGCAGCTTAATGTACAAGTACACCCACTGGACATGATGCTAGTCTATCCCAGTAATCATATAGCCTACTTGAATTATTCCTGGTATACATCCCATCCATATTACTTATCATACATGTGCCACAGACGCTGATGGATTATATAACAAGTATGAACGTTTCCCCTGTGACCGTCCCTTCTTCTCATCCACAGGAGGGCCAGGAGCTGATGGATGCCAAACCTGAGTTCGAGCCCATCGTGACCGAGCGTCTGGCGAAGCTGCATGAGCTGTGGGACAAGCTAGAGTCCACTGCCGAGAACAAGGCCCGTCTGCTGTTTGATGCTAACCGTTCCGAGCTGTTTGACCAGAGTCTGGCCGACATGAAGAAGTGGTTGGCTGAGCTTCAGAAGGAGCTACAGGGAGACGACGAGGTCAAGGACCTCACAAATGCTAACATCCTGCTCAAGAAGCACCAGGTGTGTGTGTGGAGGGGTGTATCTGTCTAATGTTCCTCCCCCAGTTTCGGAGGTTGATCGAACAATAGCACTCTAGACTCCGGACCATAAGCCGGAGAGTTCCAATCTGCTTGGTGAGAAAAAATCAGTTCTGCCTCCAGTCTGCCCAGCCACTAGTTTAACCCCCCCCCCCCCCCCCCCCCCTCCCTCCAGCAAACAGAGAACCAGGTGCGTGACCGTGCGCAGGAGCTGGAAGAGCTCCAGAAGGCTGTCGAGAAGCACGGAGGCCTAGCCGGGAGCAGGGAGGACCAGTTTGAGACTGAGCAGCAAGCTATCCAGACAGACTTCCAGCAGCTCCTCAACCCCCTGTCCCAGCGCAGGGGCAAGCTGGAGGCAGCCAAGGCCGTGCACCAGTTCTACAGGGACCTGGCTGATGAGATTGTGAGGATTCCTTTCAGCTTATCATCAGCGCCATTTCAGTGTTGTTGTTTCCATCTGAAACGTGTCAGAATGCTTCCTCAGAGAAATGCTGACATGAACGCTATGTGTTTCACTGTTCTGTTCTCGCTCCGTTTCTCTCTCTATCGTAGCTCTGGGTCGAGGAGAGGTTGCCCCTTGCGATGTCAGATGAGCATGGCAACAATCTCCAAGCAGGCCAGATGCTGTTGAAGAAGAACCAGACGTTACAGAGGGAGATCGAGGGTCACCAGCCCCGGATGGATGAGGTGTTGGAGCGTGGCCGGAGGATGGCATCGGCCGCGACAGAGGCGGGCGGGCCGGAGGCTGAGCGTATTGGACAGCAGGTGTGCACATGCTCACGATTGCACGTGCACACGCCCGTACACACTTCTTGTTTTCTACCCCGTGTCCCTTCTCCTCACCCTCTGTTCCTTCCACCTCTTCCCATTTTTGTTTGCTTTCAATGGTTTGTTACTGATACTGTTTTTGTTATATATTGTGTCCCTGACTCCAGGTGAAGGAGCTGGAGGAGGTGTGGTCTCGGCTGCAGGATGAGATGGCTAAGAGGAGAGACAGGCTGAACGGATCTAACCTGGCCCAACAGTACTATAATGACGCTGATGAAGCTGAGGCCTGGATAGGAGAGGAGGAGCTATACATGATCACTGATGAGAAAGCCAAGGTAAGGAGGTGAGGGGAGGAGAGGAAAGGGGAGGAGAGATGAGAGTTGAATAGAAGAGCAGGAACTCTACATGATTGCTGATGAGAAGGCCAAGGCATTGCACTCCAAATATATTTACAACTATCAAGTTGATCTTACGGACTGTCGGTCCTTGCAACCATAGCTCCACTGGTGAATCGAGAGTGGTGACATTTATCCAATCCCATCCCTCATAGTAAACCAAGCGGTGGGGCTGCTGTTTGGCTGAAGAAACATATAAAAGATTGTGGCTTTCAAGTGTTCATTCCCCCCCCCCCCCCCACCCCCCACCCCCCACCCCCCACCCCCCACCCAGGATGAGCGAGGTGCCATGTTGATGTTGAAGCGTCACCTGATCATGAAGGAGGCTGTAGATGACTACTCAGACGCCATCCAGAAGCTGGCTGACCGCGCACAGAAGATGCTCAACGAGGACCACCCTGATGGGTGAGTGGAACCTAGATATTTAGGGTTCAGTCAGCTTACCTTGGGTACTACAGTATAGCTATCACTACCTCCTCTGTAGGCCTCAGACTAAGCAAGACTATGTTGAATACATGTGGAGAATCCTCCCTTTTTCAGATTGGTCTCTTGTTCCTCACTGTGTAACAGTATTGAGAGTGATAGGTGTGGTTGCGATTGGGTCCCTTACCACACAAAGATCAGACAGCTATGATACATCTTGATGCGTGGTGATGACTTGTCTCATCTTGTCAGTCACTCGCTCTTTCTCTCCCTCCCTCTCCTTTCCTCCCTCCCGATAGTGAGTCTGTCATCCGTCGTCAGGGCCAGGTAGATAAGCAGTACGCTGGTCTGAAGGACCTGGCAGAGGACCGCAGGAGGAAGCTGGACCATGTCTATCATCACTTCCTGCTGAGCCGAGAGGTGGAGGATCTGGAGCACTGGATCGCTGAGAGGGACGTGGTGGCCTCCTCCCAGGAGATGGGACAGGACCTGGACCATGTCACGGTGAGGGTGGAATACATACCAAATACAGAGGCCAGGGATTCTCAGTCTAGGACCTCTGGAGGGTTTCTATGAGCTTCCATGGGGTTCTTGGAAAAGCGGGGGGGAGGGGGACGATCGAGTTAATGGAACATTCTAGGCGGCTGAAGGGATAGAGAATGGTCGAAGCACGAATGTGAAGTCACACCTTGTATTGGGTTCTCTCTGTAATGTTCTTTATTGTTATGGAGTATATCCAAGCTTGAGAGCTCTTATGATTGAGCTCTCGTATTTTTTAAACGATTTCCTTTGTCATTTCCCTCCTCAAATCTAAACCGTCCAGATCCTGAGGGACAAGTTCCGTGACTTTGCCCGGGAGACAGGGACGGTGGGGCAGGAGCGTGTAGACTATGTGAATCAGACCATAGACGAACTGATTGAGGCGGGCCACACAGAGGCTTCTGCCATGGCCGAGTGGAAGGACAGCGTCAATGAGAGCTGGGCTGACCTGCTGGAACTCATAGACACCCGCGCTCAGCTCCTACAAGCCTCATATGACCTGCTCAAGTGAGTCTGGACACAATTGGTTGGCAAATAGTCCATTAATGCCACTAACTGTTTTTGACTTTGTATGCCTAGGCTCAAACACACAAGACAAACACACAAGGCAAACACAAGACAATAATTTGCCATTTTTTCAGACAGTGAAGACGTTTCATTTTTCCTTTCATAGACGGTTGAGATCTGACTTCTGACAGATTACAGTTGTATAATACAATAGTGGTACAGTGAGTGCTCAGCTGTAACAGAATGCCCTGGTGGTTCTCAGGTACTTCGATGATGGGAAGGAGCTGGTGGCTCAGATCCAGGAGAAACATAATGAGATTCCTGCTGACCTGGGAGAAGACTTCAGCAAGGCAGATACCTTCCACCGCATGCACGCCACCTTCGAGAGGGACATCAGCGCCCTGGGAAAACAGGTACACCTTAACCCCCTACTACCTGGGAAGCTACCTTGAGAGGTCGACGGGAGAGGCAGCGTTAAGATATTAAGAGGTGTTATGCTGACTTAGAGATGGCGATAGTGTAGAGCCATGTACATTTCAAGTTATATCAAGGTGAGTAGTTGTAAGACAGCATTTGTTTTTGTATGCCTTGTTGGCCTCCCTGTAACAACACATTGCAATAACACTGAACGCCAGTCGTGATTGGAGTCGCTCGAATCCGAAAATATGGGAAATGGGATTGAAAGTCTTCTACATCGAGGGTGTCGTGGTTCATTTCTGTATTATCAAATGAGGAGAGACAAACTCATCACGCAAGTCAGAGTTATACTTTAACCAAATCTTTATTCACTTATTAATAAGGAAAGCATGTCACACCACACACACACAAGTGAATGACGTGAGTGCTCTGCAGTTACGATGGCTCGTCGACGAACCACTCTTAGATGATTCATTGAGAGCCCCGACGCAAAGGATACAAAGATCTTTTAAATGGCAAGATACACCCGCTTAGTCTACATGACAAACAACAGATGTGTGGAATGGGTCACAAAGTTCGTATGAAAGAAATGAATAATTCACAGCAGACAGTATCTGCTGTAAAGACTGTTCTCTTTGTTTGGAAACCAGGGTCTGGCCCCAAAAACAAGGTTCCCCTCATCATTATCCACACTTGAGCCGACTCCACCCTGGTACCAACCAGTACACAAACACCAACTCATGCTATGGAATGCGGTCTAGGTTTTATCACCAAAGGCATTGTAAATCCACTGTGAGCATTAAGCCCCCAGAGGCCCAACTCAGGAGACTACGCACAGATGAGAGTGTTCTAAGAACCGTATTCTACTCCATAAAACAACCATTTGATGCAATAACAGTATTATAACATCATCTTGTAATGTTGCTCTCACATAGTTACCACCATAGAGATTCTATATCTAAGTTCACCACCTCAACCTCCCTCCTTCTCCCCCACCAGGTGCAGCAATTCCAGGAGACAGCGGTCCGTCTGCATGCCCAGTACGCTGGGGACCAGGCTGTGGAGATCCAGACCCAGGAGAAGGAGGTGGTGGAGGCCTGGAAAGCCTTGCTGGATGCCTGTGACGGCCGCAGGAAACGCCTGGAGGAGACAGCTGATAAGTTCCGCTTCTTCACCATGGTTCGAGACCTCATGGCATGGATGGAGAGCACCATACAACAGATAGAGACACAGGAGAAACCACGGTAATCTCATGTGACAGACTGTTAACATAAATGCTAGCGAGCTAGTGCAGGCGAAACTTGGTTCTGGGTTCTGAGTTTAAGGTGAACAGGACAGGGGAGGAAAGGGGATCCCATGGCTCTGTTGGTTGGAGCCAGGTATTTGCAACAACAGTTGTGGGTTTAATTGTCACAAGGTGTATACCACACATCCTGAATATATGCCGAGAAAAACATCTTCAAAATGACTAAACAACAGGGAACGGAGGAGAGAGTGGACTGGGGATACGGAGGGGTGAGGGGATGCGGGGAGAAAGGAAGGGTGAGGGATGGAGGAATAGAGGATGGAGAGATAGAGGATAGAGCGATAAAGCTAGACGATCACATGTTGTTTCTACCTCTCTCTCCCCGCAGGGACGTGTCATCAGTAGAGCTGCTGATGAAATACCACCAAGGGATTATGTCAGAGATCGATCAGCGTGGACCCAAGTTCTCTGAATGTGAGGAGCACGGCAAAGCTCTGCTGGCTCGCAAACACAAAGACTCTGTTGAGGTGAGGAACACCAGGGCTCTATGTCAATTCTTTGCATCCTATCTCCACGCCTCTCCCTTCCCTCAGAACTTCTCCTCCAATGTGTTTTGAGAAGGAGGCGAGGAGAGCGTATGCAAGCAATCAAGTAGAGGTGAATTGGGGAAGAGCCTGGGGCTACACTAAGTTCTTTCAGATATGTGGCTGTTTCCTTACCTTGTGACGCTACCTCATTTGAAAACTGAATTCATCTGACCATCCCTGTTGCTGTCATCCTCATTCTCTCTCAGATAAGTATTAAGCTGAGCCAGCAGAGGGAGAAGAGGAAGGAAATGATGATCAAGTGGGAGGACCGGTGGGACTGGCTCAGGCTCTGTGAGTACAGCAACAACAACAACCCTCCCTATTCCCCTCCTTCCTGATACTGTATTATAGACCCGAGTGAACACAAAAACACAAGGCCTGGGTCCAAATAGCATACTTACACATTTGTCTTCTCTCGTGTTATGTCCCAGTGTTGGAGGTGTGCCAGTTTGCACGGGATGCCTCAGTGGCGGAGTCGTGGCTAGTGGCTCAGGAGCCATACGTGGCCAGCAAGGACTTGGGACAGACGGTAGACGAGGTGGAGAAACTGCTGAAGAGACATGAAGCCTTTGAGAAGTCCACCGCCACCTGGGAGGAGCGCTTCTCAGCACTGGAGAGACTTACTACGGTATATTGTGGATAGGATTGTGTGTGTGTTGGGGGGGGGGGGTGTTGTTTGTTTATGATCTGTGTAAATCTGTTTCCTTTCGCATTTTTTTTTCCGATGTCCCCATTTTTCATATAAACAAGCGCGGTGTGTGTGTATCCATTACCTTTATTTGCGGGTGAAAATGACTACATTCTATGTCTGTGTCTCTCTCTCTCAGTTGGAGCTGTTGGAGTTGAGGAAGCAGCAGCAGGAGATGCAGCAGATTGTAACAGAGGAGCAGCAGCGCTCACAGATGGAGAGCAGGAGAGAAGACACAGGGTTCGCCGAGGACTCTTCTCAGCTCTACACCATCGAAGAGCAGACACTGGTTCGTACTGAGCTAATGTATGCCGACAAAATGACCATCTCTGACGATATTATTCCCAATCTGTCCTGTTTTCTGTCCATTAGTTATTCTGTCCTTTCTCTCTGTGTATGGATGGTATATAAGGATATTATATCCGTATGTATGTGTACATTAACATTGATTATACCTAAAATATCATATTCCCTCCCTCACTCCTTTCCCAGCCTGCGTCTGGACCAGTGGTGGAGCCAAGTTCAGGTCAGTTGGAGGGGACAGCAGGTGACTCCACGATGCCCATGCTCTCTGAGATGCAGGATGCTGGCTTGCATGAGGCTAGCTCTCTGGAGCTGCTGGATGCTTCTGTGTCTGGACAGACCCCCAGAGAGGGGGAGATCAGGGCCACTACCCTGCCCGCTGAACCCCTCAGTGCTAAGGCTGTGCTGCAGGAGGGCATGCTGGGACGCAAACACGACCTGGAGGCTGCTGGGAAGAAGACTTCTAACAGGTAGATACGAAATGATTTGCGTAGAATTCAGGCAGCACATTTTGCCAGTTCTTTTTTAGGTCACCCTTTATTTGGATAGACCAGCTTTTCCATCTGTAGATGCTCTACAGAAGGCCATACAATCAACAAACTATCTGCTCATAAACAACTTTTTGCTTAGGCTATGGTTAAAGTTACGGGGAAGTTTTGGGTTAGGATAAGGGTTAAGGTTAGGGTTAGAGCTTGGGTTGGTCGATAGTGGAAAGGTTAGTAAGTCTGTAGAGCATCTATAGATGGACTATCCACATAACGTGTAACGTTCTTTTTATAATTTGGGGTATTTTAAGAAGGTACCATCGCACTCACTCGACTGAGGGCTACATTTGATCAGATCCGCGCTAGCCAACACCCGCACGTGGGTTGTTTTGGCGGTGTAAGAGGTAGAACTGTGTTAGAACAATCAAATCCACGAGTGGCTCCTTGCTTTAGCTTGTCGCGGACACTGCCATTGGATGCAATGAAACCACCCGACTTTCTAATCGGACAAATCCTACGCAGCCACGTTACAAGTATTCTAATGTCTACACCTCAATTAGACAGATAAACATCCCCCATCCAAATGAACATGAAAACATGCCTGAGAGTAAACTTTCTATTGCCGTTTTGAACATCTAACTTGGTAGTGATAATAAGGAAGGGAGTGATTTGTGACATACAAGAGCAGCCGCTCATCTACATTACATGACCAAAAGTATGTGGACACCTGCTCGTCGAATATCTCATTCCAAAACCATGGGCATTAATATGGAGTTGGTCACCCGTTTGCTGAAATAACAGCCTCCACTCTTCTGGGAAGGCTTTCCACTAGATGTTGGAACATTGCTGCGGGGACTTGCTTCCATTCAGCCACAAGAGCGTTAGTAGCGTTCTCCCTGCATCCGCCAAACCCAGATTCCTCTGTCGGACTGTTTAGATGCTGAAGCGGGATTCATCACTCCAGAGAACGCGTTTTTGCTGCTCCGGAGTCCAATGTCGGCGAGCTTTACACCACTCCAGGCGACGCTTAGCATTGGGCATAATGATCTTAAGCTTGTGTGCAGCTGCTTGGCCATGGAAACCCATTTCATGAAGCTCCCGATGAACAGTTGTTGTGCTGACGTTCCAGGGGCAGTTTGGCAGTGAGACGATTTTTACGCGCTACGCGCTTCAGCACTTGCCGGTTCCGTTCTGTGAGTTTGTGTGGCCTACCACTTTGTGACTGAGCCGTTGTTGATCCTAGATGTTTCCACTTCACAATAACAGCACTTACAGCTGACCGGGGCAGCTTTAGCAGGGCAGAAATTTGGCAAACTGACTTGTTGGAAAGGTGACATCCTATGACGGTGCCAGGTTGAAAGTCATTGAACTCTTCAGTAAGGCCATTCTACTGCCAATGTTTGTCTATGGAGATTGCATGTCTGTGTGATCGATTTTAACACCTGGCAGCAACGGGTGTGGATGAAATAGCCAAATCCACCAATTTGAATGGGTGTCAACATACCTTTGTATAAATAGTGTAATTATCAACTCATACTCATCTCCGCTGTGCAGATGTCTGCCAACACGGGTTAGCGCTCGATCGGATTGAATCGAGGCCTTACAGTAGATAGGATATAAAGTGTAGTTCAAATTAATATCATTCAAGTTCATGGCTCTACCGCAAGATAATTCAAATCGTTTGGGGTAAGCTTGGGATGCGTATGTATCTGGTTCAGGTCTTCTCCAGCAAAATGTGTTTGTGCTCCTGTCCTCTCACAGGTCCTGGAACAACCTGTACTGTGTGCTGAAACCTGGTCAGCTGTCTGTCTATAAGGACGCCAAGAGCATCAGCCATGGCTCCACCTACCACGGAGAGGACCCTCTGTCGCTCTGCAACGCCAACTGTGAAGTCCTGACCAACTACAAGAAGAAGAAGCACGTATTCAAACTGAGGCGAGGATCCGGAGTCTCTCAGTTTACATAGTTCACATCAGTGGAGGCTGCTGAGGGGAGGAACGGCTCATAATAATGGCTGGGGCGGAGCGAATGGAATGGCATCAAACGCATGGAAACCATGTGTTTGCTGTATTTGATACCATTCCGCCTATTCCGCTACAGCCATTACCGCGAGCCCGTCCTCCCCAATTCAGTTGCCGCCAACCACCTGTAATTCACACACTCCGTTATTGCACTTTTCGTTTGAATCGTTACTGAATGTTGTTCATTTGGCTGTCTCTCTTCCAGGCTTGGCGATGGTAGTGAGTTCCTGTTCCAGTGTAAAGAAAAGGTGAGTTCTTCATGCACTTCTAACTAATCATGTTATACTATAGCAGTCAATCAATCCGTCATCAAAATACAGCTCTGTTGAACCATCTAAAAGATAAGCTTTCTGCCCTTTCTGGAATTAAATCACAAGTATCTCTGCAGAAGTATTACATCTGTCAATGTATTATGAACGTTAATCTTGTAGCGATCTTAACCCCAACACCCAAATTCAATGAAATATATTCAGCATAAATGGTTATTTCAGAAGGAGCTGGATCTTTGGACCCAGGCGATGGAGAAGGCAGTGAAGCCCCTGGCGCAGGAAGAGGTAGGACCCTCAGGGTCCGCAGGGGCCCGGGCCCACAGCCTGCCCCCTCCTTCCTCCTCCACCACCCCAGAGCCAGCGAAAGACAAGAAAGACAAGGAGAAGAAGGGATTCAGTCGGTTCGCAAAGAAGAAGTGAGGACTGACTGACGATATTTCCATCACATGGGCAGAAGTTGTAGTGTACAATCAGTAAGACAGATTTTTATCACCTTAAAATATAGTTTTTTTTTTTTTTTTTTTTACAATAAAATACATGAGATATTGTAGTTTTTAGATTTAAACCTACGCTCATGCTGCTGAGTGTATTTAAGCCAGTGTATCAATTTTTCGTTCTCTTTTTGTTTTCTCTTTGACAACATATGCTACATTTAAATAGTTCATTTAAAGCACAGGAATGTTCTTTTGACACTCAACCAAAGAATGTTTGTACATTTGGAGCTCATATCGTAAAATCATCAAGATTTGGTATGGTAGCTATTTTAGCTAATTAAATGATAGGCCTAGTGTTGCCTGAAAGAGAGTGAAACATTGTACAGTGCTGCACAGTACAATAACTGCATGCACGACAAGTACAACAGCAAGTATGCAAACTAATTGTCCTATGCACTGTGGAAGCCAAATAACATTACAGAAATTGGATGTTATAGACTGTTTTAGCTGAGATGATGAAAGTAACACAATTGAAAGACGATCATGTTACCTTGTTATTGTCGTGCTTTTACCTAAAACAGAAATCAACTCAATGACTTTCAACCACGACTTTTACCAGAATAGCACTGTGGCCATCTCTGTTGCTGAGAACTTGAAATAGCCTATGCCTAACACCTGTGTATCGAATCTCATATCTATATACAATACCAGTCAAAAGTTTGGACACACCTAGTCATTCAAGGCATTCTCTCAACCAGCTTTGAATGAGTAGGTGTGTCCAAACTTTTGACTGGTACTGCATCTAAAGATGCATGTTTTTAAATTTTTTATATGGTGCTATAGTGTCGTGATATTATTAGGGCTCTTCAATCAGCTCTGCTTTAGCCAACCTCTGCATAGCGGTTGTTTTGACAGTGTAGGTGATGGAACTGTGTTAGATTTGTCAAATCCACATCCTCTATGCGAGTGTCTGCTATTGCCGGTAAACGCTTGATCTGATTGAATCTAGGACTTACACTCCAACTAGACCAACTTGGCCTGCCCTATTGGTCCTTTACTTTGGACTGCAGAGTCATATGCAACTGATTCTATCACACTTTGTTTGGTTTCACTCAAAACATCTTCAATTACATAATCGGAGACAGAAATACTTTTTTAGTCTGTCAAAAATCGAGGATAAAAATTGTGGGTCAATCAAATCTAAATTGCTTTTCCAAAACCCACACAGTATGAAAATTCATAATGGAAGAATGTGTCAAAATGAATGAATGTATGTACGTATGGAAATACAGAAAGCGTTGAAGACGGGTAAAGACAACTACTTTTGTGCAATGTGGAAAATCAGAAAAAATGTATTTAATTTGAAATCGACCGTCAGAATATTTGAATTTCATTTTTTTCCCTCAATGACATTGGTAAATTTAATGAAACATATTTAAAAAAGGAATCCATTCTGAAATATTTTATTTTACATCACCTAAATCTATACATGTACAGTATATAATTGATCTGCATTACTAGGAAAATATACTAATACATTTGACTACTGACAGTCCAACATTGTTTGTGTAGTTTGTTTTTCCTTTGTATCAGGTATACCCCCTTCCTTTGTGCTAGGTTGCTGGTGTGCGATATCGAATGCCAAACCAAAATGACCTATTTACAGAAAGTATTCAGACCCCTTGACTTTGCCCACATTGTTAAGTTACACCCTTATTCTAAAATGGATTAAAAATGTTATATATATATATAAATTATACATATATACATACATACATACAATACCCTATAATGACAAAGTGAAAACAGGTTTTTAGAACATTTTATTTAATACATTTGCAAAACAGACACCTTATTTACATAAGTATTCAGACCCTTTGCTATGAGACTCGAAATTGAGCTCAGGTGCATCCTGTTTCCATTGGTCATCCTTGAGATGTTTCTACAACATGATTGGAGTCCACCTGTGGTAAATTCAATTGATTGGACATGATTTAGAAAAGGCACACACACCTGTCTACACAAGGTCCCACAGTTGTCAGAACAAAAATCAAGCCAAGAGGTCAAAGGAATTGTCTGTAGAGCTCAGAGACAGGATTGTGTTGAGGCACAGATCTGGGGACGGGTACCAAAACATTTCTGAAGCATTGAAGGTCCCCAAGAACACAGTGGCCACCATCATTCTTAAAATGGAAGAAGTTTGGAACCACCAAGACTCTTCCTAGAGCTGGCCGCCCAGCCAAACTGAGCAATTGCAGGAGAAGGACTGACCATGAGAAACAAGATTCTCTGGCCTGATGAAACCAAGATTGAACTCTGGACTGAATGCCAAGCGTCAAGTCTGGAGGAAACCTGGCACCATCCCTACGGTGAAGCATGGTGGTGTCAGCATCATGCTGTGGGGATGTTTTTCAGCAGAAAGGACTGGGAGACTAGTCAGGTTCAAGGGAGAGATTAACAGAGCAAAGTACAGAGAGATCCTTGATGAAAACCTGCTCCAGAGCACTCAGGACCTCAGACTGGGGTGAAGGTTCAACTTCCATCAGGAGAACGACCCTAAGCACACAGCCAATATGACACAGGAGTGGCTTTGGGACAAGTCTCTGAATGTCCTTGCCAGAGCCCGGACTTGAACTCGATGGAACACCTCTGGAGATGAAAATAGCTGTGCAGCGGCACTCCCCATCCAACCTGACAGAGCTTGAGAGGATCTGCAGAGAAGAATGAGAGAAATTCCACTAATACAGGTGTGCCAAGCTTGTAGTGTCATACCCAAGAAAACTCGATGCTGTAATCCCTGCCAAAGGTCCTTCAACAAAGTACTGAGTAAAGGGTCTGAATACTTATGTAAATATATTTTTTTTTTATACATTTGCATATTTTTTATATATGAAAAGGTATCACAGTTGACAGTGCATGTCAGAGCAAAAACCAAAACATGAGGTCAAAGAATTGTCCCCGTTTTGCTTTGTCATTACGGGGTATTGTGTGTAGATTGAGGTCAAAAAAACGAATTTACTCCATTTTAGAATAAGGCTGTAATGTAACACAATGTGGAAAAAGTCAAGGGGTCTGAATACTTTCAGGAATGCACTGTACATGTCACGTTGTAATCAATTTTGACACTAGAATAAATGTTTGACTGAAATTGATGCTACAGAGGTTGTTTCCAAAACGAGAAGTTGCTTTTTTTTAGGGGTAATCACTCTTTAAAAGGAATTGACCCCAAACCTGCTACACATTGCCTTTTAATGTACTGGCTGTGCTGTCCCTCTAGATCCTTCATCCATTACACTTTCCCACCCTCACATCTACTCTCCACATACTAAACTCAACGTCTTTATCTTCCAGTCCTCTGTGTAGTGGTTTTTAAATCAGCATTTTCTACTCTCTACAAGCTATGTAAAATATCCCAAAATGTTGACAGAAAATGTCTACTACATTGAGAGGTGAACTTGAAAATAAACTCAGAAACCGACAGTTTGGAGTTACTGTATGTTCCCCCCAGGCAACACACACACACACTGGGTAGAGAGCAGGGTCAGACGCCATAAGGGTGCCTTGCTTGAGGACACAACGGTAAATTCAAAGCTCTACAAGGTTTTACTGAAGAGTTTAATGAATTATACAAATATAACAATTTTACTTTTAAACAGAAAGAACAAATCTGTTGGTGAAATAAAAAGGCACTTTTACTATGTTAAACAATCATCCAGACAGAACAAGCCGTGTTCCTCGACATATTCAAACTTAAAGAGGCAGTTGCTGAGTTTACATTACAGTCGGTAAACCAACAGCATCGAGACAGAAGGATAACGTAGCAGTAGCTCTAGCATTAACGACTAATATCAAGACACTGAAGTCTGTGTCACTTTGGTTTAAATACAGCCTTGGATAACAGTTTAGTTCACTCTGTAGGAAATCGATAACTGACCAAAAGTATACCTGAATGCAGAAGAACATAACATTTTGTTTGACATTTTCTTACAAATATTTATAATGAAAGTAAGGAAAGAAACCGATGGGACATTTCGGGATGAGTAGGTTACTGACAGACAGAAGAGGCGTTTTGGGGACAAGGCTGTTACAACACAGCCACTTTGCCCTTTCCAAGAAACAGGCAGTAAGGCCTCTCTCAGGTGACAAGGAGGCAGTTCAAATAAAAATGAGTGAAATAACATTGAGGTGAAGTACAGCACTTGATCCATTGGTGGCAGAGGTGTAGCCTGGTCCCAGATCTGTTCGTACGGTTACCAACTCCATTGCTCATTGTAAAGCAAATGAGGGACAAGGAGTTTTGCACAAACAGACTAGCACTCAGGCTAGCAGAGGGGAGTCTAGGCATGCTAAGATCTTTCATTAATATTAGTTGTTACTCTTGATCAAAGAGATATTGCTACAATTCTAGGGGACTTCCAGCATAGAACTTAATAGATCAACCATTGCACTAAAAGGGGATAATGGGGGGTTTAAAAAAAGCTATCTTTATTCACAAGTCATTTCTGCTTTATACGAATAATTAAATAGGCACATAATTTCAAACAATAACAATTGGATACAATAACAATAATTACAAGAGCCAGGAACCAAATTACACGATTTAAAGCTGGGGTGTTAAACATACGGCTGGATGGGGGGGTCCAACAAACTCAATATACTTTAAAATGACAAAAACCAAATAGTGGACCTACATTTATAGTTTCTTGACTGTGTCCAGCTCGCCAATAAATCACCGAAATGAAAGCTAGACAGTCAGGGAGCATCGAAAATGCCAAAAGCAAATTTTGACGGCGAGGAAATATAACCGATTCTCAGTGCAGCCCTCCGGACCTCATTAAAGATCAAATGTGGCCCCCGGAGAAAAATTTGTTTGACACCCAAGACCTAAAGCGTTTCCCTGCATACCCAGAAGCGGGTACAGCCGCTGTGACACCTTTAGACCACCGGGGGGCGACAGACGCATACGGCTGTGAATCTGGTGGCGCTCCACGTTATACTCCTAGAACGCGCGGGCAGATTATCAGGGCTCGTATAAATAAAGCATTTCAGGGTAGGAGTGCTGATCTAGCAGCGGGTCCCCCGTCTTGCGCAACTTCTCTCACATTAGGACTCCTACTCTGTGACGCTTTAGGAATATGGGCACAGATCTCACAACGCCTGGAGAAGTGATTCACCCGGTCACATACTAGGGATTGGGCCCCGGGCGAGGACTTTTATCTAGTCATAAAAGGCACAATAAGAGAGTGTGTGCATATTTACATATATCATTACAGAGAAGGCAAGTGTGGTTCAATGTTTTTTTTTCCTGGTTGATTATCTTTGTTCAAGGTGTGAGTGTGTGTATGTATTGTATATTTAAACACTAGTATGTACATGCGTGCACATGCAAGCTGAGGCAGAGAGTCAACGTGGATGATGTGGAAGCGAGAGCAGGTAGGTCTACTTGATGAGCTTGTTAGCTCGCTGGTTGGCTTCGTCGATACGTGCTTTGTTCATGTCCGCCTGAGAGAGAGAGAGAGAGTACAGACACCAGGTGAGAGGTGGATGAACACTTCTACATTTCCATCACTTAGTGCAACAGTAGCACTTCCTTGACAGTGGAGGCCAATGTTAGGCAGCCTCATGGTACACTAAAGAAATATCTAGAAGAAAAAGAAACGCACACCTATTTAGGCGAGGTGCTGGCTAGCGGAGTAGAAAACTTAAAAATAAAGGGAGAGCCGCACACTCTAGGAGCTCAGATGCAAAAATGTAATTACCAACGTTTCGACAGCCAAGCTGTCTTGAGAAATATACCACAGACTTGACTAAGGTATCTGAGGTGTAGGAAGGTGAAAGACTAAACTGTAAAAAATATATAGTCTCTTCACACTTAGATCAACGCAAACTTCAGTCATTTAATATGAAAAACTTTTGCTCACAAACACCGTCAGAGCATACTGGTGGCATCCATGGCTGCGTTTATACAGGCAGCCCAGTTCTGATCTTTTTCCCCACTAATTGGTGTTTTGACCAATCACATTAGATATGTTTTTCAGAGCTGATCTGATTTGTCAAAAGACCAATTAGTGAGAAAGAAAAGATAGCCATAGAAAGAGAGCCTCGCGGCATAATAAAGCCGTAAGGAGTGAGGCAGTGTATGGATGGATAACACAGCCCAGCTATGATGACAACCCACCTTATCTGTGATGCGGTCGATATGTTTGTTCTGCTTGTCTATCTCAGAGCCCATGTCCATGGCCATGTTCTTCAGGTTGCCTATGATGCTGCCCACCTGGTCCAGATTCTCCTCCATCTCATCCTCGCGAGCATCGTTGGTTACCCTTGGGGGAGAGAAAGGGACACGTTACACAAATATCTACTAATCTCATACGCATTTTCATGAGACTTTTTCGCTCTTGCTTGATAGCCCTAACCCTTCGGTTTTACCAGATCTGAAGGGTCTAGGTAAGTAAAATCAATGTAGCGATGGACCTTCCACCATATTGCCGGCCACCTTACAGATCTGCAAACATTGAAAGGGCAAAGGGAGCAAGAGTGACTTGGGACCGGCTGATAAATTCTAACTAGGTGTGTATATTACAGTTGACTGGCTTCCCTCACCTCTTGATGTAAGGTCCCCCCATGGACTGCTGCTGGTTGGCCTGTCCATTACGGATGCCTGATGGTTGAGTGGACACCACCGAGCCGTCCACTCCCTCTCCTCCACCTGCACTGCTTCTATCACCAATTCCCCAGGTACGCTTGTACTTAGAGTCATGCTCAATGGACGTCACCCTGATGGACAATACATCTATCAATAAAAGTCGTTCAGTCCGTCAATCAATCAGGGGACAACTTCAGGGGAAGATAGATTAAAACATGCTAGGAAACTGTGAGAGCAATCATTACAGAAAGTACAGTACAGAAAGCTACGACGACTCATTTCCAGTGTAGCAGACAGAAGTGAGATTGTAACCGTTCAGCTACCTGGTCTCACTCAGTGTGTTACCTGTCACATGGGCAGACACAGAGGCCACAGCACTTGGACAGGTCAGTCAGGTTCTTCTCAGCCTGTCTCATATCCTGGTTGATCTGGTCCATACCCTCCTCCGTACGCCGCAGTTGCTCTGTTACACAAACAGGACAAAACATCAAAAAGATCCAGCTCAGGGAAACGCAATATTAAAAACATGTTCATCGATTCATTTAACCTCTATTCATTTATGGTTTAAAAAAAATGGTTTTGATGATCAATGACAAAATGTCTTCTCTAGGGCGATTCCACAACAGGAAGGCCAAGAAATATTTTTGGTATCTCAGATTGCGCTTGCAATTCTCACGTAGAAACTTAATTGGGACGAAGGTTGTTTGATATGCTTTTTACAAATCATGATGAAAGTATCCATTTTAGGCCTTTTTTAGTCCTACTCCTTATAGTGTGCCCTAAAATATGGAGAATGTCTAGATTTAGAAATACACATTACATTTATTCAACATGACCATCTCAAAAAGTACCCTTTCTGATTTAGTAAATGTTTTGACATATTTTAGACAATATCAGGGGTCGGAAACAAGCGGCCCACTGGGAAAAACCTGCCCAGGTTAGTCTCAATTCCAATTGTAGGTACATTCCAGTAATTCAATATTATCCCCAACAATTCCAATTAGAATTCAATTCCCTCAGGCTCTAGTCAGACAGCATAGCTACAGTGGGTATCAGAAGCATTCCCCCACCCCTTGGATTTGTTCACATTCTGCTGTGTTACAAAGTGGGATTCAAATTCATTTCATTGTGATTTTTTTGTCATTGATCGACACAATACCAAAATGAAAAAAAAAAAGAAGTAATTACAGCTGTGAGTCTTCTTAGGTAACTAAGAGCTTTGCACACCTGTATGGTGTAATATTTGCCCATTAAACGCCGAGTAAGGCGTGAAAGATTGTGCAGAAAACCAGGTGTTTTAACCGACGTATGCTTACTTCGATTTTGACCGTACGCCGATTAAGGTAAGCAGAGTAAGGTGTTTACATGACTATTGCATAATTTGATGTGATGTGTTGGATTTGAAGTTTCAAGTTTTATTATTAGTCGTATGTACAGGATACACATGGTATTCACCGTCTAACACAATGCTTCCTTGCAGGTTCCTTCTTGACAATGCAACAATAAGAAATAAAGACGAACAAAGTAAATGGCTCAGTAGAATTGAAAACATTTTAGCATAAGTATAATATAAAAAAGGAACAATTTATAGGACAATATTGAAACATGTATCGGGGGGGGGGGGGGGGGGGGCGCCAAACACAAGGCTTTGCATTTAGGCCAAACATTTGATTCCTTTGTGGTGTTTTTATGCAGTATTACTTTAGTGCCTTTGTTGCATACAGGATCCATGTTTTGGAATACGTTCTGTATACTTGAATTCTTCTTTTCACATTTAGGTCATTATTCTGGAGTAAGTACAATTTTGTTGCTTCATTCTCAGTTGTTTTCTCCCTTCATAGCCATTGAAGCCCGTAGCTGCTTGAAAACTGGCCAATGGTCTCATGGTGACACCCCTGAGCAGTTTCCTTCCTGTCCTGCAGCTCAGTTCAGAAAGACTATCTTTGATGTGTCTGGGTGGTTTAATCCATCATCCAAAGCATAATTATTAACTTGACCAGGCTTAAAGAGATATTCAATATCAGATTTTTTTTTCAATGTTACCCATCTACCAATCACTCCCTGATCTTTGGAGTTGAATCTGTGCTTAAAATGCAATACTTGACTGAGGGCCCTTACACATGTATGGGGTACAGAAGGGTTAATGTAATTTATGTGATATGTAAAGCCAATTTTTACTCCTGAACTATTTTACCCTTGCCTTAACAAAAGGGGTGAATACTTTCACAACAGCTATATGTTATTTTTTATAAAATGTGTTGACATTGGAGTATTTTGTATAGATCAATGACAAGAAATCACAACTAAATCCATTTAAATTCCACTGGCATGCATTTATTAGAATTGTTTTTATCAAAGTGGGGTGAATACTTATGATCCCCATTATATACTTGAAATATAGAAATCCAAGTTGAAATGATTTATAACAAATCCTGTAGCCAATGTTTGATACTATGTGCATTAATTACATTTACTGGGAAATGTAAAAATACTGAATTCAAATTAAATAAAATATGAAATGTTTTACAATTCCAATTAAAATAGTCAAGTCTAATACCAATTCCATAACTTGAAGATTGTTTAAATTTGAATTCAATTTTACATAAAATTTAAAATTAAAATAATAATTTTTGGAATTATTTGACCCCCAACCCTGATGTATAGGTCTAAAATGGGCTAAAATAGTTTGAGATACAAATGTACCAGTGAAAGTTCTATGTGAGAACTACCAGAACAATCTGAGATGCAACTTTTACAGGAAGAACCACTGTCATACTGCAGCACACCTTGCGGGCTGCTGCAGAATTCTATGGCATGTTATTTAATTGTCAGCCATTGTTGCCATTAATGCTAGTTTGACCACCAGAGGGCATCTTTGAACAGCATTTGATAGCCTTCAATATGGTCTGTACTAGAGAATTTAAAACCTTAGTCAGAACATAGTATATGGGATTGATTTTAAGAAGTGTAGCTTAATATTCTAGTGTTTTCACAAAAAACGAAACCGTCAGGGGTTGAAGCTGTGGCACAGGGTACCATACTAAACCACACATTACCTCTAAATCCCACAGCATAATCTCAAAACTTTTAGTTGAGCAACCACTGTACCAAAAATATTTATGGGCCTTCCTGGCGTGGAATCGCCCTCTAACAAAAGATGGCGTTCCAGAGCTGGTACTTGGTAGTGAACTATGCATCTCTGACTCACCCCCCTGTTGGTCCAGCATTTCAATGGTGTTGACACCAGTCTGCCTGCTCTGTGGACACAAGGAAAGACCACAGTTCAGCACCACATTAGGAACTCAAAGACCACAGTTCAGATAACTTATACGAGCAATAACAATCTTTCTCACCTCCTCAGCCATCTGTAGCATCCGCCTGGTGCTCTCCAAGGACTGGGGGAGGACAATAGAGAAACAAAGCAGTAATGTTACAAGTAGTACATACAATATTTCGGAAAGTATTCAGACCGCTTCCCTTTTCCCAAGTGACAGCCTTATTCTAAAATAGATTAAATAAAAATCAAATCTACACTCAATACTCCATAATGACAAAGCGAAAACAGGTATTTTTTTGTGCAAATGTATTACAAATAAACAGAAATACCTTATTTACATAAGTATTCAGACCCTTTGCTATGAGACTCGAAATTGAGCTCAGGTGCATCCTGTTTCCACTGATCATCCTTGAGATGTTTCTACAACTTGATTAGAGTCCATCTGTGGTAAATTCAATTGATTTGGAAAGGCACACACTTGTCTATATATGGTCCCACAGTTGACAGCAAAAACCAAGCCAAGAGGTCGAAGGAATTGTCCGTAGAGCTCCGAGACAGGATTGTGTCGAGGCACAGACCCGGGGAAGGGTACCAACAAATGTCTGCAGCATTGAAGGTGCCCAAAAACAGTGGCCTTCATCATTCTTAAAATGGAAGCAGTTTGGAACCACCAAAACTCTTCCTAGAGCTGGCTGCTTGGCCAAACTGAACAATCAGGGGAGAAGAGTCTTGGTCAGGGAGGTAACCAAGATGGGAGAACCTTCCAGAAGGACAGCCATCTTTGCAGCACTCTACCAAATCAGGCCTTTATGGTAGAGCGGCCAGGCGGAAGCCACTTCAGTAAAAAACATGACAGCCCGCATGGAGTTTGCCGAAAGGCAAACCATGAGAAACAAGATTTAACTATTTGGACTGAATGCCAAGCGTCACGTCTGGAGGAAACGTAGCACCATCCCTACGGTGAAGCATGGTGGTGGCAGCATAATGCTGTGGGGATGTTTTTCAGCGGCAGGGACTGGGAGACCATTCAGGATCGAGGGAAAGATGAACAGAGCAAAGTAGAGAGAGATTCTTGATGAAAACCTACTCCAGAGAGCCCAGGACCTCAGACTGGGGGCAAAGGTTCCCCTTCCAAAAGGAAAGTTTCCTTAAGCACACAGCTAAGACAACGCAGCAGCGGCTTTGGGACAAGTCTCTGAATGTCCATGAGTGACCCAGCCTGAGCCCGGACTTGAACCTGATCTCTGGATTGACCTGAAAATAACTGTGCAGCGACGCTCCCCACCCAACCTGACAGAGCTTGAGAGGATCTGCAGAGAATGGGAGAAACTCCCCATATACAGGTATGCCAAGAATGTAGCGTCATACCCAAAAAGACTCGAGGCTGTTATCGCTGACAAAGGTGCTTCAACAAAGAACGGAGTAAAGGGTCTGAATACTTATGTAAATGTGATTTCATTATTTTTCCTATAAATTTGCAAACATCTCTAAAAACCTGTTTTTGCTTTGTCATTTTGGGGTATTGTGTGTAGATTGATAAGGGAAAAAACAACTTAATCCATTTTAGAATAAGGCTGTAATGTAACAAAATGTGGAAAATGTCAAGCGGTCTGAATTCTTTCCGAATGCATGAACATGACAGCTGGACAGACAGACACAGGTGTCAGTGTCTTTTAAAATCAGTTAGGCGAGGCAGAGACAAGGTATTCTCCATGACTAGCCCAGTTTACTGTGCCTGGTCAGGTGAGGTAGAATAATTCAAATCAGGCAGGAACCGTCTCCCTCCCAGCAGCACATCAATACACAAAATCACAGCAGTAGCAGGTGACATGGCGTAATGATGGAATGCAGTCAGGTGAGACAGAGGACCTAATAATAACAAGAGAGGCAGGACAGGACTGAGTGTGAAAGACTCAGAAAGGTGCAGCCTACAGCAGAGGAGCACTAGGAGGTAGAGCTAGGAGAAAGGATGACTCCGGGTAGGACGACTTCATCAGTATGAGCGGTTATACCGTGCCACCTCACTACAATGGCTTAAGCTAACAGAGTTGAAAATGATTCACCTCCGACACATTTCTAAGCTTACCTTGTGTCCGAACCACTCAAAACTGTGTGTGTGTGTGTGTGTGTGTGTGTGTGTGTGGTACAGTAAGAGGTTACTGTGACAGTTTACCCCAAGCCATGTTGTCCTAAACCCAGCACATAGGTATCAGTCTGTCAGTCAGGCAGCAAGGAGAGAGAGAAAGACGGAGGGAGAAAATCAGGTTGGTAAGACAAGAGATAAAGATTAGAATCAAAATTTCAGAGGACCACACTATTAGTACAGGCTGAAATCACAGAAAGTGTTAATAGAACAGTTTACTAACCTAGACCTGAATAACTTCTTTGCTTAGATCAGTGTTTTCCACTAGTGCCGGCTGTCGGCTACACAGCCAGTTACAATCATTTTCAGCCGGGTACTTTTCCCACAAATTAACTAGGCTACTTTTTGTTTACAATTTGCAAGTCAGAAGGGGGAAAAAAGTCTGCCGAGCCCTCTCCCACCAGAATGAACGATATGCATCTTCTAGCAATCTAGAATCTAAGTGAGCGTGTTTCATATGCAGCCAAAGTGCTGGCGCATAGGTTTACTGTGCTTTGATTGACGAACAGCAAGCTTGACTAGTTTATAAACGGTGTCAAAATGACTAAATAAAGCCGATCTCATATCCTTGCCATTCATAAATCATATCAATGGACAAAACTGTGTTGTAATGCGTCGGGACAAGTAAAACTAAAGATTCTGTTTGTATTTTCAATATGAAGTCCATCAGGACTTGTCATACAATGACGTTAAAGTGAGAGACTCGTCAGTAGCCTACCGAATCGCATCGGTAAGAGAGCCGTTCATTTGGCGCCATAATTTGCACTGGTAGGCTTTTTGGTGATTATCTGCAGGTAAATTATGAAAACATTTGATAAAGATGTTATTTGCGCAGTGTGGAGGATTCACCTAGACTAATAGAGAGAAAATATGGTCCAAAATATGATCAAAGAAAACAGATTGAATTCTTTTAAAAGCTAATGATACTTGTATGGTATTTTCAAAGATATTATACAGGTCTACTATTGACAATCGAGTAGTCAAATGCGGCTTTCTGTGTAGCAAAGCCACTGATTAGCGCCTGCTTCATTCTTCAATCATACCTGTATTGCAGATATGAGAAAATGCCTCTTAAAAAGGAAGCTTGAAGCCTGTGGAAGTCAGCAGAATCTTACAGGATTCTTTAAGAATAATCTGTGGGTCAGTTAAAAAAAACATTTTATTTTTAATGGATGACATACTGCAATTCACAAAGAGTTGCAAACACTTGTTGACGGCAGTCAAGTGACCGTTTAGACATGGTAATTAGGCTTCTCCAAGCTCTGATGCTGCTGATGGTCATTAGTATCCTACCAAACTTGCTAACTGCCTGGTACTCAGCACTCTATTGTCCCTCTAATCACTTAATGAGAGCCCATGTTTCCCAACATTTTTATAGGCTATGCGGGAGAAACAGAGTGATGGCCGATAATAGAAAGAGGAGGATCCCATCAGCTTTCATAGGCTAGGCCTACTATAGTTATTTATCAACTTTCCTAATATTAAGCACATTGCTTATATTTATTTACAACAGGAGTATAGCCTACCTGTCTGGCATGAAAATGAACCAGGGGAAAACCGTCCTGCATTCACTATTTAAGTGCATAGATGACATGTATTTTTTTCCCCACTGCCGGTTTTGAGACAGGTGCATGATAATGGTCCATTCTAAACCAAAACAAATTTCACACCTATATTATTTAGGTGTATGTGAAGACAAGATTAAATCAAGAATAGTCTAATGGGTGACAATATTAGCCTATAACTTGTGAAAGATGCCCAGATTGTGTGCAGTAAGGCAAGAAACAGCATATTCCTTTTTTTGTAACTTTTTCCAATCATGTCATGTAGCCTAGCCCATAGGCCTATATGTTTTGATAAGGTTTGCATCACAACTTAAGTGGCCAAATAACATCTTAAATTTAAACACATTAATCCGCTTTACAAGGGGTGTAGAGCCTAACTGGCATATATACACAGCGCGTGAGTTTCAAGTTTGGGGAAGATCATTTTCACCATAAAAATGCACCTTTATGATAAAATAATGACATGTATAATCTCATTTGCGGTCACCTTTGAGAATTGTGTTTCTCAGCTAATTGATTGCACTTCGGAACATTCACACTTACTGCCGTGTGCGTATTGGTGAACTCATAACGTGAAGAAATATCCTAATAGATTAGCAACATTTTAAGCTAAACGTTCTGATCTGTTGCGTCAGCCTCATTGCTTTAAAAAAAGAAGTTGTTTTGAAGCTAATGGTTGTATTAATTTGAGATCTATCACATCCCACAACTGTCCCAGACCATGTTTGGTTATTTATTTCTCACACAGAATATAGTAGGTCAACTTTTGTACTATGGGAGATAGTAGATTGACATATGCTAGTGCTTTTGCTGTTCATTAGGCCTACATCTTGTTGTCTGACGAAAAGTAAAATGTGGACGGTTCTTCCAATGTCTTCAACAAGCACCTTTTTGATACATTTTTATTTTGGGGTGTGGTTACCCTTTAATTCAAGTGTGCATGGTCTAGCAAAAGGCTGCTGTTAAACTGAGTTGAAGGCACATGTGATGGTTGAGTTTGCGAAACAAATACCCACTGGATTAATGAAAATAATCCTGATATCATTCTGCCAGGTAAACATAGGCTACTTTGTAGCTACATGAACTGTCAAGTCATGACACGGCCTTAGAGAAGAGGACGTGCAAGAGGGATAGAAAGCGGTTGCTTTGCGAGGTATCTCTAGCTGAAAATAAATGATCGAAGTGATTAATGGTTGGTATTTAGCAGTCATAAAAGTATGCCATATTTACTTTGAAGAACTACTGAAATTGTGATTTTTGTCAGACAGCATAGGCAGCAGCTCTATAGAGATGAGATGATGAATTGGAATAAAATGTCAAATTAAACATATCATTTAGACAAATATTCTCTTAAAGTAATGTGAATAAATGATGGTTAATAAGTGATGAGCAGTAATGGGCCGTCACTACCATTATGGAACTTTTTCACTTATTTTATTCTGTTTTACAGAATTCAACCCACATAATACATTGAAAATCGTGATTATTTTTTAATAATCGAACTTACCTCAAAAAGCACTAAAATTGCTCAGCACTACCATTTTCATTAGCATCATCGCTAACAGATACACAGTGGTAGCCACACACACACACACACACACACACACACACACACACACACACACACACACACACACACACACACACACACACACACACACACACACACACACACACACACACACACACACACACACACACACACACACACACACACACACACACACACATTCTCGTTGCCTCTTCAGAAGGTTGCAGGAAATATGAATCATGGACGCATTCTGTTCATGCCTTATGTCTTATGATAAACTTGGGCAAATTAATTAATTTTCAATACATTTAGTTGATTCCCCACTAAGGTCAATCTTTGTGTTTTATTTTTAAGTAGCCTAGTTAATAAATTGAAGTGGAAAATGTATGCTAATGGTAAACACTGACTACCCCCATTCCCAGCATTCCTATGGTGTCCCCATGGATACGGGTGGCAGCTGTACCTCATCGGTCACTTGGTTGGCCCTCATGGTGATGTCTTCCACTGACATGTCTGCCATTTTGCTGCTGTCAAAGTTGGAGGTTCCTCCTGTCACACCAAGCTCTACACTCTGAGGCCTGGGAGAGAGAGAGAGAGAGAGGGATGGAAGGAGTGTGGGAAAGGACAGGGAGTGGAGAGGGAGAGCGAGTTGGCGAGAAAGAGATGGGGGGGGGGGGGGTCATAAGTCATGTATCAGGTTCACAGATATACATTTTAAAGTTGTCTGAAAAGGTACCATTTACGTTTGCGGACAGAAATGGCATACTATGGAATTCATAAACAACGTTGTTTGACTTAGGCCTACATAAAAGGGAAATTATGCAAAACATTAAACAAATTTGATTATTTTCCTGCCAGCCCAATGTTGGAATGTGGAAAATGGAAAAGGAAACAGCAGTAGGCGAGTTCCTTGTCAGTGACATTATGGCCTGGCGTTGTTAAGCAGAAAGCATGCTGACAACGAGGAGGCTGGCGATAAGGAGAACTTGATAGGGAAATGAGGATCATGCGTTTTGGCACCATTGTAACAGGGCAGCCACAGTCAGGAACACATTAGCACTGGATGTCACACTTGGTGTTGACAAGCTGCACTGGATCCTCCACTGCGTTATGACAGAGAGAGACGGTTTTAGTCACATGTTTTAGTGCCAGTGTGTTCCAATATCTAAACTAGCATAGATATTGGAACTGAGCCAGAGTGTTTAATGGCTCACATGACATCACAACACTTTTCCTGTGGACTGCATTTGAGAAAAGCAGCAGAAGATATACTTGTGTGTATATAGTGTGGACACCCCTTCAAATGAGTGGATTTGGCCATTTCAGCCACACCCCTTGCTGACAGGTGTATAAAATCGAGCACACAGCTGTGCAATCTCCATAGACAAACATTGGCAGTAGAATGGGCTTACCGAAGAGCTCAGTGACTTGACGTGGCACCGTCATAGGATTGCCGCCTTTCCAGCAAGTCAGTTAGCCAAATTCCTGCCCTGCTAGAGCTGCCCCTGTCAACTGTAAGTGCTGTTATTGTGAAGTGAAAACGTCTAGGCATAACAACGGCTCAGCCGGAAAGTGCTGGCCACACAAGCTCACAGAACGGGACCGTCAAGTGCTGAAGCACGGAAAAATCATCTGTCAATTCTGTGCATCCAACAGTTTGAGAAAAGCCCCTTCCTGTTTCAGCATGACAATGCCCCCGTGCACAAAGCAAGGTCCATACAGAAACGGTTTGTCGAGATCGGTGGGGGAAGAACTTGACTGGCCTGCACACAGTCCCAATCTCAACTAAATCGAACACCTGAATATGGAATGAGATGTTCGACGAGCAGGTCTCCACGTACACTACATGACCAAAAGTATGTTCTGTTCAAGGTTCATGTGTGAAATTCTGACCAGCTCTTTGATGGAACACCGCTGCAATTAAGATGTTTTGGTACCAGAGGGGGACTGACAGTTTGTACTGGCAGGCATAGCCTAGCCCTAGATGTAGGCCTATCAAGGGTCTAGTTGAAGTTCAGGATCTAGGGCTCAGCTGACAAGTACACTACCTGAAAACTAATTTCTCAGGACACACTCCCCCCCCGTGCTCGCTCTACCTCTCCTGCTCCCCCCTTTTCCTTTGGACCTGCTTAGAGTAACTATTTCCTGTTCTTGCAATAACCTCTGAACTATAACTTCCCTTCTCTTCCCAACACACACAGAACTACAGAAACAGGGAAAGTGGATGGCTGTTAGTGATGTTGAGTTGACTTTTCACATGCCTAACTGCGTACTTTTATTTAACTAGGCAAGTCAGTTAAGAACAAATTTAAAAATATATACAATATAAATATAGGACAATACACACAACACAACAAGAGAGACAACACACGACTACATAAAGAGAGACCTAAGACAACACAGCATGGTAGCA
This sequence comes from Salvelinus alpinus, assembly GCF_045679555.1. Lineage (NCBI taxonomy): Eukaryota > Metazoa > Chordata > Actinopteri > Salmoniformes > Salmonidae > Salvelinus > Salvelinus alpinus. The sequence continues at coordinate 5,567,415 of NC_092110.1, forward strand.
ACAACATGGTTGCAGCACAAAACATGGTACAAACATTATTGGGCAACAGACAACAGCACATCACACAAAGCAGCCACAACTGTCAGTAAGAGTGTCCATGAGTGAGTCTGAATTAAGAGAGTCTGAATTAAGAGATTGAGAAAACTGTCCAGTTTCTAACAGAAATGATTTCAGAACAAACCGAAGTATTACTGATTAGTAATAAAAATAAAAAACAGCCCTTTTAAAGCTTATTTCACACTATATTCTTTCCCTAAATATTGTTGGCCTGAACGCTGAACTTCAAGTTGGATTCAAAAGAATGAGAGGCTATATTCCTGTAAAGATACCATCTCAAAATTAAGAACGCATACCATCTCAAACTTAACACATCAGCACATTTCAGACGGACAGGAAATGTCTCACTCTTCAGAGTGCTGGGTCATTCCACTTCAAAAAGCACAAGAAAGAGGATCGACACCCACCATCTCAGATTTTTCTGAAATCATTTCTGTTGTTAGAAACAGATAAGATTCGCATTCCTGCAACATTATTTTGTTGAAATATAATATCTGTGAAATAAACCTAATTATTTGCACCCAAATTGACAATGAGTATGTAGTATCAGTTTTCTGTTTGACAAGTAGTGTGTAGCTGCGTCTCAAAGTATTGTTTCTTCATCCTATGTAACGTGTTCTCAGTGAATTTGGTGATGTCTCCCCCTGTTCTGAGAAATTAGTCATTTAAATTGTTGGGTTTTATGTCCCATTCTACATCCTAATATTTCCAGGTTCTGACCACTAGATGGTGGTGTTCCTGCTATTAGATGATTATTATTTTAAGATGCTAGTTAGCGTTGGCTTGTGAAACTACCTCTAACTTCCTTCATATTGGACACAGAGACATAAACATGGTATCCACGAGTTAATTAAGGGCCTCATTGGCAAAATACTGAAGTATCTCTTTAACGATTAGTAATAAATTAAAGACAGCACTTCTAAAAGCCTATTTCACACGATAGGCTGCTGAACTTGCAAGGTAACTTTTTTCATTTTGATTTCGGGCACAAATAAAAAAAAAGTGGCACTGACTCGCCCATGCATTGATGTTTCAGCGTTGTATCAATGAAGAGTTTGCCATTCGAAGTGCGACATGCACGCGCAGTTACATTGGAGTCATTTAGCAGACGCTCTTATCCAGATCGACTTCGAGTTACTTAGTGCATTCATCTTAAGATAGCTAGGTGGGACAACCACATATCACAGGCATAAGTAAGTACACTTTTCTTCCCGAAACAAAATCTTTCTTTAAGCAATTCCATTAGCACAAATTAATATAATCTCCCCATTTGTCTAAGCAAACAATATATCTCAGTATTTTAGTCAATTTTTGATCTTTATCAAGGGTGTCGATTTCAGACCCCACTGTATGTTTAGGTCAATCCTATCGTATTTTTCCCCCTTCTCTAGCCTGCTAGATTTAGAGGCAGGCGGACGATCAATATCCACCGTCGTAGTGCGGATGAAGCGTGAGCTGGAATGTAAAGCTAACTGAAGCTGGTTAGCTTGAGAAAACCCTGAGTAGGATACCCTTCGTGTATGACAGAAACCCATGTGTTGGTTGTATACCTGGCCACTGTTTCAAATGGTAACTTCTCAGCATTTTTGTCAACGGTACCTATATTAGCATCGTCACGATTCATGTCCAAATCATCCTAAAGGATCTAAAAATGTATTGTGTAACTCAACAATGTTACTTATAGATTATTTGGATATGAAGTGTAGAATGACCATTGACCACTTTTGATTCCTCATGTCTTACCCATTGTTAGAAAAAAGGCTTGGTCCAAATAGGATGTTAGACACTAAAATGATTTAATATTATATGAATCCTATACATTTAAAATGGCCAATTTGGGTGCAATCAATTCCCTTAATTTCTCAGAGAGCAAATTATTTTTCAACAAAATAATGCTTCCGGGTGGTGGGTGTCAAGGCTTGCTGAAATGACACGGAACGACCCTGCTGCTCATTTTCTATGGTAAGCCTAACACATAGGCTATTGCTACATCACCCTATGATCCACCAATGGTCCTCAATCTCACACCATAAAAATACGTTGTCACACTACACCCAGCAGCAATACACCACACACACACACATATTTATGATTATGACAATGAGGATTAACTGCAATTAAATAATCTACTGTACCTACCTATTCATCTTTCCACCGTTCCTCTCCATACAGCCCAACTACTGTAGTGGTTGACCTAGCCTACTGATCCATACACGCCTCCACGACACAACAGGGACACACATTTCCTGCTCTTCTACTCAAACCAGTTCCTCCAGGTTAGGTTTCAATGACTGCCACATGACATCCCTCCGTTCCGTTCTTTCATACCTAGGTTGTTCATGCTGACAATGTCATATGACAATAGCTACACACAGAGGTAACATATGGCACTACCTGTCCATGCATTCGTCTGCAAAGTGAATTGAGACGTCTAGTAAAAGACAGGTAAAAATGCCCAGAACAGAAAAACTGATCAATTTCTCACCACCTTCTTATAATGCCTAATACACTGAACAAAAAAATAAAAAATGCAACATGTAAAGTGTTGGTCCTATGTTTCATGAGCTGAAATTAAAAAAGAAAAAAAACAGAAATGTTCCTTATGCACAAAAAGCTCATTTCTCTAAAATGTTGTGCACACATTTGTTTACATCTGTTAGTAATTATTTCCCCTTTGCTAAGATAATCCATTAACCTGACAGGTGTGGCAAACCAAGAAGCTGATTAAACAGCATGGTCATTACACAGGTGCATTGCGCTGGGGCCAATAAAAGACCACTTTAAAATGTGCAGTTTTGTCACAACAATGCCACAGATGTCTCAAGTTTTGAAGGAGCGCACAATTGGGATGCTGACTGCAGTAATGTCCAACAGAGCTGTTGCCAGAGAATAAAATGTTAAATTCTCTACCATAAGCCACCTCCAACGTCGGTTTAGATAATTTGGTAGTACGCCCAACCGGCCTCACAACCGCAGACCACGTGTAACCACGCCAGCCCAGGACCTCCAGCTTCATCACCTGCGAGATTATCTAGAGGGGCTGAGGAGTATTTGTGTCTGTAATTTTTTTATTTATTTATTTCACCGTTATTTTACCAGGTAAGTTGACTGAGAACACGTTCTCATTTGCAGCAACGACCTGGGGAATAGTTACAGGGGAGAGGAGGGGGATGAATGAGCCAATTGTAAACTAGCTAACTAATAAAGCAGTGGTGTAAAGTACTTAAGTAAAACTACTTTAAAGTACAATTTAAGTAGTTTTGTGGGGTATCTGTACTTTACTATTTATATTTTTGACAACATTTACACCACTACGTTCCTAAAGATTACTACGTTCCTAAAAGTACTTGTTACATTTTGAATACTTAGCAGGACAGGAAAATTGTCAAATTCACACACTTATAAAGAGAACATCACTGGTCATCCTTACTGCCTCTGATCTGGCAGACTCACTAAACAAAAATGCTTTGTTTGTAAATTATGTCTGACTGTTGAATTGTGACCCGGGCTATCTGTAAATGAAAAAAAGAAAAGAAAAGAATACCATCTGGGTTGCTTAATATAAGGAATTAGAAAATTATTTACACTTTTAAACAAATACTTTTAGACTTTTACTGAAGTAGTATTTTACTGGGTGACTTTTACTCAAGTATGATAATTGGGTACTTTTCCCACCACTGTAATAAAGCCATTTTGTGGGGGAAAACTCATTCTGATTGGCTGGGCCTGGCTCCCCAGTGGGTGGACCTATGCCCTCCAAGGCCCACCCATGGCTGCACCCCTATCCAGTCATGTGAAATCCATAGATTAGGGCCTAATTTATTTAAAATTGACTGATTTACTTATGAACTGTAACTCAGTAAGATTGTGTTTATATTTTTGTTGAGTATAATTATTTAGCTATGGGTTTCATATCCCAGATCAGAACAAATGTAAGTCTTTACAGGTAAAAGTTCTAATTAGTTGGTAATTATGCCAATAATCAGAATTAGCTCATTTTGTCAACAAGTACATATAACTATCAATCCACTTAACTAAAACATTACATTCAGTAGGTATCCATTGGTCAACATACCATTTGATGGCAATACAATAGTTTCAAATTAGAGGTTGAGCCATTAAATCGGCATGGCCGATTAATTAGGGCCGATTTCAAGTTTTCATAACAATCGATAATCTGCATTTTTGTACACCGATTATGGTTGATTACATTGCAATCCATGAGGAGACTGCGTGGCAGGCTGACCACCTGTTACGCGAGTGCAGCAAGGAGCCAAGGTAAGTTGCTAGCTAGCATTAAACTTATCTTATAAAAAAAAACAATCTTAACATAATCACTAGTTAACTACACATGGTTTACACTATTACTTGTTTAACTAGCTTGTCCTGCGTTGCATATAATCAATGTGGTGCCTGTTAATTTATCATCGAATCACAGGCAACTTCGACAAACGGGTGATCACTTAAAAGCGCATTCGCGTCTGGGTATATGCAGCAGTTTGGGCTGCTTGGCTCGTTGCGAACTGTGTGAAGACCATTTCTTCCTAACAAAGACTAATTAATTTGCCAGAATTTTACATAATTATGACATAACATTGAAGGTTGTGCAATGTAACATCAATATTTAGACTTAGGGTTGCCACCCGTTCGATAAAATATGGAACGGTTCCGTATTTTCACTGAAAGAATAAAACGTTTTGTTTTCGAAACAATAGTTTTCAGATTTGACCATATTAATGACCAAAGGCTCGTATTTCTGTGTGTTTATTATAATTAAGTCTATGATTTGATATTTGATAGAGCAGTCTGACTGAGCGGTGGTAGGCAGCAGCAGGCTCGTAAGCATTAATCCAAACAGCACTTTCCTGCGTTTGCCAGCAGCTCTTCTCAATGCTTGAAGCACAGCGCTGTTTATGACTTCAAGCCTATCAACTCCCGAGATTAGGCTGGCAATACTATAGCCTATAAGAACATCCAATACTCAAAAGTATATGAAATACAAATGGTAGAGAGAGAAATAGTCCTATAATTCCTATAATAACTACAACCTAAAATTTAACTGGGAATATTGAAGACTCATGTAAAAAGGAACCACCACTTTTCAAGTTCTGAGCAAGGAACTTAAACGTTAGCTTTTTTTACATGGCACATATTGCACTTTTACTTTCTTCTCCAACACTGTTTTTGCATTATTTAAACATGTTTCATTATTTGAGACTAAATTGATTTTATTTATGTATTATATTGAGTTAAAATAAGTGTTCATTCAGTATTGTTGTAATTGTCATTATTCCAAATATATATAAAAATTGGCATCGGCTTTTTTTGGTCCTCCAATAATCAGTATCGGAGTTGAAAAATCATAATCAGTCGACCTCTATTTCAAACACATAACCTCATGATCATGACACCTGTTAATCATTTATCTGCAAACTTGTAGCAATGTGGGTGATTCCACTGCTGTGTTTGTGCTGATATTCATGTATGAGTTCATTGTGGTTAGCTACAGTTACAGTGTGACTACCTGGACATGCTTGGTCATCAGCTGACAAGGTTTACAAGTACAGTTAGGCCAGCTGTACTGTAACAAGGTGATCGCAAACAGACACCCAACCACCAAAGGAGTTGTTAGGTAGTCTAGCAAAAGTGAGCTATCTAGCGAAGTTGGGTGGGTATCATTTGTGGAACGTACCAACAGGAATCTATTCCAAAAACTTTGTAAATAACAAGGTTGCCAACAAACAACGCATACAACGTTGTATAGCGGCAGAATAAGATACCGGGTAGGGAGTGGGCTATTTCCTTGCGTTTTTCACTCATCACGTTTATTCCTGAAAAATGTCTGTCCTCACTCTGGTTGCCTATGGACAAACATTAACAATAAGCTACGTGGTGAGTTGATGCCTATTCGGCAGCTAGTTAGCTTGGTTTGTATGCGTTGTTTGTTGGCAACCTTGTACTTACGTTTTTGGAACAGATTCCTGTTGGAACGTTCCACAAATTATACCCACCCAACGAAGTTAGCAAAAAAAAGATGCTGACAGGTTTAAGTAACTTTTAATGCTCTAAACTTCGTTCCGACACACTAAAAGCATTACTAACAAACTTTACTAGTTTTTATCTAACCTAAATAGTTAACGTCTTCCTGTAATTAAGTATTTTGTGCTAGCCCAACACAGCATACTACTAGTAATGTTAGATCCGCTAGCAGTGGAATCCAGCTAGGTTTGCTAGTTCCTCTCACACAACACAGACAAGTCGCATAAAACTCCCCGACTGAGGATAATTTGATGGATGAACACATAATGACAAAGGGTTGTCTTCTTAATGAAAGCTACTTACTGCTAAGCTTCCCAAGTAGAAAAGCTCCTTCTTCAGGTTTTCCGTATGTGATCTTTGCAATTTCTGAAATTCATTGAAATGGACTGAGTGTCGATGGTGCGCATGTCCTGTCATATGATTTCACAAGTGGAGGAAGGCGATTTGCGCATGCGTTGGATCACACCTTAACAGCAACATTTGTGTAACCTACTGTTTACAGTGGTATCTGTAGCTACTGTTCTGATATTTGATTACAATGACAAGTGGATTATATACCAAACATATTTTATATTTATTATTTTTATATTTCAGTCTTCCCCTGGCTAAAAACAGTATCATTTTTGGCTGATGAAGGCCTACCAAGCAGGAACGGGTTGGTGTTTGTCTCCAATAATAGTGTGATTGCCTAGTGTGGCTCCCCCTTGGTTGCTGCAGTAACGTCCCCCCTCCCTTGTCGAGGACACGCCATCTTGATTGCCTCTAGCGAGCCATCTTCATGTTTGTTTGACACTTGATTTCCCCAGATTGTCTATCATGTAATAAAAAAATGTAGGTCAAAAGGGAAATAAAAGTATGCAAGCTTCAACAGAAAGTATGCACAAAACTATGATGCAACCATGTAAAAAACAAGCAAAATGTATTGAAATCAATGGTGGCCACTATTTGAGCTCAAGCGAGAGAAAATACACTCTGACTTCGGAATGACATTTTGCCCATTCACATCTCATATGTAGCCTGATTACAATATTTTATCTTGATATGTTAATAAATACATACTGTGTTCATTTTGGCATGTTAACCTGCCTACAATACCCGCTGGAGTGTGCGTAGATCGCAAGCCCACAGTAATTCAATAAGGTGAACTGGCTAGCTACTGCTGTTAGGTAGCTAGATAGCCACAAAGAATTGGTTGCTAGCTACCCACGAAGAATCTACCTTGTGTAACATTAGTTTTAGGTCATTTTTACCTGTTTAAATAGCTTTCTAGCTAGATTATTTCAATTCACATATAGCTAGCTGATAATTATGAAGTAAAATGTTTGCTTTGTGTTTATCTTGTTTAGTCTCTTTTGTTGCCATTGTCCTAGTTGGAAGAAGGTTCAGTGAATGGGGAGGTGCAGCGTGAGGTAATACAGTAGCTGGGGAGAGTGATGTAATGTTTTATGTGTTCTCCACACTCTCGTCCTCACAAGAACGTACTCAAGAGAGCGTACTCGGAGAATTAGAGTGTGGAGCACGGTATTATGCATATTGAGAAACACCCACTGTCTCGGTGCAGAGTCTTTACCCACCAACGTCAAGTTAGGATGTGTCATTAATCCCATGAGAGCGTTTGTCCGGCACCCATTACAGTCTTTAAGGTGCCAAGCTCATCAAGTCAAATTGTATTTGTCACATGCCTCGTAAAACTGTACTATCTGGAGTATGTGACAATAAAAACAGATATATTTTTTGGGTGGACGTCCCAAGGATCCCGGGTAGCACGAACACTGAAAACTAGCCATTTTTTTTTCTCACACAGCATGTCATGAAGTGCACGCGTGCTGGTCCTTCTCTCCTATCACTCACAGATGCCTGCTCTGCCTGCAGCGCTCTCTCAATAAAAAATCTAATCACATCAAAATGTATTTGTCACATGTGCCGAATACAACAGGTGTAGATCTTACCGTGAAATGCTTACTTACGAGCCATTAACCAACAATGCAGAGATAAAAAAAAGAGAGTAGCAGCAGCATGTGTGAAGAGTGTGGAGGAATGTGTGTGTATCAGTGTGTGTGTGTTGGAGTGTCAGCGTAGTATGTGTGAGTGTGGGGTTAGAGTCCACTGAGTACATCACACCTGTGCAGGAGAGTCAGTGCAATTGACAAGATTAATAAAAAAAGGGTCTTAATGTAAATAGTCTGGGTGGCCATTTGATTTACTGTTCAACAGTCTTATGGCTTGTGGGTAGAAGCTGTTAAGGAGCCTTTTAGTCCCAGACTCAGTCTATGACTTGGGTGGCTGGAGTCTCACCATTTTTAGGGCCTTCCTTTCACACCGACTGGTATAGAGGTCCTGGATGGCAGGGAACTCAGCCCCAGTGATGTACTGGGCCATACGCACTTCCCTCTGTAGCGCCTTGCGGTCGGATGCCAAGCAGTTGCCATACCAAGTGGTGATGCAACCAGTCAGTATGCTCTTGATGTTGCAGCTGTAGACCTTTTTGAGGATCTGAGGACCCATGCCAAATATTTTCAGCCTCCTGAGGGGGAAGAGGCGTTGTCATGCCCTCCTCAACACTGTGTTGGTTTGTTTGGACAATGATAGTTCCTAGTGATGTGGACACCAAGGAACTTAAAGCTCTCGACCTTCTCCACCAAAGTCCAGTCGATGTGAATGGGGTTTGCTCTGCCCTCTTCCTGTAGTCTACAATTAGCTCCTTTGTCTTTCTCATGGCCTACCACCATCATGTCGTCGGCAAACAATGATGGTGTTGGAGTCGTGCATGGCCACGCAGTTGTGGGTGAACAGGGAGTGGAGGAAGGGACTAAGCACGCACCCCTGAGGGGCCCATGTGTTGAGGGTTCGTGTGGCCGATGTGTTGTTGCCTACCCTCACTACCTGGGGGCGACCTGTCAGGAAGTCCAGGATCCAGTTGCAGAGGTAGGTGTTCAGTCCCAGGGTTCTTAGCTTAGTGATGAGCTTGGAGGGAACTATGGTGTTAGACGCTGAGCTGTAGTCAATGAACAGCATGCTCACGTAGGTGTTCCTTTTGTCAAGGTGGGAAAGGGCAGTGTGGAGTGCAATAGAGATTGTGTTGCCCATGGATCTGTTGGGGCGGTATGCGAATTCGAGTGGATCCAGGGTTTATGGGATGATGTTGTTGACGTGAGTAATGACCAGCCTTTCAAAGCATTTCATGGCTATAGATGTGAGTGCTACGGGGCGGTAGTCATTTAGGCAGGTTACCTTGGCATTTTTGGGCACAGGGACTATGGTGGTCTGCTTGAAACATGTAGGTATTACAGACTGGGTCAGGGAGAGGTTGAAAATGTAAATGAAGACACTTGCCAGCTGGTCAGCGCATGCTCTGAGTCACGTCCTGGTAATGCATAATCCCGGTGGCTTTGTGATTGTACAGTGCATTTGGAAAGTATTCAGACCCCTTATCCTTTTTCCACATGTTGTTACGTTACAGCCTTATTCTAAAACAGGTTTTTAGAATGTTTTGCAAATTTAGAAAAATAAAAAACAGAAATAACTTTTTTACATAAGTATTCAGACCCTTTGCTATTAGACTCGAAAGTGAGCTAAGGTGCATCCTGTTTCCATTGATCATCCTTGAGATTTTTCTACAACTTGATTGGAGTCAAACTGTGGTAAATTCAATTGATTGGACATGATTTGGAAAGGCCAAACTGAGAAATCGGGGGAGAAGGGCCTTGGTCAGGGAGGTGACCAAGAACCTGATGGTCACTCTAACAGAGCTCTCGAGTCCCTCTGTGGAGGAAGGACACCCATCTCTGCAGCACTCCACCAATCAGGCCTTTATAGTAGAGTGGCCAGATGGTAAAAGGCACATAACAGACCGCTTGGAGTTTGCCAAAAGGCACCTAAAGAACTCTCAGACCATGAGAAACGAGATACCAGAGTGCTCCGGACCTCAGACTGAGGCGACGGTTCACCTTCCAACGGGACAACGACCCTTAGCACACAGCCAAGACAACGCAGGAGTGGCTTGGGGACAAGTCTCTGAATGTCATTGAGTGGCCCAGTCAGAGCCTGGACTTGAACCCGATCGAACATCTCTGGAGAGACCTGAAAGTAGCTGTGCAGCAACGCTCCTCATCCAACTGACAGAGCTTGAGAGGATCTGCAGAGAAGAATGAGAGAAACTCCCCAAAGACAGGTGTGCCAAGCTTGTAGTGTCATACCCAAGAAAAATAAATGCTGTAATCGCTGCCAAAGGTGCTTCAACAAAGTACTAAGTAAAGGGTCTGAATACTTATGTAAATGTAATATTTCTGGTTTTAATTTTGAATAAATTAGCAAAAATGTCTAAAAAACATTTTTTTCATTGTCATTATGGGGTATTGTGTGTAGATTAATGAGAAGAAAAACAATTTAATACATTTTAGAATAAGACTAATGTAACAAAATGTGGAAAAAGTCCCCAACGCAGATTTGGCCTGTAATCCATGGTTTTTGGTTGGGATTCCTTCTTATGCACTTATTGATGAAGCCCGTGACTGTTGCGGTAAACTCAATGTTATCGGATGAATCCCGGATCAGGCAGTTCAGAAAAAATAACGACAGACCTTGAAATAAACAGTTACATTATTCTGATTGGTATTTGACCATTCATTTCTGCAAAACGTGCAGTTCTGATGGAGTCGTTGTAGCTTACTTCCCTTCACTGGAACTAAGGGGCCTAGCCCGAACCATGAAAAACAGCCCCAGACCATTATTCCTCCTCCACCAAACTTTACAGTTGGCACTATGCATTGGGTAAGGTAGCATTCTCCTGGCATCCTCCCAACCCAGATTCATCAGTCGGACTGCCAGATGGTGAAGCGTGATTCATCACTCCAGTGAACCCATTTCCACTGCTCCAGAGTCCAATGGCGGCGAGCTTTACATCACTCCAGCTAACGCTTGGCATTGTGCATGGTGATCTTAGGCTTGTGTGCGGCTGCTCAGCCATGGAAACCCATTTCATGAAGCTCCAGACGAACAGTTTTTGTGCTGCCATTGCTTCCAGAGGCAGTTTGGAACTCGGTAGTGTGTGTTGCAACCGAGGACAGACGATCTTTACGCGTTACGCGCTTTAGCACTCAGTGGTCCCGTTCTGTGCGCTTGTGTGGCCTACCACTTCCCGGCTGAGCTGTTGTTGCTCCTAGAAGTTTCCACTTCACAATATCAGCACTTACAGTTGTCCGGGGCAGCTCTAGCAGGATAGATATTTGACGAAATTACTTGTTGGAAAGGTGCCACGTTGAAAGTCACTGAGCTCTTCAGTATGGGCCATTCAACAGCCAGTGTTTGTGTATGGAGATTGCATGGCTGTGTGCTTGATTTTATACACCTGTCAGCAATGGGTGTGGCTGAAATAGCCAAATCCACTAATTTGAAGGGGTGTCCATTTTGGCATGTTAACCTGCCTACAATACCCGCTGTAGTGTGCGTAGATCGCAAGCCCATAGTAATTCAATAAGGTGAAATGGCTAGCTACTGCTGTTAGGTAGCTAGATAGCCACAAATAATTGGTTGCTAGTTACCCAGGAAGAATCTACCTTGTGTAACATTAGTTTTAGGTCATTTTTTCCTGTTGAACTAGCTTTCGACTGGACTTTGGTGGATTTGGCACACACCTGTCTCTATAAGGTCCCACAATTGACAGTGCACGTCAGACCAAAAACCAAGCCATGAGGTCGGAGGAATTGTCAGTGGAGCTCCAAGACAGGATTGTGTCGAGGCACAGATCGGGGGAAGGGTACCAAAACATTTCTGCAGCACTGAAGGTCCCCAAGAACACAGTGGCCTCCATCATTCTTAAATGGAAGATGTTCGGAACCACCACGACTCTTCCTGGAGCTGGCCTCCCGGCCAAACTGAGCAATCGGGGGAGAAGGACCTTGGTCAGGGAGGTGACCAAGAACCTGATGGTCACTCTGATAGAGCTCTAGAGTTCCTCTGTGGAGATGGGAGAACCCTCCAGAAGTACACCCATCTTCAGGACAAGTCTCTGAATGTCCTTTAGTGGCCCAGCCAGAGCCTGGACTTGAACCCGATCGAACATCTCTGGAGAGACCTGATAGTAGCTGTGCAGCAACGCTCCCTATCCCAGCTGACAGAGCTTGAGAGGATCTGCAGATAAGCATGGGAGAAACTCCCCAAATACAGTTGTGCTAAGCTTGTAGCGTCATACCCAAGAAGAATTGAGGCTGTAATCGCTGCCAAATGTGGTTCAACAAAGTACTGAGTAAAGGGTCTGAATACTTACGTATGTAAATGTGATATTTCAGTTTTTTATTTTTAGTAAATTTGCAAAAATGTCTAAAAACCTGTTTTTTATTTGTCATTATGGGGTATTGTGTGTAGATTGATCAGGAAAGAATACAATTGAATCAATTTTAGAGTAAGGCTGTAACGTAACAAAATGTAGAAAAAGTCAATGGGTCTGAATACTTGCCGCATGCACTGTAGCTAGCTATGATATATTGTCATATTGAGTTGTGGTGCACAATCTTTACAGCTATGTTACAGTCTTTTTGACTTGTAGCTACTGGCAAGTTGGCTAGCTAACTGGCTATAATAGCAGCCAATGACGTCCGCTAGCTTATTTTTTTGTTCTCTGATTTAGTTTACACAGAGGAATTCAGCCATATGAAAAACCTTCCATAGCAAAATATATCTACAATGAACAAAAATATAATTGCAATATGTGAAGAGTTGGTCCCATGTTTCATGAGTTGAAATAAAACATCCCCGAAATTTCTCTCAAATTTTGTGCACAAATTTGTTTAACTCCCTGGTAGTGAGCATTTCCCTTTTGCCAAGATAATCCATCCACCTGACAGGTGTGACAAATCAATAAGCTGATCAAACAGCATGATGATTACACAGGTGCACCTTGTGCTGGCGACAATAAAAGGTCACTCTAAAATGTGCAGTTTTGTCACATATCACTATGTGATGTCTCAAGCATTAAGGGAGCGTGCAATTTGCATGCTGACTGCAGGAATGTCCACCAGAGCTGTTGCCAGAAAATGTTATGTTCATTTCTCTACCAAAAGGTGCCTCCAACGTCATTTTAGAGAATTTGGCAGCACGTCCAACCGGCCTCACAGCCGCAGACCACATATAACCACGCCAGCCCAGGACCTCCACATCCGGCTTCTTCAACTCTGTGTGTGTGTGTGTGTGTGTGTGTGTGTGGGGGGGGGGGGGGGGGGTATTTCTGTCTGTAATAAAGCAATTTTGTTGAGAAAAACTGATTCTGATTGGCTGGGCCTGGCTGCCAAGTGGTGAGCTTATGCCCTCCAAGGCCCATCCATGGCTGCACCCCTGTCCAGTCATGTGCTGCTATTTTTATTGACATGGCCAAATCTTTTGATACGGTAGACCATTCCATTCTTGAGTGTCAGCTAAGGAGTATTGGTGTCTCTGAGGGGTCTTTGGCTTGGTTTGCTAACTACCTCTCTCAAAGAGTGCAGTGTATAAAGTCAGAACATCTGCTGTCTCAGCCACTGCCTGTCACCAAGGGAGTACCCCAAGGCTCGATACTAGGCCCCACGCTCTTCTCAATTTACATCAACAACATAGCTCAGGCAGTTGAAAACTCTCTCATCCATGTATATGCAGATAATAAAGCCTTATACTCAGCTGGCCCCTCCCCGGATTTTGTGTTAAACGCTCTACAACAAAGCTTTCTTAGTGTCCAACAAGCTTTCTCTGCCATTAACCTTGTTCTGAACACTTCCAAAACAAAGATCATGTGGTTTGGTAAGAAGAATGCCCCTCTCCCCACAGGTGTGATTACTACCTCTGAGGGTTTAGAGCTTGAGATAGTCACCTCATACAAGTACTTGGGAGTATGGCTAGACGGTGCACTGTCCTTCTCCCAGCACATATCAAAGCTGAAGGCTAAAGTTAAATCTAGACTTGGGTTTCCTCTATCATAATTGCTCCTCTTTCACCCCAGCTGCCAAACTAACCCTGATTCAGATGACCATCCTACCCATGCTAGACTCCGGAGACATAATTTATAGATCGGCAGGTAGAGTGGCTAGATGTTCTTTACCATTCGGCCATCAGATTTGCCACCAATGCGCCTTATAGGACACATTACTACACTATATACTCCTCTGTAAACTGGTAATCTCTGAATATCCATCCCAAGACCCACTGGTTGATGCTTATTTATAAAACCCTCTTAGGCCTCACTCCCCTCTATCTGAGATATTTACTGCAGCCCTCATCCTCCACATACAACACCCGTTCTGCCAGTCACATTCTGTTAAAGGTCCCCAAAGCACACACATCCCTGGGTTGCTCCTCTTTTCAGTTCGCTGCAGCTAGCGACTGGAACGAGCTGCAACAAACACTCAAACTGGACAGTTTTATCTCAATCTCTTCATTCAAAGACTCAATCATGGACACTCTTACTGACAGTTGTGGCTGCTTTGCGTGATGTATTGTTGTCTCTACCTTCTTGGCCTGTGCTGTTGTCTGTGCCCAATAATATTTGTACCATGTTTTGTGCATCTACCATGTTGTGCTGCTGCCATGTTGTGTTGCTACCATGTTGTTGTCATGTTGTGTTGCTACCATGCTGTGTTTCCAAGTGTTGCTGCCATGCGACGTTGTTGTCTTAGGTCTATCTTTATGTAGTGTTGTGTTGTCTCCATTGTCGTGATGTGTGTTTTGTCCTATATTTGTATTTTATTACTTTTTTAATCCCCCGTCCCCGTAGGAGGCCTTTTGCCTTTTGGTAGGCCGCCATTGTAAATAATAATTTGTTCTTAACTGACTTGCCGAGTTAAATAAAGGTTGAATAAAACATTTAATAAATGTGAAATCCATAGATTAGGGCCTAATTGATTTATTTCAGTTGACTGATTTCCTTATATGAACTGTAACTCAGTAAAATCTTTGAAACTGTTGCATGTTGCATTTATATTTTTCTTAAGAATAGTTTGAAAATATATGTTATCAACTGTTACCAGTGGCAACTTTAGCATGTAAATCTTGGTGGTGCAAACTCAGACACAACACAACACTAAACAATACATTAGTTGCGCAATAGCGGCAACAAGCGTTGCCCAGAAACTGTTATGGCCTACATAAAGCTGTCCCAACAGTGGAGCTTTGTTTTCAGCACCATGGAGTGAATCCTTACCACTGCTACACCTGGCTATCAGCGGAGCCTTATCTGGCAGCGAGACCGCTCATTCAACCTCATTTACTGCCTTTGTAAAACCATAGCTGATATGGCTGACTTGCTTAAACAAATGGGGTTTCTACTGACTCCTTGTGGATTTGTGTATGTCGATAAGAATCATACTGTCCTTCAGTAATAACGAACGCCAACATGAGTTTTGACTTCTGAACCATACACAAACATTATTACATTAATGTTCAGTATATTCATAATCTTTGTTCTTATATCATTAACACTTAGCTCTAAGTATAAGCAAGTGCAACCAAACGAGCTGCGACGAGATAGGCCTATTCATTCAGCACTTTCAAAATGGACACCAAAAGAAATTCAGATAGATGTTAGTTCAGAGAAATTCAGCAAGATGTTGAGGCCTTAACTTTACTCTTCTTTAGGTCACCCCCCACACACAGAGAGAGAGGAGAGAGGAGAAAGGAGAGAGAGAAAGATAGAGAGATGCGGTTAGCCTACCAATTATTTTATTTGGGCTATGTGGTCTAAAAAGGAAGGAAAATACAATCACGAGGATTCACTTTTATGTACACAATATACCAACTCACAGACAACAACCCTTGCAATATCAACTGGAATTACATGGGTCTATTACTGAACTTTTTGTTGAAAACAAATATTTGAATAAGAAGAGACTGTCAAACATTATGTAGTATCCCCTTCTCGTGAAGAAAAGCACGTGAGCTAGTTTATGCAGCAGCGTACAAGACATTTTTGGACTCACCGTTGTTGTGCTTGTCTCATTTCAACAGGAAGTTGGTGAGGAGGTTCTTTTTGTGGGCAAATTTTGTCATCGAATGGACTTTCAAGACAACTGGGAACTCTGAAAAAAACAAGGTTGAATCATGTCGTCAGTAATCTTCAGGTCAGAGATCTAGAAAGAGACTTGAGTTGCCGGCTTGGAATTCCGAGTTGGATGACCATTTTAAATGTTTTTTTCAGAGTTCCTAGTTGTCTTGAACTCACTGAAGTCTGAGATTTCCCAGTTCCGAGTTTCCAGTTGTTTTGAATGCGGCAGAAGTCAAGCTGGATTGACAGCATGGCCAATGTATTCAACCTTTTCTGGTCCATGGTGTTGTGAATGTTAATCCCTTTAAGCTTGGAAAAGAGACCATTTCAGACAGATGTTTTAAGTCCTTAAACCCAGACTTGGACCACACACCCTCTCCACCGAATAGCAGGCAGGGGAAGCAAAATAGTGATTGCTTTGCAATGCTTGCAGTTAGCCACTGATTCCTTCCAAACCACTCATTGTTGAATATGCGATTTCCGACGTGTAACATTTATGTCCAATGGCCGATGAGTACGGATACCTTTTATCTATAATTTATCAAGGTTTGAAAAGGATTTGCCAGTAGATTGTCGACGTGATTCATGATGATGACTGCTTGTCTAGCTTGCTAGATACGATTTTGAAAGTAACATGATCAGTCCAATCGAAGCTTTGGTAGATATAACGTGATTTGACGTCATTTTATCTGTGGTCAATGACCTTGAGCCTTCTTGGCTGGGCACTTCTAATGTAAATCTATGGCAGCACCCAAGGGGGGCTTGAACTGCCTAGCTCTTCCTGTAGATTCTGCAGTGACATAGTGTCCCCATGAGTGACAGAACAGTGAGCCAACCACGGCGCTAGAGAATATTACCAACGCCTACACTCTGTATATTCCTCTGGCTGCCCCTCCACCACAGAAAGCACTGAGCTAGGCTGAAACACCTGCATTTTGGAGCTGCCTTACTCAAGAAAGAGACCATGTCTGTAAGCGACTTTATTAGCTAATTTTGAATGACACGTCGCCACTGTACTGTATATGAAAATACCTTAGCAGTCACATTTGTGACCCATGGGAAAATACAGTGGCTCTAACTTATTATATTCAGTGAGTGTACAAAACATTAGGAACACCTTCCTAATATTGAGTTGCAACCCTCCTTTTGCCCTCAGGATGGCCTCAATTCGTCGGGGCATGGACTTCTTGTCGAAAGCATTCCACAGGAATGCTGGCCCATGTTGACTCCAATGCTTCCCACGGTTGTGTCAAGTTGGCTGAATGTCTTTCGGGTGGCAGACCATTCTTGATACACACAGGAAAAAACCCAGCAGTGTTGCAGTTCTTGACACACTTAAACCGGTGCGCCTGGCACCTACTACCATACCATGTTCAAAGGCACAGTCTTTTGTCTTGCCTGTTCTCCCTCTGAATGGCACACATACACAATCCATGTCTCAATTGTCTTAAGGTTTAAACATCCTTGTTTAACCCGTCTCCTCCCCTTTATCTACGCTGATTGAAGTTCATTTAATAGGTTACATCAATAAGGGATCATACTGGAGCTTCTGTCATGGAAAGAGTAGGTGTTCCTAATGTTTTGTACACTCTGTGTATATTTAATCATAGGAGATTCATAATTTTTTCATTAGATTTAAGTTGAGTTTGGTTATGGATATACTTGATCAAGATGATCTTACAGATGATTTTGCCCTTATCCAATAGGGAGTGAACGTTATTTAGAACAAGGATTACACCGAGGAAATCGGACCTCTGAAATAAAAATGGTTGGCCCTCCCATATATTTGACCTAAACCCTCCCTGAACCCTTGAAAAAACAAGTGACCGTCCCCTATACCCACAATAATAATTTAAACATAAAGTGGGTAGCAGAGAACGTGTCTACCGTTTACCCTCACTTATTGGAAAGACCAGAGCCTTAGTAGTACAGTGTCATAATCTCTTCTTCTTGAAAAACATTACATGGCAACGCAGGAATTTTGATAGTGCGTAGGGCTGCAAGCCAGAAGGTTGCAGACCACCTTGGACAAGAGTAGGGTTGGAAAGATCTATATAGTAAAAACATTGCATGAATCATCATATTTGCAGGTCAGTGTAACGTTCGTCTTCCTCCTCGTCTGAGGAGGAGCAAGGATCGGACCAAAGCGCAGCGTGGTTTGAATACATACTATCGTTTATTAAACGAAGACGAAAAAACACTTGAACAAACTACAAAACAATAAACGACGTGAACAGACCTGAACTTGAGAACATATAAAACATGAACAGGAACAAACGAACGCAACAGTACCGTGTGGCGAACAAACACAGACACAGCAACAAACAACCAGTGAAAACAGCCTACCTTAATATGGCTCCCAATCAGAGACAATGACAAACACCTGTCTCTGATTGAGAACCATATTAGGCCAAACGAACAAACCTAAACATAGAAACAAATAACATAGACTGCCCACCCCAACTCACGCCCTGACCAACTAAATAAATACAAAACAAGGGAAATAAGGTCAGAAACGTGACAGTCAGAGAGAAAAAATAGCTTTTTTAACATTTCATGCAACTCGACATAATTTGACATA
Organism: Salvelinus alpinus; assembly: GCF_045679555.1. Lineage (NCBI taxonomy): Eukaryota > Metazoa > Chordata > Actinopteri > Salmoniformes > Salmonidae > Salvelinus > Salvelinus alpinus. The sequence goes on from NC_092110.1 coordinate 5,586,095, forward strand.
TTAGCAGAATCTTTTTTTAATACCACACATATTACGGAAATTACAGGATAAGAATGGACAGAGAGATAGGCCTAGGTGTTCATCTTATCATATTTATTCACTGCCAAATCAGTGTGTCTTGTTTGCAAATAATTAAACCTGAGACTTCATTAGGAATCTGAGCATGGTACTTTCAAACAAAAGTTAGGCCTATCTTTCCACCCCAGACAGAGTAGGCCTACTGACGCAGAAAAATATCAACTTTAGCTACTGGCTACTATTCTTCCGTGCCTTAACACAATGAGAGAAGGTCACCCTAAATGCTGTTTGGGTTTAAACATCTTCTATTGTACAGAAAGTGAAAGGCTTAATCAATTGATAGTGACATAATCTGATTAGTTCCCAAGCAAAGTCAATTTTTCCAGTCTCCTCGGCTAAAGAAGGTTGTAGCTCAGCCTCTGAATGTCAAGGAAACAAAACAATGATATCCCCATATACTTTGGCGTCTTTCCCAGGTCTTTTGTTTCTAGCATAAATCATCGCGGACCAAAGCGCTGTTATAGATCACTTTATATCATCTGATCTGTTTCATTTTCTTCAAAATATTAAACTAACAAGGCCTGTGCTTTTTGCCATTTTCTTGAATATAAAGTAGGCCTATGGCTTACCCTCTCATACCCCCCCAATTTGATTCTTGATTTGAACTTAACAGTTATATAGCCTAATAAGCAACAAATTCTAAAACACTGATAAATATTTACATTTCATCCATTACAAATTACATGACCCTCCCCTGGACTAGATAAAAAAAATACTTAACTCCCCTTGACTGAAATTGAAAAGCATGACCTTCCCCCATTTTCCTCCAGGTACCCATCATGTCAATTTCAATCTATCCCTTAGCCTTTACATATGTTTAAATCAATGGTTTTGACTTTAAAAAGCAATATTTTAGGGAGAATTGGCCATGTATAGACCCATACAGTACAGTCGTGGCCAAAAGTTTTGAGAATGACACAAATATACATTTTCACAAAGTCTGCTGCCTCAGTTTGTATGATGGCAATTTGCATATACTCCAGAATGTTATGATCAGATGAATTGCAATTAATTGCAAAGTCCCTCTTTGCCTTGCAAATGAACTGAATCCCCCAAAAACATTTCCACTGCATTTCAGCCCTGCCACAAAAGGACCAGCTGACATCATGTCAGTGATTCTCTCGTTAACACAGGTGTGAGTGTTGACGAGGACAAGGCTGGAGATCACTCTGTCATGCTGATTGAGTTCGAATAACAGACTGGAAGCTTCAAAAGGAGGGTGGTGCTTGGAATCATTGTTCTTCCTCTGTCAACCATGGTTACCTGCAAGGAAACACGTGCCGTCATCAATGCTTTGCACAAAAACAGCTTCACAGGCAAGGATATTGCTGCCAGTAAGATTGCACCTAAATCAACCATTTATCGGATCATCAAGAACTTCAAGGAAAGCGGTTCAATTTTTGTGAAGAAGGCTTCAGGGTGCCCAAGAAAGTCCAGCAAGCGCCAGGACCGTCTCCTAAAGTTGATTCAGCTGCGGGATCGGGGCACCACCAGTACAGAGCTTGCTCAAGAATGGCAGCAGGCAGGTGTGAGTGTATCTGCACGCACAGTGAGGCGAAGACTTTTGGAGGATGGCCTGGTGTCAAGAAGGACAGCAAAGATGCCACTTCTCTCCAGGAAAAACATCAGGGACAGACTGATATTCTGCAAAAGGTACAGGGATTGGACTGCTGAGGACTGGGGTAAAGTCATTTTCTCTGATGAAACACCCTTTCCGATTGTTTGGGGCATCCGGAAAAAAAGCTTGTCCAGAGAAGACAAGGTGAGCGCTACCATCAATCCTGTGTCATGCCAACAGTAAAGCATCCTGAGACCATTCATGTGTGGGGTTGCTTCTCAGCCAAGGGAGTGGGCTCACTCACAATTTTGCCTAAGAACACAGCCATGAATAAAGAATGGTACCAACACATCCTCCGAGAGCATCTTCTCCCAACCATCCAGGAACAGTTTGGTGACGAACAATGCCCTTTCCAGCAGGATGGAGCACCTTGCCATAAGGCAAAAGTGATAACTAAGTGGCTTGGGGAACAAAACATCATATTTTGAGTTTCCATGGCCAGGAAACTCCCCAGAACTTAATCCCATTGAGAACTTGTGGTCAATCCTCAAGAGGCGGGTGGACAAACAAAAACCCACAAATTCTGACAAACTCCAAGCATTGATTATGCAAGAATGGACTACCATCAGTCAGGATGTGGCCCAGAAGTTAATTGACAGCATGCCAGGGCGGATTGCAGAGGTCTTGAAAAAGAAGGGTCAACACTGCAAAAATTGACTCTTTGCATCAACTTCATGTAATTGTCAATAAAAGCCCTTGACACTTATGAAATGCTTGTAATTATACTTCAGTATTCCATAGTAACATCTGACAAAAATATCTAAAGACACTGAAGCAGTAAACTTTGTGGAAATTAATATTTGTGTCATTCTCAAAACTTTTGGCCACGACTGAACATTGAATTAGTGTAATAACTTAACAAATATTTCATTTCAATAGGTTTATTTAGTCTCTCTTGCGCAATCATAGGCCTGGTTTATGTGAGTTGTTCTGTATAGTCACAAGGGTAGACCTAGTTTATCAGAGTATTGAGACATAACCGCAGGTGTAAACCTGGTTTGTATCGTTATTTGTGCTGATATATGCAGGTGTAGATCTAGTTAATATTAGTATTGGGACTCAGTCAAAGGTGTACACCTGGTTCGTAGGACTACTGGAGTTGAGGTGATGTGGTAGACCTGGTTGACATCTTATGGGCATTCAGGCTTGGGCACATTTAGACCTGGTCTGTATGAATATTGGGGCTGAAAGGCAGAAGTACGCCTATTTTTATGACAATTTGGGGGGACATGTAGCAGTAGACCAGTTTAAAAGAAATCTATATTGGGTTACATGTGCAGGTGTACACAAGTTTAGACCTGGTTTTCATGAATGTTGAGGCTTGAGCACTGGGGTGGACCTGTTTTATATGCCCGTGGGTTTATCTGGTTTATATGAGTAATGGGGTGTAGGGATACACAATGTTCATACAGGTAATGAGTCCAGATTGACGTTTATAGCCCATTCAAATCATTTCTGGCAACAAGTTTGTGGTAGGAAAAAAGTAAATGGGGATGTGGCACATGTGTTATACCACTGTACTCTGAGTTTATCTATGAAATGATTGGCATATACAGGTCAGAGCTGGGATTAAGATATGCAAATAACAGGGTTGGGGTGTACAGTGAATAGCTGGATACAGGTTACTGTTGGTGACTTGAGGAATACAGGCTAAGGAAAGTGGGTAACAGGGCTGAGATAGGCAAGTAAGAGGGATGTGGTGTATTGGCAAAGGAACTGGGGTCTATGAGTAAGAAATAGGGCATTTAAGGGTAGGATATGGATGTATCGGTACTTGATTGTATCAATATTAAGGTATTGGCAAGTGGGTGTTAGGGCATTGGGCTAACAGCAACATGTATTACATGTTAGGGTTACTAATGGCACAATATTTTCATAGTGGCATGTCTGGGACTATTATTATTATTATTTTTTACAAATGGGTTAAGTTGCTTGCTCCTGGGTAAGTTGTAACAACACTAATTACTGAGAGGGTTGTTAAAGATTGTTACATTACAAGTACAATGTAACTAAAAGGGTTATAACTAATGTTCTCCTGTCTCCTAATTTCTCCTGGTTTGCCAGAGTGAGCTCTCTGCTACTTTTGAAGTGTTGATACATTTTATGAGCACCACCAGCACGGTGAATGGGAAAATGGATTTAAAGGGAACTCCCTCTGCTGGTGATTTGCTGAAAGTTCAACCCTACAGAAGGAGTGTGATTGGTTAATGACCTATAATGTCAACATATATAGAGTTGAAGTCGGAAGTTTACATACACTTAGGTTGGAATCATTAAAACTCGTTTTTCAGCCACGCCACATATTTCTTGTTAACAAACTATAGTTTTGGCAAGTTGGTTAGGACATCTACTTTGTGCATGACACAAGTCATTTTCCCAAAAATTGTTTACAGACAGATTATTTCACTTATAATCCACTGTATCACAATTCCAGTGGGTCAGATGTTTACATACACTAAGTTGACTGTGCCTTTAAACAGCTTGGAAAATTCCAGGAAATGATGTCATGGCTTTAGAAGCTTCTGATTGGCTAATTGACATCATTTGAGTCAATTGGAGATGTACCTGTGGATGTATTTCAAGGCCTACCTTCAAACTCAGTGCCTCTTTGCTTGACATCAAAAGAAATCAGCCAAGACCTCAGAAAAAAATGGTGAACCTCCACAAGTCTGGTTCATCTTTGGGAGCAATTTCCAAACACCTGAAGGTACCACGTTCATCTGTACAAACAATAGTACGCAAGTATAAACACCATGGGACCACACAGCCGCCATACCGCTCAGAACGCGTGTTCTGTCTCCTAGAGATGAACGTATTTGGTGCGAAAAGTGCAAATAAATCCCAGAACAACAGCAAAGGACCTTGTGAAGATGCTGGAGGAAACGGGTACAAAAGTATCTATATCCACAGTTAAACTAGTCCTATATCGACATAACCTGAAAGGCCGCTCAGCAAGGAAGAAGCCACTGCTCCAAAACCACCATAAAAAAGACAGACTACGGTTTGCAACTGCACACGGGGACAAAGATCGTACTTTTTGGAGAAATGTTCTCTAGTCTGATGAAACAAAAATAGAACTGTTTGGCCATAATGACCATCGTTATGTTTGGAGGAAAAAGGGGGATGCTTGCAAGCCGAAGAACACCGTCCCAACCGTGAAGCACGGGGGTGGCAGCATCATGTTGTGGGGGTGCTTTGCTGCAGGAGGGACTGGTGCACTTCACAAAATAGATGGCATCATGAGGCAGAAAAAATATGTGGATATATTGAAGCAACATCTCAAGACATCAGTCAGTAAGTTAAAGCTTGGTCGCAAATGGGTCTTCCAAATGGACAATGACCCCAAGCATACTTCCAAAGCTGTGGCAAAATGGCTTTAAGGACAACAAAGTCAAGGTATTGGAGTGGCCATCACAAATTTTGACCTCAATCCTATAGAAAATGTGTGGGCAGAACTGAAAAAGTGTGTGCGAGCAAGGAGGCCTACAAACCTGACTCAGTTACACCAGCTCTGTCAGGAGGAATGGGCCAAAATTCACCCAACTTATTGTGGGAAGCGTGTGGAAGGCTACCCGAAACGTTTGAACCAAGTTAAACAATTTAAAGGCAATGCTACCAAATACTAATTGAGTGGATGTAAACTTCTGACCCACTGGGAATGTGATGAATGAAGTAAAAGCTGAAATAAATCATTCTCTCTGCTATTATTCTGCCATTTCATATTCTTAAAATAAAGTGGTGATCCCAACTGACCTAAGACAGGGAATGTTTACTAGGATAAAATTTCAGGAATTGTGAAAAACTGAGTTTAAATGTATTTGGCTAAGGTGTATGTAAACCTCCGACTTCAACTGTATGTATAAAATTGATAATTTCTTTACAAGTAACAGAGAGCCCTCTCTGTAAATGTGATTTGTTTGAAGAGTATATTGTTTAAAAAAATAAGCTAAATAAATAAGACTAATTTTGAGATATTAATGATAATATTTTTCATGCTGAATAAAATAACGTTTTTCTCCAGAATATAGACATACTGTCTATTTTAGAGCACACTATAAGGACTATAATGACACCAAGATGTTGTCTGTTCCATGTACGGTTCATGGATCATAGTCTAACAGGAGGCATGAGTAAGGATGAGTAAGGATGATGTTTGGATGTTCATCATTGATTACTAATTCCAGACCTGTGTCTATAAATTCATACGGGCCGTGAGGTGGCAGAAGGCGAGCGCCGACCGCCACCGCAGTGAGGCCCCGGTGTTCGCACCGGAGGACCGGATCTGGCTCTCGACCCGAAACCTGCCCCTTCGCCTGCCCTGCCGGAAGCTGGGTCCGTGGTTTGTGGGGCCATTTAAAGTCCAGAGGAGACTGAACGAGGTATGCTACAGGTTACAGCTTCCCCCAGATTACCGTATTAATCCCTCATTCCATGTATCTCTCCTCAGGCCGGTGGTGGCTGGTCCACTCCAGGTACTGTCACGACTTCCGCCGAAGTCGGTCCCTCTCCTTGTTCGGGCGGTGTTCAGCGGTCGACGTCACCGGCCTTCTAGCCATCGCCGATCCACTTTTCATGTTCCATTTGTTTTGTCTTTGTCTTACACACCTGGTTTCAATCCCCCAATTACTTGTTCATTATTTACCCTCTGTTCCCCCATGTTTGTTTGTGAGTAATTGTTTGTATGTAAGACGATCCGTTATGTGGGCTCGCTTTATTGTATTATATTTGTCTATTTTGAGTAAATTACGTTTATTTACTCATATCTGCTGTCCTGCGCAAGCTACACACAGACCAAAGTTTGTTTGGGACGAAGACCAAACAAACACGTAACAAAACACAGGGTTGAAACCAAAACAAAAGAGCGAGGAGTACCTTGAATAAATAACACACGCACACAGTGATTAACGCACGGAATCCACAAGGGCACGAAAGCCCAAAACACACAGCGCAGGTACTCCCACCACCAATGGACAAAGATCACACTTATACAATTACTAATCAATGGGAATAGGGACCAGGTGTGCGTAATGACACAGTTCCGGAGGGATCCGTGACACCTATAGCTGATGGTCCACTCTACGGACCCTCCAAAAGACGTGTTACATTTGTGGCAGCGGTGTTTGTTTTTCCATTTTTATAACTAAAAAGAGCCTAAAATGTCTTTTGTCATGATTTTAAAAAAAATGGGTGTGATACAAATGTAAAATGCATGTTAAACATCCCTTCTCCCAATTACGTTATTATGTGAGATTTGCCAGAACAATACAGTATGTGATACCAAAAGTATTTTCGGACTATGCTCACATGGAATTGCCCTTTAATTTAAAGTGATGTATTTCAGAGGGAACTTGCGAACTGTAATGATCACACATGGTGCACTAGCTCCCTGTGGTTCAGTCTCTAACCTTTGTGTAGTATCTGTTTCTCACACTCTTTCCTTCTTTCTCTGTTTGAGTGTGTCCATTTCTCTCTCTCTCTCGCTCTCTCTCTCTCTCTCTCTCCTCTCTCTCTTCTCTCTCTCTTTTCTCTCTTCTCTCTCTCTCTCTCTCTCTCTTCTCTCTCTCTCTCTCTAACCCACTGCCCAGAAGAGGTCACACACTCTGCTAACAGGAAGCATCTGCTCCGCTACGCTCTTGCGTTACATAAACAAAAAGAGGAAAATCATTTGTTCAGATTTCAGTTAGATTTTCAGTGACAGCTCATTCAAAAACAATCAAAGTAATCGCACTGGCTGAAACTCCAAAAAGTTCTACACCATCATTTGGCGAAGATTTAAATGAACTGCAGCCTACATTACAAACACAAGACACCTATGGCCAGGGATCTGTTTAGTCATTGATTTCCCAATACAGTATGCAGTTCATAGACATACGCAACTTGGGAATATGTTGCACGTGTTTGGTCAGAAGTAAGGATTGAGATGAGGAGTAGAAAAGATGTACATTGAATTGCTTCGTTATATTATAGTGAAACGTTGTAGATAGAGTGAACAATTCAGTTGGGTTCCAGGCTAGATAGAGAAGGGGGAATGCCATTGTGCACTAGCAGTGAAACCCTGCATACCCTGCATTTCACTACAGTTTCAAGTCTAGATCCAGGTTATAAAAGAAGGGGGGAATAAGAATGGCATTGTGCAGTGTGTGTGCTAGCAGCTGTGAAACCGACCACATGCTATACTACCCTACATTCCCCGTGTCTGGATCTGGGTTTGAGGGGGGATTAAAGGGGTCGGCATCTGGATCTGTTTAAGCTAAAACACGCCTTCTTCTTCGTGCTAAACCCAATCAAGACGTAACGCTGTATTATAGTTTTAGTTTCCAAACTCCTTACAGAGAAAATAAGAAAAAGCCAGATGTGACTGTTGAGGAACTAAGAGTGAGAGAGAGAGAGAGAGAAGTGGGACAAGAAGAGAAGAGAGGGTAGGTATAGAACTAAAACTGACATACCTGAAGGATAGCTGTGTGAAGGGGGGAGGAGTGGAGGAGAGGACAGAGGAAGGGGAGGGCAGACTGACCACCCTGAACTACCTCTTCTTGACAGCACTGCAGTTCACAGAGACAGGAAGTAGAGACACACAGAAAGAGGGGAGGGGGAACGGGAGAGAGAGAGAGAGAGAGAGAGAGAGAGAGAGACAGAGAGACAGAGAGAGAAGAATACTTTTCCTGTCACCTAACTTCTTGCAAACTGTGCTGGACTGGAGCATGAGAAATACAGATTTAGGGTAGGAACACATTGTGAAATAGAAAAGATAGAAGAAGGATATTGGCGAAAAGAGAGAAGGACTTGGAGTTCTCAGTCTACCAACATGGATTGTTCCAGTAGAGTTGTGTGTGACTGCGGCAGGGATAGGTTTGGCGTCCAAACAAAATAATTATGAATACAGCTGTTCTCGCTAAGGAAACCGGAGCATTTGCTGACTGGGTATGTACAAACAATCTGTTGTAGAACTAGAAGATCTGCTGGGTCTGTAGAAACAATCTGTTCTTGAAGGCCAAACTAAATGGACAGACGTTTAGTCTATGCAACTCGGGGCTCAAGGCCTCGCCCTCTTTTCTTTTCTAAACCTAAGAGAAGACACTAATTCAGCAACCGTTTTGGTTGTGTACCTCTATTTGAACAATCCTAACTTTGCTAAAGTTTTTGAAAAGCTTGTGTCAAAGATAGCCCGCCCTTGGCCACATGATTGTTTTAAAGCAAACATATGATGTATGAATAGTATTTGATACATGCACAAAGCTTTCTAAGATATGATTAATTTAGGACTGCCTGCCAAGAGGTTGGGGTGGGGGATCCAGATGAAAACGAGAAGAGAGCAGCTTCAGGGGAAAATGTATTTGCTGAGATGTGGGAAAATGTTCCTAACTGGAGAGGAGGATTGCAGACTGGCATGCATGAGTCATGGTTGACATGTTTTTTCATGATCTCTCCACTACCTTTGAGACTACTGAAAACGTTGTTCTTGGATCTCTTTGCATTTTTAACTGTTAGCCACAGATATTTCCCAAGTATTTCAGGCGTAGGTGCGTTATGTACTGCACATGTGACTAATAATCAGCACATGCGGTGGTGTAAAGTACTTGAGGAAAAATACTTTAAAGGACTACTTAAAGTAGTTTCTTTGGGTATCTGTACTTTACTTTTTGTATTTTTGACAACATTTCCTATAGAAATTAATGTACTTTTTACTCCATGCATTTTCCCTGACACCCAAAAGTACTCATTACATTTTGAATGCTTAGCAGGACATGATGGTCCAATTTACACACTTATCAAGAGAACATCCCTGGTCATCCCTACTGCTTCTGATCTGGTGGACTCACTAAACACACATGCTTCGTTTGTAAATTATGTCTGAGTGTGCCCCTGGCTACCCCTGTTTGCTTGATATAAGGAACTTGAAAAATATTTTTTACTTTGACACTTAAGTATATTTTAGCAATTACATTTACTTTCACTCAAGTATGACAATTACATGTAGGTACTTTTTGCACCAATGAGTAGATGATATACACAGCCATTGGTAATATAACCATACTTTACTCATGGCTAAGGGACATTAGTAAGGAAATCTAATCTCTTCCTCACTTCTCTCCATAGGGTGAATGCTGAGCCTCGCTCCCCACCTAGAACCCCCCCTCACCCCTAACTTATCCTCAGGGTCAACAGCACCGTTCCCTCCACCGTTCCCTCCACCTAGACCCCCCTCTCCTCAGGACCACCCCTGATGACTCCCCCGACTCCCCCCTCTAAACCCTCCTCTCCCCCTGTCTCACCCCCACCCCCTGTCTCACCCGCTGACCCCACTCCCTCACCACCATTCCATTTAGACTCCTCTACCCCCCTCCCCCCTAAACCCCTCACTCCCTCCTCACCCTCCTCATCCACACCACCCCTTCTTTCAGCATCTGAACTGCTCCCTCCTCAAATTGACTCGGCCATTGGCTCCACTGACACCACTGATGTCCCTCATGCCACTGTCACAGAGGACTGTACCCCTCCACTCCCCAAACCCCAAGCACCTGATGTCCTAGAGGCATCCACTTCACCCCTCCCCACACCAATATCACCTCAAGTCTCAGTGCCCTCTACACTCCCTTTTCCTAATATCTTGGATGTCTCTCCTCCTCCTCTCCCCTTAGATATGTCCTCTTCAGTCCCAGAGCTCTCTTCTTCAGAGCCAACCGTACCAGCACTTTCCTCTCACCCAGTCCTAAATCCCTCCTCACTTCCTCTCTCCTCTGCCCGTGTACCTCCTATAGCAAAACCCCCTCCCTCCACTCCCCCCATTCATCCTCTTTCAAAACCCTCCTTATCTCCTTTCTCCTCTCCCCCTGTTCCTCCTGTCTCAAAGTTCTCCTCACCCCCCCTTCCTAAACCTTCAGCACCTCGAAAACTCTCCGGTCCATCCCAGCCGAGACCCCCTGTTCCTCACCCTCACTCGATAGCCAAGCCATCCTCCCCTGCTCTCCCCAGACCCCCTCTTCCATCTACCAAGCCCTCGTTTCCCCCTCTCCCCACCCCACTAGTCCCTCTTTCAGCTAAGCCCTCCTCAGCCCCAGCCCCAGCCCCAACCCCAGCCCCAGCCCCAACCCCAGCCACAGCCCCACCACCTAGCATCAGTATCCTGGAGAAGCTGATCAAAACATGTCCTGTGTGGTTGCAGTTAGCCATGGCCCAGGAGAAATCCTCACTTATACTGAAGAAAGAAACTCCTGGGGTGAGTGACAGACAAATTCTCTTTACGCAAACACACAGGCACATGTTGTAACTGTCTGAGCATAACGAGCCTCAAACATTGATTCATTTATTACTCAAACACCCTTTCATAGACTTGCAAACATAGACGTCAAATACATACACACACACAAACACATGAAGGGCCAGACATCGTTTTCTGGCATAAGGAAACATCTCTACAGTGATATTTGTTATGATATTGATAGTGTGACTTTGTGCACCCAGATCTTTTTAGTGCGTAAAAGCCCGGACCAGAAGGCCATGGTTCTGTCAGTACGTGTGTCTAACCAGCAGGGGGAGCTTCAGGTCCAGGACATTCTGGTTAAAGAAGAGAAGTCATGTGAGTATCCTAACTAGAGATGGTCTATGATGTTCTAATGTCCCTTGTAACAACTTTGTCCTAACCCTAAGCCTTCACAGTTTCCCACTGAAAGGGGATGTCTGTTTGTGTCCTGTCCTCAAACCCTAGTGAACAGTCCGTGGTAAATAGATATGGGGACTATCAGTGTTAAAGCCCTTATCCTGCTACCCCATCCATCCACACACACAGAACACATGATGCTAGGCCATCCATCCACACACACAGAACACATGATGCTAGGCCATCAATCCACACATCCATCCACACACACAGAACACATGATGCTAGCCCATCCATCCATCCATCCACACACACAGAACCCAGGATGCTAGCCCATCCATCCATCCATCCATCCACCCATCCACCCATCCATCCATCCACACACACAGAACCCATGATGCTAGCCCATCCATCCATCCATCCATCCACACACAGAACCCAGGATGCTAGCCCATCCATCCATCCATCCATCCATCCATCCATCCATCCATCCACACACACAGAACCCATGATGCTAGCCCATCCATCCATCCATCCATCCACACACACAGAACCCAGGATGCTAGCCCATCCATCCATCCATCCATCCATCCATCCATCCATCCATACACACACACAGAACCCATGATGCTAGCCCATCCATCCACACAGAACACATGATGCTAGCCCATCCATCCATCCACACACACAGAACCCAGGATGCTAGCCCATCCATCCATCCATCCATCCACACACACAGAACCCCTGATGCTAGCCCATCCATCCACACAGAACACATGATGCTAGCCCATCCATCCACACAGAACCCCTGATGCTAGCCCATCCATCCACACAGAACACATGATGCTAGCCCATCCATCCACACAGAACCCAGGATGCTAGCCCACCCATCCATCCATCCATCCATACACACAGAACACATGAATGTAGCCCATCCATCCATCTACACACAGAACCCATGATGCTAGCTCATCCATCCATCCACATACACAGAACCCATGATGCTAGCCCATCCATCCACACACACAGAACACATGATGCTAGCCCATCCATCCATCCACAAACAGAACACATGATGCTAGCCCATCCATCCACACACACAGAACACATGAATGTAGCCCATCCATCCATCTACACACAGAACCCATGATGCTAGCTCATCCATCCATCCACATACACAGAACCCATGATGCTAGCCCATCCATCCACACACACAGAACACATGATGCTAGCCCATCCATCCATTCATCCACACACACAGAACACATGATGCTAGCCCATCCATCCACACACACAGAACCCATGATGCTAGCCCATCCATCCATCCATCCACACACAGAACACATGATGCTAGCCCATCCATCCATCCATCCACACACAGAACACATGATGCTAGCCCATCCATCCATCCACACACATAACCCATGATGCTAGCCCATCCATCCACACACACAGAACCCCTGATGCTAGCCCATCCATCCATCCACACACAGAACACATGATGCTAGCCCATCCATCCATCCACACACATAACCCATGATGCTAGCCCATCCATCCACACACACAGAACACATGATGCTAGCCCATCCATCCATCCACAAACAGAACACATGATGCTAGCCCATCCATCCATCCACACACAGAAAACATGATGCTAGCCCATCCATCCATCCACACACAGAAAACATGATGCTAGCCCATCCATCCACACACACACGGAACCCATGATGCTAGCCCATCCATCCATCCATCCACACACAGAACACATGATGCTAGCCCATCCATCCATCCACACACACAGAACACATGATGCTAGCCCATCCATCCATCCATCCATCCATCCATCCATCCATCCACACACAGAACCCATGATGCTAGCCCATCCATCCACACACACACGGAACCCATGATGCTAGCCCATCCATCCATCCATCCACACACAGAACACATGATGCTAGCCCATCCATCCATCCATCCACACACACAGAACCCATGATGCTAGCCCATCCATCCATCCACACACAGAACCCATGAAGCTAGCCCATCCATCCATCCACACACAGAACACATGATGCTAGCCCATCCATCCATCCATCCACACACACAGAACCCAGGATGCTAGCCCATCCATCCATCCATCCATCCATCCATCCATCCATCCATCCATCCACACACACAGAACCCATGATGCTAGCCCATCCATCCATCCATCCATCCATCCATCCACACACAGAACCCAGGATGCTAGCCCATCCATCCATCCATCATCCATCCATCCATCCATCCATCCACACACACAGAACCCATGATGCTAGCCCATCCATCCATCCATCCACACACACAGAACCCAGGATGCTAGCCCATCCATCCATCCATCCATCCATCCATCCATCCATCCATCCATCCATCCATCCATCCATCCATCCATCCATACACACACACAGAACCCATGATGCTAGCCCATCCAGCCACACACACACAGAACCCCTGATGCTAGCCCATCCATCCACACAGAACACATGATGCTAGCCCATCCATCCATCCACACACACAGAACCCAGGATGCTAGCCCATCCATCCATCCATCCATCCACACACACAGAACCCCTGATGCTAGCCCATCCATCCACACAGAACACATGATGCCAGCCCATCCATCCACACAGAACCCCTGATGCTAGCCCATCCATCCACACAGAACACATGATGCTAGCCCATCCATCCACACAGAACCCAGGATGCTAGCCCACCCATCCATCCATCCATCCATACACACAGAACACATGAATGTAGCCCATCCATCCATCTACACACAGAACCCATGATGCTAGCTCATCCATCCATCCACATACACAGAACCCATGATGCTAGCCCATCCATCCACACACACAGAACACATGATGCTAGCCCATCCATCCATCCACAAACAGAACACATGATGCTAGCCCATCCATCCACACACACAGAACACATGAATGTAGCCCATCCATCCATCTACACACAGAACCCATGATGCTAGCTCATCCATCCATCCACATACACAGAACCCATGATGCTAGCCCATCCATCCACACACACAGAACACATGATGCTAGCCCATCCATCCATCCACAAACAGAACACATGATGCTAGCCCATCCATCCACACACACAGAACCCATGATGCTAGCCCATCCATCCATTCATCCACACACACAGAACACATGATGCTAGCCCATCCATCCACACACACAGAACCCATGATGCTAGCCCATCCATCCATCCACACACAGAACACATGATGCTAGCCCATCCATCCATCCACACACATAACCCATGATGCTAGCCCATCCATCCACACACACAGAACCCCTGATGCTAGCCCATCCATCCATCCACACACAGAACACATGATGCTAGCCCATCCATCCATCCACACACATAACCCATGATGCTAGCCCATCCATCCACACACACAGAACACATGATGCTAGCCCATCCATCCATCCACAAACAGAACACATGATGCTAGCCCATCCATCCATCCACACACAGAAAACATGATGCTAGCCCACCCATCCATCCACACACAGAAAACATGATGCTAGCCCATCCATCCACACACACACGGAACCCATGATGCTAGCCCATCCATCCATCCATCCACACACAGAACACATGATGCTAGCCCATCCATCCATCCACACACACAGAACACATGATGCTAGCCCATCCATCCATCCATCCATCCATCCATCCACACACAGAACCCATGATGCTAGCCCATCCATCCACACACACACGGAACCCATGATGCTAGCCCATCCATCCATCCATCCACACACAGAACACATGATGCTAGCCCATCCATCCATCCATCCACACACACAGAACCCATGATGCTAGCCCATCCATCCATCCACACACAGAACCCATGAAGCTAGCCCATCCATCCATCCACACACAGAACACATGATGCTAGCCCATCCATCCATCCATCCACACACACATAACCCATGATGCTAGCCCATCCATCCATCCACACACAGAACACATGATGCTAGCCCATCCATCCATCCACACACAGAACCCATGATGCTAGCCCATCCATCCATCCATCCATCCATCCATCCATCCATCCATCCATCCATCCATCCACATACACAGAACACATGATGCTAGCCTATCCATCCATCCATCCATCCATCCACACACAGAACACATGATGCTAGCCCATCCATCCATCCACACACAGAACACATGATGCTAGCCCATCCATCCATCCACACACAGAACACATGATGCTAGCCCATCCATCCATCCACACACAGAACACATGATGCTAGCCCATCCATCCATCCACATACACAGAACACATGATGCTAGCCTATCCATCCATCCATCCACACACAGAACACATGATGCTAGCCTATCCATCCATCCATCCATCCATACACAGAACACATGATGCTAGCCCATCCATCCATCCATACACAGAACACATGATGTTAGCCCATCCATCCATCCATCCACACACAGAACACATTATGCTAGCCCATCCATCCATCCATACACAGAACACATGATGCTAGCCCATCCATCCATCCACACACAGAACACATGATGCTAGCCCATCCATCCATCCACACACAGAACACATGATGTTAGCCCATCCATCCACACACACACACACACACACACACACACACACACACAGAACACATGATGTTAGTTCATCCATCCACACACACAAAACACATGATGCTAGCCCATCCATCCATCCACACACAGAACACATGATGCTAGCCCATCCATCCATCCACACACAGAACACATGATGCTAGCCCATCCATCCATCCATCCACACACAGAACACATGATGCTAGCCCATCCATCCACACACACACAGAACACATGATGCTAGCCCATCCATCCATCCACACACAGAACACATGATGCTAGCCCATCCATCCATCCACACACAGAACACATGATGCTAGCCCATCCATCCATCCACACACAGAAAACATGATGCTAGCCCATCCATCCATCCATCCATCCATCCACACAGAACACATGATGCTAGCCCATCCATCCACACACAGAACCCATGATGCTAGCCCATCCATCCATCCATCCACACACAGAAAACATGACGCTAGCCCATCCATCCATCCATCCATCCACACAGAACACATGATGCTAGCCCATCCATCCACACACACAGAACACATTATTACAGCTGCTCTATGTGACATGTGTGACTTCTGTGGTGGAGAGGGGAGGTTGAGGGTATTAACTTCCTGTCCCCTGCTCTTCTAGGCTGTATGTCAACAGTACAGGACTTCCTGACACTCTGAGCTTACCAGACCCCGGCCTCAGTGTAGGGAGGTGTGTGTTTGTGCAGCCTGGTCTCATAGACTAGACAACATAGTAAATATAAATCCAGGCCACCCTACTTTAGTTTTTGCCCTACGTAATCTTCTGTCTTATATAACCATACCAAACATAACTAACCCTAACCCCTAACCATAATCCGTATTACATACCATACAAAACGCAACATACAGTATAATTGGAATGTCCCCGATTTACGTTTACTATGTTACGTCTACCCCTGAGTCCAGGTAGGTGTGTGTGCGTTTGTGTGTGTGTGTGTGTGAGAGAGAGAGAGAGAGATGTCCAGATATGTAAATTATCCAGTATAACAATAGCTGCATGTTCAGAATATATATTTGTCAAGGAGTGCATGAAATGCACTTGGTATGCATGTCCTTGCAGCTACGTCCAGTAAATGTGTTGGCCTAGGATTGGGAAGTGCTTGTAACAAATGTTATCTGTTATCTTTTGCTCATCTCTGTCAACATTCAAAGTTTTCTCCCCTCTATAAATAGCTATTGTCTGTGGCTTGGATGGGTTTAAGTTTCACTTTGCACATTGATAGTTACCATAGTATAGTTATACATGATATGAGAGAGAAAGAAATAGAGAGAGAGAACAAGAAAAAGAGTTGCAGACCCTAAATCATGTGTGCAGGCCCCAATCTATCCCTACTACATATTTAAGGGATCATTGTGATGTAGAGTGTATACACGCATGACTGTAAGTCGCTTTCAGAATTTATACAGTATCAGTATCTAATATCAGTATTGATACAGTGTCAATATTGATACAGTGTTGCGTTATAACACCCTTTCCAACCCCGTAACAGTGATCTACCTGGAAGGGTCTGTCCTGGTCTTTGACACCATCTTCAAACTCATCTCCTTCTACTGTGTCAGCCGGTAAGACAAGACTATCCTTCATATCCTACAGCCTGGCACTCAGAATATTCACTTGTTCTAAATGAATAATGATGAATTTATCTTCCAGGGATATTCTCCCCTTCACTCTGAGGTTGCCTGAGGTCATCGTCCAGGCAACCAAGTATGAAGACATAGAGACGATATCGACGTTAGGCTCAGGTACTTTGAATGTATATTCCTTAGGTGTGTCTATGGGGTAGCAGCACATTATCTCACGGTACGATAAAAAAGTGTAGGAGCCTTTTGGTGAAATGGAGAGGAAGTGTGACAACCGTGTCGATGTGTGAGTGAGCGGATATTCAGACAGTGAAGTGCCCTGTACTGAATATATTAAGGCGAGCGCCCTCCTTTAATAGCCACACAACACAACCCTCCAGATTCAACAAAGACCCGTTTATATTCTCTCTGATGCTTTTTGTTCACTGTAATGATTGATTCTTCATCAGGAAGCAGCATATTTTGAACATAAGAGTGACATGAATGTCTAATGATGGGACTGTCAGTTTGGGGCTCAGCTCTCTAGTGATAGTGTGATGGTAACTCTCAGTTTCTCCTGTCAGATTTCTGGGGCTCTGAGCTGAACAGTTCCTCTGAGGAGCCAGGACAAAGGGGCACACCAGTAGGCCAGGGCCAGGGTCACAGCTCCTCCTGTGAGATCCATCTGTCTGCTGGGACCGGTAACGAGCGGCTGTGGTACGTTAACCCCATCTTCATTGAGGAGTATTGCAGCAGCCTGGAGGCCTCCACTCCCGTCGCTGCTCCCATCCTCAGGAGCCAGAGCCTGAACACCCCAGGCCAAGGGCAGGGGCAAGTACCCCCCAAGTTCAAACGCCCCCCACCCCGACCCCCTAATGTCCCTGAGGGATTGTTACTGTCACAGGGGGCCAAGCATGGGAACAGAGGGACGTCTGATTCCCCCTCCCCACGCTCACCACCCACACTTCGTAGAGTTACAGTCAAGTTAGGGCAGAAAGGGGAAGGAAACAGCAGCAAGGGCAGTGGGGAGGGAGAGAGAGCTGCCTCTCAACTTTGCTCAGAGAGAGAGGTGTCAGTTATAGCCACTGACTCAGTAGCAGCTACTCAGCCTCTACAGCCGCTGTCACCGCACGGAGCAACAGCTAGACATCAGCACCCAGCACCCCGGCCACCCCCACACAGGATACCACTTGTGCCCCTCCGGCGGATGCCCTCAGAGAAGCGTCCTCCACCCCCAGGACAGGAGCCGCCCCAGGAGGGCAGTGTTGGTACAGTGCCTGTTGCTTCACTGGTGTGCATCGACGGCACCACCAACATGGCAGAGGAGAAGAAGGAGTTAAGAGTGGAGCCCTATGCTGGTGAGACAGAGACACTGCAGAGGCAAGGGACATCAGAGACTTCAAACAGCAGTGACGCTGTCAGCGTGGCTGCACCAGCCCCTCTGACGAAGAGGGCCGCACCGCCAGTCCCGCCTCCCAGAAAGAATAAGCCCTCCCAGGCCATGCCCACTACAACTCTCTCCCCAGACATGATAGGTGGAGGACTTCTTTCAATCAATGCATCATTAGACACCCCCCAGACCTCCAGCATCCCCTCGCCAGCCCGGAGGGCCATTTCCATCGCTGAGGGGGAGGTAAGGGAGGCCAGGGGGGCAGATGTGTCCCTGTACGCCCCTGATGGTGGCGCGGCCCTCCCTGCACTGGACCATGACTCTGACTCTACCAGCAGCACAGAGGAGGAGGCTGATACCGTGGCCAGCCAGGCTGGAGGGGCCGTTGGGACCAACAATACCAAAGTATATATATTAATTTTATTGATTTATTCAACCTTTATTTCCCCAGGAAGTCCCATGTAACATTATTATGCAGCTCAGCTGTGTAACTAGCATTATCCTAACTACAAGCTTCATTTGCTGCTGTGGCTTTCTTACTGTATCAGAATTTGCATTACATTTTCCTGTCAAATAAAATACTTATCATTCAAAACCAACAAACCCCAGGTGTCAATGAAAAGGACCCCTACCATTATGCTGGACCGGGCCAAGCAACGCCTCTCCATGGTCCACTTCCCCAGTGTGTTTACCAACTTCATGAGCGCTGACCATAAGCTGCAGAAGAGGATTGTGGAACTGTCCCGGGACGGGAGCTCCTACTTCGGGAACCTGGTGAAGGATTACAGGTAGGGATCAGTTCAAAACAGTTTTTTTTTTTTTTTATCGCTTCGTTGATGGGCTGATTAGGGCCAAACATATTTTAATTCAAAGCAGAATCTGGTTCATTTCAACTCATATCTCTGTCGAGCCATGGAAAATGTCACTTAAATAATAATAAAAATATATATATATATCACTTCAGAAACCCTCAATCGACTAATTAAGGAATCTATCCCAGGGTGTATATCCTGGAGACCATGGGGAAGCACAGCTCCAGCACTGAGCTGCTGCAGGAGATCAGGCAGATGATGACCCAGCTGAAGAGTTACCTCATCCAGAGCACTGAGCTGCAGAACCTACTGGAGCCCAATGTCTACACAGAGGACAAACTAGGTACCTGCTTACTCACATAATTCTCCTCTTTATACTCAACATTCATCTATCAATACCCAGCGTTAAAAACTCCATTCTGTAGATTCCTTACCCGGTCAAAGTTCCACTTTCTCCTTACTTTAATTGTCCCGTTGGACACTGAATAAGGTGGGCATGTTCATTTGAAGTATTTTGGCAAAAGTGTTCCCATTATGTTCCCGTTATTCCGTGTCAAACAGGAAGCAGTTGTCATTAACAGTCTTCTCATTGTGCGCGGTAAATTAGACTTTGCAGTGGCACCTATCAAATAACAACAGGGACAGAAGACATAGTTGTTAGTCAGGGTTGTCACCGTTGACATTTTGATGGCTTAACTGGGTTGTTGGTATACAAGAAGTCCCCTTTGATATACAACTTATTTTGCCTCCAGCGTGAAATGCTGAATGCCAGGTTTTCTTACACAGTGTACATACAGAATACAATATATATTAAAGGGAGGATAATATTCATACTGAATTAATAACCATTTGAAAAGATTTTTCCCATAAAGAACTACAGTATAACTGCAGGCAAAATGACAATAGTTGGCAAAAACACTTTAATTAATCGGCTTCCGTATTTGCATAGAGAGTATAATAACCAGCAGCATTGAGTAGCCACATTCTAGTTTCCTCCGTTACTCTTTGCACTGCACAGAATACTAACTGTAGCCACAACATGCTCTCTCCCCAATGATTTCTAACCAGTGTTTTTTTTTGTTCCTCTCCAGAGGTGATTATGGAGGCTGCGCTGTGTAAGGCTGTGCTGAAGCCTCTGCGGGAGGCTGTCTACTCCGGCCTGAAGAACATCCACTCCAGGGGGGGCTGTCTGAAGAGACTGAGGGAGAACCAGAGTGTGGTCCTGGGCACCACCACCACAGATCTGGGGGTCACCACCAGCGTTCCAGAGATCCCCGTCATGGAGAAGGTAGACAGGGCTGCATCTGAAATTGCACATGATTCTCTATGCAGTGCCTTGCTTTGACCCCTTGATCACATTCTATGGCTCCTGACTTTTTGTCTTGTGTGTTTTTGTCTGATGTGAATTTCCCTTTGGGGGTTTAGAAAGTACATATCTATACTGGGCATCATAAGTATTCACCGCCCTTGGATTTCTTGACATTTTATTGTGTTACAAAGTGGGATTAAAATGTATTTAATTGTGATCTATACGAAATACTCTGTAAAGTCAAAGTGGAAGATGAATTAAAACTAAAACACGAATATAACTTGATTAGATACGTATTCACCCCTGAGTCAATACATGTTAGAATCACCTTTGACAGTGATTACAGCCGTACGTCTTCTTGGGTGAGTCTCTAAGAGCTTTGCACACCTGGATTGTGCAAAATTTGCCCATTATTCTTAAACAAAAAAATTCTAGCTCTGTCAAGGTGTTGGGGATCATGGCTAAAATGTTAATAGTTCTCTTAATTTCAGTATATGTGACAAGTATAGTGTAGAGAGTCATTGTACCATCTAAACCGCTGAAGCTGGTGTACAAAAAAATGCAAAAACGAAACTTTAGAAAGGGAAGCATAAAAATAGCGCACATAGAACAGATCTACACCTTCTTAGACTTGCTTTCAATCAGAATGACATATCTATATCACACATTTCTATGTGAATTTGGTCAGGTAGCTCAAAAAGTTACATATTGCAGCTAAAAATCTATTTCAATCCCACTTTGTAACATAACAAAATGTGCAAAAATCCAAGGGGGTGAATACTATCTATCTATCTATCTATCTATCTATCTATCTATCTATCTATCTATCTATCTATCTATCTATCTATCTATCTATCTATCTATCTATCTATCTATCTATCTATCTATCTTATCTATCTATCTTATCTATCTTATCTATCTTATCTATCTATCTTATCTTATCTATCTTATCTATCTTATCTATCTTATCTATCTTATCTAATTCAATTCAAGGGGCTTTATTGGCATGGGAAACATGTGTTAACATTGCCAAAGCAAGTGAGGTAGATAATATACAAAAGTGAAATAAACAATACAAATTAACAGTAAACATTACACATACAGAAGTTTCAAAACAATAAAGACATTACAAATGTCATATTATATATATACAGTGTTGTAACAATGTACAAATGATTAAAGCACACAAGTTAAAATAAATAAACATAAATATGGGTTGTATTTACAATGGTGTTTGTTCTTCACTGGTTGCCCTTTTCTTGTGGCAACAGGTCACAAATCTTGCTGCTGTGATGGCACACTGTGGAATTTCACCCAGTAGATATGGGAGTTTATCAAAATTGGATTTGTTTTCGAATTCTTTGTGGATCCGTGTAATCTGAGGGAAATATGTGTCTCTAATATGGTCATACATTGGGCAGGAGGTTAGGAAGTGCAGCTCAGTTTCCACCTCATTTTGTGGGCAGTGGGCACATAGCCTGTCTTCTCTTGAGAGCCATGTCTGCCTACGGCGGCCTTTCTCAATAGCAAGGCTATGCTCACTGAGTCTGTACATAGTCAAAGCTTTCCTTAAGTTTGGGTCAGTCACAGTGGTCAGGTATTCTGCCACTGTGTACTCTCTGTTTAGGGCCAAATAGCATTCTAGTTTGCTCTGTTTTTTTGTTAATTCTTTCCAATGTGTCAAGTAATTATCTTTTTGTTTTCTCATGATTTGGTTGGGTCTAATTGTGCTGTTGTCCTGGGGCTCTGTGGGGTGTGTTTGTGTTTGTGAACAGAGCCCTAGGACCAGCTTGCTTAGGGGACTCTTCTCCAGGTTCATCTCTCTGTAGGTGATGGCTTTGTTATGGAAGGTTTGGGAATCGCTTCCTTTTAGGTGGTTGTAGAATTTAACGGCTCTTTTCTGGATTTTGATAATTAGTGGGTATCGGCCTAATTCTGCTCTGCATGCATTATTTGGTGTTCTACGTTGTACACGGAGGATATTTTTGCAGAATTCTGCATGCAGAGTCTCAATTTGGTGTTTGTCCCATTTTGTGAAATCTTGGTTGGTGAGCGGACCCCAGACCTCACAACCATAAAGGGCAATAGGCTCTATGACTGATTCAAGTATTTTTAGCCAGATCCTAATTGGTATGTTGAAATTTATGTTCCTTTTGATGGCATAGAATGCCCTTCTTGCCTTGTCTCTCAGATTGTTCACAGCTTTGTGGAAGTTACCTGTGGTGCTAATGTTTAGGCCGAGGTATGGTATAGTTTTTTGTGTGCTCTAGGGCTACGGTGTCTAGATGGAATTTGTGGTCCTGGCGACTGGAAATTTTTTGGAACACCATTATTTTGGTCTTACTGAGATTTACTGTCAGGGCCCAGGTCTGACAGAATCTGTGCAGAAGATCTAGGTGCTGCTGTAGGCCCTCCTTGGTTGGTGACAGAAGCACCAGATCATCAGCAAACAGTAGACATTTGACTTTGGATTCTAGTAGGGTGAGGCCAGGTGCTGCAGACTGTTCTAATGCCCTCGCCAATTCGTTGATATATATGTTGAAGAGGATGGGGCTTAAGCTGCATCCCTGTCTCACCCCACGACCCTGTGTGAAGAAATGTGTGTGTTTTTTGTCAATTTTAACCGCACACTTGTTGTTTGTGTACATGGATTTTATGATGTCGTATGTTTTCCCCCAACACCACTTTCCATCAATTTGTATAGCAGACCCTCATGCCAAATTGAGTCGAAGGCTTTTTTGAAGTCAACAAAGCATGAGAAGACTTTGCCTTTGTTTTGGTTTGTTTGGTTGTCAATTAGGGTGTGAAGGGTGAATACATGGTCTGTTGTACGGTAATTTGGGTCTGTCTGTCTGTCTGTCTGTCTGTCTGTCTCTGTCTGTCTGTCTGTCTCTGTCTGTCTGTCTGTCTGTCTGTCTGTCTGTCTGTCTGTCTGTCTGTCTGTCTGTCTGTCTGTCTGTCTCTGTCTGTCTGTCTGTCTGTCTGTCTGTCTGTCTGTCTGTCTGTCTGTCTCTGTCTGTCTCTGTCTGTCTCTGTCTGTCTGTCTGTCTCTGTCTGTCTCTGTCTGTCTGTCTGTCTGTCTGTCTGTCTGTCTGTCTGTCTGTCTGTCTGTCTGTCTGTCTGTCTGTCTGTCTGTCTGTCTGTCTGTCTGTCTGTCTGTCTGTCTGTCTGTCTGTCTGTCATGGCTTTGTTATGGAAGGTTTGGGAATCGCTTCCTTTTAGGTGGTTGTAGAATTTAACGGCTCTTTTCTGGATTTTGATAATTAGTGGGTATCGGCCTAATTCTGCTCTGCATGCATTATTTGGTGTTCTACGTTGTACACGGAGGATGTTTTTGCAGAATTCTGCATGCAGAGTCTCAATTTGGTGTTTGTCCCATTTTGTGAAGTCTTGGTTGGTGAGCGGACCCCAGACCTATCTCTATCTATATCTATCTATCTTAGATCCAGCTGAAGCTGATGACCCTCCACCTTGAGTACTCCCCTCAGAAGAAGATTGATCTGCTCCTCAAGACCTGCAAGATCATCTATGAGTCCATGTCTATAGGCTGCCCAGGTGAGGCACTGTCTTTGTTGCCGGGTAGATTTTGGTGGTTAAATTACAATGATCTTTGTCATGTTCGCTAGTGTAACAGTAGTCTCACAATGCCAAACGAACGTCAGGAAGCATGGAAATCGAGGCTAGTATAAGAGTCCAGATTGAAGTTGATGATGAGTGATCATTACTGCCTGACGACACCAACGTCTACAAATACCTGACTGTCGTGTGAACTGATTGGGATGGCGGTTGACTTGCCAACAGGAAAAGCCTATGGATTGGATGACTTCCTGCCGGTGCTGATGTACGTCCTGGCCAGGAGCAACATGGCCTTCCTGCTACTGGATGTGGAGTACATGATGGAGCTGATGGACCCTGCACTGCAGTTAGGAGAAGGTAGGGAGAAACTAAATGCCATGCACACGCACACATAGGTGCAGACAAGATCCCATACACACACAGACCACGCGCATGCACACATGCGGACACACACATACTGCTGTACCCAAACACACAGATAGTACCACTGTTAATGGCGACTATATTTTGTGTGTGTGTGTGTCACCAGGCTCCTACTACCTGACGACCACGTATGGAGCCTTGGAGCACATAAAGAACTATGACACGCAGGCGGTGACACAGCAGCTCAGTCTGGAGATCCAGGACTCTATCCACCGCTGGGAGAAGAGACGCACCCTGAACAAGGCCCAGGTGTCATGCTCATCTGTACAGGTCAGTTTGGACCACCATATGAATACAATACAATATGTCACTGCAGTATTGGGATATTGGATAATTCTGACTATATAACTATTCTTTGAAATTGTAATTGTCACTACGAAAACATTTTTCCTATGTTATCTGATGTCCTCCCGCTTTTTGCTCTGGTCCCATTCCAGGACTTCATCAATGTGTCGTTCCTGGAGGCGGGGTCTAACACTAAGACCCTGGGGGTTCTCCCCACCACCACGGCCCAGGACCTGTGTGCCCAGTGTGCTGGCAAGTTCGAGGTGTTGGAGCCAGAGTTCTACAGGTACAATCTCCTGCCGTTGTGCCCTTGAGCAAGGCATTTAACCCCTAAAAACAGCTCCATCTCCATCCAGGCATGCTGCTCTGTGGCTGACACTGTGCCTGTCAATACTGTATGTGTATGCTTTTGGGATGTAGGCAAAAGACACATTTCCCTTTCTTACAAAATGGACAATAAAGTATCGATTCTATTTTATTCTATTCTATTCCACAGCCTGAGTGTGCTAGTTGAGGGCCACTACCAGCTCCTGGCCCCAGAGGAGTTCCCCCTCACCATCAAGTCTAGTTTCCACCACAGTGAGCCCCGCAAGGAGTACCACTTTGTCTACCGGCCTGGAAGGACAGAGTCGGAAGGGCAGGAGGCAGAGAGTGAGGAGCCAGCACCCACAGCGGAGACAGAGCCTGACGAGGAGAAGAGTCTGATCGAGATATGATATTAAGGTGTGTGGTGCGTGCATGCATGGCCTAGACGAAGCTCAAATGATTGAGGAGCTGCTCAAGGGAATGCAATGGCATCCTCCTCAACCATAACAGACATTTTAAACGAGACGTGGATTTTTTTCTTTAGTGGCGCAAAATGGACTGAACTCCAAGATGGACAGGATAGTTCTGCCAAAACATACAATCTTCAATACAATACAATCTTCAGGTTTGAGAACATGTGGAGCCTTTGTGAAAGAAGAGAACCATCACCTCACCTCGGACCTCAGGTCTAAATTTCACTCAAGTTTACTTTGGCTTCTGTATGACTTCTACGCTGACTCATCTTGCTCAGTGAGTCTCTGCAAGGTTGACCAAAGCTGCAGCGATAAAGGGATATTGTCCTCCTCTAGTTTGAAAGGGTACAATGGCATGGATAATTAAAAGATAAAGGATCAGGACAAGGAGACTCGGTTTGCATCCCAAATGGCACCCTATTCCCTACATAGTGCACTATTTTTGACCGGGGGACCATTAGGGCACTATGTATGGAATAGGGTCTAATTTGGGCCGACCATGTATCCTGTCTGGTCGGTGTTCATTTTCATATTTAACAGACTTTACGCTTCTTCAATAGTTCAGACAGACAATGAGCTGTTCAATGGATTTGCTAATTGAATTTTGCATGACAATATCCTTGCAAATATTATCTGAGTGGGTTTATATGCTCAAGACAGACTGCTACTCTCTGTATATCCATATTTGCTCTGCTGGATTTGTATACTCTTGCAGCCGTGCTGTGGATCGGTTTCGTCAATGTCCTGAAAGAACCGTTGATGTCTCATTCTAGAAGGTATCTGTTACAATACCATCCATTAAGGTCAAACGCAATTCCCTTAAGTCTACCAGGCGCTCATGGTTTACATTGGTTAATGGTGCTAAGCCATATTATACTGTAATGAATTAAACTGTCACCATGACTTTATATAACGTGTGTTGTGTCTTTTATTGTTTTCCACATTTGATAAGTGAATTGTGTCGTTTTTCATAGGCAAACTGTTTTATGTGGACGTATCAGGAGAAGAAATGCTGGATATACATTTTTTGATCCTTTCAGAAATTCCATTGTGGTATCAATAGAATGGATACACACTGAATAACAAAATCCCTAATTTACCCGTGTAGAATTCTGTGGAAAATTATGTTATATTGAGTTGCTTTCCAAAAAATCGTAATGAAGTGAAATATTGTCTTACAAAAGGAGACAGGACAAGGATATATCAGGTTATTTGTGTTGGTGAGTGTATGTGTGGGTTCTTTCCGTCTGTGACGTTTTGGGGGTACAAAGAAATGAGGGGGTGTGTTGTCTGTATGTCAGATGGAGAGCGGGAGAGATAAAGAGGGGGAGAGATGGAGAGATGAGGAGAGAGGGAGATGGAGAGTACGCTCGATGACGTCTAAGAGGTTATCAGTTTGCACACGTAACAGAGTCCTTAATTGAAACAATAACAAAGCGTCACCCCGCCTCTGTTTTGCTAACAAGCTGAGGGATGGCACTGGAGAAATGTAACCACTCTCAAATTCATAGACAGAGCTATGGATGCAAGGACTGACCATCCATGATGTCATAAGTATAGTTGTAACCATGTTTTGAGGCTACACAGTGTTTGTTTACATGTACAGTGTTTATAACCAAATGGAGTAAAACAAGCTCCTATTTAGGGTTCGGATGGGGTTTGACAACCGATTTGAGCTCATGAAGCATTTATACGTTAATTTCTTCAAGAATCAATGGGTATTATATCATTGATTTAAAGTCCAAAAAATGGATATAGCAACTAAGGATTTTAGCTTTAAGAACTTACCGAAAGCGCACTCCACAGCTAGCTCGAAATGTCGCCAATGGAACTATCAAATTAAAACTTTTTTTTTACAGCTTAATTGGTTGGTAGGAGGAGAGGCGGGGACAGTGGAGGAAGCTGCACTGTTAGCAGCACACCGACGTCATTTCCACCGGTTGAATCCCTATTTGCATAAAGTGTACAAGGTGATGATGCAATATGTTAGTTCTTTGTTTGGATCCTCCATGCGATGCAGCGCAGAGATTTAGAGACGACATGGTTTCAGAATCATTGTATTACGCAATGCCACCCTGTAATCTTCTCGAAGTGTCTTTTTGTTGTTCTCCATTTGGAAATGTTTATTTGAATTTGATCGGATGAAGCGAACAACAGTGAGGAAGGAGACAGCACGGAGAAGCTCACAGCGAATAGAATCATGGGTGATTAAAAAGAGGAGGAAAAAGAGCGACAAATAAGAAAGAGGTCGAGGTTAAGGCTATGTGAGCGTCATAAGAGTGTGTGTTGAAACGAGGTGATCTCACTTACTTATCCTTCTTCTTTCCCCCTTTCCTCTTCTCTCTTTTTCAGGACTACATTTTTTCCTGCCAGGCCCTTAGTTACTTCTGTAACAATGACACTATCTTAGCCCTGCTCTGCTCGACACGACATTGTAAGGACGTTTTAGAATAGTGTGACCCCAGCGTGTCTTTGTAAGGCGGCCTCTCGTTTACTACCTACCCCTCATCACGTTGCTTCTCTTGGCTTCCCTCGCTCCCCCTACATCTCGCAATCTTCCACATTCCACATCTCTTTCTGTCATGATCTCCCCCTTGCTCGCACACACTTTTTCAGTTCTGCCCACACATTTTCTATAGGATTGAGCTCAGGGATTTATGATGGCCACTCCAATACCTTGACTTTGTTGTCCTTCCTAGAAGTATGCTTGGGGTCATTGTCCATTTGGAAGACCCATTTGCGACCAAGCTTTAACTTCCTGAATGATGTCTTGAGATGTTACTTCAATATATCCACATCATTCCTCATGATGCCATCTATTTTGTGACGTGCACCAGTCCCTCCTGCAGCAGCGCACCCCCACAACATGATGCTGCCACTCCCATGCTTCACGGTTGGGATGGTGTTCTTCGGCTTGCAAGCCTCCCCCTTTTTCCTCCAAACATAACGATGGTCATTATGGCCAAACAGACATTTCTCCAAAAAGTACAATCTTTGTCCCTATGTGTATTTGCAAACCGTAGTCTGGCTTTTTTATGGCGGTTTTGGAGCAGTGGCTTCTTACTTGCTGAGCGGCCTTTCAGGTTATGTCGATATAGGACTCGTTTTACTGTGGATATAGATACTTTTGTACCTGTTTCCTCCAGCATCTTCACAAGGTTCTTTCCTGTTCTGGGATTGATTTGCACTTTTCGCACCAAAGTACGTTCATCTCTAAGAGACAGAACGCGTTTCCTTCCTGAGCGGTATGACGGCTGCGTGATCCCATGGTGTTTATACTTGCGTACTATTGTTTGTACAGATGAACGTGGTACCTTCAGGCGTTTGACAATTGCTCCCAAGGATGAACCAGACTTGTGGAGGTCTACAATTTTTTTTCTGATGTCTTGGCTGATTTCTATTGATTTTCTCATTATGTCAAGCAAAGAGGCACTGAGTTTGAAGGTCGGCCTTGAAATACATCCACAGGTACACCTCCAATTAACTCAAATTATGTTAATTAGCATACCAGAAGCTTCTAAAGCCATGACATTTTCTGGAATTTTCCAAGCTGTTTAAAAGCACAGCCAACTTAGTGTATGTACGCAGCAGCGCCTCTTCAACCTCAGGAGGCTGAAGAAATTCGGCTTGTCACCAAAAGCACTCACAAACTTCTACAGATGCACAATCGAGAGCATCCTGTCGGGCTGTATCACCGCCTGGTACGGCAACTGCTCCGCCCACAACCGTAAGGCTCTCCAGAGGGTAGTGAGGTCTGCAGAACGCATCACCAGGGGCAAACTACCTGCCCTCCAGGACACCTACACCACCCGATGTCACAGGAAGGCCATAAAGATCATCAAGGACAACAACCACCCAAGCCACTGCCTGTTCACCCCGCTATCATCCAGAAGGCGAGGTCAGTACAGGTGCATCAAAGCAGGGACCGAGAGACTGAAAAACAGCTTCTATCTCAAGGCCATCAGACTGTTAAACAGCCACCACTAACATTTAGCGGCCGCTGCCAACATACTGACTCAACTCCAGCCACTTTAAAAATGGGAATTGATGGAAATTATGTAAAAATGTACCACTAGCCACTTTAAACAATGCCACTTAATACAATGTTTACATACCCTACATTACCCATCTCATATGTATATACTGTACTCTATATCATCTACTGCATCTTGCCATCTTTATGTAATACATGTACCACTAGCCACTTTAAACTATGCCACTTTATGTTTACATACCCTACAGTACTCATCTCATATGTATATACCGTACTCTATACCATCTACTGCATCTGCCATGCCGTTCTGTACCACCACTCATTCATATATCTTTATGTACATATTCTTTATCCCTTTACACTTGTGTGTGTGTGTAAGGTAGTAGTTGTGGAATTGTTAGGTTAGATTACTGTTGGTTATTACTGCATTGTCGGAACTAGAAGCACAAGCATTTCGCTACACTCGCATTAACATCTGCTAACCATGTGTATGTGACTAATAAAATTTGATTTGATTTGATTTGATTTGATGTAAACTTCTGACCCACTGGAATTGTGATACAGTGAATTATAAGTGAAATAATCTGTCTGTAAACAATTTTTGGGAAAATTACTTGTGTCATGCACAAAGTAGATGTCCCAACCGACTTGCCAAAACGATAGTTTGTTAACAAGAAATTTGTGGAGTGGTTGAAAAACGAGTTTTAATGACTCCAACCTAACTGTATGTAAACTTCCGACTTTAACTGTAAATATACAAAAAAAATAATAATAATATACTTCAAACACGAGATGTATTTTTCGAGTATATGTTATGTATACTGTAAATATAATATCATTACACTTCAACACACTTTTTAAAAGTTAAAAGTGTACTTTATATTAATAGTTTTTTCAGTCTTTTAGAATACTATACTTGTCTAGTTAAATAAAGGTTAAATAAAACAAAATAAAATACTATATGTTCACTATCATTAAACTTAAACACACTCATTAAAACTGTTCTTCAACTTCAAATCGCTTTATTTGTAATTTAGTATTCATTCAAAATACACTTGGAGTTGGACGAAGCATTGTTTTTTTTTAATGAAACTCTGCTTTGCAGTGATCATGTAAACTATAAGTATACAGTGCCTTGCAAAAGTATTCATATCCCTTGCATTTCTTCAAATTTTATTGTGTTAAAAAGTGGGAATAAATTGATTTAATTGTCATTCGTTGTCAACAATGAACACCAAATACTCTGTAATGTCAAAGTGCAGAGCCCCACCTGTTTTCAGCCCCACATTTTTACCAAAGAATTTCCCAAAATATTTATAGAATTTTTTTTTGGGGGGGGCTTGCCTGTTTTGCATGTTATTTTGGCATTAATACGTGTCACATCAGTTTGCAAACAATGTAAAAAAAGATATATCATTGAGTTAATAAAGCCGCATATAAACATGGTCTCTTTTTTGTTTCTTGCACCTGTATATTCACTAAATCTCTGAGACTTTAACCATTTGCCTCAAGTGTCTGCATCTGGGTTTCATCCTGAGTCATGATAGGAATGTTACCATGAGGCCATTGGTGATTGTGCAACAGTTACAGAGTTCAGTGGCTGTGATGGGAGAAAACTGAGGATGGATCAACAACATTGTAGTGACTCCACAATAATGATTTAAATGACAGAGGGAAAGTAATAATACAAATATACACAATCAACATTTTCCAAAATATACATATTGTATGCAACATCGGCAAATACTGGGGAGTTTTTCCGGATAAAAAGAAACGGGATGGAGTTAACATTAAGCACAGGCAAAATCCTTGAGGATAAACAGTTTGTCTGCTTTACAACAGACGCTGGGGGAGGAATTCACCTTTTAGCAGGACATTTTAACCTACAACACAAGACCAAATCTACACTGGAGCTGCTTACCAAGAAGACAGCGAATGTGGCCAAGTTACAGTTTTGACTTAAATCTGCTTGAAAATCTAAGGCAAGATTTGAACATTTCTGTGTAGTCATGAGCACCAACATCTTGACAGAGCTTGAAGACTTATGAAAAAAAAGAATGGGTAAATATTGCACAATCCAGGTGTGTGAAGCTCTTAGAGACTTACCCAAGAAGACTCACTGCCGTAATCACTGACAACAGTGTTTCTAGCATGTATTGACTCAGGGAACGACTATATTTTAGTTATTTCATTTCTATCAATCTTAAAAATTAAAAAATTAAAATCTTCCACTTTGACATGATTTTGTGTAGATTGTTGACAAAAAAATGACAATTAAATCAATTTTAATCCCAATTCGTAACAAACAAAATGAATAAATCCAAGAGGTATGATTACTAAAGTATACTTTCAAAAAAGTATATTTAACTTAAATGTTCACAAAATATATTTTAAGTATACTTTCATGCATGTGCACAAACATGTGCATATTCCCAGCATCCTTTTCTGCAGTATTCAAATGTTTTGATGGTCATTTTCAAATGGAATAATGTTGTACTTTTAATTACACATTGCACATTATACATTACCGTAATGTGAACACCTAAAGTGTTAAATGCAAATTGTGCACAGTTCTCAATGTTACTTGTAAATTGCTGCTCCAGCCACAACTGCTTTGTAAAGAACATGTTAACATTGGCTGAGAAGATGTCTTGGTCAATCAAGGTAACCTTTACATGGCTAATTAAAATAACTAATGTGGTCCATGAGTAAAAGTATACTTGAAAAACATTATAAATAAGTACACTTTTTTGTAAAGAAAATACAGGAATTCTAATTCAAATACCATTTTAGTATTTTTCTGTCACGATCGTCATAATTTATTTTATTTTTATTTTATTTCACCTTTATTTAACCAGGTAGGCAAATTGAGAACACGTTCTCATTTACAATTGCGACCTGGCCAAGATAAAGCAAAGCAGTTCGACACATACAACAACACATAGTTACACATGGAGTAAAACAAACATACAGTCAATAATACAGTGAAAAATAAGTCTATATACAATGTGAGCAAGTGAGGTGAGATAAGGGAGGTGAAGGCAAACAAAATATATAAAAAATATATATAAATAAATAAAAAATATATAAAAGGCCATGGTGGCGAAGTAAATACAATATAGCAAGTAAAAAAAACACTGGAATGGTTGGTTTGCAGTGGAAGAAAGTGTAAAGTAGAGATAGAAATAATGGGGTGCAAAGGAGCAAAATAAATAAATAAAAACAGTAGGTAAAGAGGTAGTTGTTTGGGCTAAATTATAGATGGGCTATGTACAGGTGCAGTAATCTATGAGCTGCTCTGACAGCTGGTGCTTAAAGCTAGTGAGGGAGATAAGTGTTTCCAGTTTCAGAGATTTTTGTAGTTCGTTCCAGTCATTGGCAGCAGAGAACTGGAAGGAGAGGCAGCCAAAGGAAGAATTGGTTTTGGGGGTGAACAGAGAGATATACCTGCTGGAGCGCGTGCTACATGTAGGTGCTGCTATGGTGACCAGCGAGCTGAGATAAGAGGGGACTTTACCTAGCAGGGTCTTGTAGATGATAAAGGAATGGACCAAGGCGCAGCGTGCGTAGAGTTCCACATATTTTAATAAAACAAACAAGCACAACCGAAACTTGACATACTGGGCTGCTCACAGGCAGCTACACAAACACAAGATCCCACAAACACAATGGGGAAAAATGGCTACCTAAATATGATCCCCAATCAGAGACAACGATAAACAGCTGCCTCTGATTGGGAACCATACTAGGCCAACATAGAAATATTAAACACTTAGATAACCCACCCTAATCATTGTCATTGTCAATTTCTAATTTATGACAACCATACATCAAATGTACTTAAGGTGTATTCAAAGTCTATTTGTTTTGCTCTTTATCTAATATACTAAGAATATACTTAGGTACAACAAAAGTGTCCCAATATAGATCATTTTAAATATATTTAATATACTTAAATGCTAATAAAATACAAATAAAATTTACATTAAATTTAGATAATTTGTAATACACTTAATATATGTTAATTAAGTAGGATTTAAGCAAATGAAAAAAAAGTTCCCCGCTTGTGCATCTCCATCTCTCTCCCTCTGTGTTTTTATTTTCCCATCTCTCCTACTTCCCCTCTTGGTCTTTCTTTCCACCTCTCCTTCCTTCCGCTCTATCTGTCCATAATGAGCGTCAGGTAAGGAGGTATAAGGGCCTGTACTTCTGACAAACAGCTCCTTCCATGCTGGCCATTATTTTTAAATGACTACCTAATGAAGTTCCACCTGGGTAACGAGACCAGGTGTATGAAAATGCATTTTGATCCTCTCACAAAGATCAATCAGACCGGTTCTGCTTCTATGACTAAGGTGTTCATTGATGTTGAAATATAGGTATGGGTATAAGTGTAGGTGTTGAAACGGTACATTTTGCATGAGGCTTTTTTTGGACATATTTATTTATTTGATTGGCCAATAGATAGCTAAAGAAGCCATGTACAAAGTGAAGTGTAAATGGTACGTCATAGTTGTCACATACAGAAGACCGCATTTTTTGTCTGCATGTTTTCTGTTGTGTATGTGTTTGTTTGCTGAGAGTGATCTGTCGTATTTGACATGTGTCTAAAAGGGACTCTTCAATTTTAACGAGACCAACGCATTGCTTCTGCCTGCTTCCCCGTATTCCAAGGTGTGCGTAGGCAGTAGACAGAATTAATGCTACAAACACCACTCTTATGTATATCTGTATTCTGGGTTCCCTTTGAGTCAAGCCCTTAGCCCCTATGTTGTCCACCTGATATTCCACCACGGGGAATGAGGACTTCCGGGGTTATGGACTCAACATGTGTGCTGCTGTTAGATTAAAACACTTTTTAGATTTCCCAAGACATCATTATGTTCTGTAGGGTACAAGCTAGGCTTCCTCTCTCTATCTCTCTCTCTCTCTCTCTCTCTCTCTTTCTCTTTCTCTGATTCATCCTGTCTCTATATTAAGAATTGTACCAAACAGGACATCCATCCAGCGGTGTTGTCTATGATGTTTCAGGTCTGTTTTAAAGGAGACAATGAGATGTGGCCTTTTATCTCATACCATCTACCATCCCTACCCTCCCTACATCATCCCTACCCTCCCTACATCATCCCTACCCCCTGTCAGAAGCAGTATATAAGCATACCCCTGGGAACACACACTCACACTTGAGAGTACTTAACCTCTCCACCATACACACACACACACAGTAAGAGCGGTTCACCTGTGGTACATTACCTGAGTCTGAGCTGGAGCCCAGGGGTAGGAGACTCAGGTCACCACTGGAGGAACTTCCAAACATTCTTCAACACGCTGTATGACAGAAGAGCTAACCAGCCTAAAGTCAGAAAAAAAGCTGAAGACTTAGGTTCCTGACCACAACGTGCTGGAGACAAGGCGCTGCTCATCAACAAAAGTAAGTGAAACATTTAGGAAATTCTTGGGACAATGCTTTGTAATACTTTAATTGAAATAATTGATGAAATATGTTAATTTCAGAATTTGTAAAGCTCAGCAATTTATACATCTTTTTTTTACAGTAAGGTGAGTTCTAGAACTTTCTGAAAATATGCAACATTACCAGTTATTGTTTATGGCAATTTAACGAAAAAATAATTACGCCAGTATGCCAATTTCGACGGAAATCAAAATTTTGCCCTATCATTCAAGTTAATGTTAGTTTTTTTGCTTTTATATAAAAAATGTGTGTATATATTTATACTATTCTAGTTAATATGATGAATTTAATCTGCTCTCTGGTGTCTTTGTGGATTGCTTATGTTTTAAGACGGAGGAAAAGCAACAAAGAAAAGTCAGAGAAAAACAACAGAAGAAATAGAGTAGGCCTAGTAGAAATACTACTGGCAGCAATTTTGCACTTATTTCTTAGCATAGTACATCAAATCAAATTGTATTGGTCACGTACACATGCTTAGCAGATGTTTTTGCAAGTGTAGCGAGATGCTCGTGCTTCTAGTTCCGACAGTGTAATATCTAACAAGTCATCTAACAGTTCCACAACAACTACCCACAAATCTAAGTAAAGGGATGGAATAAGAATTTGTACATATAAATATATGGATGGGCAATGACCGACCGGCATAGACTAGATGCAATAGATGGTATAAAACACAGTACAACTGGGAGGAGTAGGTAACACGTGTATTTATTCACAGTTCATGTGCATTTCTGAATTGTGTGACGTGAGCGTTGACTCATTATGCGGCACCAGTACGTTAATGAGGGTTCTCTAGAATTCTGTGAGAATTCCATTGTTTTATAATTCAGTGAGAATATCTAGTGTACTGATTATATACCTAGTAAAATAGGAGCTTAAAATGTGTGAGCTACTTATTTTTTTCACTGAATATAAATGTGAAATAGTTATTTCAAAGAGTGAGTGACTATGAATGTACTGTTTGGTAAAATTATAAAACACTAATATCTACTATTCTGATTGGTGGGTTGTGTTGCCGGTCAGGCCAGTCGTGTGAGTTTAAGGATGGCTGGTTTGGCTCCTCCCCCTGCCTCACGCCCCGCCCTCCTGCTGTTCACCCTTATGGCCATGACCCTGGTGACCTCCAGCTACCCTCAGCCACGCCTCCGACCCATACACAGGTATGACCTGACATACTGGATATAATGACGAGACGCTTGTGTCTCCTATCCTCTGTCCTCTCCATGTCTCCTTTTCCAAATGTCAGAGGGAAGCGTGGAGAGGATTTGAGGACAGAACTCGTTTCGCTCTGACATTTTGAAAAGGAGGCGAGGTGAGGACCGTGGAAACAGGACCGATTTTTGACATTCGCCTGGGCAGCTTTCTCCCCCTTCTCCCCAAAAGTGTTCGCTCCTTCATCTGAATCTACCCTTTTACTGTTGTATTTTGAGACTGAGACACAATGTTGCGGAGATCAATCTTTCTATGGTAGTGAGCACTATTGTTCTTATATGGTAGTTCTATCCATAGAAATGTTTTTATTGTTCCTAATGAGAGCTATTTTTCTATCATCCTGTTCTACTCTTTGCTTCCAGAGGCTCCTCTCCAAGTGATCCAGGAGACTCCAACAAGAGGGAGGAGTGGGAGGTGCTCTACCCTTCCGTCTCGCTCCGTGATTGGAGCATGCAAATGATGTCAGCCCCATACTTTGGTGAGGCCAAGAGCAACGCAGAGCTCCTGGGGGAGCAGTGGCTCCCAGTGGTGGGCCAGTGGCAGATGGACGAGGATATGGCCAAGGGCTGGCTGGGCGACTGGGCTCCGCAGGGCTCCAACAATGAGGAGAAGAGGAACATCGTGGTGGCGGATGATGCAGCGTTCAGGGAGAAGAGTAAGCTGCTCACAGCTATGGAGAGACAGAAGTGGCTTAACTCCTACATGCAGAAACTGTTGGTCGTCAATTCCCAGTAATAAGATGACTGCTAAGCCTACATTTAAATCACGGAACCTGATTTAGAGAAAATTTTAATAACATACCCTGATAAAAAATAAAAAAAATAACGTACTAATTACAATTTGAAAACAATGACTCCGAATTTAAAAGTCAATAAAGATTTTTATCAGACCCTTTGTGTGATGTTTGATGAAGAATTAACTCTGAATATAAAGCATAATTGGACACATGATTTACATGCCTATGTTTATATGATTGTTTTGATCCAGTTGAATTATTGATTGACGTACATTGATATACTTCCACTAAGACGGCGCCATTGGGAGGTGCTGTTGTACAGCTGAGGGTCTACCATAGGACTATTTATAAATTGTTAATATTAATGAGTGTGAAATAAAGCAAATAAGTGATAATGTCTGGTTGTTGTTCCTCTATGTTCAAGTGTTCTAGTTTATTTTTGCCAAACAGTCATTTTCTAGTTTTTTAGCTTACGCTCCAAACTGATGCCCTGATGGTGGAAGGTATCATGTACAGCAGAGTTAGGGTAAACTGAAAAGCAATTGTAATTTCAGTTTACTTCTTGAAGTAATCTGGATTCAATCTGAGGTGGGTTGCAGGGTGTTACATTTGAAGGTACTTTCCGATCGAGTCGACATCTGCAGCGTGTATCGTGAACGGGATCTCCACTCATGCGGGAATATTGCCTTTAAAAAGCGCATTGCCGACAGCGCTCTACAAAGCGCCTCAAATTTAATCTCGGCCTGAATTGAAATGGATTTCACCCCAAACCTGATAAACCGTATAGTGATGGCATCATTCACACCGGCGGAGAGAAAGAGATAGACTTCAAAGGAGAGGTAGTCAAATCTGCAGGGTGATAAAGGAAGGTGGTGGTGGTGGTGTGTATGTGTACATGTACATGTGTGTGTGTGTGTGTGTGTCTTAGGGGGCACAGACCCTTAGCCAAGACCTTGGACTGCAGATGATGATCAATTCCCCCAACACCCTGAGTTATGATGTGTTTAAAATTGAATATTTGAATAAACTTATGGCTGAGAAAATAAATGGGGCCACAGCTAAATACACCAGCCTGACCCCATTACTTACGGCGAGTGGGCCATTCATTTGATGATGTGACAGACCTGTGATTTATTAGTTAATCTTTTCTCTCCCCCTCTGTCTGTCTGTGTCTTTCTCTCTCTCTCTATCTGTCTCTCTCTCTCTCTTTCTCTCTCTCTATATACTGTATATATCTGTCCCTTGGCCGGGCTTTGTCTCTCTCTCTTCTTTCTATCTGTGTCATACTTTATGGCTGACTCTCTCTCATCCGCTCTCTCAGCTGGCCTCTTGCTCTTTCTCTCACTCTCTTTCTCGACCGCTCTCTCTCTCACCCCATAATGTTTATAATCATGTTTTACATGTGCTCCTGACAATAGAGGCAGACTTGTGGATTGTGTAAGCTACAATGAGCAGAGAGCTTTCATTCAACGATGATGAGCCATGTATGTCTATGTGTGTACATGTGTATGTGGGTTTGTTTGTACACTATATATTCAAAAGTATGTGGACACCCTTTCAAATTTGTGGATTCGGCACTTTCTGCCACATCCGTTGCTGACAGGTGTATAAAATTGAGCACACCCCCTTGCAATCTCCATAGACAAACACTGGCAGTAGAATGGCCTTATTGAAGAGCTCAGTTACTTCAACGTGGCACCGTCTTAGGATGCCATCTTTCCAACAAGTCAGTTCGTCAAATTTCTGCCCTGCTAGAGCTGCCCCCGTCAACTGTATGTGCTGTTATTGTGAGTGGAAACTCTCGGAGCAACAACAGCTCAGCCGCGAAGTGGTAGGCCACACAAGCTCACAGAACAGGACCGCCGAGTGCTGAAGCGCATAGCGTGTAAAAACTGTCTGTCCTCGGTTGCAACACTCATTACTGAGTTCCAAACTGCCTTTGGAAGCAACATCAGCACGATAATTGTTTGTCGGGAGCTTCATGAAATGGGTTTCTATGGCTGAGCAGCCACACACAAGCCTAAGATCACCATGTGCAATGCCAAGTTTTGGCTGGAGTGGTGTAAAGCTCGCCGCCATTGGACTCATTCTCTGGAGTGATGAATCACGCTTCACCATCTAGCAGTCCGACGGTCTAATCTGGATTTGGCGTATGCCAGGAGAACGCTACCTGCCCCAATGCATAGTGCCAACTGTAAAGTTTGGTGGAGGAGGAAGAATGGTTTGGGGCTGTTTTTCATGGTTCGGGCTATGCCCCTTAGTGTCAGTGAAGGGAAATCTGAATTCTACAGCATACAATGACATTCTAGAAGATTCTGTGCTTCCAACTTTGTGGCAACTGTTTGGAGAAGGCCCTTTCCTGTTTCAGCATGACAATGCTCCCGTGCACAAAGCGAGGTCCATACAGAAATGGTTTGTCAACATTGGTGTGGAAGAATTTGCCTGGCCTGCACAGAGCCTTGACCTCAACCCTATCGAACACCTTTGGAATGAATTGGAACGCCGACTGCGAGCTAGGCCAAATCGCTCAACATCAGTGCCCGACCTCGCTAATGCTCTTGTGGCTGAATTGAAGCAAGTCTCCGCAGCAATGTTCCAATATCTAGTGTAAAGCCTTCCCAGAAGAGTGGAGGCTGTTATAGCAGCAAAGTGGGGACCAACTCCATATCAAGGCCCATGATTTTGGAATGAGATGTTTGACGAGCAGGTGTCCACATACCTCTGGCCATGTAGTGTATGTGTGTCTGAGTGTGTGCATGAGCGTGCACGTTTATGTGTGTGCAGGGCTTTTACTTTAAAACATTACACTCGGACCTCCTGTATTACCTCCTTAATTGTCCAGGGGAAGTGGCCACAGCATCAGAATCAGCTAGTGACCCAGAGCCCCGGCATGTGCTCTGCTGTGATGTGATGGATGAGCAGACACAGGCTCGCAGAGACTATTATCTATCACCGGATCCAGCGGCGCTACCTGCCAGACCCACCCAATCAGCAGACGCTAAATTGCTTTCCGCATCTCTCTGATCCTCCTCAACTGATGCTGCTTCTCTATCGTTTCTTCTATGTCCTCTCTTATTGCAGTCGTCTGTTCTCTCTCTACTGTATAGCGAGCGCTGGTTGTCCATTTCATACTCCTGGGCCACAGCAGCCAAAGAGTCATTTACTGTACTAAGTATGAGTTGAGAATCTTATTGGGCATGGTACTGTATAGTCTGGGTCCCATAGCCTACACAGATGATGTAGTGAACAGTATGGGAGCCGGTGGGTAAATGCATGTGTCTATACTATAGAAGTAAATACCACAGGCAGGGGTAGAGTGAGATTAGTGGTCCCCATAACATTCAAATTTAGAGCTAGTCAGTCATGCGTACCGGTGATATTACGTGTTGCTATGTTGTCATCCATCACAGATAGCAGATGCACAGTAATACCCGGGCCAAGCCACTGGAAATATTCTGTTTTCCTTGATCAGAATGACAAGTAAACACTGCGTGTACTGTATCTCTCAGCTAAACACATATTTGGTATTGTGAGCGTTGTTTGTGAGCTAGGCCTTTCATGTTTTATGCAACAGATTACGCATGCTTCCTGCGAAAGAGAGAGCATATGAATATTATAGGAGATCGTTTTTCATGGTAGTCTTTTAGGTATGGTTTATATGATGTGTGTGTCACACACGAACAAAACACACACCATGCACGCCAACACACACACCCACCCACACACAGTACACACAAGTACACCGCTAAATAGGCACACGGACTCAGACACATTGAGAAACTACAGGTCCTGTGAACCTTCTTTATTCTTCCATCGACAGGTATTGCTGAGCTCAGTGAAAACAGACAGGTCTGTAAATCACCTGTTATTACAGCCTCTAAGTCACACGGAGTTAATATAGTCAGGGCCCATATTCACAAAGTATCTCAGAGTCGGAGTTCTGATCTAGGATCAGGTTCCGCCTCTTATTAATTATGATTTATAAGGCTAAACTTTCTAGATCAGCACTCCTACTCTGAGACGCTTGACACATACCGGCCCTGGTGTCTGACACTAACGTCTTGTGACTCTAAGGCTGTCCTAATATGGACACTGTACATATGGTCTGGTCTCATACTTCAAAATCCACACAGTACCAGGGACATCCCCTTCTGAGAGGCTTACACCTCCATCTCTCCACCCCTTTCCATCCTCCCACACACACACACACTGCCCATCTCCCCAA
The DNA here is from genome assembly GCF_045679555.1 of Salvelinus alpinus. Classification (NCBI taxonomy): domain Eukaryota; kingdom Metazoa; phylum Chordata; class Actinopteri; order Salmoniformes; family Salmonidae; genus Salvelinus; species Salvelinus alpinus. The sequence continues at coordinate 5,627,863 of NC_092110.1, forward strand.
CCATTTCCCTCCCACTCTCACCCTCCCTCCATCTCTCTCTTGCTTTCTCCTCCAACCCCACATACCTTCCCTCTGCCTCTTTGTTTCCCCTCTATCCATTCTTGCTCTGCAATTCTCTCGCAGAGGATAGGAATCCTCAAATGAATGCCACTTCAATGACAGTGGCTATATATATAGATAGATATCTTTCAAATGACAACGAGAATTACAGCAGTACACCATCACGTAAAAACATTGCCTTGGAAATACAAAAACTCCAAAGAGTCAAAAAAGACAGAGTTTACAGCAGACCTGGTTTCAAATACTACTTGAATTTAAAAATACACTTTGAGGTTTTGCTCTAGTCTGCCTGGAGTGCCAGGTGGGTGTGGTTTTCACTCTTGCTACTATTCCATTCGTTCCATTGTGTCAGGCAAGCTCAATCGAGTCCAGATAAAGTAGTTGACATTGTTTCAAATAGTATTTGAACCCAGGTATGGTTAACAGGTAGACTATGAGCTCATATCTGCTGAGCTGGGTTGGGTTTTGTCTCTGTCTCTATGTGTCCGTCTGTCTGTTAGTCCACCACAGAGAAGTATAGAAACACACATAATAGAATAGAAAATCACATCAGTCTTCATCAGAATGATCTCATCAGTTCATCTGGGAGGCTGGCTGGCAAGGCGTTGGGCCGTTTTCCTGAGCTGGAGTGGTCTCAGTGAAACGTGTTGTTTCTTTCTGCCACTCCACAGGACCGGAACAGTCTTGGTTGAGGTCATACTGAGCTCTGAGAAGTCTATTCCAGTCTAGCTGAGCTCTGAGAAGTCTAGTCCAGTCTAGCTGAGCTCTGAGAAGTCTAGTCCAGTCTAGCTGAGCTCAGGGTCAGACACTTACCACCCTTTTCACACTACTGAGCCAAGCTAAGCCAAGCTGTACTGCGATGGTAGTTGCTGAACCCGTGCTGGTAAGCACAATGTAAACGGTAAATATCAGAGCCGTCACAACATGGATCCGGTCGACATTATAGTGTGAAAAGGATTTAAGTATCCATGGGCGAGGGTCATGTGTCTATGACCTCGGTCGGTGATGGTTCGTCAGAGAGGCTAGTGGTGGCATTGGGCAGGGTCTGGTTGTGCCCGTGGCTGTGACCCACAGAGTTCCCTTGATGCAGCTCCAGGGCTATACCTGCCATGCTAGGGTCCTGTGGGGGGAACTCCTTCACCTGCCTCTTATACTCCAGGAACGTACAGGCTTTTGTGGCTATAGCCACCACATTCTTCCCTATAAAGATGGTAGACACCCTACTATCCTGGAACAGCACCATGTTAACCCCGCGGATCAAGATCGTGACTATGTTTATAGTAACTAGACTAAGAACAGGGTACAGCATCATCTTCTGGGGAGAGACATGCTCCCCCTGGACACTGATCTCAGAGAGGGAGACGCAGGGCAGGGTTAGGAGCAGGATGTAGCAGTAAAAGAACATCAGTCCCTCGGCCCAGATGGGCAGGCCGGTCCGCTGGGGCTCCCACAGGTTGGCCTGGATGTCCAGAACATCCAGCAGGTCCAGGGCCACCCAGAACAGCTTCCCCCGCATGTCCTCCTTTTTCCTGAAGGTCCTCACGTATTCCATGCTGTCCAGAGCCACCAGGACCAAGTATAGCCCCGGGACACATACGGAGAGGAGTAAGGTTAGAGCCTTCCGGGCCACCGTCTCCAGGCTTTTTCTGTCCGCCTTGTAGTTCTATAAGATATAAGATATACTTTATTGTCACACATTGAAACGTGTATTTTTCAATATCTCTGTGAGTATCCCCCCCTGACAAGACACACATGCACCAGGGTTAGCCGCAGTGCAGCGTCTCTGGAGCAGCTTAGGGGTTAAATATCCTGCTCAAGGGAGCAATGGAAGGAGATGGTACTGTATATGGGATACTGATGCCAGCAACCCTGTGGTTACCGGCCCGCTCCCCACCAGATTTTCCATAGTCGGTGCTAGGATTCAAACCGGCAACCCTCTGGTTTCTGGCCTACCTGTCTAACGTCTAGGTTACCTACCTGGAAGACGAAGTAGAGCTTGATCTCCAGGACGAAGATGTAGAGGAACCAGAGTATCATGGCGTAGCCGCGTTTGGCGGTCTTCACCTCAGCCCCGACCCACACTGCCACGTAGCGCAGCACGATGAGGAAGCAGATGTCTCCCACCAGCACGATGATGCACACTCCGATCTACAAATACATACAATACTTGATTTACGTAACGTGCGTTTCAAATTGTAACACAGTTGTTACAGTTAAACAATACATTAAAGGGAATAAAAAATAAACAATTGAGAGATGAGGAAACAGATGTCAAAGCAGTAAAATCACTAGGTAAAAAAACCAATGTTTTTGAAGTGTAATTCAAAGCCACAGTCTGCGATTGGTGCATCTACTGTTGGACTTATTAGTGATGTATAGCTGAGCATTCCCCTGCTCAGACACTGCATGCATCATCCCAACCTGGTCAAACACATATTTTACTGAAACCCGTGCCATGGTATGTTAATTTACGTTAGGTTACATTACACTGGCCTACCAATGTAATAGCAGTCGCACAATATAATACGAATTGTAGGACGTATAGTATCCTACGTCTTGAACATTCAGTACGATATATCACGATCGACTACTTAAGTATGATATATTACGTTTGACTGCTTTAGTATGATATGCTACGTTCAACTGCTTTAGAATGATATGCTATGTTCGACTGCACAAGTATGATATGCCATGTTCGACTGCTTTAGTATGATATGCTACGTTCGACTGTGTCACACCCTGATCCGTTTGTCTTTGTGCTTGTCTCTACCCCCCTACAGGTGTTGCACATCTTCCTCATCATCCCCTGTATATTTATACCTGTTTTCTCAGTTTGTCTGTTGCCAGTTCGTCTTGTTTGTCAAGTCAACCAGCGTGTTTTTCCGTGCTTTTGTTTTTTCCATATCTCAGATTTTCTAGTCCTCCCGGTTCTGACCTTTGCCTGCCCTGACACTGAGCCCGCCTGCCTGACCATTCAGCCTGCCCTGACCTCAAGCCTGCCTGCCACTCTGTACCTCCTGGACTCTGACCTGGTTTATTATCTTTTGCCTGTCCACGACCTGTCTCTTGCCTGCCCCTTGTTTATAATACATGTTAGAGACTCGAACCATCTGCCTCCAATGTCTGCATCTGGGCCTCGACCCTGTATCGTTATAGACTGTTTAGTATGATATGCTATATTCAACTGCTTTAATATGACATATTACGTTCAACTCTTTTAGTATGATTTATTACGATTGACTGCTTTAGTATGATTTATTACTGTGGAATAGGTCAGGGTGTGACTGGGGGGTTAGTCTAGTTTTTATTTTCTATGTGGGGTTCTAGTTTTGTTTTCTATGTTGGTGTTTGGTAAACAATATCCCATAAAACACAGGTGGAAAAATTCTACTTAAATATGATCCCCAATTAGAGACAACGATAGCCAGCTGCCTCTAATTGGGAATCATATTTAAGTAGCATTTCTCCACCTGTGTTTTATGGGATATTGTTTATGTGTAGTTGCATGTTAGCACTCCATTGTCGTCACGTTTAGTTTCTTTCTTTCTTTCTTGTTTTGTTTTGTTTTGTTTCTCTATTAAATATGTGGAAACCATATCGCGCTGCACCTTGGTCCGATGAGTATTCCAGCGAATGTGACAGTTAAGGTTAGGGTTAGAGTTAGGGGAAGCGTTAGCTAACATGCTAGTTGCAAGTAGTTGCAAAGTAGCTGAAAAGGTAGTAAGTAATTGCAAAGTTGCTAATGTTGTCTGTGATGAGATTTAAACATGCAACCTTTGTGTTGCTAGACTTTTGCGTTATACATTTACCCAACCACCCCGATCAACCACCCTCCTTTCGTTTTGCCTTAAGTAACCTACTGTCATACCAAACGTAACATATAATCTTAATTTTAATGTTCAGGATTTACATAGGCCAATGTAATGCAACCCAACGTAAAGTAACATATCATACTAAATGGAGTGGCACGGATTTAGTAAATATAACATGTTTTGCTCTGAGACCAGGCTGATCAACCAAACACGTTATATTTACTAAATCCGTGCCACTCCATTTAGTATGATATGTTACTTTACGTGCTACGTCATCGACTGACAGATTGCTATAACATATGATGTGTTTAGCTTATAAGTAAAATACTGGACCTATCCAGGCGTTGTAAGATCTGGTAAGCGTCAGCAAAGCCTGGGCAGAGGAACACGGCCAGTAGTTGTGTTCCCCTGCTCAGGCGAGGCGACGCAACAACCAATGGGCTAATTCCTGCCAGTTCACACTGGGTTCATAGCCGAAAGAAGTATCCCAGGTGTTCCAAAAAACCATGCAGCAATTCTGCTCAAAGAACAACAGAATGGTTGGAGGGAAAGAGATACCTAGCGGTGTTATGCTAATTATTGCCATCTATATGGGAGGTGTGAATTGTAGACAATTACCATGCGCTATGTGCTCAGATAGAAGCCATTAGCTGTAGCTATTAGCACAAACAGAGAAAACCCTGTTTCAAAGTTGATACATGTCCATCCAGGTATATACTTATGTGGGTGAGTCAACTTATTTGATTGACATTATTTCAAATGATTTAATATTACTAATAAAGTCTGCTCCATTTGAAGTAGAAATCGAAAAGATAAACTTTATTACATGAAACAAAAAATTGAATCATTTGAGACTACAGGAAATAGGTTGACTGCTATGTTAAACAACTGCAGTCATGGCTGCTTTGGTTTTCAACAGGCGTGTAGCTATTGTAGTACTTTAACTGTAGAAAAACAGGAATCTCTAAAGTTGTCCCAGGTGAGGCAAGCATGCGAGGGAGGGGAAACTTCGACTGCGCAATAAAGCGTCTGAGCAGGGGTACGCACCCAACAGCTTTTAAAAGGATTACAACTAAATGGCCTCTTACCTTCCTGGGCCCCTGGTTCTGCTCTACCAGATAGGCGTCCATGAAGGCCATGCTGGTCATGATCACCATGGTGGTCAGGCACACGTGGCGTTTGTCTGGCTGCGGCAACACCATGGTGGGCAATGGGGGTTGTAGTTCTGCTGAACTGAACTTCCTGTTGTAGTCCTACAAAAAAAGTGATGTTGTTCTACTGCATTTGTTGTCCTATTGCACTTGTGGTACAATGGACCTGTTGTCGTCCTATTACACTTTATGTGAAATCCTATTACGCTTGTAGTCCTAGTGCTCTTGTAGTTATATTGCAATTGTAGTCCAACTGCACTTGTAGTCCTACTTTACAGTTTTCTTATTGAGTTATTTTAGGGGCAAATGTCAAGTGTACCTGATAGGTACACTTAGGGTAACAAATAGCCTATTAGGGTAACAAATAGCCTACATTCCATTTTTTTTTTTTTACATTATTGGGAAAATGCACTCCCACTCCTTAGCATGACGCAATGGGTCCCCCCATCGATGCGTTTGAGAAAGACAACACTCTTAGTACCAGGAGGGCAACGGAACGAATCCAGGTTAGGAGAATTGCATTGATATATTATGGTCTGTTTAAGCCATACAGACTGGTGCATCCACTCTCTCAGCGCAGTTCCATTGAGTCTGATGTGCTACTGCTGTGTCAGCTACTGCTGTGATCAAGGCCTCACAACACACCTCTGAGGCTCCATAACCCTGGAATCCGCTCAGTAATATAGCAGCTGGGGTTTATTGCTCCATAGGGAAATGACAAAACCATATATCTTCAGTTGCAGACTTTGTAGTGGCCGAGTCCTCATGGAAGGACCACGTCATTGGTGTCAACTGATCATGTGAGTCAGCATCTTTTAGCAGCATGCACTAGCATAGTACAACAACAACAACAACAGTACATTTCCTGAAGACAATGTGAGTGCTTGCTTCAATTTTCCAAAGGTATCAGCGAAAGGTCTTCTAAAGTGGATCTACCAATGAGGAGAGAATGGAGTTCCACCCACTGTTGATGAGACGGACCTCTGAGAGTGATGTGTAGTTCCTGTGATACGCCAGTCTGTGGAGTCTGGGGAAGAGAGAAGAGAAAAAGGGGTTAGCTTAGCACAAACTGTGTTGTAGCCAATTATGTATATAAACCCTGGATTGCTGATGCTATGTATTGGCAGACCTGGTGCCAGAACTAATCAGTTGGATGGGCATTTTATTTTTTTCACAGAACTTCCTAGGTGTGAGTTTCAAGTTTGGGGAAGTTTACAATTTATTCTACATTTCTACCGATCTGTGTGCCAGTTATGATTTTCAAATGAAAATTTTCGTGGAACAGTTTAATTTCAATAATAAAATTTTTGTTTCTCAAAATCATTGTCATGTGGTTAATCATAAAAATCTGAACTAAAATGATAAAAATCTCAAAGTTAAAATTCAACAAACGCGAGAGCCTCAGTCTCTGCTATATGGACGCACCGACACACCAGGGAAAACTGTACAGGTATTTTATGATGTTTTCCCTGGATATATGGGTTCCTCAGATCATGCTATGTTTACGAGGTTTGTTGATTATGGAGGCCGGGAGAGTGTTGGAAAGATTCTTCAAATACCGTGAGGAACTATTATCATTTGCAATGTATGTTAAAAAAACTGAATTAATTGACTTCCTGTGTGAGGTGAATTAAAAAGTACTGAGAGCTCAGCTTATTTGTGGTGGAGGTGGTGAGTTAAGACAGTCAGAAATCAGACATCCCCAAATAGGCACTTTCCTACATTTGTGCGCAGCAGGCCATGCACTTCTATATATGCTCAGGCCCGTGCGCTCCCAGACCCATCCTCATCGGTCACATGGAGCACTCCAAACAAAAGACAATGAAAAAATTTACAAAACTCGTTAAATAATAAAACTTGTTTCTCTGCAAACATTGTTTCCACTCCGAAAATGAGAATGGTAAATTACTAATTAATACATGCTTTAACAGAAATGTATGTAACCAAATGACGGGGATTAACGGTACATCTACTAGGCCTACTGGTGACATGAGGAATGAGGAATTGATCAAAAATAAACAATCAAAAGGCAAGCAATTCACAAAATGAAACAATGAACATGCATGAATTGGTGGGAGACAGCGGAGCGCATTCTGGAGAGAGTCGTGCTATATCCTAGCCACACACCCCTCCCCTTCTCCTTGTCTCAACATTTTAAATTATATTCAAGACACGTTATCTTCACACATATTTTAGATGCTTTTCACTGACAGCTGCAAGTCAATAATCAGCTAGGCCTATACCTATTGGGAAGCCCGCGTGGCAATAGGCCAAGCTGCTTATTGACCTCCGGCTTCATGCTTGTGATTTGAAACAATCCACAGCCATTTTTTTTAAGAAGCTAATGTTCCTCTGTGGCTAAGTCATGATCTCTGGTGAAGTATTTGAATGGTTTTATTTAGACATGAGTAATTCTATAATTTTGGCAAAACATCAATTTACTTTAGGGGAAGCCAGCATCCGAACAGTGCCCCGTGCAAACACCAACATTCCTTTCCAATTGGCTGCTTGAAACCAGAGACCTGTATATAATGACGAGATGCTCATGTCTCCGGGAGTTGTAGTCCCAAAGGCAGGAAGGCAGGTAACACGCTTAGGCCTGCATATTACGCCCACAGAAACACATTGGGCTTATTCTGGACAGATTCTGGTGAGAGTGAGCCCTCTTGCTTTGCCTGTTCCTCTCTGCTGAAACTATCTCACCAGAGAAAGCATCCAAGCGAGCGAAACTGCGCCCCTCTGTCTCAGTATGTGTAGCCCATGTATCTGATGTTGTCTGGCCAAAAAGAGTATGACATGCCATAGTCTTTTTGTCCAGACAGCATCAGATACATGGTCTACACATACTGAGACAGAGGGGCGCTGTTTCACTTGCTTGGATGCTTTTCTGAGATTGATGCGTCTTTCTGTCGGCCCGCTTCTTGGTCAAATAAATGATCAACATTTCAATATTGTATTTGGATGGGGAAGGAGGTATGGTAGGACGGGCCAGGGCCATAACGCCGGCCCTGTGTATTGGCCATTGAAGGCTTTGAAGCCACCGGTCGGAGCAGTTCTCCATAGAAATGAATGGGATTCTACATTATTTCAATGAAATTACAAAATTACATGTATTTACTTTTGTTTTTTTGTTGCTGTAGTGAGGACAGCAACATTAGTCATCTAAAAAAAAAAATACTTGAAGGAAAATGTTTTTATATATATATTTTTTCATTCTATAAATGTATATTTAGCTCAGATAATATAATCAAAACATAATATAATCAAAAAGTATGCATTAAGGTGTCTGTAATAGTATAAATATGGCAAACATGAACATAAATGCATTTCTATAGCTTTCAAAATCTTTTTTTAAACTGGTGGGGGAGTGCCAAGATGGAGGTACGGTGGCTCCAACACAGCGCCCCCTATCAATATTCTGCTGTTTATAGAAATCATTGCTTGTGGGCTGCTGTGTCTAAACTCCTGTGATCTCACACTGTTACAGAAGAGGGCATTAGTATGACTTGTATTCATGTTATAAAGATAACCACATATACAGAATGCAGTGGATACACACACAACATACAGTGGGGAGAACAAGTATTTGATACACTGCCGATTTTGCAGGTTTTCCTACTTACAAAGCATGTAGAGGTCTGTAATTTTTATCATAGGTACACTTCAACTGTGAGAGACGGAATCTAAAACAAAAATCCAGAAAATCACATTGTATGATTTTTAAATAATTAATTTGCATTTTATTGCATGACATAAGTATTTGATACATCAGAAAAGCAGAACTTAATATTTGGTACAGAAACCTTTGTTTGCAATTACAGAGATCATACGTTTCCTGTAGTTCTTGACTAGGTTTGCACACACTGCAGCAGGGATTTTGGCCCACTCCTCCCTACAGATCTTCTCCAGATCCTTCAGGTTTCGGGGCTGTCGCTGGGCAATACGGACTTTCAGCTCCCTCCAAAGATTTTCTATTGGGTTCAGGTCTGGAGACTGGCTAGGCCACTCCAGGACCTTGAGATGCTTCTTACGGAGCCACTCCTTAGTTGCCATGGCTGTGTGCTTCGTGTCGTTGTCATGCTGGAAGACCCAGCCACGACCCATCTTCAATGCTCTTACTGAGGGAAGGAGGTTGTTGGCCAAGATCTCGTGATACATGGCCCCATCCATCCTCCCCTCAATACGGTGCAGTCATCCTGTCCCCTTTGCAGAAAAGCATCCCCAAAAAATGATGTTTCCACCTCCATGCTTCACGGTTGGGATGGTGTTCTTGGGGTTGTACTCATCCTTCTTCTTCCTCCAAACATGGCGAGTGGAGTTTAGACCAAAAAGCTCTATTTTTGTCTCATCAGACCACATGACCTTCTCCCATTCCTCCTCTGGATCATCCAGATGGTCATTGGCAAACTTCAGACGGGCCTGGACATGCGCTGGCTTGAGCAGGGGGACCTTGCGTGCGCTGCAGGATTTTAATCCATGACGGCGTAGTGTGTTACTAATGGTTTTCTTTGAGACTATGGTCCCAGCTCTCTTCAGGTCATTGACCAGGTACTGCCGTGTAGTTTTGAGCTGATCCCTCACCTTCCTCATGATCATTGATGCCCCACGAGGTGAGATCTTGCATGGAGCCCCAGGCCGAGGGTGATTGACCGTCATCTTGAACTTCTTCCATTTTCTAATAATTGCGCCAACAGTTGTTGCCTTCTCACCAAGCTGCTTGCCTATTGTCCTGTAGCCCATCCCAGCCTTGTGCAGGTCTACAATTTTATCCCTGATGTCCTTACACAGCTCTCTGGTCTTGGCCATTGTGGAGAGGTTGGAGTCTGTTTGATTGAGTGTGTGGACAGGTGTCTTTTATACAGGTAACGAGTTCAAACAGGTGCAGTTAATACAGGTAATGAGTGGAGAACAGGAGGGCTTCTTAAAGAAAACCTAACAGGTCTGTGAGAGCCGGAATTCTTACTGGTTGGTAGGTGATCAAATACTTATGTCATGCAATAAAATGCAAATTAATTATTTAAAAATCATACAATGTGATTTTCTGGATTTTTGTTTTAGATTCCGTCTCTCACAGTTGAAGTGTACCTATGATAAAAATTACAGACCTCTACATGCTTTGTAAGTAGGAAAACCTGCAAAATCGGCAGTGTATCAAATACTTGTTCTCCCCACTGTATATGTATCATGTATTTGGCTGAATTGCAAATATATTCCTGTGTTATTAATCCGCTTTAGTGGGTTGACATCTCCCTTTCTCTCTAGTACTGCGCTGTGTTGTGAGGGTTTTTGGGCTGAGGTTTTAAATCAGCAGTTGAATTAAAATGGCAGGACACATGGGGGTCAGAGAGAGGATGTGGCAGAGCAGTATATAGCATCATAGCAGGGTAAACCCATTTGAATTCAATCACTTTTTTGACAGCATCCCTTTTGATTTATACAAAACTTTCCATATATGTTTGCCCATGGAAGAAGTGGTCAGAATGTGACATTTTTGCCCTGAATCACAAAATACGCACAAAGCTGACCTACAGTGCCTTCGGAAAGTATTCAGACCCCTTGACATTCCACATTTTGTTACTTAACAGCCCTATTCAAAAAGGTATTCAATTGTTTCATCCCGCCCTAATCAATCTACACACAATACCCCATAATAACAAAGCAAAAACAGTTTTTTTCCCAAATTTTGCAAATGTATTAAAAATACACCTGAAATATCACATTTACATAAGGATTCAGACCCTTTAACTCCGTACTTTGTTGAACCACATTTGGCAGCTATTACAGCCTCGAGTTTTCTTGGGTATGATGCTACAAGCTTGGCACACCTGTATTTGGGGAGTTTCTCCCATTCTTCTCTGCAGATCCTCTCAAGCTCTGTCAGGTTGGATAGGGAGTGTAGCTGCACAGCTATTTTAAGGTATGTTCAGAGATGTTAGATTGGGTTCAAGTCTTGGCTCTGGCTGGACCACTTAAAACCTCTTGAAGCTAGGGGGCAGTATTTTGATGTTTGGATAAATAACGTTCCAAAAGTAAACTGCCTATTTCTCAGGCCCAGATGCTGGAATATGCATATAATTGGCAGATTATGATAGAAAACACTCTAAAGTTTCCAAAACTGTCAAAATATTGTCTGTGAGTATAACAGAACTGATATTGCAGGCGAAAACCTGAGGAAAATCCAACCAGGAAGTGCTGTTTTTCTGAAACTACTCTGTTCCATTGCAAGCCTATCCTCCATTTAAAGGGATATCAACCAGATTCCTTTCTCTATGGCTTCCACAGGGTGTGAACAGTCTTTAGACATAGTTTCAAGCTTTTATTCTGAAAAATGAGCGAAAATGATCACATCGCGTCAGTGGACAGCCAGATGTCCTTAGATATGTTCATGCGCACGACACAGGAACGAGACCTATTCTTTCTCTCTTGTATTGAAAAGTTTACCGTCCGGTTGAAATATTATCGATTATGTATGTTAAAACAACCTGAGGATTGATTATAAAAAAACTTTTGACATGTTTCTACGAACATTACGGATACTTTTTGGAATTTTCGTCTGCCTTTCAGGACCGGAACGAGCCTGTGGTTTTCTGAACATAACGCGCAAACCAAATGGCGGTTTTTGGTTATAAAACTAATCTTTATCGAACAAAAATAACATTTATTGTGTAACTGGGAGTCTCGTGAGTGCAAACATCCGAAGATTATCAAAGGTAAGCGATTAATTTGATTGCTTTTCTGACTTTCGTGACCAAGCTAATTTGGGGCTAGCTGTTCTTACTGTTTTGTCTAGTGATTGATAAACTCAAACGCTTGGATTGCTTTCGCTGTAAAGCATATTTTCAAAATCTGACACGATAGGTGGATTAACAACAAGCTAAGCTGTGTTTTGGTATATTTCACTTGTGATTTCATGATTATAAATATTTTTTGTATTATTTTTGAATTTGGCGCTCTGCAATTCAGAGGTTGTTTACGAAAATGATCCCGCTAAAGGGATCCGTGCGGCAAGAAGTTAATCGTGCATTTGTCCTTAGCAATGTGACAGAGGATGTGTCTGATGAGGTTCTGCTGGAAATGCTGACTTATGTTAAAGGCTTTTGGTAAAATTAGACTGCATGGTCGTTGTTCATATTTAGCTGATAAAAAGCAGAATGTTTTGGTAGAGATATCAAACAATCTTAACGAAATAGCTGTGCCAAGTGTTGTTGGGATACCAGGAGAGTTGGGTCCCTGGCCTGTACATGTAGTTTCACAAGTCACATCTCCTGTTGAGAGAGAGGTGAAGATTTTCAGGTGAACCTATTATCCTTTCTAAGACATGAAGGGAAGACTGTAGCTGATGTTAAAGGCCTGGTAAGTCCCTCTGGTGCTGACCTCAACACTGAACTGGTTACTGCCATAAGTTCACTGGTAGAGAAATGCAACAATGTGCCATCTGAGACTCAGAGTTACCGTAAGCTGAGTATGTTCTCAGGTGTGAAACCCACTCCTAGTAGAGAGGAAGAGTATGACGCATGGGCTAAACAAACCACCCATTTTCTAGAGGAATGGCAGTGCACTGACAATGTGAAAAAACAGAGAATAATAGAAAGTCTTAAAGGGCCTGCTGCTGACATGTGAGGTTCTTCAAGACAGGAAACCCCCATGCTACAGCGATCGAATACATGAAGGCTCTAGAAACAGCATTCGGTACCAACGAAAGTGCACCTGATCTCATGGTAAGGTTCAGAAACACATTCCAAAGTGAAGGAGAGAAGCTTTCAGCTTACCTGTTGAACACTTGACAAATTGCTGCATGCTGTTTATCGAAAAGGAGGCATTGAGCTGTCAGAGATGAATCGTACACGCATCGGCCAAGTAGGGAGAGGTGCATCCTCACATGACATGGTTGCGCTTCGTATTCGCATGACCTATTTACTGCGTGAACCACCAACCTTTACTGAACTACTGCAAGTAGTAAGGGAGGAGGAGGACATGATTCAAGACAGGAACACAGCAAAGAGTGTTGTGAAGTCGTCAGCTGTTGCTCCTGTTGCCACAGTTTGCGAAGAAGCTAATACCGAGATAGAAGTGCTGAGAAAAGAGATAAAAGGTTTAAAAACTGAAATGACGCGTCTCATGTCTGCTAACGTCACAGCAGCTCAATCTGACACACAAAGGTCAGATGTGGCATTTAACTTCTTTGGGATAGGGGGCGCTATTTTCACTTTGGGAAAAAATCGTGCCCAATTTAAACGGCCTCGTACTCTATTCTAGATCGTACAATATGCATATTATTATTACTATTGGATAGAAAACACTCTCAAGTTTCTAAAACCGTTTGAATTATATCTGTGAGTAAAACAGAACTCATTTTGCATCAAACTTCCTGTCAGGAAGTGAAAAATCTGAAATCGAGGCTCTGTTCCAGGGCCTTCCTATTCATTTGCTTGAAATCTATGGATATACATGCACTTCATACGCCTTCCACTAGATGTCAACAGGCAGTGGGAGGTGGAATGGGGTGTCTAGCTTGATCTGAGGTCGAACAAGAGCTCTTGGAATGACGTGACCCCAAATTTCCTTTGTTCAGCAAGGGGCGGGAAGGAACCCTGGATTGCCTTCTGAAAAGCTTTCGGTATAGACGGCTAATATCTCCGGCTTTGATTTTATTTGATACATGTGATAATATCATCGTAAAGTATGTTTTTTCAATATAGTTTTATCAGATTATTGAACGTTTATCGGGAGTTTTGGCGTTTTCCGTTCTCTGCGTTTGGTGAAGATGGACAACTTCGCGCCACTTGGCTAGCTTTGGTTGCTAATTCGACAGGAGAAGAGGACATTCTAAAACCAAACAACGATTTATTCTGGACAAAGGACTCCTTGTACAAGATTCTGATGGAAGCTCAGCAAAAGTAGGAACCATTTATGATGTTATTTCGTATTTCTGTGGAAAATGTTTAGTACTATTTTCCGCCCTCATTGCAGGCGCTGTCTCGCTATAACGTAAGCTGTATGTCGTACTAAAGTTATTTTTAGAATTCTAACACGGCGATTGCATTAAGAACTAGTGTATCTTTCATTTGCTGTACAACATGTATTTTTTAGTAAAGTTTATGATGAGTTCTTTGATTAGATTAGGTGAGTCAGAAATATATCCGGATAATTTTGTGCAGTTTGGCTACGTATTCACATTGTAAAACCACGATTTGTACCGCTAAATATGCACATTTTCGAACAAAACATATATGTATTGTGTAACATGATGTTATAGGACTGTCATCTGATGAAGTTTGTCAAGGTTAGTGAATAATTTTATATCTTTTGCTGTTTTTTTGCGATCGCTACCTTTGCGGTGAATGAATGCGGTTGAGTGGTTGGCTATTGTGGTACGCTAATATAATGCTATATTGTGTTTTCGCTGTAAAACACTTAAAAAATCTGAAATATTGGCTGGATTCACAAGATGTTTATCTTTCATTTGCTGTACACCATGTATTTTTCATAAATGTTTTATGATGAGTATTTAGGTATTTCACGTTGCTCTCTGTAGTTATTCTTGCTGCTTCGGTACTATTTGTGATTGTAGCTGCAATGTAAAACTATGATTTATACCTGAAATATGCACATTTTTCGAACAAAACATAGATTTATTGTATAACATGTTATAAGACTGTCATCTGATGAAGTTGTTTCTTGGTTAGTGACTAATTCTATCTCTATTTGGGGGTTTTGTGCAAGCTACCTGTGCTGTGAAAGAAATGTCTGTGCTTTTTTGTATTTGGTGGTGAGCTAACATAAATATACGTGGTGTTTTCGCTGTAAAACATTTTAAAAAATCGGACACGTTGGCTGGATTCACAAGAAGTTTATCTTTCATTTGCTGTATTGGACTTGTTAATGTGTGAAAGTTAAATATTTCAAACAAATATTTTTTGAATTTCGCCTTTTCAGTGGAATGTGGGGGGGGTTCCCCGGGGCTAGACAGGTTAAAAGCAAAAATCCATCACAAGAACAGACACAAGCTGAAAGGAAACCCGGAGTGTTCTGTTATAGATGTGGAGAAGATGGACATTTTAAGAGATACTGTGAAGGTGAAGAGAATTTGACAAAAGTCAACACACGCCTAATCAAACAAAAGCGGTCTATGGGAAACTACAGAGGGACCCAGTAAAGGAGAAGCCTGACGTCCCGGTGAAGATACGTTCCACCAAGTGCCACAAGTATGAAGACATGAAAGACATGCTACCTACAGGTTTAGTTGGTCCAAGTTCTGTCGTTCCTGTACAGATTGAAGGTATCTATGCTAAAGCTTTACTAGATAGTGGTTCTCAGAGTACTCTACTTTACAGATCCTTTTATGACAAGTACTTTGATGCATTTGCCATTGATTATTATAGGAAACTTAGAGATATGGGGCCTTAGTTCTGATCAATATCCATATGATGGCTATTTGTCACTCAAGCTTGACTTCTCAGAATCGGGTGTGGGTGTAGCAGAGACCATGGAAGCACTTGTGTTGGTATGTCCAGATCCAGCCATGAAAGGTGACGTGTCTATTCTGGTAGGCACCAATACATCTGTAGTGAAGAGACTTATGACTGCTTGCAAAGAAAAGGTAGGTGAAGGTTTCCTTAGCACACTACAAGTTCATCATGCTATTAAAGATGCATATGAGAGGATGATAGAAAGCTCAACTGATGATGATAAGAGGACCGGTCTGGTTCGCACAGACAAAACCTGTCACCCTTAATTGTGTTTGGAAGGATGCTGGAGGAACACGAGCAGAGGTTACTCAAGGTGTTAGACCGCTTGAAAAGTGAAGGCCTAAAACTGTCCCTTGACAAGTGTCAGTTTTGCCACACATCTGTCAACTATGTTGGACATATCATATCCCAGAATGGAGTGGCTACAGACCCCTCAAAGATTGAAGCTGTCACCATGTGGCCAAGGCCTGAAACTGTGACTGCTCTGCGTTCCATCCTAGGATTCTGTGGATATTACAGATGATTTGTTACAGAAGACTATTCTAAAGTGAGTTACCCCCTGAATCAGCTCTTATGCGGATATCTTCCCTCTGCCAAAACAGGAGGAAAGTCCAAGGAAGAGGAGAAAGCCTACCTTAACCCCTCAGAACCATTTGGATCAAGGTGGGATGAGAAGTGTGAATTAGCATTCGAGACATTGAAGGAAAGCCTCACAAAAGCTCCTGTGCTGGTTTTTGCTGATCCTCAGATGCCATACGTTCTACATGTAGATGCTAGCCGCAAAGGGTTAGGTGGAGTACTGTAGCAAGATCAAGGTGAGGGTCTGCATCCCGTGGCATTTGTGAGTCGAAGCCTGACCGCTTCTGAACGCAACTACCCAGCTCACAAGTTAGAGTTTCTTGCGTTGAAGTGGGCCGTGGTTGATAAACTACAAGATTACCTGTATGGGGTCAAGTTTGAGGTTATAACAGACAACAACCCATTGACATATGTCCTCACGTCCGCAAAATTGGATGCCACTGGTCATCGTTGGCTAGCTGCATTGTCTACCTATGACTTTAGTCTCAAGTACAGGCCCGGCAGGTAGAATATAGATGCCGATGCTTTATCTCGCCACTCTCATCAGCAATCTGCAGTGGAGCAAGATTGGAGAGACATTCCTGCATCTGGTGTCCGAGTCATGTGCCAGATGTCTAATGTTGTTAGAGTAACTCCTGGATCATCATGGAGCCTCTATGCATGCTGTGCCTCTAGCATACTGTAACCTGAGCATGCTGAAGTCTCAAATGCCCAGATTAAGTATTATGGAACTTCCTGCATCGCAACAAGAAGACCCTTGTTTGCGAGAGATGTGGGTTGCTCTTAATAAACATGATATTACCAGGGTGACAAAGACCAAACATTCCTTCATCTCTTTGCTCCTGAGCGAGTGGAAGAAGCTAAAGATGGAAGATGGAGTTATGTACAGGATCACACATCCGCCAAACAAAACCCGTCGTGCTCAGTTACTACTTCCAGAGAAGTTCAGAACTTTGCTTCTCAAGTCGCTGCATGATGACTCAGGTCATTTAGGATTTGACAAGACATATGGACTCGTCAGAGACCGGTTCTACTGGCCACGAATGAAGATGGAAGTAGAAGAGTACTGTAAATCCTGTGCTCGCTGTGTACAGAGGAAAACTCTTCCAAAGATAGTTGCTCCGCTTGGTCATATGCAGAGTGATGGACCTTGAAAACAAACAGCGATATGATAAGAAGATTCGCTACACGCAACTTGTGCCTGGAGACGGAGTCCTTATACGGAATCTAGGACTGCACGGAAAGCATAAACTGGCAGATCGCTGGGTTTCCACTCCATATGTGGTGGATGTGTTCCGTTTGAAGCCTGAAAGTGGAGATGGACCCATTAAGATTCTTCATCGGAATCACCTGCTACCACTGGGGCAGAAAGTGCGCCTAGAACCTGTGGTTAACATAGAACCAACTCCTAGTAGAAGGACCGTGCAAAGAACGAGGAAGAGAAAGGGAAATGAAAAGTTGCCTGGAAACTGTACTTCTCGGAATGATGAGACAGTAAAAGAGGTTAAGAATCCAGAAGATGAGAAGGATTTTGACTCAGAAGATGAGGACATCAGAGTATGGTATGTGCCTAATACAAACTGTAGGAGCCGAGAAGTGGAAGAGATGTCGGAACCGTTTAGTTTGGACCTAGACATAGTCTGGAATCAAATGACAGGGGAACCTGAAAGAGCAGAACAAGTTGTAGAAGCAATAGAGTCCAGTCAAGAAGCTGAGGTCGCAACTGGAGTTGAAGCAGATGATAATGTGGCATCTAACTCAATTGAAGAGATTCAAGAAGAGGAACGAGAAGTTTAACTTCTTATGGCTGCAGGGGCAGTATTGAGTAGCTTGGATGAAAGGTGCCCAGAGTAAACGGCCTGCTCCTCAGTCCCAGTTACTAATATATGCATATTATTATTAGTATTGGAATGAAAACACTCTGAAGTTTCTAAAACTGTTTGAATTCTGTCTGTGAGTATAACAGAACTCATATGGCCGGCAAAAACCTGAGAAAAAATCCAAACAGGAAGTGGAAAATCTCAGGCTGGTCGAGTTTCAACCAAGATCCCATGAGTTCTGTTATACTCCTACAGCTTCCACTAGATGTCAACAGTCTGTAGAACTTTGTCTGACTCCACTGTGAAGGGGAGCCGAATGAGAGTAGAATTAGTCACGACTGCCATGAGCTGAACATTCTTTGACCACGCGCATTCACATGAGGAGGACCTCCATTCCATCGCTCATCTGAAGTCAATGTAATTCTCCAGTTGGAACGTTATTCAAGATATATGTTAACAACATTCTAAAGATTGATTCAATACATCGGTTGACATGTTTCTACTGACTGTTATGGAACTTTTGGACATTTCGTCAGGTTTTAGTGAACGTGCTTCGTGAATTTGGAATTGTTTATCAAACGTGCTAACCAAAGTAGCTAATTGGACATAAATAACGGACATTATCGAACAAATCAAGCATTTATTGTGGACCTGGGATTCCTGGGAGTGCATTCTGATGAAGATCATCAAAGGTAAGGGAATATTTATCATGTAATATCTGGTTTCTGTTGACTCCAACATGGCGGATAATTTGACTATTGTTCTGAGCTCCGTCTCAGATTATTGCATGGTTTGCTTTTTCCGTAAAGTTTTTTTGAAATCTGACACAGCGGTTGCATTAAGGAGAAGTGGAAACTTCGGAGGAAATAGAAGGACCAGGAATAAGAAGATCTCAAAGAGTAAAGAAAGATCCTGTACTACTTACCTATGATAAACCTGGAGTTCCAAGTATAGCCCCAGTTGTCAGATATGGTTCCACACTATACAAGTGGTGAAGAAGAATTACAACAGAAGACGATACAAAGAGAACAAAACCCATACCTACCGAGTTGAAGGGAAATACCGATTTTAATTTATTAGAGAGTTGTTATAATTTGGTTAAGAAAGACTTAAAGACTGAAGCTACCGTCTCATCTTGGAGGTATTTGATAGCCTTGAGGTTAGACTAACATCGTGTGACACAGAGAGAGAATTGCTTGGGGAAGATTAACGAGTTCATGTTCCCATGGGATATCGGTTACTGCTAAAGAGTACTGTCTGCATTGATAGCTGTGCTTGCTGTGGATCTTGTGAGGAAACCTGCAAGGAACTGCCAATTTATGTGTGTCATATTTTTTTTGAGGTCCAACGTGCACCAACGGGTTAAGTAAGCTTGAAATAATTTGGACATGGGTTGTGCACGACTCATTGGGGTTTATTATTTTATTTATTTTGATGTGGTGCTTTGATAACAAAATGGCGCCGGAAGAAATGGCTGCAGTTTTACGGGCGCCCAACCAATTGTGCTACTATGTGTTTTTTTTCGCGTTATTTGTAACTTATTTTGTACATAATGTTTCTGCAACCGTATCTTACTGCAGAAAAGAGCTTCTGGATATCAGGACAGCGATCACTCACCTCGGATTAGACACAGATTTTTTCAACAACAAGCAAGACTCACATGATATTCTCCAAACACCCGGCAGGGCCGACATCCCAGTTATTCGCAAGAGGAAGCGATGCAGGCACAGAGGACGAAGAGCCGGATGCCTCGTCAGGACGCGCAGAAGGCGAGTAGGAAAGTTGCCGTTACCGTCAATATTACTCGCCAACGTGCAATCATTGGACAGATAATTAGACGAGCTAAGATCACGAATATCCTACCAACGGGACATCAAAACTGTAATATCCTATGTTCCACGGAATTGTGGCTGAATGACGACATGGATATTGGGATAGTGGGATATACGCTGCACCGGCAGGATAGAACAGCACACGAGGGGGAGCGGTCTGTGCATATTTGTAAACAACAGCTGGTGCACGAAATCTAAGGAAGTCTCTAGATTTTGCTCGCCTGAAGTAGAGTATATTGTGATAAATTGCAGGCCACACTACTTGCCTAGAGAGTTCTCATCTATACTTTTTGTGGCTGTTTATTTACCACCACAAACAGATGCTGGCATTAAGACCGCACTCAGTCAGCTGTATAAGGAAATAAGCAAACAAGAAACCACTCACCCAGAGGCGGCGCTCCTAGTGGCCAGAGACTTTAATGCAGGGAAACTTAAATCAGTTCTACCAAATCTCTATCAACATGTTAAATGTGCAACCAGAGGGAAAACAATTATAGATCACCTGTACTCCACACACAGAGACGCTTACAAAGTTCTCCCTCGCCCTCCATTTGGAAAATCCGACCACAACTCTATCCTCCTGATTCCTGCTTACAAGCAAAATTTTAAGCAGGAAGCACCAGTGACTCGGTCTATAAAAAAGTGGTCAGATGAAGAAGATGCTAAACTACAGGACTGTTTTGCTATCACACACTGTGGAACATGTTCCGGGATTCTTCCGATGACTGAGGAATACACCACATCAGTCACTGGCTTTATCAATAAGTGCATCGAGGACGTCGTCTCCACAGTGACTGTACGTACATACCCCAACCAGAAGCCATGGATTACAGGCAACATTCGCACTGAGCTAAAGGGTAGAGCTGCCGCTTTCAAGGTGCGGGACTCTAAACCGGAAGCTTACAAGAAATCCCGCTATGCCCTGCGACGAACCATGAAACAGGCAAAGCGTCAATACAGGGCTAAGATTGAATCATACTACACCGGCTCCGACACTCGTCGGATGTGGCAGGGCTTGCAAACTATTACAGACTACAAAGGGAAGCACAGCCGCGAGCTGCCCGGTGACACGAGCCTACCAGACGAGCTAAATCACTTCTATGCTCGCTTCGAGGCAAGCAACACTGAGGCATGCATGAGGGCATCAGCTGTTCCGGACCACTTTGTGATCACGCTCTCCGTAGCCGATTATGAGTAAGACCTTTAAATAGGTCAACATACACTTGGCTGCGGGGCCAGACGGATTACCAGGACGTGTGCTCCGGGCATGTGCTGACGAACTGGCAGGTGTCTTCACTGACATTTTCAACATGTCCCTGATAGAGTCTGTAATACCAACATGTTTCAAGCAGACCACCATAGTCCCTGTGCCCAAGAACACTAAGGCAACCTGCCTAAATGACTACAGACCCGTAGCACTCACATCCATAGCCATGAAGTGGTTTGAAATGCTGGTAATGGCTCACATCAACACCATTATCCCAGAAACCCTAGACCCACTCCAATTTGCATACCGCCCAAACAGATCCACAGATGATGCAATCTCTATTGCACTCCACACTGCCCTTTCCCACCTGGACAAAAAGAACACCTAGGTGAGAATGCTATTCATTGACTACAGCTCAGCGTTCAACACCATAGTACCCTCAAAGCTCATCACTAAGCTAAGGAACCTGGGACTAAACACCTCCCTCTGCAACTGGATCCTGGACTTCCTGACGGGCCGCCCCCAGGTGGTGAGGGTAGGTAGCAACACATCTGCCACGCTGATCCTCAACACTGAAGCTCCCCAGGGGTGCGTGCTCAGTCCCCTCCTGTACTCCCTGTTCACCCACGACTGCATGGCCAGGCACGACTCCAACACCATCATTAAGTTTGCAGACGACAGTGGTAGGCCTGATCACCGACCATGACGAGACAGCCTATAGGGAGGAGGTCAGAGACCTGGTGGTGCCATAATTTCAACCTATCCCTCAACGTAACCAAGACTAAGGAGATGATTTTGGACTACAGGAAAAGGAGCACTGAGCACGCCCCCATTCTCATCAAATTCCTTGGTGTCCACATCAACAACAAACTAGAATGGTCCAAACACACCAAGACAGTCGTGAAGAGGGCACGACAAAGCCTATTCCCCCTCAGGAAACTAAAAAGATTTGGCATGGGTCCTGAGATCCTCAAAAGGTTCTACAGCTGCAACATCGAGAGCATCCTGACCGGTTGCATCACTGCCTGGTACGGCAATTGCTCGGCCTCCGACTGCAAGGCACTTCAGAGGGTAGTGCGTACGGCCCATTACATCACTGGGGAAAAGCTGCCTGCCATCCAGGACCGCTACACCAGGCGGTGTCAGAGGAAGGCCCTAAAAATTGTCAAAGACCCCAGCCACCCCAGTCATAGACTGTTCTCTCTACTACTGCATTGCAAGCGGTACCGGAGTGCCAAGTCTAGGACAAAAAGGCTTCTCAACAGTTTTTACCCCCAAGCCATAAGACTCCTGAACAGGTAACCAAATGGTTACCCGGACTATTTGCATTGTGTGCCCCCCCCAACCCCTCTTTTACGCTGCTGCTACTCTCTGTTTATCATATATGCATAGTCACTTTAACTATACATTCATGTACATACTACCTCAATTGGCCCGACCAACCAGTGCTCCTGCACATCGGCTAACCGGGCTATCTGCATTGTGTCCCACCACCCGCCAACCCCTCTTTTTATGCTACTGCTACTCTCTGTTCATCATATATGCATAGTCACTTTAACCATACCTACATGCACATATTACTTACCTACACACACACACACATACCTTTTTTCGCACTATTGGTTAGAGCCTGTAAGTAAGCATTTCACTGTAAGGTCTACTACACCTGTTGTATTCGGTGCACGTGACAAATCAACTTTGATTTGATTTGAAAATGTAATAATACACATCTTGAACCTTTTGTATGTTGCCTTGGTGGAGTCATTTACTGTTTCAATTTCATTTAATGCATAGGAAAGTATATCCTTATACAATAACAACAATCTATAATCATTCCATTTGAAGTTAATACCCTAGTTGTCATCACCCTAGATAGTTTACAATAGATATTGGAGATGTCCTTCTCACCTAACATCCCATGCTGTTGAGATACTCCACGTAAGTTAATATCATGAGGGTCAAATTCGAGCCTGGTGAGAGGGTTACACCTGTTTTTGCCTTGTCTTTATGTGTATTGTGTGTAAATTGATGAGGAAAATGTTTTATTTAATCAATTTAGAATAAGGCTGAATGTGTAATGTGTAAAAAGTCAAGGGGTCTGAATACTTTCCATATGCACTGTATTTTGCATACCCCACCGTAGCATGAGGCATCCATGACTTCATCACTGGAAAAGAAAAACGGTTGAGTTTGATATAATGTAAAAGCTTACAGTGTTGTCAAACTATTTTAATAGTTTTTGAAAAAATGATTCTGTCATTTTTAATCCTTAACGTAAATGATCTAAAACGAATTAACTCAGATGTTTTTCATATTCACATACGTTGTAGCTTAGACTCTATTTCACATAATCTGAGATTTTTGTGTTGTGCAAGCCATCGGTTGAGGCACAATATGATCTTGAATACAGGGTGGGTGTCATTTAAATTATAGAAATATAATTCCTAGAATAGACCTATCCCTTCAGATACTACCATAAAAATTACCACCGGTCCACCCACAGTTGAATGTCAATTTAAATGGTCATGTATATTCTAGTATCTATATTTCTATGATTTCAATCGGTTTACTTTGGAGGATTGACAGTATAATTTATAACAACAAATATTCCCATTCAAATCAACATTCTCTGATGTGTGGACCACCAACCATCTTTTTAAAATTATTTGTATTATGTTATTACAATTTATTCCATGTAATAAAAAGCATGTTGTGTCTCAACCTTAGATTATGTAAATCAGGGTCTAAATAAAATTATGCAAATACAAAAGAAAACGGTGTTTATGCATTTTTAGATAATTGACGTTAAAGGTGCAATATGCAGAAATCTCTCCGCCATTTCCTGGTAGGATAAATTCGATTTCAGTTTGTGACAAAACAACCAATGTATAGTGTAAAGCAGGGGTGTCAAACTCATTTTCACCGAGGGCCACATCAGCATAATGGCTGTCCTCAAAGGGCCAGATGTAACTTATAAATGTAATCGAATGTAAAATAAATGTAACTCCTCCTTAATGTTAAATAACTCATTATTTATTATAACTTATTCAAGTGACAATTACAGTTGCATAGAAAATATATGTTTGCTTGTAGCTCTAACATAAATCCTTTTAAATTTTGTCAGCTTATGAAAACCCACATAACTCCATTAATGAAGGATCAAACTGTCCAAGTGAATAAAGAAAAATAACATAAAACTTAGCTGCAAAGAACATGTATGACACATGTAGCATTTTACAAAAAAAGGCTGCACACAGCCGTGCACCCAACTGATGGTTTGATGACAACAATTTGTCTGCATACACACATAAACCTGCAAACATTAAATAATTACTACAGCAGCTACACATAAATAATATGTAATCAACTAAAAATACCAAAATAAAGGTTGACTCAGTTCACAACTATATTGGTCAAGTTTTTCGGTTAGTCTTTGATGAGGAGATGCTGCCTGTCCTTGAACACACCAAGTGGATTCTCTCTCTACTATCGATTGATCATGTTCTGAAAATGATAAACACAAAACAAAATGCAAGCACAATCATTAAATTGCACACAGTTTAACTGTTCTTCTTCTTGGTTGAATTACATTTTATTATATTTTAATTAAGTTTAAAAAAAAATGCTTGCCTGTGTGTTTTCTGACCAGATGTCTGACACCGTTTTCCCGTTACCAGTGTGTCAATGTCTGGTTTTAGGTCCTGTGCTGAGGCAATGCGTAGAACAGCATGGAGGTTGTCATCCGTGAGGCGTGATCTGTGCTTGTTTTTGTTCAGATTCATTATGGAAAAAAACTGTTCGCACAGATAGGTGCTCCCAAACATGGACAGAACACGGGCAGCATGAAGTCGAAGCTGTGGCATCAAACCAGGAGGCAGCAGACGGTAAAAGTCCTGGATTGTAGCATCCTGAAACTTTGCTCTCAGGCCACTGTCGCTTTGAAGCTCAATTAGCTCCATCTGAAGGTGTTGGGGTGCAGTGCAGACATCGGTGGTGAAAGGATTGGCAAAGATGTCAAAGCCAGACTGTTGTGCTCTGAAGTCAGAGAAGCGCCGATCAAACTCAGTCTTTAACCAGCTCAGTTTGGTAGCCAACTGAGCACATGAAAAAGTCTCGGGAAATGAGGCTGACATGCTCTGACAAACAGGAAAGTGAACAAGATTGTCCTGTTTCACTTGCCACATCCATAAGTCCAATTTACGCTGGAAAGCCGTGATCGTGTCGGACATCTGCGTGATGACTTGTTTGCGTCCCTGCAGCTTCTGATTCAGCTGG
This sequence comes from Salvelinus alpinus, assembly GCF_045679555.1. Taxonomy (NCBI): domain Eukaryota; kingdom Metazoa; phylum Chordata; class Actinopteri; order Salmoniformes; family Salmonidae; genus Salvelinus; species Salvelinus alpinus. The sequence continues at coordinate 5,653,068 of NC_092110.1, forward strand.
GCGAGATGGTCGGTTATGTCACACAACACAGCAAAGTCACACATCCACTTTGGATCTGATAGTTCAGACATGAGTTTTCCTTTACTCTGCATAAAAAGAGCAATGTCTTTCCTGAGCTCGAAAAATCGCTTGAGGACTTTGCTCCTACTCAGCCACCGCACTTCTGTATGGTACAGCACATCCCCGTGTTCCGAGCCCATCTCCAGCAAAAACTGCTGGAACTGACGGTGATTCAGGCCACGCGCCCGAATGAAGTTCACTGTTTTCATGACTGTGGTCACAATGTCCTCCATCCCCAGCACCTTCCCACACAAAGCTTCTTGATGGATAATGCAATGATACGTTATCAAAGGCGTGTGACAGTTCATTTTTTGCATTTTCCCCTTCATTAGTCCAACCAAGCCCACTTTTCCTCCACACATTGCCGGTGCACCGTCTGTAGTTAATCCTACCAAGTTTTCCCACTGCAATGCATTTTTACTTACGGACTTCTCTACCGCATCAAAAATGTTCTGTCCCGTCGTGGTCCCATGCATTGCAGCCACATCCAACAGCTCCTCAGTGATAGAGAGGTCCGACTTTACGCCTCTAATAAAAATTGATAACTGCGCTGTGTCCGTGTTATCTGTGCTTTCATCAACAGCTAATGAAAAAGCTGTGTAGCTGCGTGTCTCCTCGGCCAGCTGTGTTGTAAGATTTTCTGCTAGTTCCTTCACTCGGTCGACGATGGTGTTTCTTGATAAACTGACATTTTTAAAAGTCTGTAACTGGTCGGGACACACCTGCTCACAGACCTTCAGCATGCACTGCTTCAAAAACGCTCCCTCTGAAAAAGACTTGGAAGCGTGGGCAATTTCTTCAGCCACAATGAAGCTAGCTTTCACCGCGGCCTCGTTTTTGGCTGTGGATTTCATGAACAAACTCTGCTGCGACCGCAGTTTGCCTTTTAATTCTTGGGCAATTTGTTGCTTTTCTTGAAGGCTAGCTTTAGCGTACTTAGCTCCGTGTTTGGTGTCAAAATGTCGACGCAGATTGTACTCTTTGACAACCGACACCGCCTCGTAACACAAAAGACATACCGGTCTTTCTCCTTGAAGCGCAAACAAGTATTCGCCTTCCCATCTTTCTTGAAACAGTCTTCCGTCTGCATCAACTTTTCTCTTTCTGGACATTTTGGGATCATTATTTATATCTCAATTCCACTCGTTGGCATGGACACTGCCGTGGCTAGCGTAGTCGAAAGGCATTGTGGGAATGTAGTTTTTGGTCAAAGCACGCTCTTAATTTATTTTTTGGTATTTATTTTTAGACACTCAAAACTTTTAAGCTCTCGCGGGCCACATAAAATGACCTGGCGGGCCACATCTGGCCCGCGGGCCTTGAGTTTGACACATGTGGTGTAAAGCATCATTGTACCATCTAAACCGGTGTGAAATATCTTTTCAATAACCAGAAATAATGTATTTTCAGCTGTTTGAAGCTGGTATACAAAACTGGAAGCAAAGAAAAAGTTTACATAGAACAGATCTACCACTTCTTAGACTTGCTTTCAATGAGAATTAAAAAAATTCACATATTGTAGCTTTAAAACTTAAAGTAATACATAAAAAAAATAGTTTTCACATCGATAACTCATGGTATGGAGGGGTATGGAAAAGGTACCATTATCTGTTGAATGTTTTAGAGTTCAGGTTCAGAAATGTCTTCCTGAACACTCCCACAAAGGGCACATATGTATGTATAGAGGTTTCATTCAAATCAAAAAGGGTGCTGTCAAAAAGTTCATGGATTTACCCGGCAACCAATTTTCACACACCCACGTACGCACATGTGCGTGTAGTCTTATCTGTGATAAGTCAGCCATGTTATTTGACTTTTAAAAGCATCAGACGGTTTATTTAATTGAATCAAGATACTACTGTATTTTCACCTTTAAAGGCATCCATATAAACAGGCCATGCAAATGAAGAACCAACTAGACAGCTTCTCAACGCAAACACTGCTCCTTAAACTGTCAACGTTAGGGATCATTTGCATTCCACGTCCCGCTGCAGACAGTCATACATTTTCAATGAGCACATAACAGACTAACTTCTACCTTCTAAAATGTATGTATATGGTAATTGCCGTTCAATGTTTCATCGCTCATGCATTCTTAAAAGACACTGTGGTGTGTGTGTGTGTAGTGGTTGATTTGAATGCCGCAAGTGTAGACCAAACACTTGGGGATTTCAGTCACACACACGCGTGTCAATGGAGCCACTCTGAAAAGGTCAGACTGATGTTGTGTGTCTGTTCAAGTGGTTGTGGGGCTCACACACACACACACACACACACACACACACACACACACACACAGCGGTTGGCTTTGGATGCCCTCACCAGCTATGTACTTAATGCTGATTGTTAAGGTTCTGACTCGTTACAGGCTGTCAGGCGAGAACAGTAGGGATGCTTCTAAGTTCAGGACTTTATTGATCTACATCATCACCACACACACTTAATCTAAAAAGGAAATAGAATATACATAATAGTAACACTGGTAATGCAGCAATACAAAAGGAACTGTACATAGCCTAGATAGCATAGCATTACAGGAACATTGACCTATTCACACATTACTACAAACAAGATGTAAACACCTCAGCAGAGAGTGAGGCTAATTACTGACGTCTCTCTCCAGGCAGGTAGAGATCTTATCTGACAGGCCATAAATCAAGTGCGCATATGCACCAGGCGATCTAGAATACTCTACTAATTTTAGCTGGCATATAACACACTCTCTTTCAGCATGATTAAGATGCACCACATACTCGTAATACCAAATACAACCATGCAATAGCACATTAAAATGGCAAGACGATGTGTATTAGTTAAACAGGTACACAATGCTACAGCTGGCGACAAAACAAATATGTTACAGATGTAACAAGATAACCAACACCAGCAAGGTTTCAATACAAGCCCCATCTTACATTGCGGATGCATGCACAAACACTTCCAGGGTAAACATGGAAAACTTGGTCATAAGCCAACTTTTTCTTCTTCTATGGTATTATGGCGGTCCACAAACACACATTAAAGGTGCATGCCGACACCCACTGTACGGGGTAGTATACAGCATGTGATTAAAAAAAATGGATACACCCATATTGTTCCTAAATAATTAACAAAAGACAAAGAAACAAATCCAAAAATCTATGTACTCTTTTAGTCAGCTTCAAATGTCAACTCTGAACTCTACAGGCTCTGGGGCCTGAGAAGGAAGAGCAACTTTGGACAGTTTTCCTTGCAATGTTTCGGGCCAGGAGACCCAAGAACCTTTCAGTCGCAGACACAATCATGGACAGTTTCTTGGACTTCTTGTTTGTTTGGGGAGTACAATTAATCACATGCGCAATAAACGCCACAAAATCCACCTTCTTCATGATCAGCATATCAGTGTCCATCAACTGTCGAACGACCCTCTGAATATCCACAGTCTGGGGTGCATCCAATGCCATATCTTCAGCTCCACTCAGTCCTGCAACTATTTTGCGTGCCTCTATGTAGGAGACCTGCTGTACCGCCATGACCTTTGCCACTTCAAACTCTGCCCTACTTGATACACGGCCATACTTTTTGCCATTACGGCAAAACAACTGCTTGGATACGAAAGCTCTCATCACACATCTATCATACAGTGCCTTCAGAAAGTATTCCCACCCCTTGACTTTTTCCTAATTTTGTTCTGTTACAGCCTCAATTTAAAATGGGTTCAATTGAGATGTTGTGTGACTGATCTACACACAATACCCCATAATGTCAGAAATCTTTACAAATTAAAAACTTCTTCAGGCTGCAAGCCCGACACCGGGCACAATATGACAACAGCCACTTCAAGTGCAGGGCGCGAAATTCAAAATCAATTTTTTTTAAATATTTAACTTTCACACATTAACAAGTCCAATACAGCATTTGAAAGATAAACATCTTGTCAATCCAGCCAACATGTCCGATTTCTTTAATGTTTTACAGAGAAAACACCACATATATTTATGTTAGCTCACCACCAAATAAAAAAGAGGACAGACATTTTTCACAGCACAAGTAGGATGAAGTAGCATGCACAAGCCAACCTAACTAACCTAAAACCAACCTAAATAACCTAGAAAAAACTACCTCAGATGACAGTCCTATAACATGTTACACAATAAATCTATGTTTTGTTCAAAAAAATTGCATATTTTAGCTATAAATCAGTTTTACATTACTGCTACCATCTTAGCCACCATCATAGCTACAGTCAGAAATCGCACGGGAGTAGCCAGAGAAAATACAGACACCAACGTCAACTACTAATTACACATGAGAAAACATTTCAGAGAAATATATGGTGGATAGCTAATGAAAGAGAAAGATCTTGTGAATACAGACAATATTTCCGATTTCTGAAGTGTTTTACAGCGAAAACACAATATATCGTTATATTAGCTTACTACAATAGCTAACACACAGCAGCATTGATTCTAGTCAAACGCTAGCGATAGCACAGTTCGACAGATATATGAAAAAGCATCCCAAATTGGGTCCTTATCTTTGTTGATTTTCCATCAGAATGTTCTCCAAAGGGTCCTTTGTTCAGAACCGTGTTCATTTGGACCTAGAACGAACGATGTCCCTCTTGAATTAGCATGGCACACTGGCCATGCCGTGCTAACCTCTCCGTCTTGACAAAATTCTTGCGTCGCATCACGTCTAAAGTCCAGAATAAATTTCAATAATATAATTAAAGTATATTGAAAAAACATACTTTAGGATGATATTGTGACATGTATCAAAAAAAATCGAAGCCGGAGGTCATATTCACCTATAACGAGTGTTTTCCAGGAGCGCAGTCCAGTTCCTACTTCGCGCCCAGAAAAAAAAATTAAGTGCGCACTTATCACTCCAAGATGTTGTTTTCAGTCCCTGACAGAGATAATCAAGTCATTTCTTCTCTCACTTCCGCATGACATCCAGGGGAAGGCGTGTGACGTGTTTCTACAGTCCTAAGTGCCAAGGCCTTTTATAGAGAGTATCTTGAAGAGAGACATAGCTTCTTGGAAATTTCACTTTTTACAGAAAATGGGCTGTAAAAAGAGTTATGTTTCACTTAGAGAAATAATTAAACCTGTTTTAGAAACTAGACAGTGTTTTCTATCCAAAAGTAATAATAATATGCATATTGTAAGAACAAGAATTGAGTACGAGGCCGTTTGAAATGGCCACCTCTTTCCACTGCTGATACTCACTGCTGATATTTGAGCCATAAGAGGTTCAACCCTTTTGTTATGCCAAGACTAAATATGTTCAGGAGTCAAAATGTGCTTAACAAGTCACATAATAAGTTGCATGGACTCCCTCTGTGTTCAATTATAGTGTTTAACCTGATTTTTAAATGACTACCCCATCTCTGTACCCTACACATTTACTGTATCTGTACAGAAAGGTCCCCTTGGTTGAGCTGTGAATTTCAAGCACAGATTCAACCACAAAGACCAGGGAGGTTTTCCAATGGTTCCCAACAAAGGGCACCTATTGAACATGGTGCAGTTATTAATTGCACTTTGGATGGTGCATCAATACACCCAGTCACTACAAAGATACAGGCGCCTTTCCTAACTAACCTAAGTTGCCGGAGAGGAAGGCAACCGCTAAGGGATTTCACCATGATGCCAAGGAGAGTTACAGAGTTTAATGGCTGTGATAGGAGATAACTGAGGATGGATCAACAAAATTGTAGTTACTCCACAATACTAATATAAATGACAGAGTGAAAAGAAGGAAGCTTGTACAGACTTTTTTTTCTCAAATTAATGCATCCTGTTTGCAACAAGGCACTAAAGTTATACTACAAAAAATGTGGCAAAGAAATTAACTTTTTGTCCTAAATACAAAGTGTTATCTTTGGGGCAAATCCAACACATCACTGAGTACCACTCTTCATATTTTCAAGCATGGTGGTGGCTGCATCACATTATGTGTATGCTTGTCATCGGCAAGGACTAGGAAGTGTAGGATAAAAAGAAACAGAATAGAGCTAAGCACAGGCAAAATCCTAAAGGAAAACTGCTTTCTGAATGGCAAACATACACAATCCATGTCTCAATTGTCCCAAGGCTTAAACATCCTTCTTTAATTTGTCTCCTCCCCTTCATCTACACTGATTGAAGTGGATTAAACAAGTGACATCAATAAGGGATCATAGCTTTCACCTGGATTCACCTGGTCAGCTCTATGTCATGAAAGAGCAGGTGTTCATAATGTTTTGTACACTCAGTGTATATTAGTGTATAATTTTCCATACATTTTCAGAAAACGTTAGAATTGTTTGACATTCCACTTTGACATTCCATAGTATTTTGTGTGATCGTTGACCAAAAAATGACAATTAAATCCATTTTATTCCACTTTGTAACAGAAAGAAATGTGGAAAAAGTCAAGGGGTACAAGTACTTTCCAAAGACACTGTATCCCAGCTTCACATGTGAAGGGATATACTCTTTGTCAAACATCAATAATACCGACAGGCTTTCCTCTTTTCTTCCATCCACTACGCGGTTCAGACAGTGTGCTCCAACTATTCCTGGTATGTTCCTTCTAAACCATCTCAACATCCAACATGACACCAGAGACGACACCTTTTAATGGTGCTCTGCTCCAAAAATCTAAACTCTCCACTTCATATGTTGATAGTTTGAAGAGCCATAATGCCTTCACCTTCTGCTCTTTCGACACTCAATCAAAACCAAACCACTTCTGATCACTGACCGACTCCACCTTCCCTAATGCGTCCGTATGGCAAAAAATGCATTTCAATATGTTTAATTAACGTCACGTAAATTGTGTTTGGAATACATGTAGAGACATTTGTATCTTTGCTAAAAATGCATGTAATGCCTGACAATATTCCAGAAATGCATGGCTAGGACATCTAGTCTGCAGGGTGGCGAAAGTGGTTTCTAATTAAGGCTTCTTAAATGACTCTATGTATTGATCAATGGCAGTGATGTAATTTAAATAGTGATAGTGAGTAACTTTTTGAAATTTTTACCATATTTTGTTACGTTACAGCCCTATTCTAAAATTGATTAAATTGTTTTTTCCCCTCCTAATCAAACTACACACAATACCCCATAATGACAAAGCAAAAGCAGGTTTTGAGAGATTTTCAAATCAAATCAAATCGTATTGGTCACATACACGTGGTTAGCAGAGGTTATCGCGGGTGTAGTGAAATGCTTGTGCTTCTAGCTCCGGCAGTGCAGTTATAGTCAAGGAGCATATCACCTCCACCCTACCTGATACCCTAGACCCACTTCAATTTGCTTACCGCCCCAATAGGTTCACTGACGATGCAATCGCCATCACACTGCACACTGCCCTATCCCATCTGGACAAGAGGAATACCTATGTAAGAATGCTGTTCATTGACTACAGCTCAGCATTTAATACCATAATACCCTCCAAGGGATTCATCAAGGATCTCTCTGTACGTTGCTCCATTAATCTGACTAGTCTCCCAGTCCCTGCGCTGAAAAACATCCCCACAGCATGATGCTGCCACCACCTCCAAACGTGACGCTTGTTACTCAGGCCAAAGAGTTCAATCTTGGTTTCATCAGACCAGAGAATCTTGTTTCTCATGGTCTGAGAGTCCTATAGATGCCTTTTGGCAAACTCTAAGCGGGCTGTCATGTGCCTTTTACTGAAGAGTGGCTCCTGTCTGGCCACTACCATAAAGGCCTGATTGACGCAGTGCTGGATTGTTGGTTGTCCTTATGGAAGGTTCTCCCATCTCCACAGAGGAACTCTGGAGCTTGTCAGAGTGACCATCGGGTTCTTGGTCACCTCCCTGACAATGGCCCTTCTCCCCTGATTGCTCAGTTTGGCCGGGCGGACAGCTCTAGATGAGTCTTGGTAGTTCCAAACTTCTTCCATTTAAGAATGATGGAAGCCACTGTGTTCTTGGGGACCTTCAATGCTGAAGAACTTCTTTGGTACCCTTCCCCAATTCCTTCAACCTCATGGCTTTGTTTTTGCTCTGACATGCACTGTCAACTATGGGACCTTATATAGACAGGTGTGTGTCTTTCCAAATTTACATTTACATTTACATTTAAGTCATTTAGCAGACGCTCTTATCCAGAGCGACTTACAAATTGGTGCATTCACCTTATGATATCCAGTGGAACAACCACTTTACAATAGTGCATCTAACTCTTTTAAGGGGGGGGGGGGGGGTTAGAAGGATTACTTTATCCTATCCTAGGTATTCCTTAAAGAGGTGGGGTTTTCAAATCATGTCCAATCAATTGAATTTACCACAGGTGGACTCCAATCAAGTTGTAGAAACATCTCAAGAAGATCAATGGAAACAGGATGCACCTGAGCTCAATTTCGAGACTCATACTATACTAAATGGTCAGAATACTTATGTAAATAAGGTATTTCTGTTTTTAATTTTTAATAAATGTCCTACAAATTAAAAAAACTGTTTTTGCTTTGTCGTTATGGGGTATTGTGTGTAGATGAGAAAAAAATTGAATCAACCTTAGAATAAGGCTGTAATGTAACAAAATGTGGAAAAAGTCAAGGGTTCTGAAAACATTCCGAATGCACTGTACATCATAAAACGCTCCACAATATGTAAAAGTGTTAGGTCTAGGTCTTGTGCTTCCAATTAATCATTTATACGGCTCTACAATGGATGGTTAGCAGTGTTATGGTGCGTTCGTAATCAAGTGGGAAGTGAAAATTTGCCACATCTAGAAAAGATGACTAGTGAAATCAGCCATCCCCTTGTGACAGGGGGAATGGAAGCTTGGTGTGTACAACAGGGAGGCAGTAGCGGTGCATGGGTAAAATCACTGGGGAAGCCAAGCCAGAAGAAAAAGCCATAATTTAATGCAACCTGTGTTGTGATAATTGCGTTGTATGCTCTATAACCTGTTAGTTCATATGCCTTGTGTCCGTGACATATAGGCCTTAAGCCGAGACAATAAGAAGACACAGTGGCAGAATAAATTCAATCACACTTTCGTTTAATCACAAACTCTCTGTCTGGCGAAGTCCACAAAGCATATTGCATTTACAGTAACAAACAGTTACATGACCTACAGCATGGTCAAGCAAGTTAATGTTTCTGACATTTCGGGCTACTTAACAACTATTGATTTAGAACCACAGAGAGTTACCACAAGACGCAAAGAAAACAGGAGCTGCTTCCACTATTCCAGCACAATTTCAACTTCCAACATTTCAACAGTGACAACTAAAAGGTACCAACAGAAAACCGTTTAGTCCAATCAACGTAAGCTTAGTACGATGTGGCTGTCCATGGCTCTGATTCGTGTGTGTGTGTGCATTCGGGGAAGTAGAAAAAAACACGTTGACTCAACCTACTTGTAGAGAAACGCCAACGCTATCCTCCTCTCTTTCATGCTGACGAAACGGTCTATGACTCTGTCATACAGTACACACTTCGATTTTTTTGTCGTCCCAGGCTACCTGGCTTGCTTGCTAGCCTAACTTCCTTTCATGGGCAACGTTAGCTAGTTAACATTAGCCTTCTACATCTAGCTACTTCCATCCTCTCAGCACAATGTATGAATTTATGGTTGGATCAGAATCTGCGTTATAATCATTGGCCAGTATGGAGAATTAAGTCAAAAGTCAAAATCTCTATCTCCATCCATGGCTATTTAGGAAAAGCCCATTTTAGCTAGCTAGCTAGCCACCGGAGGACAACAACACAGTCAGATGCAACAATTCAAGTTGTTTTTGTCAATTATGTATTTCTCTTGATGCGATATGATAGGAGAGAAGCCAAATCCAAACTGGCTTCCGTTTACACATTTTATTTGATGCGCCAGGACTATTCACAGTTGAGCTCACTCAGTTTAGCTGATTAGCTATTATTTTATTTAAAAAATGTATCAAGGGAGGCCAAATGCTCGCTGGCTTCCCTTGTATTCAATTCTATGGGCGGCAACAATGTCATACTCTTTATGACCAGACAGCATCAGATAGATGGCCTACACATACAGAGACAGACTGCCGGTGTTTCGCTCGCTCGGATGCTTTCTCCAGTGAGATTCAATCAGCCTTTTATGAAGTGAAGGAAAGTTATGAAAACACAGGGAGACAAAAGATAAATTATTTGATATGTTTTTGTATTTTTTTTCTTGGTACATTTTTGGGGGAAACATGGCTTCCCTTGGCACCCATGAATACACACCACTGAAAGGAGGGTCAATTGAATGGAAGATTCACAAAACAATGTTTTATTGTTAAAACATTTCTAGGGTGAGAAACTAAGCAAGAGAGAATCAGAGTGAGAGAGAGAGATAGATAGAGAGAGAGAGAAGTACATACAGTATATATTGTTTGTTGCAGAAATGCCTTCTTGAACATGTGAACTTTCATGTGCCTTAATAACAAACTTGTATGGGATCCGTAAATATGAATACAACATTCAAATTAGCCTAAATGAGCCTAGTTTAGCCTAGGAGAAAGCATTGAGCGATACTGCGAGAAGATGCAAAGATGCAAAAATGTCTCCTCCTCCAACAGCTTCTGGATATCAGAACAGTGATCACTAACATCGATTTGAATGAAAATGTCTACTTCAACGAATCGGCAGCTCTGGCCGTACTACTTACTCCGGACCAGGCCCTAATCCGCGGAGGTCAAAAGACGAAGCGACGTCCTGACGAGACTAGAGTATGTTGACAAGCAAATAGACCACCATTGCCCTCTATTCTATTGGCGAATGTGCAGTCACTGGAGAAAAAACTGGATGAGCTCCGTTCGAGAGTATCCAATCAACGGGACCTGAAAAGCGGTAATATTCTATGTATAATATACATCTCACTGGTTTTTCTATGCATCGTCAAGACCGGATGGCAGACTCAGGTAAGACGAAGTGAGGAAGCGTGTGCCTCTTCGTTAACAACAGCTGGTGTGTGATCTCTAATGTTGGAAGTCTGTTGTTTTTGCTCGCCTGAGTTAGAATGCCTCATGATAAGCTGCAGACCATACTATTCACCACCACAAACCGATGGTGGCACTAAGACCACACTCAACAAGCTGTATAGGTCCATAAGCAAACAATAAAATGTACATCCAGAGGTTGCATTTCTCGTGGCCAGTGATTTTAACGCAAGGAAACTGAAATCTGTTTTACCTCATTTTTACCAGGATGTCATCTGTGCAACTAGAGGCGACAAAACTCTATATCACTTTTTCTCCACACACAGAAACACATAGGCCTTCCGTTGCCCTCCCTTTGGAAAATCAGACCATAACTCTTTCCTCCTGCTTCCTGCTTCCAAGCAAAATCTCAAACAGGAAGTACCAGTGATGCGCTCAATAAGGAAGTGTTCCGATGAAGCGGATGCTAAGCTATTGTACATGACTTTCACTAGCACAGACATACGGAATATGTTCTGGGATTCATTCGATAACATTGAGGAGTTTACCACATCAGTCACTGGCTTCATTGATATAATAAGTGCATCGATGACGTCGTCCCCCACAGTGACTGTACTTACATACCCCAACCAGAAGCGGTGGATTACAGGCAACATCCCCACCAAGGTTATTATAGTTAACAAAAACTGGAACGGAAACTAATCATGAAAAAACTATTTAGTAAACTGAAAAAAAATAATTAACAAACTTGTTTGAAAAACTCAAACTGCTGTATACTGAAACTATTAACTTTGACTGCAAGACAAACTAAAATAAAACATAAACCATCATGAATTATGTTCAATTGTAGTTTCTGTGTCTCCAAAGTTTGGGTAAAACTCAAATGGGGTTTTCAATGGGGTTTTCAAGCTTTTTTTCTAATGGCGTTTTCAAGCTTCTGAATCTGGCGGGTCACATTGAGATTGAGCTTAAGAGGTAAGGTTCAAGCAACCGACTTTAAGGAGTGAAGTCGGGGAAGGTGCAACTGCGACAGCCGGAAGTTGGATACTAATGTGGTTTTCCAACAGCATGGCTCAGATCAATATTGTTGTGTTGCCATTGTTAATACAAGTTTTTCTTTCTCTCTATGTCTAAAACCCCTATATCACACACTCACAAACTGAAATGTGTGTACATTGTACAATCAATTAGTTAGAGAGAGAGCGAGCAAGAGAGAGAAATATCACATTAATATATACAGTGGCGAGAACAAGTATTTGATACACTGCCAATTTTGCAGGTTTTCCTACTTACAAAGCATGTAGAGGTCTGTAATTTTTATCATAGGTACACTTCAACTGTGAGAGACTTCAGCTGTACACTTCAACTGTGAAATCCAGAAAATCACATTGTATGATTTTTAAGTAATTCATTTGCATTTTATTGGGCACTCACGTCTGTAGCCATGAAAGGCTTTGAAAGGCTGGTCATGGCTCACATCAACACCATTATCCCAGGAACCCTAGAAACACTCCAATTTGTATACCGCACCAACAGATCCACAGGTAATGCAATCTCTATTGCACTCCACACTGCCCTTTCCCACCTGGACAAAAGAGACACCTATGTGAGAATGCTATTCATTGACTACAGCTAAGCGTTCAACACCATAGTACCCTTAAAGCTCATCACTAAGCTAAGGACCCTGGGACTAAACACCTCCCTCAACAACTGGATCCTAGACTTCCTGACGGGCCACCCCCAGGTGGTAAAGGTAGGTAACAACACATCCGCCACGCTGATCCTCAACATGGGGGCCCCTCAGGGGTGCATGCGCAATCCCCTCCTGTACTCCCTGTTCACTCATGACTGCATGGCCAGGCACAACTCCAACAGCATCATTAAGTTTGCTGATGACACAACAGTGGTAGGCATGATCACAGACAACGATGAGACTATAGGGAGGAGGTCAGAGACCTGATCGTGTGCTGCAAGGACAACAACCTCTCCCTCAACATGATCAAGACAAAGGAGATGATTGTGGACTACAGGAAAAGAAGGCCCGAGCATGCCCCCATTCTCATCGACGGGGCTGTAGTGGAGCAGATTGAGAGCTTCAAGTTCCTTGGCGTCGACATCACCAACAAACTAACATGCACACCAACAGGCACACCAAGACAGTCGTGAAGAGGGCACGAAAAAACCTATAAGCCTCACGAGACTGAAAAGATTTGGCATGGGTCCTCAGATCCTCAAAAGGTTTTACAGCTGCACCATCGAGAGCATCCTGACGGGTTGCATCACTGCCTGGTATGGCAACTGCTTGGCCTCCGACCGCAAGGCACTACAGAGGGCAGTGTGTACGGCCCAGTACATCATCGGGGCCAAGCTTCCTGCCATCCAGGACCTCTATACCAGGTGGAGTCAGAGGAAGGCCCTAAAAATTGTCAAAGACTCCAGCCACCCTAGTCATAGACTGTTCTCTCTGCTATCACATGGCAAAGGGTACCGAAGCACCAAGTCTAGGTCCAAGAGGCTTCTAAACAGCTCCATCCCCAAGCCATAAGACTCCTGAACAGCTAATCAAATGGCTACCCGGACTATTTGCACCACCCCCCCACCCCCAACGCTGCTGCTACTCTCTGCTATCATCTATACATAGCCACTTTAATAACCCTACCTGCATGTACATAATTACCTCAACTACCTCGACTCCGGTGCTCTCGCACATTGACGCATTGACTCTGAATCGATACCCTTGTATATAGCCACGCTATTGTTATTTACTGCTGCTCTTTAATTATTTGTTTTTCTTATCGCTTACTTTTTTTGGGGGGGGGGGGGGGGGGGTATATTTTGGAGGACGAATACAGTTTGGAGTCAAATCGATATACTTTTTCAGAAATCAATCCAAGATCTGTATATTCAACATCATTAATCAATAATAATACATGAATTGCATTTCTCTCCTGTTTGCTTTTTTCATATACCACTAAAGTAAGAATCGTTTCCCCACCCTTCCTCTATCCATCTGTCTGGTGACCTTACATAGGCACCTTGTGCTCTTTTAAGATATAGATCATCTGCTGTAACTTGGGCCGTAAACGGATACGTTTGTTTTTATCAGCGTCAGATATTACTGTCCTGCATTCACTAAAGTCCTACACCAACTTAACCTCAAATTCTCTCTTTTGCCTACTCTTGGTTTCACTAAACTGTAACAAAAACTCCTTCAAAATGTAAAGTTTTTCCATCTACTACTATAGCTAGTTACAGTCATATCATTCTTAATCTTCAGCATTAAATCTTTAATAGCATTACCACAATCCTCATCATTCAAAAGGTCTGCAATGAACTTCCAGATTTTGTATCCTAACTTCTGGTATCAAGACAAGCTGTATCACACAATGATCTGTCAAAGGAGCACTAGAACTTGATACATCAGACACACATCTTCTAATTTCAGGTGTTGCTCACCAGAAATCTATTCTGGACGCAGCTACCATTATGTTCTACCCATGAAAATTGGCTAAAATCTGTATTTCTGTCCTTCCAAACATATAGCACTCCTATATCGAGCCATTTATCAGGTGTCAAATTAAAATCCCCAGCAATCCCCAGATAAAGATCCTTCTATTCAGAAATATCATACGTCACTTTTAATAACAACAGTTTGTTTTGGTTACTATTATCGTATCCACAAATATTCATCCAAATAAAAAAGGTTCCTTCAACATTTAACACAACAGCCAGCAAATGATCGTCCTCATCAGCTTTGAATGTAACTACCTTCCCAGGGCATTGGTTGACACATATGGCTACACCTCCAGACCGGATAGAGCCATGATTGAACAGAATTTTGTCTTCCCACTGGTTTGACCAGAAGATGGCAACAGCATCACTCAAATTACTTTCTTGTAAGAAAGTGAATGGGCCTTTTGCCCTTCACAAAATAGAAAAGCTTTCTGCCCCACATTGTCTTTTAAAACCCTAGTCTTCAATGAAATACAGTCAAATACTTGGACATCTTCCATATGCCATCTCTGTACTGACGTTTAATCAACTGTATGATCACCAGGCGGGTCCACTTCTCGTCCTTCTTTCCCAGGCGATATACAGTGTCCACATACTCGTCCATTTTCTGTGACCATTCTACTCTTCTGAGTAGCTGTATCACGTCCCTGATGTTTTCATTCATTTTCTCCCTCATTCGTTTGGCTCTCAGGTTCCACAGTCTTTTGTACCGGTCCTGCACTCTCGACCTCTCCTTGAGCTCGTTGACTTCTGCACATAAAGGTAGACACTTGTTTTTCCAAAGTAGAGACTTTCTGCTTGCATTCCTTCACCTCCACTGCATTGAACTCCATTGCCTTGGTAAGACTGGCAATCAACACACACTTCTGTGTCATCTGCGTACCGAGATCTTCCATCTTTTTTTCTTGTGTATCAAATCTGTCCGAGAGTGCGGCGATAGAAGCCAACACAGTAGCGGAGGATGACTGGGTTCATTAGGTTCAGTCAATTTCCGAACGAGGGCTCCTTTAGACGGTGTCATAGGTGGGGAATCGCTCGCCTCGTCAAGGCTTTGTTTATCACTGCCACTCGCCGTGAAATCCATAGCCATAGCATGCTCATGCTCCACCAGAGATGTGGATCTAGGACTTTCCATGGACTCTTTCTGAACTTCTTGCTCCATCTCTGTTTCATGTTCTTGGTTTAAAAACAAAGAGAGTCGCACACTCCATATGTATAACCTCCCAGTAATTTATTGGGTAAAAACCCATTACTGGGAGGTTATACATATAGAGTGCGACTCTCTCTGTTTTTATCAGCTTACAGTTTATTCACCCATTAGTCAGCACCTCTACACTAAATCATTTTCCCTGGGGGTGCCCCAGAGCATGCTTTTCATTAGATCATTTTCTTGGTTTTACATGGTTAGACTGTTGATTTCAACTGTTTAGTGGGGGTAAAAATAAATGACACATTATCTTTGAAGAGCTTTTGCACACACATTCAGACTATGTGCAGCCACTCCATCCGCCATTTTGCCGGAAGTCATATCCAGAGATTAGAGACCGGAAAGCACTTGCTTAATTTTCTCCAGTTTTGCCTGACAAAAACAGAGTAGGCCATGTTGATATTATCCATAAAATATACGGTTTAGCCATCTACTACGGAGGCAACATTGACGGAACAATAACAGGCTACTTAGCAATTTTGGGTGGCTACTGGCTATATGTCTAAAGATAGCTGTAACATCACGCTGCCTTCAATATTATGGGATGAAGATGTAGCATATTCTGGCAAATTAATTACGGTATTTATAAGGAAGAAAAAGGCTACCCAGCTGGCAACGAGCATTCTGCATCCAGACGGCCCTCCAAAGTGATAGCATGCGGTGCATACAGACCATGCTTTCCACCTGATCCTGCAACCTCCACTGCATACAGGTAGGCCTTATACTACGCCTCACTTGACAACGCTTCGCTCCAAAAGATTGTCCGCTTCATGGGAGTGGTGCGTGGGCGTAGGCGTGAACCTATTCAAGTAAGCCAATAAATTGTTGGCTACAGCACGCCACTGTGTAGGCTAATGAGCTGCTAGCTAGCTAGCTAACCAGCTTTACTTTATATACTATAGCTAAGTGAAACATCATCAGCTAGCTAACTTCATATTAGCTGATGTAAGCCTATTTATCATTGTAAATTAAAAACTCATGCTCTAACTGCATTTGTAGATAACAACAATGGAAGAGGGTGAAAGGATTTGATGCTCTAGCTGTCAGTAAAGGGACTAGGTGTACTAGTTAGATAGGACAGGTTGTGGGGGGACATTATGAAAAGATTCTCCAGTTCTAGTTTTTAGAGAGGAAAACTATGAAGACAGACGTAGAGATAATAGTCAGGGCTGTGTAATTGTAATATAATGAAACCTGTTTCTTTGTGATGATGTCTGTCCTCAGATATGGAGAGCTGCGAAAGCTTGTCTGCAGATGAAGAGGTCCCAGTAAATGTCCCAACAGACTGCTGGGACATCCTTGTATGTCATTGGTTGTATATGTACTTATGTTAGCAAATGTTGTATACAGAAATACAGTTAAAAGTCACACACAATGTAGGCTACAAATGTATCACAACTGGATCAGGCCAATCCTGCTCCTGAGGTATGCTGGGTGCGCAGCTGTCTGTTCCAGCACACCTGATTCAACTTACCAAACCTAATGAGTTGAAAATCATGTGTATTTTTGCTGGGCTGGAATAGATCAGAGAGTGGATCAAGGTTGGTCACCACTGCTATGGACAATTTTTTGTTCACCTGAAATGTTGCTTTAGTAATAATAGCCTAATTACTAAGATGTCTTACATTTACAAACGGGTTAGCTTATTTGTGAATTTGGAAATTTTAGGTTGATTCATTCAATGACGATTCATTAAAGTGTTGAAACTTGTTTTAATTGTTATACTTAAAATATTATTCAAGAGGAATTAGTGTCAATGTTCATTAATCACAATTTTGCAATAAAAAGGAGTAAAGGGGATCTGTCTCTAATTTGCCTGTTTCTGTGTTGCTTCCTCAAATGAACATGACCTTTTTGTCCAGTTGTGAGCTCTCCAATCGGTTTTATTTGATTGTCACTCTGTCTCAGGATATCAGCCATGTGAAACCATTGTGCAGCTTATCATGACGGCATGCGTCACCAATGCAGTCATAGAACTACCTTATGATGGCATTACTGGCCTTATGGGTATGTGAAATGTACCCCTTGTCATTGTACATCTGAAGCAGATATACGTTCTCAATTTCAAATGATAGATCATGTATATGAGGCTAACCATAAGCCAGGTTTTCTCCATTATTTTTCTGACATGAAATTGTTTAATGCAAATCCAACACTCAGCCAGCAGCTGACAATTTGTAGGCTAATAAAACATTTCTAAAAGGAAAACAATGGGGCTCGTGGAGCGTTGTAATTCCACATGGAGGATTTCAGAGATTGTTAGTGTTGATGGTGGGTGAAGAGAGATTTGCACAACAATGTTTGCAAGTCAAAGACACAATTTCCTTTTCCCAAAGTGCCCATTCATGTGCATTTTACATGTATTTTACAGGAAGTGAGCTATAATCATCAATGTCATGACACAGATGTAATGAAAGAGCTATAAACAATAACATATTAGAATCATAATGTTAAAATAACATAATCCAATTGGTAGCATATTACATGGGAAATGAATGCTTACTTAGTGTACCATTTACAATGTTACTGGTGATTTCTATCCTTTGGTATACAAATTTCCCAATTTAATTTAGTCAACACATTCACAAAACGTGGCTCTGATCACAGTTTTGAGGTTTAGTTTGCTTGATGTTCATAGCTAGCTAGCAGCGCAAGCAAACATTGTTGTGCACCCACCATCAACACCAACAATCTCTGCAATCCTCCTCTATGCCATTGACCTTCTGATTTTGTCTTTGTATTCTAGCAAAGCGACATCATATAGAATTGGAAAGCCAGAAGCAGCGATGATTGGCTTTCCTCCATCTTTTTTTGTTTTTTCTTAAATAAAAATAATAAGTGGAACTATGTTTCATGAATGGAAGATTTTCAAGCAAACATCTGCTCCTCACCTAATTGGTTACCGGCGGTGGTTGCTGTGTGCAATTTGCATAAAGTAGAGCAGAGCTGAATTTTTTCTGCCGCTCCACTTGTGGGCTTCTCGCTGCTCACCTCCCCACAATCCCCTGTGCCTTGCTCCGCATGCCCCCGTTGAAAAGGAATGGAGGCGGAACTTTGTCTGACGAATTCGGAACCTTGCATTTGGAATTAGTTGTCAAAATGAATTATTACATAATCAAAATGTGTTATAGACAAAATATTGAAATGGCTGTAAAAAAAAGACTTGTAACAACTCGACTAGACTTGCCCTTAGAATGCAAGACTTGGACTTGACTCGAGAATCAATCCATTCTACTTGAGACTCAGACCTTGTGACTTGAATAATAGTGACTCGGTCCCAACTCTGCCAACTACACCATGCAGCCAACGCCTCTGCCAACTGCACCATGCAGCCAACGCCTGGCTAGTGGGAGACACTATTTGTCAACCAATCTTAAAGGCGTTTTTAAAGACGTTTTTGGTTGACCCATGGGAACGTGACAAAAGACCTGACTTAAACAGGATGCAGAGATATTAATGCTACAGGCAGACCAGGGGATACAAATGAAAGTGATATTTGAGACCTCTCTCTAACCAATTGTACACACCAAATGTTTTCAGTGCATGTCAGAGCAGAAACTATACCATGAAGTCCAAGAACTGTCCGTAGATCTCCGAGAGAGAATTGTGATGGGACATATCTGGGAAAGAGTATACACAATTGTTTGTGGGTTGAATGTTTCCAAGAGCACAGTAGTCTCCATCATTGGGAAATGTAAAAAATATGGAACTACACAGTTTCTGCCTAGAGCTGGCCGTCCGACCAAACTGAGCAAGAAGGACCTTGGTCAGGGAGGACGACAGAGTTTCTTGGCCAGAAGGACAACAGTCTATTCAGCACTTCCCCAATTTGGGAATTTATGGGAGAGTGGCCAGGCGGAAGCCAGTCATGAGAAAAAGGCACACGACAAAAAGGCCCGCGACAACACACCTGGAGTTTGTAAAAAGACACGCGACAACACACCTGGAGTTTGTAAAAAGGCCCGCGACAACACACCTGGAGTTTGTAAAAAGACACGCGACAACACACCTGGAGTTTGTAAAAAGGCCCGCGACAACACACCTGGAGTTTGTAAAAAGACACGCGACAACACACCTGGAGTTTGTAAAAAGACACGCGACAACACACCTGGAGTTTGTAAAAAGACACGCGACAACACACCTGGAGTTTGTAAAAAGGCACGCGACAACACACCTGGAGTTTGTAAAAAGGCCCGCGACAACACAACTGGAGTTTGTAAAAAGACACGCGACAACACAACTGGAGTTTGTAAAAAGGCACGCGACAACACACCTGGAGTTTGTAAAAAGGCACGCGACAACACAACTGGAGTTTGTAAAAAGGCACGCGACAACACACCTGGAGTTTGTAAAAAGACACGCGACAACACAACTGGAGTTTGTAAAAAGGCAACACACCTGGAGTTTGTAAAAAGACACGCGACAACACAACTGGAGTTTGTAAAAAGGCCCGGGATAACACACCTGGAGTTTGCAAAAAGGCACGCGACAACACAACTGGAGTTTGTAAAAAGACACGCAACAACACACCTGGAGTTTGTAAAAAGGCACGCGACAACACAACTGGAGTTTGTAAAAAGGCCCCGGACAACACACCTGGAGTTTGTAAAAAGGCACGCGACAACACAACTGGAGTTTGTAAAAAGGCACGCGACAACACACCTGGAGTTTGTAAAAAGACACGCGACAACACAACTGGAGTTTGTAAAAAGGCACGCGACAACACACCTGGAGTTTGTAAAAAGGCACGCGACAACACAACTGGAGTTTGTAAAAAGGCACGCGACAACACACCTGGAGTTTGTAAAAAGACACGCGACAACACAACTGGAGTTTGTAAAAAGGCAACACACCTGGAGTTTGTAAAAAGACACGCGACAACACAACTGGAGTTTGTAAAAAGGCACGCGACAACACACCTGGAGTTTGTAAAAAGACATGCGACAACACAACTGGAGTTTGTAAAAAGGCACGCGACAACACAACTGGAGTTTGTAAAAAGGCACGGGACAACACACCTGGAGTTTGTAAAAAGGCACGCGACAACACAACTGGAGTTTGTAAAAAGGCACGCGACAACACAACTGGAGTTTGTAAAAAGACACGCGACAACACACCTGGAGTTTGTAAAAAGACACGCGACAACACACCTGGAGTTTGTAAAAAGGCACGCGACAACACAACTGGAGTTTGTAAAAAGACACGCGACAACACAACTGGAGTTTGTAAAAAGACACGCGACAACACACCTGGAGTTTGTAAAAAGGCACGCGACAACACAACTGGAGTTTGTAAAAAGGCCCGGGACAACACACCTGGAGTTTGTAAAAAGGCACGCGACAACACAACTGGAGTTTGTAAAAAGGCACGCGAAAGACTCTGAGATCAAAAGGCAAACGATTCTGTGGTCTGATGAGACAAAAATGTAACTCTTTGGCATGAATGCAAAGCGCTATGTCTGGAGAAACAGCTCATACCCTGTCTAATGCCATCCCTACAGTGAAGCATGATGGTGACAGCATCATGCTATGGGGATGCTTTTTAGCAGCATAGATTGGGAGACTGGTAAGGATAGAGGGAACAATGAACGGAGCCAAAATACAGGTAAATCCTTGATGAGAACCTGCTTCAGAGTGCCAACAACCTTAGACTGGGGCGAAGATTTACGTTCCAACAGGACAATGACCCCAAGCATACAGCCAAAGCAATGCTGGAATGGCTTTGGAACAAGAATGTGAAAGTCATTGAGTGGCCCAGCCAAAGCCCAGACTTGAATCCCATTGAAAAGACTTGAAGATTGCTGTTTACCGCCGCTCACAATCTAACTTAACAGAGCTTGAGAAAATCTGCAAGGAAGAATGTGCAAAAATCCTCAAATCCAGATGTGCAATCATTGATACAGACATACCCAAGATGACTCAAATCTGTAATCGTCGCCTTCTACAAAGTATTGACTGAGGGGTGTGAATACTTATGTAAATTAGATATTTCTGTGTTTCATTTTCAATAACTTTGCAAAATTTTCGAAAAGCATGGTGTTCACTTTGACATTATGGAATATTGTGTGTAGATGGGTGAGAAAAAATCTATGTAATCAATTTTGAATTCAGGCCGTAACACAACAAAATGTGGATTAATCTAAATGTCTCCTAGTCTCCTACACATAGGCTACTTTCTGTCCTTAAAACTAAAACTAAAATTAAATAATATGAAAATGAAATCTAAATGTTTTCATAAAACTTAAATGTAAAACTTAAACCTTCTATGCTTGGTTCAAGGGAATAAACAATAAACCGTGCATGAGAGCACCAGCTGTTCCAGACGAATGTGTAACCCTTTTCCGTACCTGATGTGAGTAAGACCTTTAAACAGATTAACATTCGCAAGGTATTCCTTTTGTCCAGGTGGGTGAGGGTAGACGAAATACCAGGAAGTGTACTCAGAGCATGAGCGGACCAACTGGCAAGTGTCTACCCTGACATTTACAACCTATACCTGACCCAGTTTTGTTTAAAACAGACCACCATAGTCAAAAACGCAAAAGGTAATCTGCCTAAATGACTATCGCCCCATAGCACTCACATTTATAGCCATGAAATGCTTTGAAATGCTGGTCATGGCTCACATCAGCACCATCATCCCAGACACCCTAGACGCCCCAACTGGTCCACAGATGGCGCAATCTCTATTGCACTCCACACTGCCCTCACCCACCTGGACAAAAGGAATACCTACTGTATGTAAGAATGCTGTTCATTGGCTACAGCTCAGCATTCAACACCATAGTCCCTTCCAAACTCATCACCAAGCTCAGGACCCTGGGACTGAACACATCCCTCTGCAACTGGATCCTGGAACTTCCTGACGGGCCGCAGCCAGGCTATGTAACAACTCATCTGCCACACTTACCATCAACAAGTGGGCACGTCAGGGGTGTGTGCTTAATCCCCTCCTGTATTCTCTGTTAATCCACAACTGCAAGGGCGTGCACGACTCAAACACCATCATCAGGTTTCTTGAAGACACAACGGTGATAGGACTGATCACAGACGACAACGAGGCAGCTTATAGGGAGGAAGTCAGAGACCTGGCTGTGTGGTGCCAGGACAACAACGTCTCCCTCAACGTCAGCATGACAAAGGAGCTGATCGTGGATTACAGGAAACGAAGTGGGTAGAGAGCTTCAAGTTCCTCGGTGTCCACAGCACTAAGGAATTAACATGGTCCACACACCCACACCGTTGTGAAGAGGGCACGATAGCAACTCCTCCCCCTCAGGAGGCTGAGGCATGGGCCCTCTTACCCCTTAGGCATGGGCACTCAGATCCTCTAAATGTTCTACAGCTGCACCATTGAGAACATCTTGGCTGGCTGCATCACTGCTTGGTACGGCAACTTCAAGGCTCAACATAGGGTGATGAGTACGGACCAGACCTGTTTGTGCTATCATTCCACTCCTTGCCACTTCTTGCTATATGTCAAACATGAGTGGAATGATAGCAAAAACAGGTCTGATACCCATACTAGTAGAATGTCACCTGCGCAGTAAATGCAGCCTACTTGCCCGACTGGCTAGTGCCCAAAATGCTTTAGTTCCATCCCTAAGCCTATGGGTAACTTACTGTAAGTAGGGACTCTTTCACTTAAGCCTTGTCCGCACTGCAGGCCTTAATGCTCAAAGTCAGTTTTGTTTTCCAAATCCGTTTTGGAATACTGACAGTCAAAAAGTCACTTGAGAGCAAATAAATCAGATACAAGTCACATGACCAGGGATCAGATTTGTACCTGATTTCAAACCACCTATCTGATTCCATGTGGATCTTGGTCACTTCAATCTGCCAATGTGAACAAGGCTTTACAGTACTTTCTCTGTCACATACACTTAATATTGTCCTTTATGTTCCTTATGTAACAGTATTGCTTCTATCCCTCTCCTCGCCTCAACCTGGGCTTGAACCAGGGACCCTCTGCACACAGTCACCCTCGAAGCATCATTACCTATCGCTCCACAAAAGCCATGGTCCTTGCAGAGCAAGGGAAACAACTACTTCAAGGTCTCAGAGCGAGTGACGCACCACTAACTAGCTAGCCATTTCACACTGGTTACACCCACCCCACTTTAACCTCCTCCTTCTCCACAGCAACCAGTGATCTGGGTCAATAACATCAATGTAACAGAGATGCTTTCATCCCTCTCCTCGCCCTGCACCCTGGGCTTGAATCAGGTACCCTCTGAAGCAACTACTTCAAGGTCTCAGAGCGAGTGACGTCACTGAATGAAACGCTACTAGCGCATACCGCTAACTAGCTAGCCATTTCACACCGGTTACACTTAGTCATCACTTCTTCCTCCTCTCTTCCTCTGCACTCTCCTGTCTTCTTTCCTGTGGTCCTTTATAGCTCAGCTAATAGAGCCTGCCGCTTGGATAAAAGCGTCTGCTAAATGGCATCTATTATTATTATATATATATCTTATTCTCGCTCCCTTGCACTCAACGTCAATCCCACACTTCCCTTCCCTATATTTTTACTCCTCCAAAAGCACCCCCCCCTGCCCTCCCACAAGGGACCTGCCTTCAGCCTGTCTCACCCCATATTGTTCCAGAAGGCAATGAATGTGTTTGACTAAACACCTGATGAAACAGGGATCAATAATCCCCTATCCTTCAAGACTCCTCGCCGAATGGCACACTATTCACTGTATCGTGCAATACTTTTGACCAGGGCCCATAGAGATCTGGTCAAAATGTGTGAGCTATGTAGGGAAGAGGATGCAATTTTGGACACAGCCCAGTGTAATAGGCAGCATATAGGGCTCAAGCGGTTGGTTGGTTGGTTGGCCAGACAAGTCCCTGGGGATAAGATACAATCAGACAGAGCAAGATATGATCTGTGGGATCAGCGGGAGTCCTCCAATAATCCTATCAGGCTGTTAATTAGGTTTGGCAACAGAAACATGAGCTACTGGTCCCTGTGGAGTCATCATGGCTGACTGGATGAGAGCTGTAGAGCCATCATAGCTGACTGGAACTGAGCAGGATGACGGAGCACAAGCACATTGAAGTTGGAACACTACTTTGGATTGGACAGTGCCATTTGTTAGAGTAAGGACATATTTGAAGTCTGAAGTGAAGTCTGAAGTAGTGTGACGTCTGAAGTAGTGTGTAACTGAATTAAATGTATGTCTGTGAACTCTTTTGGAGTTGGACAGGACACAGGCTGAACAGGACACAAACCCATTGAACAACACTACGCTGGATAGGACTGTGTCATCTATTAGACAAAATACAGTGCATTCGGAAAGTATTCAGACCCCTTGACTTTTTCCACATTTTGTTACGTTACAGCCTTATTCTAAAATGGATTAAATAATATGTTTTCCTCATCAATCTACACACAATAACCTATAGTGAGGAAGCAAAAACAGTTTTTTCAAAATTTTTGCACATTTAAAAAAATATATATTCAGACCCTTTGCTATGACACTTGCAATTGAGCTCAGGTGCACTCCTGTTTCCATTGATCATCCTTGAGATGTTTCTACAACTTGATTGGAGTTCACTTGTGGTAAATTGATTGGACATGATTTGGAAAGCCACACACCTGTGCATGTCAGAACAAAAACCAAGCCGTGAGGTTGAAGGAATTGTTCGCAGAGCGCAGAGGCAGGATTGTGTCGAGGCACAGATCTGGGGACCAAATAATTTACCAAATAATTTCTGCAGCATTGAAGATCCCCAAGAACGCAGTGGCCTCCATAATTGTTCAATGGAAGAAGTTTGGAACCACCAAAACTCTTCCTAGAGCTGGCCGCCCGGCCATACTGAGCAATCAGGGGAGGTGACCAAGAACTCAATGGTCACTCTGACAGATCTCAAGAGTTCCTGTGTGGAGATGGGAAAACCTTCCAGAAGGACAACCATCTCTGCAGCACTCCACCAATCAGGCCTTAGGGCAGAGTGGCCAGACCGAAGCCACTCCTCAGTAAAAGGCACATGACAGCCCACTTGGAAATTGCCATAAGGCATCTAAAGGACTCTCAGACCATGAGAAACAAAATTCTCTGGTCTGATGAAACCATGATTGAACTCTTTGGCCTGAATGCCAAGCGTCACGTCTGGAGGAAACCTGGCACCATCCCTACGGTGAAGCATGGTGGTGGCAGTATCATGCTGTGGGGATGTTTTTCATAGGCAAGGACTGGGAGACTAGTCAGGATCGAGGGAAAGATGAACGGAGCAAAGTACAGAGAGATCCTTGATGAAAGCCTGCTCCAGAGCGCTCAGGACCTCAGACTGGGGTGAAGGTTCACCTTCCAACAGGACAACAAAACTAAGCACACAGCCAAGACAATGCAGTAGTGGCTTAGGGACAAGTCTCCGAATGTCCTTGAGTGGCCCAGCCAGAGCCTGGACTTAAACCGATCGATCATCTCTGGAGAGACCTGAAAATAGCTGTGCAGTAACACTCCCCATTCAAATTGATCGAGCTTGATAGGATCTGCAGAGAAGAAATGGGAGAAACTCCCCAAAAACAGGTGTCCCAAGCTTGTAGCGTCATACCCAAGAAGACTCGTGGCTGTAATCTCTGCCAAAGTTGCTTCAGCAAAGTACTAAGTAAAGTGTCTGAATACTTATGTAAATGTGATATTTCAGGTTTTGCTTCGTCATTATGGGGTATTGTGTGTAGATTGATGAGGGAAAAACACAATTTAATCAATTTCAGAATAAGGCTGTATCGTAACAATGTGGAAAAAGGGGCCTAAATAATTTCCCGAATGCACTGCACATAAAATTCTACTTGTATTTAAAAGAAGAAAGTACATCACCTGTTAGGATACGGCAAAAAGGTAAACATCAGCTGTTATTATACATGAGGACATGACATCAATGATTGTGGTGAAAAAAAGGGGCCTTTATGATGAATTACGCTATTGAAAAGAAACCCAGCTGTTTGCGTTTCATAGATCAATTTGTGTCTGGCTTATTCATTATGCTACAGCACTATTCCCAAGTAGAGCGGAAACAGATCAGAAAGAGAGAACACAGGCTCTAGCAAAGAAAATCAACCCATTCTATCCGTCTCTTCCTCTTCTATGATACAACCCATTCATCATGCCATCAAGCCCTCATCTACGGCCTTTTCTTTATTGTAGCTGGTATATAAAAGCTGCCCTTATGACAAACCCTGTCTCTGTAGCGAGGGGAGCTGGGACAGTGTCTGTGTCTGATATGGCGCCCTCTTCCATTATATAGTGCACTACACATTCTGCAAAGCGCCGGTCAAAAAGTAGTGCACTACTAAGGAAATAGGGTGCCATTTGGGATGCGGACCTGGCCTTTTGGTTCCAGACAAAAGGATTGCTTGCGGGGCCTGTTCCAGACAAAAGGATTGCTTGCGGGGCCTGTTCCAGCCAAAAGGATTGCTTGCGGGGCCTGTTCCAGACAAAAGGATTACTTGTGGGGCCTGTTCCAGACAAAAGGATTGCTTGCGGGGCCTGTTCCAGTCAAAAGGATTGCTTGTGGGGCCTGTTCCAGACAAAAGGATTGCTTGCGGGGCCTGTTCCAGCCAAAAGGATTGCTTGTGGGGCCTGTTCCAAACAAAAGGATTGCTTGTGGGGCCTGTTCCAGCCAAAAGGATTGCTTGCGGGGCCTGTTCCGGACAAAAGGATTGCTTGCGGGGCCTGTTCCAGTCAAAAGGATTGCTTGCGGGGCCTGTTCCAGCCAAAAGGATTGCTTGCGGGGCCTGTTCCAGCCAAAAGGATTGCTTGTGGGGCCTGTTCCAGACAAAAGGATTGCTTGTGGGGCCTGTTCCAGCCAAAAGGATTGCTTGCGGGGCCTGTTCCGGACAAAAGGATTGCTTGCGGGGCCTGTTCCAGTCAAAAGGATTGCTTGCGGGGCCTGTTCCAGCCAAAAGGATTGATTGTGGGGCCTGTTCCAGACAAAAGGATTGCTTGCGGGGCCTGTTCCAGCCAAAAGGATTGATTGTGGGGCCTGTTCCAGACAAAAGGATTGCTTGCGGGGCCTGTTCCAGACAAAAGGATTGCTTGCGGGGCCTGTTCCAGACAAAAGGATTGCTTGCGGGGCCTGTTCCAGACAAAAGGATTGCTTGCGGGGCCTGTTCCAGCCAAAAGGATTGCTTGCGGGGCCTGTTCCAGACAAAAGGATTGCTTGCGGGGCCTGTTCCAGACAAAAGGATTGATTGCGGGGCCTGTTCCAGACAAAAGGATTGCTTGTGGGGCCTGTTCCAGACAAAAGGATTGCTTGCGGGGCCTGTTCCAGACAAAAGGATTGATTGCGGGGCCTGTTCCAGACAAAAGGATTGCTTGTGGGGCCTGTTCCAGACAAAAGGATTGCTTGCGGGGCCTGTTCCAGACAAAAGGATTGCTTGTGGGGCCTGTTCCAGACAAAAGGATTGATTGCGGGGCCTGTTCCAGACAAAAGGATTGCTTGCGGGGCCTGTTCCAGACAAAAGGATTGATTGCGGGGCCTGTTCCAGACAAAAGGATTGCTTGCGGGGCCTGTTCCAGCCAAAAGGATTGCTTGCGGGGCCTGTTCCAGTCAAAAGGATTGCTTGTGGGGCCTGTTCCAGCCAAAAGGATTGCTTGCGGGGCCTGTTCCAGACAAAAGGATTGCTTGTGGGGCCTGTTCCAGACAAAAGGATTGCTTGTGGGGCCTGTTCCAGCCAAAAGGATTGCTTGCGGGGCCTGTTCCAGACAAAAGGATTGCTTGCGGGGCCTGTTCCAGTCAAAAGGATTGCTTGTGGGGCCTGTTCCAGACAAAAGGATTGCTTGCGGGGCCTGTTCCAGCCAAAAGGATTGATTGCGGGGCCTGTTCCAGACAAAAGGATTGCTTGCGGGGCCTGTTCCAGCCAAAAGGATTGCTTGCGGGGCCTGTTCCAGACAAAAGGATTGCTTGCGGGGCCTGTTCCAGCCAAAAGGATTGCTTGCGGGGCCTGTTCCAGACAAAAGGATTGCTTGCGGGGCCTGTTCCAGACAAAAGGATTGCTTGCGGGGCCTGTTCCAGACAAAATGATTGCTTGTGGGGCCTGTTCCAGACAAAAGGATTGCTTGCGGGGCCTGTTCCAGACAAAAGGATTGCTTGCGGGGCCTGTTCCAGCCAAAAGGATTGCTTGCGGGGCCTGTTCCAGACAAAAGGATTGCTTGCGGGGCCTGTTCCAGTCAAAAGGATTGCTTGCGGGGCCTGTTCCAGACAAAAGGATTGCTTGTGGGGCCTGTTCCAGACAAAAGGATTGCTTGCGGGGCCTGTTCCAGCCAAAAGGATTGCTTGTGGGGCCTGTTCCAGACAAAATGCACCATATTGAGTCACTTATGAGGATTAATGGACACAGTCTTATCATATGGACAGATAATTAAGATAAGGCCCTGTTGGGCGCTGGCCAAGTCTGTTTGGCTGCTACACCAGGCCTGGGGATGACTTTGGGACTGTAGCCAGAGGCAGGGGATGGAGGGAGAACAAATGAGGCAGAACACACCAAAAACTAGCGCCAACCAAAGCTGTGAAAATCCCTCTGATAAACACCACACACATAGACAGATGATCACACCCGCGCGCGACCGCACGCACACACAGCTGTGTTAGAAAGAGGCAGGTCATCACTGGTAAGTGGTAACACATTTGGCAAGGTGTTCAGAAGAGAGACACAGCAGCCTTCCTAATGAGTACACCTGTCTCAGTGTTTCTGTTCGTGTCCTTCTAGTCCCTTTAGTCATCAGTGTGTACAGCATCAGTTTGAGTGTTAATTCTAATAGTGTTACAGTGAGGCCACGTGTGCGTCCTAAATGGCACCCTATTCCCTACATAGGGCCCTATGGGACTTGGAAAAAGTAGTGCACTAAAATATAGGTAATAGGGTACCGAATAGGATGCAGCTTCCCTACACTGGCTTCCTGTTAAGGCAAGGGCTGATTTCAAGGTTTTACTGTTAACCTATAAAGCGTTACATGGGCTTGCTCCTACCTATCTTTCCGAGTTGGTCCTGCCGTACATACCTACACGTATGCTACGGTCACAAGACGCAGGCCTCCTAATTGTCCCTAGAATTTCTAAGCAAACAGCTGGAGGCAGGGCTTTCTCCTATAGATCTCCATTTTTATGGAATGGTCTGCCTACCCATGTGAGAGACGCAGACTCGGTCTCAACCTTTAAGTCTTTACTGAAGACTTATCTCTTCAGTAGGTCATATGATTGAGTGTAGTCTGGCCCAGGAGTGTGAAGGTGAACGGAAAGGCTCTCGAGCAACGAACCGCCCTTGCTGTCTCTGCCTGGCCGGTTCCCCTCTCTCCACTGGGATTCTCTGCCTCTAACCCTATTACAGGGGCTGAGTCACTGGCTTACTGGTGCTCTTTCATGCCGTCCCTAGGAGGGGTGCGTCACTTGAGTGGGTTGAGTTACTGACGTGATCTTCCTGTCTGGGTTGGCGCCCCCCCTTGGTTTGTGCTGTGATGGAGATCTTTGTGGGCTATACTCGGCCTTGTCTCAGGATTGTAAGTTGGTGGTTGAAGATATCCCTCTAGTGGTGCGGGGGCTGTGCTTTGGCAAAGTGGGTGGGGTTATATCCTTCCTGTTTGGCCCTGTCCGGGGGTATCATCGGATGGGGCCACAGTGTCTCCTGACCCCTCCTGTCTCAGCCTCCAGTATTTATGCTGCAGTAGTTTATGTGTCGGGGGGCTAGGGTCAGTTGGTTATATCTGGAGTACTTCTCCTGTCTTATCCAGTGTCCTGTGTGAATTTAAGTATGCTCTCTCTAATTCTCTCCTTCTCTCTTTCTTTCTCTCTCTCGGAGGACCTGAGCCCTAGGACCATACGTCAGGACTACCGGGCATGATGACTCCTTGCTGTCCCCAGTCCACCTGGACTTGCTGCTGTTCCAGTTTCAACTGTTCTGCCTGCGGTTATGGAACCCCTACCTGTCCCAGACCTGCTGTTTTCAACTCTTAATGATCGGCTATGAAAAGCCAACTGACATTTATTCCTGATTATTATTTGACCATGCTTGTCATTTATGAACATTTTGAACATCTTGGCCATGTTCTGTTATAATCTCCACCCGGCACAGCCAGAAGAGGACTGGCCACCCCTCATAGCCTGGTTCCTCTCTAGGTTTCTTCCTAGGTTTGGCCTTTCTAGGGAGTTTTTCCTAGCCACCATGCTTCTACACCTGCATTGCTTGCTGTTTGGGGTTTTAGGCTGGGTTTCTGTACAGCACTTCGAGATATTAGCTGATGTACAAAGGGCTATATAAAATAAACTTGATTTGATTTGATTTGATGCATCCATAGTCAATGAAGCCAATTCATCTCATCATCTGTGTCTTCATGACAAAACATCTTCCTGCTTCCCTGCGGCAGAGAAAATTGTTTTCCTCCCTCACTACAGTCCCTGGTTCGATCCAGGCTGTATCACATCCGGCCATGATTTGGGAGTCCCATAGGGCGGCGCACAATCGGCCCAGCGTCGTTCAGGTTTGGCCGGGGCAGGCCGTCATTGTAAATAAGAATTTGTTCTTAATGGACTTGCCCAGTTAAATAAAGATTTAAAAAAAAATAATAATAACAACTTCCACATTTGTCAAGTGTTGGTTGAAACACTTTTCAGTTAATTTAGAGAAATAACAAATTGTCTTCCCCACCTATTGTAAATGAACTTGTTCTTCTAAATGAAGCTGTTTACCCTTGGAATGTAGAGACACGACAAGTACACCACTTAAGTGGCAGGATCCCTGCAGTGCCATGCTGAATACAGCTTTGAAGAGGTGTGTGTGTGTGTGTGTGTGTGTGTGTGTGTGTGTGTGTGTGTGTGTGTGTGTGTGTGTGTGTGTGTGTGTGTGTGTGTGTGTGTGTGTGTGTGTGTGTGTGTGTGTGTGTGTGTGTGTGTGTGTGTGTGTGTGTGTGTGCCAAGCAGTGCTGAGAGATGGAACAGGAAATACAAGAGACACAGGAGATGATAACAGCAAGGCGACAGGAGTGAAGGAGGAAAGGAAATCTTAAATACAGATATGGTAGAGGGATGAAAGATGGATGAATAAACCCCAAATAGGAATGAGTAATGATTGAATAGCCTTGTGTTTTCTGCAGGGGCATCAAACATCTGAGGGAGCACAATGTACGTGAGGATGGCTGGGGGGGGGGGGGGGGGGGGGGTAGTCCCGAGGGGGGCTCGGGCCCCTGTTCGAAAGGTAAACACCTGAAACAGCTTTTTCTTAGAGCCCGTAATCATTATCTAAGAATACCTCCTGAGCTGTCTGTATCTTCCTGACAGTTTTTTTTTATTAATTAAGAAACTAAATATGCTTCTTTGCATCTATGCTAAAATTTGGGTAAAAGATTGAAAGGAATGTGAGTCTTATTTAGTAATTACCTGCTTTTCTAAAGTCTTCCAACCTTGCCACAAGGCATGCCATCTAAGATAGCTAGGCAGGCTAGCTACTCCAACTTGATTAAAGCTAGCTAAAGCCCACTTCATAACATTGCTAGGTAGCTAGTATTATTACAGGACAAATCTGAGGGGGCACGTGCCCCTGTGACCCCTATGGGTATAAAGACTTTGGTTGTCTGTAGGGAGATGATGTGCATCCTTAACAGACAGTCGGTGTTGAAATCTTAAGCGTGTGATATTTATCTTATCTTACTCTAGAGCTGCATTTTTTTCTTTGTAATTTCAATGACTAAATGTTTTCTTTATTTTAAGTATCTCTGTGCACCTCTCTCCATTGTCTGTCATGTTGTCTTTTTCTTTATCTTTATCTGATCCTTCCACAACCACTCTCTCTACATTACCCTATCTCTCATTTAAAAAAATAAATAAAAAATCTGTCTATAATTCCTTTCCTCTCCACTCCTCCCCATTCCTCTGCTCGGCTCTCCTCTCTCCTCTCTATCACTTTCTAGTTGAGCAGTAGGAGATGGTGAGGTGCTGTGTGCTCCTGCCTTCCCACTGTGAGATATCATACATCCAACATGTAGGTTCTCAGCAGGGGATCAAAGACTCCCTGCAGGCCTACTGGCAGGTGAAGATGTTTAACTCCCCCTCGTCTCTCATTTCAGCCCTGTGGAGCCCTGTGAGCAGCAGGGTCAAACAAGCCTCCCCGTTAGGACGAAGCTGAAAGACGGGGGGAGTTAAATGTCTAAAGGCTTTTAACTTGACAACTCTCAGGAGCTCTGGAAGAGCAAAAAAAAAAACATGATTTACAACTTTCTCCCTTTCCAATTGGCTAGTGTCGACCGACTGAGGGGGGAAAATGCACAGCTCTCACACTTCAACTTTTAAAAAAGTTACTTATCTAGGTTAAAATCATTGCTGGCAGTTGCACTGTCTTTTCGCAGAGTGCAGAGCCGATCCAGACTCAATGCATAGAGACTCGCTGTCAGACATGGCTCGCTCTCCTCAGAAATCAATCTCTGAAACATTAACATGCAGACACCATGGTTTCACTGTAGAGATGTATAAATTAATTTCCCCATTGTAATGCCGTTGTCCCTCCAGTGACTCTCTCTCCCTGTCTGGTATAGCGTGGAATCAGACACAATGTGAGGAGGTTAAACTTAGAAACAATCACTCACACAGATACATCTAAGCCCTAAGCTCCATCTCTCGTTCTCTTTTCATCCCTCTCTCTTACTCTCTCTGTTTGTCTCCATCCCCTCTGTCTCTCCTCTCTCTCTCTGCCATTATCCCACATCTCTCATCGCTCTCTCGCTCTCTCACTCTCTCACGCTCTCTCCCGCTCTCCCACTCCAACTCCACTTCCCCCCTCTCATCTCTCAATTTTTTTATTTTGTCTGTCTCTTTGGCTGGAGATGATAGAGAAACGATTTGGAGTCTGCTCACATCAGGGCGATTCTTTATCTCAGCGTGACACTGCTGTGCCTGCCTGCCTGCCTGCCTGTCTGTTCCTGGGGCGAGGGGAGCGAGGGATGGGGAAGAAGTGGAGACGGGGGGGATATCTCCTGTCCTCTAGTGACAGTGACAGTTATGACACTGACAGACTGGAGGCAGAGAGAGAGAGCATGTGTGTGTGTGAGAGAGAGAGCCAGATAGAGAAAGAGGGTGAGAAAAAGATTGAGTAAGAGAGTGATAGACACAGATGCACACTTTGAAAAGTTAGAGAAAGATTGGTTCTTTAAGAGAACAATTGCTGCGTTGCTGAGCGAGGTGATGAAAAATAAAGAAGATGATGAGAAAAGGGAGTGGAGATGAAGGTTATGATGGAGAGAGCAAAATAGAGAGAGAGAGAGAGAGAGAGAGAGAGAGAAAGAAGAGAGAGAGAGAGAGAGAAAGAAGAGAGAGAGAGAGAGAGAGAGAGAACGAAGAGAGAGTAGAAGCCTTTGTGAGCAGAGATGGGGAGTATTTCTGTTACATGTATTTGAAAGTATTTCAATTACTTCTGAGTATTTTATCATTTGTATTACACTGAACTACACTCCAATGTACAGTATCACGTTTGGACACACCTACTCATTCAAGGGTTTTTCTTTATTTTTACTATTTTCTACATTGTATAATAATAGTTAAGACATCAAAACTATTAAATAACACATATGGAATCATGTAGTAAGCAAAAAAGTGTTTAAAAAATCTGATTCTCAAAGTAGCCACCCTTTGCCTTGATGACAGATTTGCACACTCTTGCCATTCTCCCAACGAGCTTCACCTGGAATGCTTAAACAAAAGTCTTGAAGGAGTTCCCACATATGCTGAGCACTTGTTGGCTGCTTTTCCTTCACTCTGCGATCCAACTCATCCAAAACCCTCTCAATTGGGTTGCAGTCGGGTGATTGTGGAGGCCAGGTCATCTGATGCAGCACTCCATCACTACTTCTTGGTCAAATAGTCCTTAAAAAGCCTGGAGGTGTGTTTTGGGTCATTGTCCTGCTGAAAAACAAATGATAGTCCCACTAAGAGCAAACCATATGGGATGGCGTATCGCTGCAGAATTCTGTGGTAGCCTTGCTGGTTAAGTGTGCCTTGAATTCTAAATATATCCCTGACAGTGTCACCAGCAAAGCACCTCCACACCCTCACACTTCTTCCTCCATGCTTCACGGTGGAAACCACACATGCGGAGATCATCCGTTTATCTACTCTGCATCTCACAAAGACACAGTGGTTGGAACCAGTAATCTCCAATTTGGACTACAGACCAAAGGACAGATTTCCACCTGTCTAATGTCCAGTGTTTCTTGGCCCAAGCAAGTCTCATCTTCTTATTGGTGTCCTTTAGTAGTGGTTTCTTTGCAGCAATTCGACCATGAAGGCCTGATTCACACAGTCTCCTCTGAACAGTTGATGTTGAGATGTGTCTCTTACTTGAACTCTGTGAAACATTTATTTGGGCTGCAATCTGAGGTGCAGTTAACTCTAATGAACGTATCTTCGAAAGCAGAGGTAACTCTGGGTTTTCCTTTCCTGTGGCGGTCCTCATGAGAACCAGTTTCATCATGGTTTTTGCGACTTCACTTGAAGAAACTTTCAAAGTTCTTGAAATTTTCCGGATTGACTGACCTTCATGTCTTAAAGTAATAATGGACTGTAGTTTCTCTTTGCTTATTTGAGCTGTTCTTGCCATAATATGGACTTGGTCTTTTACCAAATAGGGCTATCTTCTGTATACCAACCCTACCTTGTCACAACACAACTGATTGGCTCAAATGCATTTAAAAGGAAAGAAATTCCACAAATTAACTTTTAACAAGGCACACCTGTTAATTGAAATGCATTACAGGTGACTACCTCATGAAGCTGGTTGAGAGAATGCCAAAAGTGTGCAAAGCTGTCATCAAGGCAAAGGGTGGCTACTTTGAAGAATCTGAAATATAAAATATTTGTTATTATTTCAGAGTTTTGATGTCTTCACTATTATTTTACAATGTAGAAAATAGTACAAATAAAGAAAAACCCTTGAATGAGTAGGTGTGTCCAAACTTTTGACTGGTACTGTATTTTGTAAGAATACAAATGACTTTCATACAGCGGTTCATCCTTTTGTGGCCCCCTTTCACCCTACATTGTTATCCGAAGTCTGATGGCACTATGGTGTGATAAGAGCGTCTGTTAAATTAACAACATATAAATGTATATGTTGATCTAATGAGTTCCGCCCCGTAACAAGGCCAATAATAAACACCCAGTGTGCTTTGCAGTTCATTTTGGTATGTTCACATGCACGTATTACAATTTGATCATTTAGCAGACACTCTTATCCAGAGTTCATTCAGTCAGTGCATTCAACTAAGGTAGATAAACAAAAACATTTCACAGTTATAGTAAGTAGTACGTTTCTGTAACCCTTACTGAGAAGGTTGTTGCTGTTCGGGCCACCTACTTTCATGTAGTATTTAAATTTTAATATTTTAATTAAATACATTTCATTACACAAGTATTTTGTAGTTTATTTTGATACCTTGGTCTTTATGGTATGTTGTAATTGTATCTTGTTAGTCATTTTAGCCCGTCCTTGATTGTGAGGTTGTCAGGGAGAGCTTAATGGATAAATGAATGACCAGCTGGGAGACAGACAAAAGGGTCAGCAAAAGTGAGAGAAAGGGAGAATAGATATTGGTTCTGATTATCAGGTCAGTGAGAGAGGGAGAGAGAGGAGAGAGGCACGACAGAATGGGAGGGTCAGTCCGCCCACTTAGTGAAGGAGAGGAAATCAGTGACATTATAACCTTCTCTGTCTTCATCCAATCTCTGGCTACCATATTCATCCAAGTGTTCCGCCGGCCTCCAACTTGCCAACTCAGGTGTGTATTTTCCCTTCCCTAGAAAATATCCTGCACTCCTTCTTAACTCCCACCCACTGGCTGACTACATACGTGGTTACCATGACAACTTTACCTTCACACACTTCAATGCATCCCTGATACATCCTTGAAAAGGTACAGTAATGTCCTTGAGAACATGAGGTAGAATGAACATCCCATTTTATGCAGTACAGGGAGAGGATTAAAGATTGGGATATAAAGAACTGGAGAGCATTGAGTCCACAAACTAGACTAGATCATAAAGTCCCTAAGCCAGGACAATATCAAACACTGTACATGTATTTATTGTTAAACACGTTTTACAACAAAACCCTCTCTTTAACTTTCTAATCTCTCTTTATCACTCTCCCTTTCTCTCTTTCCCCCTACCCCTTTCTCTCTCTCTCCCCATCTCTCTGTCAGTGCTGAATCACTATTCAAGGTCAGTCTCTATATTCTGTTAAAGTATCATGCTGTGTTGTGACATACTGGTGCGCATGCGTACACACACACACACACACACACACACACACACACACACACACACACACACACACACACACACACACACACACACACACACACACACACACACACACACACACACACACACACACACACACACACACACACACACACACACACACACACACACACACACACACACACACACACACAGCACTGAACTCCATGCTCTCCCCCAGTCCCTCCATTAGGGAGCAGTCGCTATTAGCCTCTTAGCCATAGATTCTGTGGACCTCAGGTCTGAGGCAAGTTGAGTGTTACATGTAATACTGTAACATCTGTCACTCAACCTTGGACGTGCCAGACCATTGTCATGTGCACAATGTAGCATTAGGGCGCAAAGTAGCAAACTAAAAACAAGCTTTTTTTATTGGATAAGTACAGATAGAACCTTAATATTTCAGTATTTTTTCTTATGTTTAGTGTCTCTTGAACACAACCCATAGCATCAGCTAGATCAGGACAGCCCCAATACAAGTAGCATGTACCATCTCAGATTTCCTATACCCAAAAAAAGAGGGCTCTTCAAGGGTTCTTTGGGAAGGGTTCTATGTGGAATCATAATGACTCAAATAACCCTTTGAGCTCTTCAATGGTTCTTTACAGTTCATAAAAGGGTTCTGTTCTCTTTTAGTGATAATAAAAACGTAGGGGAGGTGTCTCATTAGAATATTTTAGGGTGTGGTTTCGGTACAGTTCTTTGTGAGAGTGTCATTCCAGTTTATCTAATGTGTTGTGTTATGCAATTGCATATTATATATGACTATGGCTGGTAGTAGTGTCTTATGAAAGTTTAAATGAGTCAGTGGTTCTCAATTCCCTCCTCGGGGACCCCTAGCTATTTTACATGCAGCTCATTTGATTCAACTTGTCAATTAACACAATAATAACTCTGGAATTGTAAAAATATAATAGGGCTGACCTTAACAACAAAAAACTGTATGGTTCTTCAAAAGGATCTACGAAGAACCTTTTGGATTGAAAAAAGTTCTTAATAAGACCCCAAAAATATATTAAGTACGAAAATAAAGTGTTCTATATAGCCCTAAAAAGCGTTGTGACCATAGCGGAACCCATTTCTGGTGCTATGTAGAACCATTTTTTGGTGTTTCTTTATAAAACCTTAGGAAAGGGTTATTTATAGCACCATACAGGTTCCATTTAGAACCTTATGAGCATGGTTCTTTATTGAACCTTCAGGAAAGGGTTATGTATAGCACAAAAAAGGGTTCCGCTATGGATACAAGCCAAAGAACCCATATCTGATACTATTTAGAAGAAGAAAAATGTTTGTGTGAATGATACAATGCCATATACTTGTGTACGATCTCTCACTCTCTCCCACCACAGGTTTTACAACGATTATAAATTCCTGGTAGAAACTCTCAGAATTGAGGAAGAGAGCCTATGGAGAACAAAGCCATTCTCCTTGTCAAAACTCCTCATCCGAAAATGGGAGAATTAAACCATAGTTACATTTTTGAGAATGGTCCGTGGACACTTAAGGACAGTCATGTCGAGTTTGTTTCATTTGGTGACCTCATGAAGGACAGGAGACACACATTACTGTGTCTTTGTTTGTACACACTTCTCAATTATGGGGTTTACATTTAAATGTTGTGAAACGTATATGATTACATATGAAACTATTTGTGAAAAGATGAAATGTGATGTTAGCCATCTAAATGCGAGTGTGGGTTTTCAAATGAAGATTAACTCGTCAGTGACCACGACCCCGTGACCCCCGACATTTACATCGGCGTCATGGAACTTCTTCCAGAGAGTATAAACCACCTGTGACAAAATGTTAATGATTGGTGCAAAAGAGACCCACGGTAAGCCGGACGTCTCGAATGGTTAAGAAGATCAGAAAACATGAAGCGGTAGCTACATGTTGAAATGGTTGGCATCTCCACAAGAGTCAAAAACGCAGGGACAAGGTCCCCACGTTGAAACTGCTGAGAAATCTACTGAATAAAGAACAATTATTCAGACTGCAGCCTGCTTAAATACTTTAGTCTGGTAAAAGCATCCGATGTAAGAACATTTCCGAATTGGACTCTGAAGTATCCATTATAACAACCTACAACTCAGAGGGACTCTGATCTCTGGTGGATACACCAGATGTTTTCTGTCGACTGACCATCCAGCAGACGGACCGGCGATCGCAGAGGGACAGCCAAAACATACACTCGTAAATATGTACATTTCTTCAATTTCTTTTCGAATGAGCGGTTGTTCATGTTCAAAGTATTAGCAATTTCTATGAGTGTAGTTTTCCTCTATGAGTTTCCCGCTCTTGAACTGTCTCCACTCCCTTTCCTTTGTCTACCAAGCCGTCATATCGGTTTCGTCTCCTAGGGACATTTTCTTTGTATCATGTAGTAACCAATGTATGACCTATTGTGTGCGTGTTTATGTAATTCTGTGATTGATTAAGTTAGTAAATAAATAATTAAGCCAATTTGTATATCGCTGATTCATGATTCTATGCTAGGGTTTGTGCAGATATCCATGGGTTTGCGACGTTCAGTAATGAGACTGATGAGGTAAAATTAATTAATAAGCGACTGTTTTGATAAAATATGAAAATATCTGAAGAGTTATAGTCAGGAAATTGACACTCTATAAACAACATTTTCCGTGGTGCCCCGACTTCCTAGTTAATTAAAGTTACATGATTAGTTTAATCACTTAATTAAATTACACATAGAAAATGGATTTTATAATATACAGTCTTCACATTTAATGATAGTCAGCGCTACGACAACTTTATTGTCCATTTACATGGAAATTAATTCTGTGACGTCAGCATACACATAGACAAACACCACACAATATATTAAATGCAGTATGGAAAACTGGAAAGTTCGTACTCAAGTCAAACGTTTACATTTCCACATATTCAAAGTCTCTGCAGCCAATACTGTCCGACCGTGTATTGGTCCTGCATCTGTCCTATGTCCCACTATGGGACCCTTCATCTTCTACCGGAGGTGAAGCAGCTCAAAACATTGGGCAAGATTGTGTGTGGGGTCATCGATAATGCGTTTGACCATGTCCCTTGCCTGTTTATCATAAAGGCCCTGAAGCCCCCTGCACTGTGTATACGTCAATGTTATTCTCAGAGGCTACACGGAACATATCCCAGTCCGCATGATCAAAACAATCTTGAAGCATGGATTCCGATTGGTCAGACCATTGTAGAATAGACCTTAGCACGGGTATTTCCTGTTTGAGTTTCTGCCTATAGGGGCAGCAGGTAGCCTAGTGTTTAGAGTGTTGGACTAGTAACCGAAAGGTTGCAAGATCAAATCCCTGAGTTGATAAGGTAAAAATCTGTCCTTCTGCCCCTGGACAAGGCAGTTAACCCACTGTTCCTATGTAACGGCTTTCGTCTGGTGAAGGAGAAGAGGACCAAGGTGCAGTGTGGTAAGTGTTCATTTTAATAAACAAAATAAACTGAACACTGAAATGACAAAAATAATAAAGAGTGAGAACGAAAACGAAACAGTTCTGTAGGAATACGCACAAAACAGAAAACAATCACCCACAACCAAAATGGGGAAAACAGGCTACCTAAGTATGATTCTCAATCAGAGATAACGATCGACAGCTGCCTCTGATTGAGAACCATACCAGGCCAAACACAGAAATGGAAAACATAGATAAACAACATAGAATGCCCACCCCAACTCACGCCCTGACCAAACCAAAATAAAGACCGAAAAAAGGAACTAAGGTCAGAACGTGACATCCTAGGCCATCATTGAAAATAAGAATTTGTTCTTAACTGACTTGCCTAGTTAAATAAAGGTCAAAAAAGGGAGGAGCAATTTGGAGTTGTGATCTGATTTGCCTGAAGGGAGGGTGGGGGAGGGCCTTGCAGGCATCTCAGAAGGGAGGGTGGGGGAGGGCCTTGCAGGCATCTCAGAAGGGGGAGTAGGGATACTCTTATTAGCCACTGACATCCCACTGTACCAGGCCAGGAAACAGAAAGTCAGCACACTCTCTATATGTCACATGTAGTACTTGGAGAATGTCTGGGTGTAGTACCTTACCATTGCACGTGCAACCTGCAGCAGAGCACAGCGCCACTGATCAGCTTTACATGCAGTGGTCACATATGTAAAAGCAACCCTACTATGTGCCTAATTCATTCACTATCCAAAAAGCAGTCGAATTGTCTAAATAATTAATATTTTGAACCACAACCACAGTATTATTGAACGGGTGATGGTGATGCTGTTGTCATGGGAACTAATGTCGACATGGGCCATGTCCCGACACATAGAGGGATAAAACATCTCTGTGATTGAGCTGGGTGTGTGTGTGTGTGTGTGTGTGCGTGCCTATGCCCTGCATGCACGTGGAGTGTTTGTCTCTCGCTGTAGTTCAGCCACAGGAATGTATTGATTGAGTGTTCAGAGAGTGGTCCTGTTAGCCATCATGGCAGCATGTTGCCTCGGGCAGATCTACACACACTTAATCTCATCGGAAATCGGATATGTCAACTATGTTATATACTGTCCTAGACCCGCCAGCCCTGTACAGAATAACAGTTCATTAGTA
Organism: Salvelinus alpinus; assembly: GCF_045679555.1. Lineage (NCBI taxonomy): Eukaryota > Metazoa > Chordata > Actinopteri > Salmoniformes > Salmonidae > Salvelinus > Salvelinus alpinus. The sequence goes on from NC_092110.1 coordinate 5,694,605, forward strand.
AACATCCATCGTATACTACTGCTACCTATCACACACCTATTTGGTAACACTTTATAATTATGTTCGCTTGTAAGGTGTATAAATACTTAAAATGTTTATAAATGTTTACAAATAATGAAATACTTATTTATTAATAGTTTATAAATAGTTTATTCATGATAGTTACTAAAAAGTGTTACCAACTATTTCCTTACTGGCTACCTATGACAAAACTATTTCTTTACATGTTGCCAAACTTGGTTAAGTGGGTTAATGATACCAGATTCACACTATAGGGCCGACCCAAACCATATTGTGCTGGCTTGGATATTTTATTTTCAGATTGGCCTTTCCAGCACGGTTCCATCAACTGTCCCTTGATGCGTAACCAGGCCAGCACAATACAGCCTGGCCTGGCTTCACTCAGCTTGGCTTAGTATATAAAGGGTTAACGTTTAATCGCGGACTGAGAATGAGACAGTGAAACAGTAAAATAATAACACAGTTAGAGGTAACCTGGCTCACTTTTAAAAGTGACAATCTCACTTTTAAAAGTTAACATTCTGTTAACTCAAATAATGTTGTTGACTCATCCTATACTCGTATTTGTGGCCAAAACATAAATTGGAGGGAAAAAAAGACTTTAAAAAACTCAAACAGTCCGTTTAAAATATGGTTGCTATTTCCTCAAAGAGCATGATGCCATCCAGCTGAGGAGGATGAGCTGGCAAATCAGTGGTCTATTCGCATTCATATTTTTACGACCGCTATATTCTCCCACAACATTCTGTTTTTGGGCTATGCCCATACAATTCCAACACAGAAAAGCTGCTTCTTAACATAGTTAATTACAATGTTTTGGAAGGGAAACTACTGTATTTCACTCATATTGAAATTATAGGTCATGAACTCATCAAAAAAAGAAACGTCCTCTCACTGTCAACTGCGTTAATTTTCAGCAAACTTAACATGTGTAAATATTTGTATGAACATAACAAGATTCAACAACTGAACAAGTTCCACAGACATGTGACCAACAGAAATGGAATAATGTGTCACTGAACAAGGGGGGGTCAAAATCAAAAGTAACAGTCCGTATCTGGTGTGGCCACCAGCTGCATTAAGTACTGCAGTGCATCTCCTCCTCATGGACTGCACCAGATTTGCCAGTTCTTGCTGTGAGATGTTACCCCACTCTTCCACCAAGGTACCTGCAAGTTCCCGGACATTTATGGGGTGAATGGCCCTAGCCCTCACTCTCAAATCCAACAGGTACCAGGGATTGAGATCCGGGCTCTTCGCTGACCATGGCAGAACACTGACATTCCTGTCTTGCAGGAAATCACGCACAGAACGAGCAATATGACTGGTGGCATTGTCATGCTGGAGGGTCATATCAGGATGAGCCTGCAGGAAGGGTACCACATAAGGGAGAAGGATTTCTTCCCTGTAACGCACAGCGTTGAGATTGCCTGCAATGACAACAAACTCAGTCCGATGATGCTGTGACACACCGCCCCAGACCATGACGGACCCTCCACCTCCAAATCGATCCTGCTCCAGAGTACAGGCCTTGGTGTAATGCTCATTCCTTCGACGATAAACGCGAATCCGACCATCACCCTTGGTGAGACAAAACTGCGACTCGTCAGTGAAGAGCACTTTTTGCCAGTCCTGTCTGGTCCAGCGACGGTGGGTTTGTGCCCATAGGCGACGTTGTTGCCGGTGATATCTGGTGAGGACCTGCCTTACAACAGGCCTACAAGCCCTCAGTCCAGCCTCTCTCAGCCTATTACGGACAGTCTGAGCACTGATGGAGGGATTGTGCGTTCCTGGTGTAACTTGTGCAGTTGTTGTTGTCATCCTGTACCTGTCCCGCAGGTGTGATGTTCGGATGTACCGATCCTGTGCAGGTGTTGCTACAAGTGGTCTGCCACTGCGAGGACGATCAGCTGTCCGTCCTGTCTCCCTGTAGCGCTGTCTTAGGCGTCTCACAGTACGGACATTGCAATTTATTGCCCTGGCCACATCTGCAGTCCTCATGCCTCCTTGCAGCATGCCTAAGGCACGTTCACGCAGATGAGCAGGGACCCTGGGCATCTTTCTTTTGGTGTTTTTCAGAGTCAGTAGAAAGGCCTCTTTAGTGTCCTAAGTTTTCATAACTGTGACCTTAATTGCCTACCTTCTGTAAGCTGTTAGTGTCGTAACGACCGTTCCACAGGTGTGTGTTCATTAATTGTTTATGGTTCATGGAACAAGCATGGGAAACAGTGTTTAAACCCTTTACAATGAAGATCTGTAAAGTTATTTGGATTTTATGAATTATCTTTGTAAGACAGGGTCCTGAAAAAGGGACATTTCTTTTTTTGCTGAGTTTATTTCATAGAAATCTGCAAACACTGGACACTTACTTTAAATGTTGCTATACTGGGTTCTGTGGGCAAAGGAGAGTAAGAAAATGAAAGATAATGTTCTAAAACAGTGATACCCTAGTGAATTGTTTTTAGCACCCTATTACCTACATAGTGCAGTATATTGGAAATAGGGTGCCTTTTGGGACAAAACCAATATTGTAAAATAGAGAGGTAGGTAGCTAATGTTGTTGCCAGAAATGGGCAGTATTTCTGTTATTGCTAAATTAACTAAATAGAAATGTACAGTATATTTGGGAAGCATTCAGACCCCTTGAGTTTTTCCACATTTTGTTACGTTACAGCCTTATTCTAAAATGTATTAAAAATGTTCCTCATCAATCTACAGGTTTTTAGAAATGTTTTGCAAATCTATTACAAATAAAAAACAGAAATATCTTATTTACATAAGTAGACCCTCCGCTATGAGACTCCAAATGGAGCTCAGGTGCATCCTGTTTCCATTGATCATCCTTGAGATGTTTCTACAACTTGATTGGAGTCCACCTGTGGTAAATTAAATTACTTGGACATGATTTGGAAAGGAACACACATGTATATTTAAGGTCCCACAGTGGACAGTGCATGTCAGAGCAAAAACCATGAGGTCAAAGGAATTGTCCATAAATCTCTGACACAGGATTGTGTTGAGGCACATATCTGGGGAAGGGCATCAAAACATTTCTGCAGCAAAGAAGGTCCCCAAGAACACAGGGGCCTCCATCATTCTTAAACAGAAGAAGTTAGGAACCACCATGACTCTTCCTAGAGCTGGCCATATGGCCAAACTGAGCAATTGGGGGAGAAGGGCCTTGATCAGTGAGGTGACCAAGAACCCGATGGTCACTCTGACAGAGCTCCAGAGTTCCTCTGTGGAGAAGGGAGAACTTTCCAGAAAGACAACCATCTCAGCAGCACTCCACCAATCAGGCCTTTATGGTACAGTGGCCAGACAGAAGTCACTCAGCAGTGAAAGACACTAAAGGACTCTAAGACCATGAGAAACACGATTCTCTGGTCTGATGAAACAAAGATGGAACTCTTTGGCCTGAATGCCAAGTGTCATATCTGGAGGAAACCTGGCACCATCCCTACGGTGAAGCATGGTCAAATCAAATCAAATTTTATTGATCACATACTCATATTTTGCAGATGTTATTGTGGGTGTAGCGAAAATGTTTGTGTTCCTAGCTCCAACAGTGCAGTATTATCTAACAACTCACAACAATACACACAAATCTAAACGTAAAAGAATGGAGTTAAGAAATACATAAATATTAGGACGAGCAATGTCAGACCGACATTGACTAAAATAAGGTAGAATAGAATACAGTATATACAATTGAAGTTGGAAGTTTACATACACCTTAGCCTTACAACTCAGTTTTTCACAATTCCTGACATTTAATCCTAGTAAAAATTCCCTGTTTTAGATCAGTTAGGATCACCACTTTATTTTAAGAATGTGACATGTCAGAATAATAGTAGAGAGAATGATTTATTTCAGCTTTTATTTCTTTCATCACATTCCCAGTGGGTCAGAAGTTTATAGACACTCAATTAGTATTTGGTATCATTGCCTTTCAATTGTTGAACTTGGGTTAAACGTTTCGGATAGCCTTCCACAAGCTTCCCACAATAAGTTGGGCGAATTTTGGCCCATTTCTCCTGACAGAGCTGGTGTAACTGAGTCAGGTTTGTAGGCCTCCTTGCTCGCACACGCTTTTTCAGTTCTGCCCACAAATGTTCTATGGGATTGAGGTCAGGACTTTGTGATGGCCACTCCAATACCTTGACTTTGTTGTCCTTAAGCCATTTTGCCACAACTTTGGAAGTATGCTTGTGGTCAGTGTCCATTTGGAAGACCCATTTGCGACCAAGCTTTAACTTCCTCACTGATGTCTTGAGATGTTGCTTCAATATATCCACATAATTTTCCTTCCTCGTGAAGCCATCTATTTTGTGAAGTGCACCAGTCCCTTCTGCAGCAAAACATCCCCACAACATGATGCTGCCCCCCACGTGCTTCACGTTTGGGATGGTGTTCTTCGGCTTGCAAGCCTTCCCCTTTTTCCTCCAAACATGATGTTGTCAAGCAAAGAGGTACTGAGTTTGAAGGTAGGCCTTGAAATACATCCACAGGTACACCTCCAATTGTCTCAAATGATGTCAATTAGGTTATCAGAAGCTTCTAAAGCCATGACATAATTTTCTGGACTTCCAAGCTGTTTAAAGGCACAGTCAAAGTATGTAAACTTCTGACACAGTGGAATTGTGATACAGTGAAATATAAGTGAAGTAATAAACAATTGTAAACAACTGTTGGAAAAATGTATACAAAGTAGATGTCCTAACCGACGAGCCAAAACTATAGTTTGTTAACAAGAAATTTGTGGAGTGGTTGAAAAACGAGTTTTAATGACTCCAACCTAAGTGTATGTAAACTTCCGACTTCAACTGTACATATGAAATGAGTAAAACGGTATGTAAACATTATTAAAGTGACCAGTGATTCCATGTCTATGTATATAGGGCAGCAGCCTCTAAGGTGCAGGGTTGAGTAACCAGGTGGTAGCCTGCTAGTGATGGCTATTTAACAGTCTGATGGCCTTGAGATAAACAGCTGCTTTCAGTCTCTCGGTCCCAGCTTTAATGCATCTGTACTGACCCCGCCTTCTAGATGGTAGCAGGGTGAACAGGCCGTGGCTCGGGTGGTTGATGTCCTTTATGATCTTTTTGGCCTTCCTGTGACATCGGTCGCTGTAGGTGTCCCGGAGGGCAGGCAGTGTGCCCCCGGCAGACCGCACCACCCTCTGGAGAGACCTGCCGTTCCCGTTCCAGCTGGCTGTATGGACGGGGACAGTATATCCGGAGAGAGCCATGATTCCGTGAAACAGAGTATGTTACAGTCCCTGATGTCTCTCTGGAAGGCGATCCTGGCCCTGAGCGCGTCTATTTTATTGTCCAGAGACTGAACATTATGAGTAATACACTCGGAAGCGGTGGATGGTGTGCTCGCCTCCAGAGCCGGCAGAGTCTTGGAGCAGCCTCTGGGATAAGTTCAATTGCCCTAAGGGGTACGAACAAAGGATCCAGTTCGGGAAAGTAATGCTGGTGAGTTACCGCCGCTCTGACATCCAAAAGTTATTTCCGGCTGTATGTAATAACACATAAACGTTCTGGGCAAATAATGTAAGAAATAACACAAAAAAAACGAAATACTGCAAAGTTGTACAGGAGCGAGAAGTAGAACTGCCATGTCTGTCGACGCCAACTTGGGGGTGGCAGCGTCATGCTGTAGGGATGTTTTTCAGCAGCAGGGACTGGGAGACTAGCCAGGATCGAGGGAAATATGAATGGAACAAAGTACAGAGAGATCCTTGATGAAAACCTGCTGCAGAGAGCTCAGTGCCTCAGACTGGGGTGAAAGTTCACCTTCCAACAGGACAACAACCCTAAGTACACAGCCAAGACAACGGAACAAGTCTCTAAATGTTCTTGAGTGGCCCAGCCAGAGCCTGGACTTAAACCCAATCTAACATATCTGGAGAGACCTGAAAATAGCTGTGCAGCGAAGCTCAAATCCAACCTGAGCTTGAGAGGCTCTGCAGAGAAAATGGGCCAAGCTTTTAGCGTCATACCCAGATTCAAGGCTGTAATCGCTGCCAAAGGTGCTTAAACAAAGTACTGAGTAAAGGGTCTGAATACTTATGTAAATGTGATATTTCAGTTTTATATTTTATATACATTTGCAAAAATGTCTAAAAACCTGCTTTTGATTCATCATTATGGGATATTGAGTGTAGATTGATTAGGAAAAAAAGCTATTTAATCCGTTTTAGAATAAGGCTGTAACGTAACAAAATGTGGAAATAGTCAAGGGGTCTGAATACTTTCCGAATCCACTGTATCTGTAAAAATGGAAAGTTGCAAAATGACCTGCTACGAGACAGACAGAAGGGTTGGAGAAAGTGAGAGAAAGGCCAAGAGAGGGAGGGAGTATGGATATTGATTATGATTATCAGGTGAGTGGGAGAGGGTGAGAGATAAAGAGAGGGAGAGAGAGAATGGGAGGGTCAGTCCGCCCACTTAGTGAAGGAGAGGAACTCAGTGACATTATAACCTTCTCTGTCTTCATCCAATCTCTGGCTACCATATTCATCCAAGTGTTCCGCCGGCCTCCAACTTGCCAACTCAGGTGTGTATTTTCCCTTCCCTAGAAAATATCCTGCACTACTTCTTACCTCCCACCCACTGACTGAGTACATACGTGGTTACCATGACAACTTTACCTTCACACACTTCAATGCATCCCTGATACATCCTTGAAAAGGTACAGTAATGTCCTTGAGAACATGAGGTAGAATGAACATCCCCATTTTATGCAGCACTAAATACAGTTGAAGTTTATTTTGATACATTGATCTTCATGGAATTTTGTCATTGTATTTTGTCATTTTTACCCATCGCTGGTTGTTGTGATCTGTGCCGGAACGCCCAGTGTCAGTTTATTGTTCCCTACCAGGGGGTGGTGATTTGGCAGGATGGCAGGTAACAGGATTTGTACCAACCCAGCGCCCCCATCGCCCAGGGTAACAAAACAACAGAATCATGATGACGAGGTCTATCTGTTTAGCCAATTCCACAGTTTACTGAGCATTAGACACATTACCTTTCAGTTCATTGTGTGCTCATTGCCAGGAAGGCCCCTGGCTCGCTCTTAAAAACCTGCTTATGGTTTAGTGACAGAATCCAAACCTGAGACTGGATCAAATGTCCTGTACATTAATTGACAGGAATTCATGGCCATCCAGTGGTTGTTCTGTAGGACACATGCTGTGAGTGCATCCTCCTCACAGGGGGAGAGCAGAGATATCATGGCTATTGATATTTTCATATTGAATTTGTCCATCAATATCCCCTTTTACGATCTGTCCGTCTATGAGAGTGTCATTGCGATAATGGAGTTTCCACTATGAGTAGAACACTGAAGGCAGACAGAGCCACATGGTTGTATCCAGGCAGGCAGACAAGCAGGCAGACAAGCAGGCAGAGATACCCCTCTTGCCCGTCCATCCCCCCCCACCTCAACCAGAACGGCCAGTCAAACGCTCCACTTTCCACAACTGCCTTTACAGATGTATGCACTGACATTGTCACTATAATTATGGGCTATTATTATCTACAAATTGTATAGAATGAATCAATCAGAATAGAAATGAAACATCTGCCTATAGGGGTTATCCTGCTTTGAGCAAGGCACCTCACCCCTACAGACCCTGTGCTTCCAAACCCTCAGTGTTTGTTTGTATGCGTGTCAGTGGCGCAGCCAGAAATTCGTTGGTGGGTGGGCCTGCAAAAATGTAAGTGAATTAGAAAAAAATATATTATGTATGTATATGTATATATAAAATATGTATATATTATAAACAAAAAAACAGCTAATTTCCTGCAATTCCTGCAATATATGTAAAATATGTATATATTATAAACAAAAAGCAGCTAATTTCCTGCAATTCTACACATTTTGCCAAGGAGCAGAGAGGAACATGAGCAGTTTTATCTCTCATCTCATGCTATTTTACACATTTTACCATGAGGCTGAGAGAAAATGTTACATTTCTTAAGCTAAAATATAGGTTTGTTGACTGTGATAAAGGCACTGGATTATGAGCTGTCTTGTTTTCTAAATGAACAAATGAAATAGGCGCATATAGCCATAGAAGCACAGTGACATGTGCCTCAATGTGGTCATATAAGGGCTTATTGGGGGTGTGGCTTTCAGTTAGTTCTTTTTGGCAACACATCCCGTGAGAGTGAACGCCATTCCAGTTCATCTGTTCTGTTATATTTCATCAAATCTGACTAACCCAGTGCATTGCTTGCTATGAATTATATCTGATGGTGTATGCATGTTTAGGTAAAAAAACAAAATAATGTTGTTTTTGGAACACTGACAGGTAAAAAGCAGTTGTGTTTTCTTTTGCTCAATCTCATTCAGTGGGCCTATGCCCCTGATTGCTGTGTGTCTGGGGAGTTTGAGTTGAAAGTCAAAAGACACGTTCCTGTTCTTCATCTTCTAAGCCTCTCCACTCACAGGAATAAGCTCTCATCTTTACATCACTAACATTTCCCTCCTGACATCATCTCAACACCCAACAGGATCAGTTCGACTGCTACTCTGCTATTTGATTGGATGGATCAGTGTTTGATTAATTGGTGATAATACTTTGCTGTGTTACTGTAGTAACTGATCTGATTAAATTTGCATCTCCGAGGAGTCAGTACACGTAATCTAACGGGAATGAAATACCACTCATCTAATCTAGCAGCATCTAAATCTAAAAATGAGTTTTAACTCATCTTATAATAGATCGTGCATATATTCATTATTTAATAAGAAAGCCTTAAAGGTACAATATGCAGAAATTGCGCCGCCATTTTCTGGTTAACCTCTAAAAGTCTAAACCGAATTTGCTCTTTACTACAATAGCACATAGAAACACATTGAATAACTCATTCGTAAATGGCAAAAAAAAGACAGTGAAACAATACATCATAATGAATAAGGTTTTGAAGTGTCTGTCCTATATCTAGGAGATATAAAAAAGCTGTGTTTAAAAAAATACATATTTAACCCCTTATTTTTGTTGGCACAAATCTACCTCCATACTTCCATTTGTTTGTATGGGTTACCTGACACTTGTAAGAGTTGTAGCGTAAACAGTTCGAACACTACAGACAGAAGTGGGCACATCAGCGTTAGCAACTTCAGACGAGTCCCGTGACACTTGCTGAAGGCCGACATATAGTGGTTGCTCAACTAAAAGTTTTGCGATTATGCTGCGGGATTTAGAGGTAATTTTTGGTTTAGTACGGTACCCTGTGTCCCTACTTCATTGCTCCAGACCAACGCAAGGGGGAGTTAGAGCACTGATTATGCTTTTGGGTCCCAAGGCGCTAATGTGTCTCTAACTGACAATGAATGGGCAACAGAAACTGATAATTATGCACGACTTCAAAATTGAATTTCAATGAACTGAATGATGAGGATGAAGAAGGTGATTGAATTTAGAACAATAGTGTAAGAATTGCTAATACACATATTTTTTTGTTACTACTCGTCAGTATTACTTACTAAAACTGTTGTTACACTAAGGCTTTTATTCTAAGAGAAACGTATACTACAATTATGGTGTGGAAATGTTAGGATTATTTTGCTCTTGTTGTAGCCTACTCCCGACAAGTCATTCTGTTCAGTGCCTGAGTGACGCAGCGGTCTAAGACACCGCACCGCAGTGCAAACCTTGTTGCTACAGATGCTGGTTCAATACCTGTCCCAGCTGTGACCGGGAGATCCAGGAGGTGATGATAGGCTTTTGATTTCTCTCCCTCTAAAAACAGAAATATATCATTCTAAATAACAAACTGTCTTTATTTACAAATTAGTAACAATGTCTCACCCCATGTTCAAGAATGTCCTTTTTCTCGCTCACTTTACGTTATTTGAAAATGAAATCCTCCCCAAAATATTGTTAATTTTAAAAGAAAGCTATTATTATTATTATTATTAATGAATTTAGAATAATATATAACCCCCTTAGATATTCTCACAGATGTATTATTAACCCTGTTTGTCACAAGCATAGCAGGCTGTGAATTCTGCAAACAACGTTTCTAGCAGGACAATAAATATTGGTAATTTGTGAGTGGCGCACAATGGGATTGCCTTGTAGTTCTCCAGCTTTATCCACTGAGATAGTGGTAGGTGCACGAGGTTCAAGGCACCAGGCATGGGACGGGCCACAGAGCAGCGGACAGAAGACAGACCTAGTCCATGGGGAAGGGAGGAGGAGGAAGGGGGAGGGGTGTTGGACCCCCACCCCGCCCCCCCTGGGTAGCATAGAGCAACACTTTAAGGGGCATTGCATTAATAACGGTGCTGACTAGGGAAACGTTCCCGCTGTTCTTAGTGCCTGTCTGCCCATTCAAACTAAAACAATGCAACTAATAACAGCGTGAAAAATGTCCCTTAGATATGAATTCGGGGGGCTGAAACTATTAAATATTAGACCTCTCACTAAAGGCGTCAGCCAAATGTTATACTTAAATCCGAACTGGATTGAATGAAAAATGACATGAAAAGCACACATTTGTAAATCTAAAAGTTATAGGAAAGGTAGATACAAACGATTTGTGACACTGTGGATACAATAAAGAATGTAAACAGGGTGTAAACAAGATGCTGTGTTTTTATTTACAGTAGTGATGGACAGCTGGAGGCATTTTTAAAACAGGTTTTCAAACACTTGTTTTTCTCAAGCAGAGAGTTGGCAGAGAGTCAGGCGGCATTGGCGGAGAGTCAGGTGGAGAATGACGCGTTGAAGAGGGCGAGGAACGAGATGGAGTCAAAATCCATGCCAGGCACACCTGTGAGCTCTGGAACTCCACCTCCGACAGGCAGAGTCAACACACCTGGCGGGTTCGTCAGGTCGTCGGTTCACCCTGACATTTCCATTCCTCTTCTGACAACAGAACTTGACCAACTGCTCACCAGGCACAGCAAGGGCCGCCCGGGCTGTTCTGCTATTCCAAGGATGTGTAACCGAAGAGAGATACAACAAGTGGACACAGAATACCAACTGGGATGGATCCCGAGGCAAATGTGGCTTACCAGTGAACCTCCAGGTGTTCATCATTAATACTGTGTCGCTAACGTTTCTGTTCATTGACTGATGCAACCTGAAAAAGCATTAAAGACAGAGTTAATGAGTACTTGAGGTCACCAAGAAGGTCTGGACATGGCCTGCTTTCCCTTATGTAAGGTATTAGGCACTTTGCCATGTTTACTACAGTATGTACTATAGGCTATGTTAACTTGTCAGACTGCACAGTAGCCTAATATACAAATGCGGGCAGCTTCTATCTTCAAAATGCTTTAAATGCTTTAAATGCTTTATTATCCAAGTGTTTAAAGTGCGTGTGGGCGACCTCATGCAACCGCAAAATGTTCGGAAAAAGCATATACTGTACAGTACTGTCTTTCTTCATTAGCATCTTTATGCTTTTGTTAAAAAAATTATGATAAAAATACTCTTTCAAAATGCAGATGTTTATTTAGTTATGGATCCATAACGAAATACTATGGGAATAAATAAACTCAGCAAAAAAGCAACGGCCCTTTTTCAGGACCCTGTCTTTCAAAGATAATTCATAAAAATCCAAATAACTTCACAAATCTTCATTGTAAAGGGTTTAAACACTGTTTCCCATGCTTGTTCAATGAACCATAAACAATTAATGAACATGCACCTGTGGAACGGTCGTTAAGACACTAACAGCTTACAGACGGTAGGCAATTAAGGTCACAGTTATGAAAATTTAGGACACTAAAGAGACCTTTCTACTGACTCTGAAAAACAGAGTGAACGTGCCTTAGGCATGCTGCAAGGAGGCATGAGGACTGCAGATGTGGCCAGGGCAATAAATTGCAATGTCCGTACTGTGAGACGCCTAAGACAGCGCTACAGGGAGACAGGACGGACAGCTGATCGTCCTCGCAGTGGCAGACCACTTGTAGCAACACCTGCACAGGATCGGTACATCCAAACATCACACCTGCGGGACAGGTACAGGATGACAACAACAACTGCCCGAGTTACACCAGGAACGCACAATCCCTCCATCAGTGCTCAGACTGTCCGTAATAAGCTGAGAGCGGCTGGACTGAGGGCTTGTAGGCCTGTTGTAAGGCAGGTCCTCACCAGATATCACCGGCAACAACGTCGCCTATGGGCACAAACCCACCGTCACTGGACCAGACAGGATTGGCAAAAAGTGCTGACGAGTCACAGTTTTGTCTCACCAAGGGTGATGGTCGGATTCGCGTTTATCGTCGAAGGAATGAGCATTACACCAAGGCCTGTACTCTGGAGCAGGATCGATTTGGAGGTGGAGGGTCCGTCATGGTCTGGGGCGGTGTGTCACAGCATCATCGGACTGAGCTTGTTGTCATTGCAGGCAATCTCAATGCTGTGCGTTACAGGGAAGACATCCTCCTCCCTTATGTGGTACCCTTCCTGCAGGCTCATCCTGACATGACCCTCCAGCATAACAATGCCACCAGCCATACTGCTCGTTCTGTGTGTGATTTCCTGCAAGACTGTGTCAGTGTTCTGCCATGGCCAGCGAAGAGCCCGGATCTCAATCCCATCAAGCACTTCTGGGACCTGTTGGATCGGAGGGTGAGGGCTAAGGCCATTCCCCCCAGAAATGTCCGGGAACTTGCAGGTGCCTTGGTGGAGGAGTTGGGTAACATCTCACAGCAAGAACTGGCAAATCTGGTGCAGTCCATGAGGAGGAGATGCACTGCAGTACTTAATGCAGCTGGTGGCCACGCCAGATACTGACTGTTACTTTTGATTTTGACACCCTCTTTGTTCAGGGACACATTATTCCATTTCTGTTAGTCACATGTCTGTGGAACTTGTTCAATGTATGTCCCAGTTGTTGAATCTTGTTATGTTCATACAAATATTTACACATGTTAAGTTTGCTGAAAATTGGGAGTCCAATATGGCAGCGCACAATTGGCCCAGCGTTTCTCTCCCTCTAAAAATAGAAATAACTGTTTTGGCCTTTACAAATATTTTTTGGGCCTATATTCAGATTACAATTGCTCACTTTCATTTTTTTTCAAAAAAAAAAAAAAATATATCATTATATATAATCAAGTTGATGGCACAGTCATAAAGCTGGGTGACTCACTCATTCATGGTTTTGGATCAAAATAAATAAGTACCAACGTTCTTTCTGATAGTCTTTAATAAAGAAATGTTTTGGTTATCCTGACCTGGACACCATGTGCAGTATAATAATAGCCCATTATGGAGCAAAGGATTTGAAGCAATAACTATTTCAGTATCATTTTGCGCTGCTCTGAGACAAGCATGGGGACTGGTCTTGATAAATCAATGAGATGTTTATTTTCACTGAATCTCCGTTTGGGTATTGGTTACACTACAATTAGGGTGTGGAAATGTTACGCTCTTAGTACTGTAGCCTACTTCCGACCGTCACGTTGTACAGCGCCATATTGTCCCTTCCATCCTAATGGAAACCCTGAGGGTTTCGTTTTTTGTTTTCCTTGGAATAGAAACAACATAATATTGATCAAATTAATTAAGCTAAATTTCTTAAGATCAATCCCACATACTATGTTCTTACAAAAAAGGTTTTAAATTCTCTAGTAATTCCAATATTGAAGACTATCAAATGCTTCTCAAAGATGCCCTCTGGTGGTGCAACTAACACTAACTAGCATCAATGGTAAAAATGGCTGACAATTAAATAATGTGCCATATAATTCTGCAGCAGCCCGCAATGTGTGCTGCAGTATGACGCAACTTTTAAAGGAAGAACCACTGTAGACGGATTTATAGACTATTAAGGATTTTAATAGCATTGATTAATGATTTAATAAGAAAGCTTTAAATGTGCAATATGCAGAAATCAATTCTGCATTTCTTGGTTGCTAAAATTCTAATAATTCGCCTAATTTCAGTTTGTGACTAAACAGCAGTGTAAAGAATCATTGCACCATCTAAACAGCTGTGAAATATATTTTCAATAACCCCAAATATTGTTTTTCAGCTGCTTGAAGCTGGTGTACAAAACTGAAAGTAAAAGACGCAAAAACAAAACTTAAAAACGGGAAGCATAAAAATAGCGCACATAGAACATATCTACCACTTCTTAGACCTGCTTTCAATGAGAATGACAGATATACAACTGAAATTTCTATGTGAATTGGGCCGGGTCGCACAAAAGTTACATATTGCAGCATTATGTCAAAACTGTAACTAGGCCACTCAGGAACACTCCTTTGCCTTATCATGGATGGACAGTTACCAATGCAATAGAACACAGACAGTTTTCTTTAATGGAAGCCTCTTTAATGCAAATTCGATTGAGTGTGGTGTACCACAAGGCAGCTGGCTTAGGCCATTATTGTTTTCTCGGTTTACTAATAACCTTCCACTGACCTTGAATAAAGCCTGTGTGTCCATGTATGCTGATGCCTAAACAGTACACACATCAGCTGCAACATTAACATAAATAACTGACACCCTTAAACATGATCGAACATCTCTGGAGAGACCTGAAAATAGCTGTGCAGCGACGCTCCCCATCCAACCTGACAAAGCTTGAGAGGATGTGTAAAGAATGGGAGAAGCTCCCCAAATACAGGTGTGCCAAGCTTGTAGCATCATACCCAAGAAGACTCAAGGCTGTAATCACTGCCAAAGGTGCTTCAACAAGGTACTGAGTAAAGGGCCTGAATACATGTAAATGTGATACTTCAGTTTTTTAATTGTTATACATTTGCAAAAATGTCTAAAAACCTGTTTTTGCTTTGTCATTATGGGGTACTGTGTGTAGATTGATGAGGGAAATTTAAATAAAACAATGTTTTAGAATAAGGCTGTGATGTAACAAAATGTGGAAAAAGTCAAGGGGTCTTATACTTTCCAAATGCACTGTATGTACAAAAGTATATGGACAACCCTTCAAATTAGTGGATTCGGCTATTTCTGCCACACCTGTTGCTGACAGGTGTATAAAATCGAGCACACATCCATGCAATCGCCATAGATTGGACAGTGCAGTTATATTAACAAGAATTTAAGCTTTCAGCCGATATAAGACACTTATATGTACCGACATTTGTTGTTTCTCTAAAATCTGCAATCGTGACACAAGGCGCTGCATGATTACAACTGTCCCATTGACGGGGCGCCGATCCCTAAGAAGTTTTAACATAGAGCTTCTGTCAGTTGAAGAATGGGTAACTAGCAATATATCCAAAACAGAGCAGCACATATTGCACTTAGATGTACAGTACCAGTCAAACGTTAGGACACACCTACTCATTCTAGGTTTTTCTTTATTTGTACTATTTTCTACATTGTAGAATAATAGTGATGGCATCACAACTATGAAATAACACATATGGGATCATGTAGTAACCAAAAAAGTGTTAAACAAATCAAAACATATTTTAGATTTTAGATTCTTCAAAGTAGCCACCCTTTGCCTTGATGACAGCTTTGCACACTTGGCATTCTCTCAACCAGCTTTGCCTGAAATGCTTTTCCAACAGTCTTTTAGTTGGAACCAAAATTCTCAAATTTGGACTCATCATACCAAAGTACTGATTTCCACCGATTTCCACCTGATTTCCACAAGCCGCGGAGCCAGATGGATTACGAGGACGTGGACTCAAAGCATGCGCGGACAAACTGGCAAGTGTCTTCACTGACATGTTCAACCTCTCCCTGTCCGAGTCTGTAATACCTACATGTTTCAAACAGACCACCATAGTCCCTCTGCCCAAGAAAGCAAAGGTAAGCTGCCTAAATGATTACCGCCTCGTAGCACTCACATCGGTAGCCATGAAGTGCTTTGAAAGGCTGGTCATGGCTCACATCAACACCATCATGCCAGAAACCCTAGACCCACTCCAATTCACATACCGCCCAAACAGATCCACAATTGACGCAATCTCAATCGCACTCCACACTGCCCTTTCCCACCTGGACAAAAATAACACCTACGTGAGAATGCTGTTCATTGACTAGGCTCAGCGTTCAACACAATAGTGCCTGCAAAGCTCATCACTAAGCTAAGGACCCTGGGACTAAACACCTCCTTCTGCAATTGGATCCTGGACTTCCTGACGGGCCTCCCCCGGGTGGTAAGGGTAGACAACAACACATCTGCCACGCTGATCCTCAACACTGGGTCCCCTCAGGAATGCATGCTTACTCCCCTCCTGTACCCCCCTGTTCACCCACGACTGCGTGGCCAAGCACTACTTCAACGCCATCATTAAGTTTGCTGACGACACAACAGTGGTAGGCCTGATCACCGACAACGATGAGACAGCCTATAGGGAGGTCAGAGACCTGTACATTTCTTGTTACTTTTTGATTGATTTTAATAGTTTTTTTACTTCAGTTACTTTAGTAAATATTTAATTAATTATATTTCTTGAATTGCATTGTTGGTTAAAGGCTTGTTAGTAAGCATTTCACGATAAGGTCTACACACCTGTTGTATTCGGCACAAGTGACAATTAAAATTTGATTTGTTGAGATGTGTCTCTTACTCTGTGAAGAATTTATTTGGGCTGCAATTTCTGAGGCTGGTAACTCTAATGATCCTCTGCAGCAGAGGTAACTCTGGGTATTCCTTTCCTGTGGCGGTCTTCATGAGAGTCAGTTTCATCATAGGGCTTGATGGTTTTTGCGACTGCACTTGAAGAAACTTTCAAAGTTCCGCATTGACTGACCTTCATGTCTTAAAGTAATGATGGACAGTCGTTTCTCTTTGCTTATTTGAGCTGTTCTAGCCACAATATGGACTTGGTCTTTTACCAAATAGGGCTATCTTCTGTATACTACCCCTACCTTGTCACAATACAACTGATTGACTCAAATGCATTAAGAAGGAAATAAATTCCACAAATTAACTTTTAACAAGGCACACATGTTAATTGAAATGCATTCCAGGTGACTACCTCATGAAGCTAGTTGAGAGAATGCCAAGAATGTGCAAAGCTGTGATCAAGGACAAGGGTGGCTACTTTGAACTCAAAGACAATGATGGTTACTTAAAATGTTTATGTGGGACTGACTCAAAACAAAATTAGAATTTTCTAAAGATATGACAACACAGTATCTTTTTTTCCCAGCATGCTCTACTGCAGTTTGATATTCTTTGAATTGTTTTTAATATCTGTGTTTTTGCATGTACATTGAGTGATTGATTGATTAAATGTTATGCTACACAAATATTTGTGTAGCATAATTGTGGCCTGCTGGAGGTCATTTTGCAGGGCTCTGGCAGTGCTCCTCCTGCTCAAAGGCGGAGGTAGCGGTCCTGCTGCTGGGTTGTTGCCCTCCTACGGCCTCCTCCACA
Source organism: Salvelinus alpinus (assembly GCF_045679555.1). Lineage (NCBI taxonomy): Eukaryota > Metazoa > Chordata > Actinopteri > Salmoniformes > Salmonidae > Salvelinus > Salvelinus alpinus. The sequence continues at coordinate 5,711,977 of NC_092110.1, forward strand.
TCTCCTGATGTACTGGCCTGTCTCCTGGTAGCGCCTCCATGCTCTGGACACTACGCTGACAGACACAGCAAACCTTCTTGCCACAGCTCGCATTGATGTGCCATCCTGGATGAGCTGCACTACCTGAGCCACTTGTGTGGGTTGTAGACTCCGTCTCGTGCTACCACTAGAGTGAGAGCACCGCCAGCATTCAAAAGTGACCAAAACATCAGCCAGGAAGCATAGTAACTGAGAAGTGGTCTGTGGTCACCACCTGCAGAATCACTCCTTTATTGGGGGTGTCTGGCTAATTGCCTATAATTTCCACCTTTTGTCTATTCCATTTGCACAACAGCATGTTAAATTTATTGTCAATCAGTGTTGCTTCCTAAGTGGACAGTTTGATTTCACAGAAGTGTGATTGACTTGGAGTTACATTGTGTTGTTTAAGTGTTCCCTTTATTTTTTTGAGCAGTGTATATTTTTTAATCTAAACTAATTCAATCATTTAATTTTTGCACCTGTTACTGAAATGTTTTTTCCAGTTTAATTGGCTTAGGTAGTTTCCTCACACTCTTTTAAACCCTGGCAGTCATTATGATTGCAAGTTGTGGGTGAATTCAAATTTAAGCTGTTGGCTAGCCTAACACTGGCTAGATTCCAATAGGAATTACACATCACTTTGCAAGCCAGCATGGTGTGATTTACAGTTAGGGTTGCAAAATTCTGGGAGAATTCCAGAAATCCTGGTTGGAAGATTACTGAACATTTTGGGAAGGTTTGTGGAATTTGGAACCCTACTTGCAGGCCTCCAATGTATGTGTTCCAGGCCACTGTATATGACCTTATGATATATGTAATGGTTTAATTTTAATGATTAAAAACTCACTTGGTGAAGGTCACAGGACTGAAATGAATGAATTCACCAAGCATGTCTCTGTCACTAACAAATTGTCACGCCCTGACCTGAGAGAACCATTTATTTCTATATTTTGGTTAGGTCAGGGTGTGACTAGGGTGGGTAGTCTAGTTTTTCTATTTCTTTGTTGGCCTGGTATGGTTCCCAATCAGAGGCAGCTGTCTATCGTTGTCTCTTCTACACCTGCATCGTTGCCGTGCTTCTACACCTGCATTACTAGCTGTTTGGGGTTTTAGGCTGGGTGTCTGTACAGCACTTCGAGATATTAGCTGATGTACGAAGGGCTATATAAAATAAAATTGATTGATTGATTGGTCTCTGATTGGGGATCATATTTAGGCATCCTTTTCCCACCTGTTGTTTGTGGGATCTTGATTTTGTATTGTTGTTTTTTAGCCCTACAAAGCTGTACGTTTTGTTTGTTACTCTTTCTTTTTTTGTGCCGGTCATCATAAATAAAGAATGATTAACCTACCCCACGCTGCATCTTGGTCCGACCATCCTTCCAACAACGATCGTTACACAAATACAGTCATGGGTGGTAACTCTACAATTCATCTGCAATGTAGAGACCGGTGTATCTGTTGTCCCTTGTGACTGTGCTCTTGTAGAATACTGGTTGAGGGGTGGAGATGATGTAGTTAATTCTTCCTCGCCCACGAACATTCGACCACCCATCAGAGATGATTGCAGTACAGTCTGCTTTCTCTATGATTTTCTTGATCTTCACTTGAACTCTGTTGAACTCTGCATCCAGCAAATGAGTAGATAAAGCATGTCTGGTTGGAGGGGTGTATGCTGGGCAAAGAACATTCAGAAATCTCTTCCAATACACATTGCCAGTGAGCATCAGAGGTGAACCAGTTGCATACACAGCTCGAGCAAGACATTCATCAGCATTTTTCTGACTATGCTCCTCCTTTGAGTAAAAAAACCTTCTGATTCCAGAAGGACCATGAGCTGTTGCTATCGATAAGGTGTCGGAATCATCATTTTCTCCTCGAATAGAAGTAGAAAGACTTTTCTCAAAGGTTGCTTATTGTGAGCGCTGGGGGAACTTTATGCACTTGGCCAGATGATTCTGCCTCTTTGTTGCATTCTTCACATATGATTTGGCACAGTATTTGCAAATGTACACAGCTTTTCCTTCTACATTAGCTGCAGTGAAATGTCTCCACACATCAGATAGTACCTGTGTCAATTTCCTGTAAAAGAAAAACTAATACAATTCCAAGTACAGATAAATAGTTAAGCAGTTAGATTAAACAACTCCTTTGGAAGATACACATTTTAAAATGAAACATGTATGTAAACAGGTGAATTAACACTCCTCGGTTAGCAGGCTCAAGCACGCTAAAACTCACATGGTAGCAAAAACTAACTAACAGAAATTGTTAACAAGTTAGAATTGTTTTAAACACACTTTGCTGTAGGCTACTATTTACTAGTTAACAAAAAATCATGTATGTGATATAAAATATATTCACCCACCTAGTATTGTAATCAACATTTACCAGGATGAATGTAGTCCTTGGCTCAGATAATGTAGTAGTGTGGGCTCAATAGCATCTCATTAGTGTGCAAGATCTTGAGAATCAGCTGTACATGTGATGGAGGAGTGCACTGCACATGTGATGGAGGAGTGCACTGCACATGTGATGGAGGAGTGCACTGCACATGTGATGGAAGAAATCACTGTGCACAAGAGGGTTGCAATTCTATTGAATTGTGGATAGTTTAACCAAAATATGTCACAAGACCTAGAATTGCCTTATGTGTATCCCACAAAAGGTTCACTGTTATAAGCAAACTTTTTAAAATTAATTTAAGCAAAATTCCCCAAATTCCAGGGCTTAACTTCCCATGGAAAATTTTCAGAAAAATTGCGGAAATTTACCGGAAAGTTTCCAACCCCTTGCAACCCTAGTTACCACCCATGACTGATTTGTTATTGACAGAGACATGGTTGTTGAATTTGTAAATGTTCTGTTTTTCGGCCTTCACCAAGTGAGATCCTAATTGAATAGTATTATTATACTTTAACCATTATATATATCATATGGCCTTAAGATTCAAAGTTCAGTAGGATTGCTAAATTACACCAACTTTCCAGTAACCTTCCAACCAGGATTGCCAGAAAAACTGCAATTCTCACCAGAATTTTGCACCCTAACTGTAACTCACATCATGCTGGCTTGCAAAGTGATGCATAATTCCTATTTGATCTAGCCAGTGTTAGGCTATCCAACAGTTGAAACTTGTATTCATCTACAAACTGCATTCATAATGACTGCCAGGGTTTAGTACAGTGGAATGATACTACCTAAGCCATTTAAACTGGAACAACCATTTCAGTAATGGGTGCAACAATTCAATGATTGGATTAGTTTAGATTATTTATTTTTTTAATCTTTGGGTAACATAACATTTAATCAATCAATCACTCAATGTACATAAAAAAAAACACATATTAAAAACAATTCCAAAAAATCCTATATATATTTTTTAATTAGTT